>NC_047034.1:8659474-9317724 GCF_011762595.2 Tursiops truncatus | reverse complement strand
ATTGATAAATTCCTACGTCATCATATATTTACAAGTATTGTTTAAAAACAAACATGGGCCATTAGTGGTCTCTGTGATCTTGCCTAGGACATGGACAGAAAGACTGAGTGCAATATGCAGTTACAACAATCAAATTGTGAGCATTAGATCTGTTGAGTTCTTATAAAGATGTTTCTTTATCAGACATGATTTGATTACACAGATATATTGCTAAGTATGACATAAGATGATTGACCATTGTATAAGCAAAGTATCATATTCAATGACTGAACCCCAACAAATATGAGCCTCGAGTCTACATAAAACAAACTTTAATACGAAGCCCCAGAGTAATCTACACAGATTAGCTGTCTGCCTTATGGTAGGAATAAGATTTTCAACTTTAATGGAAACTAACTCTAAGTGAATAAAAAATTATTATTACAAAAGCAAAACAGTAATACACCGGGTTTTCCAAATGAATCTACCATTATGGACCAAATTGTATGACATATACTTGAGAATTTAATTATTTCCCATTAAAATTAAGTATTGATCTATTTCAACTGGTAACTATTAAAGAGTCTATTTTTCATGTTTATGTTTGGTATTTTTTCTTGCCAACGATGTAAAAGAGCTAACAAGATTTTATGAATGTAGAAAGGGAGAATAAGTACAAAGACCTTAAACAAGAAAGTTTAGGGACTTCCCTGGCAGTCCAGTGGTTAAGGACTACGCCTTCTGGTGCAGGGGGGTGGGTTCGATCCCTGGTTGGGGAGCTGGGATCCCACATGCCTTGTGGCCAAAAGACCAGGGCATGGAGTGGAGGCAATATTGTAACAAATTCAGGGGGGACTTTAAAAATGGTCCACGTTAAAAAAAAAAGAAAGAAAGTTTAAAACCTCTGTTTAGACCATTTCTTTTAAAGTGAAAATGAATGAAAATAGTTCTAATAATATTTCCTAGTATTACAAATTTTTCTAGTTTAAAAATTAGAATTCCTATGGGGTTCTGCAAATGTGTTATTCTTTATGAGAAACTGGGATTGTTTCATTACTAGAAGAAAATATCAGAACATAAAATTTTAAAATCCAGAGGTTTTTATAGATCTTAAGGAGATGTATTATGATAGTGCTTCTTAAGGCCACGTATTTAATAAACGGAAGTGACAGCATGGCTCTAGGGCAAATCTATACATTTAAATAAAAAGTACAGTGACACTGTTCACATACAAAACATTTTTTGTACCAGTGATATATTATTATATGTTGCCAAATGGACCTTAGATATTTGTCTACATAGCGCAGAACTAAATGTAATAAAACCAGACCAGCACCTGTTTAAGTTTACATTATTTTGTGCACATTACTACAGAACGCAGGGTCTTTCAAGCAACATTCAGATAAGATGCTTCACCGGATAGAACCTGTTCTATTTTTAAGTCAAGGCTGCCCAGGCAAAACCAACCTTCCCAAGTGAAATAATAAACGAAAGTGTGTGTTACTAGGATGGTATTTTGTGGGAGTATATCACACAGTGCAGTCTACAATTTAGAATAAATTTATTCTAAATATATACCATTCGTAATATGGTATACATTAGACTATGGGCTCTTTTATACATATTTTTTTTTACCCTGAGTCTTTTATACAGTATGTATAACTATAAAGAACTCTGAAAACTTTCTACTCTTTGATATACTTGGATATATGGTCCAAATGTGGCATCCTCAGGCTGTAGCACAGAAAACTTACCTTATAGTTATCAATACAGGAAGGAAGGAAGGAAGGAAGGAAGGAAGGAAGGAAGGAAGGAAGGAAGGAAGGAAGGAAGGGAGGGAGGGAGAAAATGCTGCTGGAAATTAAAAAGAAAAGTGATTTCTAGATAAAATAATGTCAATCCCGAAAGAATGATCTAGTTTTCAGTCTGTGGACACCCTTGGAGGGAAAAGCCTTCTGTGTGTTTGTCAGCAAATTTCATATACTGACTAATCTTTGTCAACTCAATGTAGAAAGTCAAAATACAAAGAGGCAAACTATTTTGAATTAACTGTTTAGATCATATATACACAATGCCTAATAGTTTATAACTTTTCTAATTAACAATGAGAATATTGTTTTATAAATGCTTCTTTAACTAATTTTTATTTTTCTAAATTAAAATTCAGCTTAGTGGGCTTCCCTGGTGGCGCAGTGGTTAAGAATCCGCCTGCCAATGCAGGGGACATGGGTTCAAGCCCTGGTCTGGGAAGATCCCACATGCCGTGGAGCAACTAAGCCCGTGTGCCACAACTACTGAGCCTGCGCTCCAGAGCCTGCGAGCCACAACTCCTGAAGCCCGGGCGCCTAGAGCCCGTGCTCTGCAACAAGAAAAGCCACCACAACGAGAAGCCCGTGCACTGCAACAAAGAGTAGCCCCCACTCACCGCAGCTAGAGGAAGCCGGCGTACAGCAACAAAGACCTAACACAGCCAAAAATAAATAAATAAAATAAATAAATAAATAAATAAAATTCAGCTTAGTGAGTTTAGATCAATGGTTTTCAATCCAAAACCCTGGACTCCAGGGTTCACGCCAAAATGGACTCCAAAATAACAATAATGATGCTAATGATAATACTGATAAAATAATAAAAAAAAAACCACTTATTGTGTGCCTACTGTATTCCAGAAACTGTTTTATATACGTTACATCTATGAAATATTTAATCCTTTGCAACAAAGCTGTAAGCTTAGTGTTCTTCATTCTACAAACAAGGAGATTAATGCAGAGAGAGAGATGAAGAAGCTTTGACCAAGGCCACTCAGTAACTGGCTGAGTTAAGATTTGAACCCAAGCAGCCTAGATATTTTAATCACTCTGCATACCACCTTTCAAGATAGTCATGGGAAGTCTATGAGCTATTTTCAATTTCAAACTGTCTTATAGACATTGCTCGTTTATCCATTTTGGATGAACTAAATAAAACACCATTTCTTTGACTTTGGTCAAAATTATGTCAATTCAGAGTGGTAACACTAATTGATTACAAATTACGATCTGAAGTCTGTAGATACCTTGGGACACAAGGAAGATCATGACCTATCCATCATCTCACAACCAGTTGTTAGGAAAATTAAAACAGGAAAACCTAGCTGTGGGGGTTTCTTGCCAATATGCTCCTGAACTTCCATCTACTTTCTTTAATAAAATAGTACATCAGAATCTCCGTCACACAATGTTTCATGTTTTTCACTGCACTTTCTCACCTTAGCACATTTAAAATATCTGTAGCTAATGCTTTAAAGACTTGCAAACTTTTAAAGTGGCTTCTATGCGCAAAAAAAATGAAACAAGGTAAAACCTACTTTTTATCCAGTCAGCACATCCTCTGGTAACATATTCTGTTTCTTCCATCTAATTTTAAGGTGCCCATTTGCAGTGGTGTATAACAATCTGATAAGGATTCATTGCAAAATTCAGTCACAGGGTCAGTCAATCTGAAAAAAAATAACGTTCACACAAATCCGACCTGGATCAAAATATTTACCGCAGACATGAAAGTCAGCTAGGGTTGGGGTAGAAGTGACAGAGCTATAGAAATGTAGCACACTCATAATCTTTCATTTCTGCCCTGGAGAGGCTTGAAACGTTGAAGCCAGGAACTAGAATATGATCAAACAGCCCTGCTTGTACGTAGCTAAATTGATAAAGCCATGAAAACCTAAATCTAAATTATAAACCACATTTATGAAGTCCTATCAAACTGAATTGTTATCTTTAGGTGTTTAAAACAAAAATTCTGAACACTGAATAATGGACCAATAAACGCTTAATGAAGGAATTCTACCAATCAACACTTTATCTTTTGAGATGGTTTCTTTCACGTCTCTAAAATCCACATGAAGCCAAAACTTGCAACCTATTCCTAGTGATTTGTGGAAGAAGGAAAAGGTGCTGTATGACTCAGAGAAGGAAGCCTATACATTTTGAATATTGAGAAGGTATTTTAAAATGTGGGTAGAAATACAATATGTGTCATAAGATTATTTGTTTGCAGTAGTGAATGGTCACAGCATTCCACAAATTATCCACTAATCACCATCAGTAAAACAAAAAATGTAAGATGGTGACAGATTCGACACGTAAGCCATTTAGTTCATTTTGAACTGTCATTTGGTAGGTTAAAAAAAATTAAAGACAAACATTCAAAACCGAATGGTCAATTTGTATAACCATTTTAAGCTTAAATGTTTAATTTGACAAAGATTATACGGTATAGAAAAACACCCAACAGTTCAGATTTTGAGAAGTGGGTAATTCTATCACATAAAGATAAGGATGAAGAAAGAAAGAATATAATCTCCTAATTTCACACACTTAAAATTGCATGTCTTATATTGTTTGAAGACTGGACATGCTGACAATGCATCTACAATAACAGTCTTAGATTGTACGTGTTGGCTTGCAAAGTCATGAAAATAGTATACATCCATCCTCAACACTCCCCTGAATTACCTAGAAAATGAAGGGAAACTCTTTCACATGTACTTATCACAGCAACATACCATAACATTTTCAACTCTATGTTTTTGATATGAATAAACAAATCAATTGGCAAACGTGCATTTTTTTTTTTTTTTTTTTTTTTTGCAGTACTCGCGCCTCTCACTGTTGTTCCCTCTCCCGTTGCGGAGCACAGGCTCCGGATGCGCAGGCTCAGCGGCCATGGCTCACGGGCCCAGCCGCTCCGCGGCATGTGGGATCTTCCCGGACCGGGGCACAAACCCCTGTCCCCTGCATTGGCAGGCGGACTCTCAACCACTGCGCCACCAGGGAAGCCCCAATGTACATAATTTTTCTCCAAATGTCCTTTCTAGTACTACTATTTGACATAAGTCAGATGGTATAATGGTATAATACTCAGCCATAAGAAAGAATGAAGTAACGCCATTTGCAGCAACATGGATGGATCTCGAGATTATCATACTAAGTGAAGTAAGTCAGAAAGAGAAAGACAAATATCATATGATATCACTTACATGTGGATTTAAAATATGACACAAATGAGCTTATCTACTAAACAGAAACAGACTCGCAGACATAGAGAACAGACTTGTGGTTGCCAAGGGGGGAGGAGGGGGGAGGAGGGATGGATTGGGAGTTTGGGACTAGCAGATGCAAACTATTACATAGAGAATGGAAAAACAACAAGGTCCTACTGTATAGCACAGGGAACTATATTCAATATCCTATAATAAACCATAATGGAAAAGAATATGAAAAAGAATATATATATATATATATATAACTGAATCACTTTGCTACATACCAGAAACTAACACAATATTGTAAATCAACTATACTTCAATAAAATGAATTTTTTTAAAGAAGTTAAAATTAATTATCACCCCTAAATATTCCCTTCAATGAACAATCTACTATAAAAGTCTTATTGTCCTTAAAGACAAAACAACATGAATATTTCTTGAATCAAGGAAATAAAGGGAATGAGGTGATAAAGTCCATCAGTGCTGAGGAGATAACTCTTCCACAGCTGCTAGAGAAGTAAGTGATCCTTAACACAACTCCTGTTTTTTGCCTTTTATTTGAGCTGTATTTCCAACAATAACAACAAAATAAGCAGCAGAAAAAAATATTCTCTATGTTGGAAAAAATAGATGTAATCAAATCATAAACTGCAAAGTTTTCAGGGACTGATATATACGAGAATAAGCCTGAGCAGGGCCATTCATGGTGTCTTCCCTGGGCCAGTGCTGGATGAAAAAACTGACCCCAGTCCATGGTGAGATAAGGAGCTTGCAGCAGAATGTAAGTCAACTATTGTCACAAAATAATAATTAGTTCAACTTACATATTTTTCATAACAAGACTTCCTCAGTGAAGAAAGCACTGTGTAGATTTACATTATGGTAGAAGCTCTTTATCTCATTCTAGACTGGTAATAACTATGAATAACACTGAACTAGAGCAGACGTCAGTAAATTAAGGCCTGTGAGCCAAATCTGACCCACTACCTTTTTTTATAAATAAAGTTTTATTGGAACACAGGCATGCCCAATTTTTTTCTTACCCTCTACGGCTGCTTTCCCACTACAAAGACACAGTTGAGACCATCTGGTCCACAAAGCCTAAAATATTCAACATCTGACCCTTTAAAGAAAATGTTCCCTGACCCCTGAGCTGGAGGAGAAACACTATCTGGAAAGCTTTTGAAAAGGGAAATTGAAAAACAATAATCAAAACAGAGACATGAATTTAAAAAAAAAATCTCTAAATGTGCATGTTAAGGCACATATATTTACTGTGTGCTGTTCTGGAGGAAATGGCATGGCCTTCATAAATCCAAAACAATGTAAGACAAATTACAGTTTGAGAAGAACTACACATTCCAACCACATTTTCTAACTTGGATGTCAACAGTAATTAAATAGTCCTAGGGAAATCATGATGATTGTTCAGGTTTTAACCTGAACAGCAGTCAATCTGGAATGTTATTAAATAGTCCTAGGGAAATCATGATGATTGTTCAGGTTTTAACCTGAACAGCAGTCAATCTGGAATGTTATTGACAATAGAGAATTTCTATTCCCTATTCTGAGAGCAAGGAATGAAGTCTACACCTAGAAGATACTTTTACTCCTTTTTAGAGAGGCAGAACACCTTTCAACAAAAACCATGAGGGATCTTTAAAAAATAGGTTATGCCCTATATATAAAAAACTATATTTGAGAAAAGGTACATTTACAAACACATAAATGAAAATGAACAAACCAAATAAACCTCTTCTCCATTAATCTGAAATGTTTCCTTTAAATTATGAGACATTTTTACTTCTCTCAAGCCATATTTGAATATGTGGTTCTTTCTCTCTACGCTTTACCTAAAAGGAAGATGATACCACGAGAGAAGTTCATTAACAGTTTTATTTAGGGCTTCCCTGGTGGCGCAGTGGTTGAGAGTCCGCCTGCCGATGCAGGGGACACGGGTTCGTGCCCTGGTCCGGGAGGATCCCACATGCCGCGGAGCGGCTGGGCCCGTGAGCCATGGACGCTGAGCCTGTGCGTCTGGAGCCTGTGCTCCGCGACGGGAGAGGCCACAGCAGTGAGAGGCCCGCGTACCGCAAAAAAAAAAAAAAAAAAAAAGTTTTATTTAATTGAAGAAACAATCATTTATGTATATAAATATCTTTGAAGAAACAATTATTTATGTACATAAATATCTATCTATGTACATAAATATCTATATCTATATACACATACACATATATGTAGGAAAGCAGAAAAACAAAAAAATCTTCAAATTTTCATTAGTCAAGATAAATGGAAATGAAATTTTACATGATTTATCACATGCACAATAGTTGAATATGTTAAATGAGCAAAAATTTACATATAGCATCTTCTGAATGTTTAAGTAATCAAAACAATTTGATTATATTTATTATATTTGATTATATTTATAGATGAGACACTTAAAATATGTAGGCCAAAGTGATTATAGCAAGATGGCACGATACAAGGTTAAAAAGTTCAATTGCTTTCTTATATGACAACAATGAAAAAAGTGGAATTTGAAATTAAAAGCACAATACAATTTATATTAGCATCAAAAAAAATTGAATACTTAGGCATACATCTAACAAAATATGTACAAGATCTATATGAGGAAAACTAAAACTTTTTTTTTTTTTGTGGTACTCGGGCCTCTCACTGTTGTGGCCTCTCCCATTGTGGATCACAGGCTCCGGACACACAGGCTCAGTGGCCATGGCTCACGGGCCCAGCCGCTCCGCGGCATGTGGGATCTTCCCGGACCAGGGCACGAATCCATGTCCCCTGCATCAGCAGGCAGACTCTCAACCACTGTGCCACCAGGGAAGCCCAAACTAAAACATTTTGATGAAAGAAATCATAAATAAAAAGATATTCCATATTCATGGATGGAAACAGTCAACAGTGTCAAGATGTCCATTCTTCTCAACTTGATCTATAGGTTCAACACAATCCCAATCAAACTCCCTGCAACTTATTTTGTGGATATTTACAAACTGATTCTAAAGTTTATATAGAAAGGCAAAAGGCCCAAAATACTCAACATAATATTGAAGGAGAAGAACAAAGTTGGAAGACTGACACTACCCAACTTCAAGGGTTACTGTAAAGCTACAGTCATCAAGACAGTGTGTATTGGCAAAAGAATAGACAAAGAGATCAACAGGAGAGAATGGAAAGCCCAGAAATAGACCCATAAATATAGTCAACTGATATTTGCCAAAGGGGCAAAGGCAATACAATGGAGCAAAGATAGTCTTTTCAACAAATGGTGCTGGAACAACTAGACCACCACATGAAAAAAAAAAAAAATCTAGACACAGACATTACACCCTTGAGGAAAATAAACTCAAAATGGATCACAGACTTAAGTGTAAAATGTAAAATTATAAAATCTTAGAAGATAACATTGGAGAAAACCTAGATGATATTGTGTTTGGCAATGACTTTTAGATACAACACCAAAAGCACAATTCATGAAGGAAATAATTGATAAGCTAAAATTTAAATTTTCTGTTTTGCATGAGATTTTGTCAAAAAAATGAAAAGACAAGCCATAGATTGGGAGTAAATATTTGCAAAAGACATAATTTATGAAGAATTATTGTCCAAAATATACCAAAAAACCTAGTAAAACTCAACAATAAGAAAACAAACAACCCACTTACAAAATGGGCCAAAGACTTTAACAGACACCTCACAAAAAGAAGATACACAGATGGCAAATAAGCATATGAAAATATGCTCCGCGTCATGCGTCATCAAGGAAATGCAAATTAAAACAAAATACTGCTGCACACCCATTAAAATAGCCCAGATCCAGAATACTGACAACAGCAAACGCTGATGAGGATGTGGAGCAGCAGGAACGCTCATTCATTTCTGGCAAGGATGCAAAATGGTACAGACACTTTGGAAGGCAGTTCCTCAGTCTCTTACAAAACTATTCTTGCCATAGGATGCAGCAGTAGCATTCCTTGGTATTTACCGAAAGGAGTTCAAAACTTATGTCTACACAAAAGCCTGCACATGCATGTTTATAACATCTTGGCTCATAACTACCCAAACTTGAGAGCAAACAAGAGGTCCTTCAGGTGAATGGATAAACTGTGGTACATCCAGCAAATGTAGTATTATTCAGCACTAATAAGAAATGAGTTATGAAGCTATGAGAAGACAAGGAAACTTAAATGCATATTACTAAGTGAAAGAAGTATGATTTTAGCTATGTGACATTCTGGGAAAGGCAAAACTATGAGAAGTTAAAAAGATCAGTAGTTGCCAGGGATTGGAGGGAGAGACAGATGACTAGACGGAGCACGGAGGATCTTTAGGGCAGTGAAGCTACTGTATGTGATACTAGAAGCTACTGTATTCGTATCATTAAACATTTGTCCAAACCCATAGAATGTACAATACCAGGAATGAACTGTAATGTTAACCGTGGACTTTGGGTGACAGTAATGTGTCAATATAGGTCCACAAATTTAACAAATGTCCCACTCTGATGGGAGATGTTGATAATAGACAAGAGTATGCATGTGAGAACAGAGGAGGTATAGGAAAAATCTCTGCACCTTTTTTTAAAATTTTATTTTATTTTTATTTATTTATTTTTGACCACGCTGCGCGGCTTACAGGATTTTGGTTCCCCAACTAGGGATTGAACCTGGGCCACCAGCAGTGGAAATGCAGAGTCCTAAACACTGGACCACCAGGGAATTCCTTGTACCTTCTTATTTTTGTTGTGAACCTAAAACTGCTCTAAAAAATAAAGTCTATTAAAAAAATATGCAGGCCATTAGAAACCCCTAATTAATGCTATGAAATGAAAATGCAATTGACAGGCTAAAGACCTTTCCTTCCAAATCACCAGAGAAGTGTCCAGAGGATGGTTTAACTCAGTAATCAATAATTAAAAAGAAAAACATTCTACTTTGTTTTACAGCTTACTCTCAAATATTAAGGGTGATCAGTCTATTGCTAGGAAAGGTCATTTTGCACTCAAACAAGGTGGGGTCAAAGGGCAAGAAGCTTGCCCCACCAGGATCCTCAGGGTAATGTGGATACTGCCACGCACACTGCTTCACCTCTGACCACAGTCTTTCCCGGATGGGTGGGCAAGTAAATATGATGAATATAAACAAGGCCAGTCTTGCAGAGGAAGCTGTGTAAAAGTCAACCTGTAGCCAAAGGGATCTGGAAGATGGAAACTATGTATTAACATGGAAGGGATCCGTGATATATTCTGGAAAGAAAATAATAGTTTGCAGAATAGTGGACTAGTGTGAATATGTCTTACACACACTTACTCTCTCACATCTGGAAATATATAACCCAAAATGTTAACAGTTACTACTCATGGAAATAAAAGTTAGGGGGACAATGGAGACTTCCACCTTTTATGTCTTCAGTATTGTTGGAAAGATATCTATTTTTTTAAATAAATACTACTTTTGTAATTTAACAGCAAACTAAATTATGAGGAAGGCTTAGAATAGTATATTACTATTGAGGAAGAAAGAGAGGCTTGTTCACAAGTGTTTAACATGCCCTGACCTTTAAGATCTGGCCATAACCTCCAACAATTCCTTTTATCCAATTGTCAGCCAGAACACTGGGGACTGAAAAGACAGAAAAAATATTGGTCTACATATAAGCAGTAATTAATTCATGACTTCATCTTGATTTCACTGAGAATCAGTTTTCTTATCAAGATGAATAATCTTTGATAGCATGGCTGTAAGGGGGAATTAATATGTCAAGAATTCTTAAGAGAATGAAGAAAATTAATATTTAAAATATTTATGCAAGCAAATATATACTTATCTTGACTTTTCAGTTTGGTCCATGGGTTTGTGTCTGAGCATGCATTGGTGGTTTTACAGATTTCTCTGTAAACTAGTGAGTTGCTAGTTCTCGTGTGAAAACAGAAGGAGAAACCCATGCATCAGGGAACAGTCTTGGCCTGACCTGTCCCCATCAAAACCTCTGGCACTGGGAGGGAGAGAGGATTTGACCTTCGATCTGCTGAAGGTCAAAGTCTCAGCATGGCTAAAATCTCTGCTGAGTTCATCAGACTGATGAATGATAATCAGGTGGTATTTTTTAAATGTACTACATACAACTTTTAAAAACTGGTCTGTGAAAATACTGGTTGAGCCATGTGCTTGGGTGCCTGTGGACCAAGTGCACACAGACCCTGCGCGGGGAGGCAGCACATCGCGGATGCTGGTGAGATGCAAACCCAAGCACAGAACCCCAAAATGAGCTTGGTCTGGCCAGACTCAAACAGGCTTTTCTCTATCCAAATATGACTTTCTTTCCCCATTGAATGCAATGGATATGTAATTGAATCGTTCATCTTTGCTCACTAACTAAACATACCTGGGACAATAAGAAGTGGTGGGAATTTTTCGAAAATTAAATTAAGAGAAGTTCCTGACTTCAAGGAGCTTATGCTCTAGAAGGGAATATATGATAACAAAAATAATATTTAAAATGTACATTGTAATTGAATAAGCACCAAAGGCTAGACCAGCCCAGGTACAGAATTGCAGGGATTTGGAAGAAAGAAAGGCAGCCGTGGCCTAGTGGTCTGTACACTCGATTTGAAGTCAGAAGGTTCTGCATTACAGCACTGCCCCTCAAAAAGCAGCGTGATTTAGGTAAATTGTTTAAACTCTCTAAACTCAACCTGCTCATCTGCAAAACACGTCTTATTACCTGTTTCAAAGGATTGTTTTAGGAATTAAAGAATATAATAAATATGTAAAGTATTTGTGAACTATTAAAGAAAACTACAAATATAAAAGCATTACCAAAGACTAGGAAACTCAAGAAATATTTAATCAGAAGAGACAGCATTTGAGCTACATAAAAGGGCAAGGGGCAGGAAGACACTCTTCCCCCTAGGGGAGGGAAGAGTAAGACACAGAGAAGACAAAGTGCCAGGGATGCTTAGAGAACAGAAGATCTTCCCATAAACTCACTAATAAAGCATGGGAGGTAGACAGTTCCATGAGGCTGGAAGGTTAAGAACATACAGAAGCAGCTGTAATTCCAGACTAAGGAGCTGAGCCTTTATTTCTTAGACTATAAGGAAACACTGGAAGTTTTAAGGTTATTTATTGCATGATCAGAGACATGTCAGTGAAACACTAAAAGTCTGAGGGATGGAGGACTGAGGAAGACCGGGAGGGGACACGATTCCCCTAAAAATTATTGAAACTGCTCAGGTAAGAAAAATCGGTGGAAATCTAACGCACAGCACTTTTCCTCTAGCAATTCCATTTCTAGGATCTATTATCCATGGATATATTCACATGAATATATTTGCATGAAAGTGTATGTAAAGAAGAAATTGAACGACTGTTGAATAATGGTGATGCTGTTTAAAAATGGAAACTACCTAAATGTTATCAAAGAAATATTAAATAAGTGACAATGCATCCATAGTATGCGATGCTATGCAGTAATTAAAAGAGAATTAAACTGATGGGAAGTGACGTGGAAACAAAACTAGAGATAAGACAAGAAACTGTCTGCAGGTTGCTTCCATTCTGGTGATGGGAAACAGATAACATGTAGATCACAAAATATCGTATGGCTCTAAATATAATGCAGAGAATTGAAACAGAGATATACGATAGGGAATATCTTAGTGTGTAGACCTTAGATTGCATGACTGTTTTGGTTTTCTATTGCCACAAATTTAGCAACTTAAAACAACACTCACTTACTATCTCAGTTTCCATGGGTCAGATTTCCTGGGTCCTCTCCCTGGGTCTCACAAGGTTGCAGTCAAGGTGTCGGCCAAGCTGCCTTCTTTCTGGAGCTTGGGGCCCTCCTCCAAGCTCACTAGAGGGCTGGCAAAACTAGTTTCCTCGGAGCTCTGTGACTGGGAGACCGGCTTCTTGCTAGCTATCGGCTCTAAGCAGCCCCAGGTCCTAGAGGTGGCTACCTTCTGTGCCCCGTGGCTGTCTCCACAGGCAGCTCACAGCAAGACCAGTGAGAGCCTCTCTCGGTCCAGTCTGCCAAGATAAAACCTTGCGTAACATAATGTAACCATGGGCGTGGCATCCCATCCTGTTTGCCATATGCTGTCCATGAGAAGCAAGTCACAGCTTCCACCGACACTCAACCGGAGGGGAAGAAACAAGAGTGACTCATTGGAGGCTGCCTTAGGGTGCGTCTTCCACAGTGATCAAGAAAGCCCTTCTGAATAGGTGATATTTAGGCTGAGATCTGAACCATCAGGTCAGACAGCTGGTCTGGACCCTGTGATGGACCACCCAGAGTTCCCTGAGGACTGACATATATTCCCCAGCTGCTACAAGTACTGCTGCCTGGGAGCTCCTAGTTGAGTTAAATTAATTAAACGAGGAGGCCTTTGGACGGAGGTGGCTCTAATGCCGTGGCAGCCTAAGAAAGCAACCAAAATCTAAGGCTGTAAATGCCTCAAGTTTACAAAATTAAAGCCTAAGAACAACCAGTCACAAGCAGGCAACTAGGATTTGAGCTCTCGCCAACCAACAGTTTTCTTACTTTGTTTTGGCCTTTCCTCTACAAAAAACTCTCCCCAGCTCCCACTGGTGGAACACTCCTAACTTCTTCAAGTTTGGCACTGCCAAATTCAAATTTATTTCTGCTCAAATAAACTTAAAATGTTTACTACGTCTCAGTTGATTTTGTAACAGTGGTTAGCCCTCTCTGCAAATTTTCCTCACTGGAGAGAGCAGCCTTGGCCAAGATCACATCCTTTCCAAGAGCAGCTTTCCTTCAATAACTGTTAAAGATGGAGAATACAACATCATTAATCATTAGTGAAATGCAAATCAAAGCCACAGTGAGGTATCACCTCACACCAGTCAGAATGGCCATCCTCAAAACATCCAGAAACCATAAATGCTGGAGAGGGTGTGGAGAAAAGGGAACCCTCCTGCACTGTTGGTGGGAATGTAAATTGATACAGCCACTGTGGAGAACAGTATGGAGGTTCCTTGAAAAACTACAAATAGAGCTACCATATGACCCAGCAATCCCACTACTGGGCATATACCCTGAGAAAACCATAACTCAAAAAGAGTCATGTACCACAATGTTCATTGCAGCACTATTTACAATAGCCAGGACATGGAAGCAACCTAAATGTCCATTGACAGATGAATGGATAAAGAAGATGTGGCACATATATACAATGGAATATTAGCCATAAAAAGGAACAAAACTGAGTTATTTGTAGTGAGGTGGATGGACCTAGAGACTGCCATACAGAGTGAAGTAAGTCAGAAAGAGAAAAACAAATACAGTATGCTAACACATATATATGGAAGCTAAAAATACAGTACTGATGAACCTAGAGGCAGGGCAGGAATAAAGACTCAAACTTAGAGAATGGACTTGAGGACACGGGGAGGGGGAAGGGGAAACAGTTGAAGTGAGAGAGTAGCATTGACATATGTAACAACCAAATGTAAAATAGATAGCTAGTGGGAAGCAGCCGCATCACACAGGGAGATCAGCTCTGTGCTTTGTGACCACTTAGAGGGGTGGGATAGGGAAGGTGGGAGGGTGATGCAAGAGGGAAGAGATATGGGGATATATGTATAGCTGATTCACTTTGTTATACTACAGAAACTAACACAACACTGTAAAGCAATTATACTCCAATAAACAGGTGAAAAAAAAAAAGATGGAGAGTAAAGGCCTGGCCCCTCAGCCCAACTCTAGACAATTCTGAGGGGCCAACCCAGCCTCCAAGTTCCCCCTGGGGTCACCTGATGCCTTTACTGAGGCTGTGATGCAGCCTACTTTCTCTCTGCCCCCGCTTTTGCTTTCCTCCCTTGCACAATGTTGATCCCAAGAGCATTCCCTAACAAACTCCCCACATCCTAATTACCACTTCAGAGCCTGTTTCCTGGGAAACTGAACCTGCAGCAGTAGCAATGGCATGATTAGAGTGATGAACATTCCAGAAAGAGGCAACTGCTTGTGCTAAATTTTTCAATTAGGAAGGACAGGCAAAAAAGAAAAAATGATTGAGGTTAGAGTTTAACTGTTCAAAAGAATGGCTCAACTTAAGGTCAGAAAATTAGGCTAGTGTTAGATCATGTAGGACTGTGTAAGCCAGAATAAGAAGGTTTGATTTTTCAGCGTGATGGAAAACCATTTACACTGTACTTTTATTTTATTTTTAAAAATAAATTTATTTATTTTTAAAAATAAATTTATTTATTTTTAAAAATAAATTTATTTATTTATTTTTAAAAATAAATTTATTTATTTATTTTTGGCTGCGTTGGGTCTTCCTTGTTGCACGCGGGCTTTCTCTAGTTGCGGCGAGCAGGGGCTACTGTTCGTTGCGGCGCGCAGGCTTCTCATTGCGGTGGCTTCTCTTGTTGTGGAGCACGGGCTCTAGGTGCTCAGGCTTCAGTAGTTCTGGCACGTGGGCTCAGTAGTTGTGACTCACGGGCTCTAGAGAGCAGGCTCAGTAGTTGTGGCGCACGGGCTTAGGTGCTCCATAGCATGTGGGATCTTCCCGGACCAGGGCTCGAACCCGTGTCCCCTGCATTGGCAGGCACATTCTTAACCAGATTCCCTGTGCCACCAGGGAAGTCCCTACATTGTACTTCTAAATTAAAATTTTTTTTAATCAATAAAAACCAATTCAATGTCAAGACAAAAATGTGCAAATAGTAAGAGAATAGATAAACAGATACATTTGATAACAGATGAAACCCTAGAAAGGGAAAAGATGCAAGTTTCTCTTACCAATTCAATGGACAAGCAAAAGGGAGAATTAAGTTATTTATTATCCATTATTCATCTCTGATTTAGTTTTAATAAAGAACAATGGAGCCCATGATTGTGATAAACCTGTATTTGAGAAATTCTTATTGATGTCTCCACCTACTTTTAAATTCAGCTCTTTTGAATGAGCCTATCCTTTGCAAACAATACCAAGACGGCTGACCCGCTAAATATGGCATCCTAACAGGAACTAATACTTACATAGAACATAAAACCTACAGTGTTCAATCCTTTCAAGCTGTGCGATGCATTCCTGCAAAGGATCAGTCTTTTCTCTACCAAGCCTGCGAGGAAGAGCGCTTAGGGATACAGGCTCAGGTGGTTTAACAACAACGGGTTCCATTCAAAAGCAGAAGAATCTGATAGAAAAGATGTTTGAGAAGTGGGATTTGAAGCATTTCATAAATTCCTCTTTCTATTTCTTTGCACTTAAAGACAATTCGAATAGCTTGCTTCTACCCTGTAAGACAAGATAGCATTAAGCTTTTAACCTTGACAGAGAGTAAAACTGCAATATCATTGTGTAGGAGGCTGCCTGCTGAGCGCCACCGGCAACTTAAAATTCTTTCTCAAGTGAAAGGATGAACGTTCTTGGCAAATTTCATCAGGGAGAGTCAAATGTTAGATATCTGGGACTTAAAGGTAGAATTATGTTAAACTTTCAATAAATTCTCTACATGCACTACTATCATTAAGATTTCGGTCATTCAAGTGACGCAAAAATGTAATTCGAATGGGTACTAATTACTTTTGACCCATGTACCCAATGAACCTCAGAGTTTAAGCAGATGAAAAATACTTTCCCTTATCTATTTATCAACTCAGCTTTAGAGCTTTGGTAAAAGGAGTTAACTGAAGACACAGTTGGTCTTAACCTTAACGATGACAAGGAAAAAACTAACTTATGTGTAGGGATTTTTATTTATAAGGTGCTTTCAGAGACATTCCCTTCACTGGTATAACGATCCTATGCAGCAATAAAAGAAAAATAAATATTATTTCCCACTTTACAGAAGAGAAAACAGGTTCAGTGACACCATAAGTTTATCCAATATCACAGAGTCACTAAATGGCAAAGACAGGGATAAACCCACTTCTTTCCACTCTACAGAGCCACGAGGCTTTCTCAGCAACCCACCCTGGTATTATTACTGGGTAGGTTGCATCCTCCCCGGCACCACAGGTGCCTCGGAATATGACCCCAGGCAGACAGCTAAAGATACCTGTCAGATGTCATCAGAAAAGGATAGATTTCAGACACTTACAACTGAAGTACTAAGGGAACACTTAAAAAGTATAAGTAGTCACCATGCTATCTGATTTCAGCCTCTTTGGTTAATAACGATTCGTTCTCTCAACATCTCTTCTTTAATAGCTGAAACTTTATTAAAACAGAGGATAAATGTAATTACCTGTGAAGGATGTAATATATGTGCTTAAATGTATATTGCTGAGTGGAAACAAGAATTTACTGTAAACAGGCACAAGGGAACTTTTGGGAGAAATGGAAAGGTTTTAAAACTGGATTTTGGTCAAAGTTGAACAACTCTGTAAATTTACTAAAATTATTGGATTGCACACTTATGATGTGAATTTCATGGTATGTAAATTATATCTCAATAAAGCTAGTTTTTAAAGGGTAAGAAAGAATGGGGGAATGTATATTACTGTTAAATATGAACAGCATGAATATGTTAATATAAATTAATTAATATTGGATTTGAAGGAAAGGAGGATACAGAGTCACTGAGTACTTGGATTCAAGGGAATGAGGGATCTAATGTTCTTTCTTTAGGACCTAAAGAAAGAACAGAAAGGGGAGTGATAAAAGCACAGACCCTTCTGGAGCGCTTTTCCCATTGCACTGCACCAGGCAAAATGACTATCCAGTGGGACCGTCACAAAGCCTCCATTTAATATTCCCCTGAGGAAAAGTAATCATAGAGAGGGGAGGTGATTCCACCAACATCGCAGAACTGGTCTCAGAGCTCATTTCGTACTGAGCCCCTAGAATAGAAACCTTGCCTTCCAAAGCAGTTAGATTTGTCTGGAGCACTCCCATTATATCTAAATATTCATCCATCCAATGAACTTTTGTTGAGCAACTCTTTTTTTTAATATATAAATTTTTTTATTTATTTATTTTTGGCTGCATTGGGTCTTCATTGCTGTGTGCAAGCTTTCTCTAGTTGAGCGGGGGCTACTCTTCGTTGCAGCATATGGGCTTCTTGTTGCGGTGGCTTTTCTTGTTGTGGACTATAGGTGCACAGGCTTCAATAGTTGTGGCACGTGGGCTCAGTAGCTGTGGCACATGGGCTTAGTTGCTCCGCAGCATGTGGGATCTTCCCCGACCAAGGCTTGAACCCGTTTCCCCTACATTGGCAGGCGGATTCTTAACCACTGCACCACCACAGAAGTCCCTGTTGAGCAACTCTTACATGCCAGACATGGCCAACCACTGAACCCTCATGTGTAATCCCCTGATGAGAAATTGCCATTGTGATTTTAGTGTCATGCGAGTCTCCTTAGGCCTGACCAACCCACGAGGACACATAGGGTCTTGTGAACAACATCAACCCAAATTCTCCCAGCTCTTGCTATACTTCCCTCGTAGGACTCCAAACACTTGCAAAGGCCACCTATTCAAAATATTTCTGAGAATCCCAAGGATTTTGCTGAAGGAGCGGCTGTGAGATGCTGCTTTGCACGTTCTCATGGGACAGCAGTGTCTCCTCTGGGTTCTCCAGATGCCTTTCAGAAATGTGCAGTGTTCTCTGGTAAAGGGCTCAATGCCTCTCATCTTCTTGTGACTTAGGAATCCCAAGGGAATGCTGTCTGTCCATTCATATTTTAAAATATTTTTAGTACAGACGGTTCAGTCTTTGCTTACTCTTCTCCTAGTCCCAGACACAGGCCATCGACCTTCACCGGATGCATGCGCCAGCCACCACTCTGAACTCAGGACCACTGCTCCCCTAAGATCATCACGGCTTTGTTGCTGAGTGCAGCTCACCACGTCTGGCTTCACGTTTGCTTATTATGGGCCATGTCCCAGGAGCCTTCCCAGTCCCTGCTCAGGGAGACCCCTAGTGAGCCATTCAGCCCCATCACTTTTCCAAGTGTGTTTATACAATCCGAATCCAGTTTAGATTGTGTGAGTCCTACGGCATGAGGGGTTCTGTTATGAGCCCATCATCTGCCAGAGGACACTACTCCCACAGGGCATAATCCCTTCTGAATTAGGATTTGTTCACCCTACATTCACCCTATTAAATAGATCTCACTAAGAAGCTTTCCTAACGTCGCAGAAAATTACTTATACTATATAAATATACATGCACATGTATTCTATAATGCGAGTTTTGTGATTATAAATAAACCCGTCCATAAATGTTTACTCAATTCTCAATAGTCCTAATTTTTTAACCAATCATGTCTAACAACTCGAATTTAAATTCAGCTTTTTCAAGTAATGTATCACAAAACTGACAACTGAATTGAAAGTTAAGGACAAGTGATAGAACGAAATAAATATCTTTTAAAGATAGCAAAACAGTTTACCTTTAAAAGAAGACATACGGGTTTGGGTTTTTTTTTTTTTTTTCTCTGACTGTGAAGAGAAATCTACAGAGATAAAGTAAGTCATCTGTAGGAGAGCTCAGTAAACAACAGCAGTATTTACACAGTTCTTCATATAAAATTTGGAAAAACCAAGCACATGGCCAGATTATGCATCTAAATTTTATGATGCCCATAATTCACAATTGTTACTAGCCTAGGTTTAGAAGATTGTGAAGTTATATTCTTGATCTTATGTGTACTCAAGAAACACCAACTTACACTTGGTTATGCAGTCTTGCATGAATCCTATTTGTAAGACCAGAACATTTGTAATTTGATAATACTGACTACAACTTCGACCTGACTTGTTCTGCATTTGGCCTACAGTTGAAGTCCCTACATTTCCCTGTACTTGTTAAAAATAATTTACAAGATAGTATTTTAAAAGTACATGGTCATATCTCCCAAAGTGATATGGGGAATTTTTATTTTTAATAATAATATATTTAAAATGAAGATACAAATTGAGCCAGATTCTCCTAGGATCTAAAATGACTCCTAATGTTTAAGTTATTTCACTAGAGAAGCTTCATCAGGGTGCACAAAGCTGTTAATAAAGGACTTGCGACCTGTTGAGGCTCTTAGGGAAGCAAAATAACCTGAAATAAACTTAGGATACTCAGAAAATCCAGCTGATAAATAAAAATACATATTGAGTGTTTTTGATGGGTATTATTTTTGATAAATATCTGATAGATGGTAAATTATTTTACTTCATTTAAATAAAAGATATTATAATATTTTATACATTATTAACTTATTGACTGATCGAACCAACATTTCCTGAGTGTCTAGGAGAGGCACTGTGATTGGAGCTGGGAGACAATAAGGTAAACAAATCAGATAAAATCCTTGCCCTCATAGCACTTGCTTTCCAGTGAAGGAATTAACAATAAAGAAAATAAATGAATAAATACTATGTCAGATGGGGGAAAAGTGCTGTGGGGAAAAATAGAGCAGAATGATGGGGACTGATGGAGTGTTGTGATGTAAATAGGATGGTCTGGAAGATCTCAATGAAAAGGTGACATTTGTACAATGGCTTGGAGATGAGTGAGCCAGTCTCATGGTTTTCTGGAAGAAGAGAAATCCAGGAAAAAGAACAATAATTGCAAGGGCCCTGATGTAGGCATGCTTGGTAGGAGGACAGTATAGATATGGTGAAGAGTACAGGGGAGAAAACTAGAAAGGAGGCCAGATGGGGATGTGTATGTGTTTGCGTGTTTGTGTGTGTATGTGTGTTTGTAGGGCCTTTTAGGCCATTATAAGAACTTTGACTTTTGTCCAAGTAAGATAGGAAGATACTGAGTAAGATAACAAAGTTTTGGACAAAAAAGTAACATGAGCTAGTTTATATTTTTAAAAAATTATTCTGACTGCTCTGTTGAAAATAGCCTAGAAGACAGATAGATAGATAGACATAGATAGATAGATAGAAATAGATAGATAGATAGAGATAGATAGATAGATAGATAGATAGATAGATAGATAGATAGACAGTTGGTTTTTAAGGCCATGGCACTGGACGAGATCACTAAGTCAGGGAGTTTAGGTAGAGAACAAAACAGGTGCAAGGACTCAGTCCTGGGGCACTCCAGTTAGAAGTTAAGAAGACAAGGAACTAGCAAAGGAGACCAGGACAGATTTGCCACACATGTATATTAAAAACTTGTCTAAACCAGCACATTTTTTCCTTCTCAGATCCAAAGGCTGAAGCCTACACACAATGTTGCCATGTGCGGAAGGGAAGACGCAGTCTAGAACTGGGTACCATTCACCGTCACATAGACTCATGAATCTACAGTGGCCAAACTTGTAGCTCATTCCAGGATAAGGTATCAGTAGTACTGGAGATCAAGAAGCCAAAAGTATGATCAGGACATAGAACCAGCTCAGTCACCAAATCACTGACATTCATTCAACTGACAGTGATCGAGAGCCAACTGTGTGAGTCACCATCCCAGGTGCTGAACTCTGAATGCACGATAAATTTAGAGCCCATTGCTAATCCTATAAATGCAAAAATATGCACAAATATACACTTTGATGATATATCACCATTTACGATAATGGGAAAATGTTTTTTGATCAGTCAGTATTACCAAGCATTGTGTAGACAGAGTGCATTATGCAAAGATGACAGCAATAATATCCTCCCCTGCGGGTTGCCCTGCAATGTGACCTCGTCCACTCCTAGGTGGAGTCTGATCCCTCTTTACTTAGGATCTAGGTTGGACTTAGGGACCAGCGTGCAGGCAGAAGAACATAAAGGAAGTGACTCTATCTGACAGCTGAGGCTAGGTCAGAAAAGCTACGTATCTTCCACCCGGTTCTCTTGAAACACTTGCTTTCCAGACACCACTCTTTGGACAGGACCTCTTGGAACCCTGTCAGAGGCACAGACAAGATGGAGAGGCTGCAGTGGACGACCACAGGGGAGCCTGCCCCCTAAGGCATCACCAATCAGGCATTAAGTAAAGAGTCCTCCTTACGATTCCGCCCCAGCATTTGACACACACCTGGATACCTGTGTCTTCCAAGCCGAGGCCCCAGAATTCAATGATCCCTATCTAAATTTCTGGGTATAACACAATAGTTTCCATTTTGTACCACTAAGATTTAGGGGTGGTTTATTAAGCAGCAACAGATGACAGGACCAATTATGTTCCTGTCATTTAACTCATTTAATCTTCAGAAGAAATCTATTAGCTGGGTATTATTATTCTCTGCGTTTCACAATGCGGACTGAGCCTTAAGAAGGGTTAATGCAGCTAATAAATGGTAGAACCAAGATTCAAACACAGTTACAGAACCAGAGATGGTAAAGAACATTATCATACATAGTGTGGGCAAGAAACTCTGCTAGGTACTGAGAAAATATGAAATAAATATATGAAATAACCCGTTGTTGTTTTTTTGATACTTATGTAGGCAAAATAAGGAGTCAAGACATGTATAGGTGGCAATTACTCTCTTCTCAAAGTCTTTAATTCAACAACATGGCAAATGGTGCATTCACTCATTAATCAAGCATTCAATAAGTGGCCACTGGGGGCTAACATGGTATTAATCAGGAAACCAGCTAACGGGATAGGCAGAGAACAAAATGTAGTGACATGAAGGAGAGGGCGCCTTTATAACTCAACCATGTGTGTTCTAGGAGTGAGATTTCCAAAACACCTTGCTAATAAAAGAAAAAACAGTAGGACTGAAGGTTGAGAAAATGGTTCATCAAAGTGATACATGACTCATGCACAGAGAAACAGATTCTAAAAGATTACATAAAGCATGGAAGAAATGACTAAAATAGGTACGTATGTTCCCGGGGGGAGAGGAAAGGGGGAGAGATACGAGGAGGAGGGAGCCTGCACAGGATTGTTTCTGGGAAGAATAAATTGAAATCAATGTGAAATATGTGGCATTCAAAGTTATTCACATTTAGGGGAATGATTTACATACACAGTTTTAAGATTCTGCTGTATATTTTTCAAATTTTATTTACAAATTCCAAATAAGATGTTCTGAGGAATAAAAAGGAGTTTTGTCCATAGTGCCTGGGAAACCAAGGATGGCTCTTTAAGAGATAGACAATGTTTCTATCTCTTCTAGATTTCCTATGTCAAGTAGCTCATATAATTTTTTAATTGGAGAAAACTTAAGAAAAATCTAAGAAAATGAAAGGGTAGTGCACTAGGACAGATTCTACACTGCCTCTCAGTTTGCCCAGGGAGACTTTTTGTGTTTGGTCAGAATGCATTATCATCACCTGCCTTTAAGCTCAAGTCACTAAAGGTCTTAATTACTGGAGAGAGAGAGGGGGAGGGAGAGAGAGAGAGAGAGAGAGAGAGAGAGAGAGAGAGAGGGAGAGAGGGAGAGAGAGAGGGAGAGAGGGAGAGAGGGAGAGAGGGAGAGAGGGAGCGAGGGAGAGAGCGAGAGAGGGAGAGAGGGAGAGAGAGAGAGAGAGAGAGAGAGAGAGAGAGAGTGTGTGTGTGTGTGTGTGTGTGTGTGTGTTTGGTTTCTCTAATGTAATGGTTTGTAGCAGAAGCAGAAATGAGATCTTGGTCAATTCCATTTTCCACCTTTAAAATGGAAATTAACATACTGTGATTGTATTGGGTGCAAGATAAGCTATAAGGATGTATTTTACAACATGGGGAACATGGCCAATATTTTATAACAACTGTAAATGGAGTGTAACCTTTAAAAATTGTGTAAAAAATGCTATGTTTGTTACAATACTGCCACTAAAATACAATTCCAATTTTATATAATGCAAAGTTAATTACTTTAAAAACCTTACTTCAAAGAAACTAAACTACTCACAAAGGTATTCATTAGTTCACATCTCCAAGATACTGTATGTTTATTTAGATGAGCATTTGGTTCTTGAAAAATTAAGTCTTGTTGGCTCGGTATTCTAACATTGCTGCATTATTTGAAAATAAGCAGAAGGTTTGTAAACAGGGGTTTTAAAAAAACTAGAGGTCTAAGCTCCTAACTGATGAAGGAGTAGCAACCAGCATATGGAAGGATCAGTGTTGAGTCTAGTATTAATTGATCTGGTTTATAGATGCAGTAAATGGGGACATGAGAGAGTTGTACAAATTCATGTGCAAAATGGCTAAGACAAGGGTTATCTATCTAATCTTCATATCGGTTAAGATTAGTTTCTTCCACCCCACACCACAAGAAATAGGAAGAATAGTAACCATTTAATGACAATTTTCCTATTATTAACATTAGTAAAAACCATAATGAATTCATAAATTCATGATCACCATTATTGATCAAATGTGATGGAGATCAACATTAGCCAGAAAATGTTGACATTTTGGACCACAATTTAAGTACATTCTCCGATGGACTAGAGGACATGGGGAAGGGGAAGGGGAAGCTGGGATGAAGTGAGAGAGTGGCATGGACATATATACACTACCAAACGTAAAATAGCTAGCTAGTGGGAAGCAGCCGCATAGCACAGGGAGATCAGCTCGGTGCTTTGTGACCACCTAAAGGGGTAGATAGGGAGGGTGGGAGGGAGATGCAAGAGGGAGGGGATATGGGGATATATGTATACATATAGCTGATTCACTTGGTTATACAGCAGCAACTAACACACCATTGTAAAGCAATTATACTCCAATAAAGATGTTAAAAAATAAGTAAATAAAAAAATAAATTAAAAAATAAGTATATTCTCTGTCTTGTGCATTTTTTTCCATAGTGTTCTCTCAGCATGGAAGGCCTGATATTCATTCACAGAGCATTTCTTAGGTTTCTATTATGTGCCAGGCTCTGGGAGACAAAACCAAATAAGATACAATTCCTTTCTCAGAGGATTCACAATTAAATAAAAGAGGGTGGGTAGCAAAGTAAATACTATGTGCACTTACGAGGCCTAGATACTGATAGAAATGTGCATAAGGAAACAATGCTCCACAGACAACGAAGCCAATAATAAATTTTTTCCTTGGGAGAGATATCAGGAAGGGCTTCACAAAGAAAGGGGTTTCTGAGTGGAGTCTAGAAAGGAATATGAGACAGGGGCCCATTCCAGAAGAGGCTTGAAGGCACAAAACAGCCCAGGCTGCTTCCTTTGAAGAAAATGTTCTGCTTTGATAGATGGATAGGTAAAAAAGAATCGATATAAAAAAAAGAACAGAATAGATATATTCTATATAATGTATATGTTATATACATTATATAAAATATATGTAAATATTATATATATGAATATATATAATAAATGAATATGTGTGTACAGATACACTACGTGTATAGATACACGTATATATATATATGTATTTTGCATTCTTTCGAGCAAAGTAGCCATTTCCACCAGCCTTTCCTACACATTCCTTCTCTGGCCCTCCATTTCTCACTTGATCCACAGTTTTGTTTTTTAAAATGCTTACTCTGTGTGCTCTCACATTTGGGAGCAAAACAGCACCCAGAAAATACCTGAAATTTAAATTATTAATCATAATTTTATTAAGTCGTTTATGTATAAATCTAAAAAAGAACACTATCTCATCATTGTTTTGACTGCTTCTGCGCTACTGTGATAGAGTTGAGTAGGTGTGACAGAGTGCATATGATCCAAAAATTTAAAATATTTACTATCTGACACTAGAGAAGTTTGCCTATTTTTAGTGTAGAATACACAGTCCAGAAATAAATCAATACATAAATGGAACTTGGAATCAAGATTATGTTACCACCTAGCAATGGGGTAGGAGCCTTTTCAACAAATAGTGCTATGTAAATTGAATAATGATATGCAAGAAGAAATTATTCCTGACTTCAATCTTAAACCATGCACAAAAATCAATTTCATTTAAAAGTGAAACAAATAAAGCTTCTTCAAAATAACACAAGAGATGTTAAAAAGGTTTTTAAAAAACTAACCGCTGATAAAAAGCAATAATCAAAAAGGAATAACTTAATACACTAAACTTCAATAAAATCAAATCAAGATGTTCTGATTTTCAAAAGACATCGTTAATAAAGAGGCAAGCCACACAGTGGGAGAATATACTTGCAACGTATAGAACCAACAAAAGACTCTAGTTCTTTCAAATACAAATACATAGCCAGCTAGCTAGATCGACCCAATAAGAAATAGGCAAGAGATTAGAAGATATCCAAATAACCTGGTCACATAAAATGGTGGTCCACATCATTAGTCAATCAATAATATGCATTAAAAACAAAACAAAACAAAACAAATACTATCCCATCATTGTTTTAGAGCAAGTAGAGCTAAATGCACTTACTTCAAATACTCTGGTGCCACCTGGCGGTTTGTTTCCATATGACAGCCTACTGATAAATTGATCACTTTTTAATTTTGTTACAGAAAACTTAAAATACTATACTCAAGCATCTGCTCAACAACTATTTATTAAGCGTTATGTTGGGATCTGAAATATCGTTAGTCATTAGGTTCACAAAGATAAATAATAAATGGACATTTTCTCAAGGGATGTATTTTCTGGTGTGTGTTTTGAGGGAGGGACTGGAGAGGAGATACAAAGATAACACACTGTAACAGCACCTGTAATAGACCCGGAAACCATGTCTGTATCTTTATCATCATTTGTGTCAGACTAAAAAAAAAAAATTCCTGTGCTGAACGATTTCCTCTGCTTAGGAAAGCTAGAGAGGTATATCTATGTTGACTACTCTTCATGCAACTAACAAGAGATTAAGAATCTAAAAAGTAGCTGATTATATTAAAATCTGTCAAATTGTGTAATTTACATTTTGGGGGAAGAAAGAGCATCCTGGTTTCATTTAATAAGTAATAGTGTCAACAGCAGAACTCAAATCACTTGGCATCCCCTTTTCCACCACTCCCCCATCGTTTCCTCTCCTGCCCCAGGGCACCTGAAAACTGCTTCCAGCCCGAATCTGCTCCTCAAGTAGGGCTATACCATGCCTGTTGTTAGCTGAGAAACCCTTTACCCACCTCAACAGTTGTCTTTGATAGCAGCTGCTATCTGCTTAGCACTGTTTAGACCGGTGTTTTCAGTAGCCCTTTTCATGTTTGGGAAGAAACAATTATTCACTCTAGACAGTGTCCCACACATTGCAGTGTATTTGGCATTCTTGGAATTTAGGCATCCAAATACCTGCAGCCCTCATCAGCCTTTCAAACAAAATATAATGCTTCCAAACATTTTCAGATGCTCCCTAGAGGTTTAGAGCATATAGGTGAGCAATGAAGTACACACAAGAAAAATACTTATTCATTTATTCAACAATTTATTAAGCATCTATAATTATGAGACAAATAACATATACAGGGAACTCACTGATTGGAGAGACAAAATAAACATAAAATCACAATTCATGTTGTTGTAAAAATATATACGAGGTGATACTAAGAAAACAAAAGGAAAAAAAATGACTGGGAGAATAGAGATAGCTATAAAGTGCAGGAAAAAAATGTATCTCGGTTTCGAAGGAAGCGTGGGGCAGCCCAGGAAAGGGCGGGGAGACACTGCAGTGGTGGAAACAATTTGAAATTGTTTCCTGAGCCGAAGGGGCGGGGCCGGGGGAAAGGTGACTTTTGAACCACCTGCGTGCGGAATCTGAACGGTGTTCTGCTCTTCCGACTCTGTAATCCTGCCTTGGGGTCTGAGTTACTCTCACACCATCAGCCATGACTCGCTGTGAGGCGCCATCTGGCCCTGTTACCACGTCGAACCCCCTCCCGGCCTCCGTGTTACATTTCAGATCTCTGCTCCCTCCTTTCGAAGCGTTCTGCCGGAACCTCAGACTTGAAAGGTCTACAAGCGAGCTTCTGGTCTCTCCTTCCCAACTGTCGCCTCCTCCGGTCACTATTTTAACCTCAAAGTCACTTCGTTTTCTTTCTTTGAGATTTCCCTGCTGCCATAGAAATCAAGTCAGTTGCTATTCTCTGCTCTAGTTTTCTGGAACAATGTATTTTTTATAATTTTTTTCTTGTAAACTCCAAGTGCTATAATGCAGGAACGTCATTCCTGGGCTCCTCTTCGCCTCCCCCGTCCGGCCCCTGAGCCCCTGCTCTCCACCCTCTGCCGTCACCCATGCCCTTTGACATCACACACATCTGACATTTGACTTTAGTGGCTTTGGTCTCATGCTCAAAAACGTAAGGGCCAGTGACGGAAGAAAAGAGAACTGTGCTTATGCTGGCGTTTGAGGTCCCCCGCAATCTGGACCCCAGCTAACTCCTTAATCCATCTAGGGACGGTCCTTGACTTTCAGTGTCGGGAACTGGTAGTAATGACGAGTGCAACAGTCAAGAAATTCTGAGAGCTTTCTATACCTCGACACTCAGAGAAGGGCTTTATGTAAATTTTCTCATTTAGCCTTGACTACCTCACTTATTTATTACCCCTTTTAGTTCCCATTTTGCAGATGAAGAAACAGAGGTTTAGAGGTTAGGTAACTTGGCCACATTTTTTTCACTTGCAGTAAAGGATAGAGCCGGAATTTGACATATGAAGTTATTTCTGATTCTTAATGCCATGCTATACTTCCGATTTTCTCCTCTCTCTCTCTCATTCTCTCTTTTCCTCTACGTCTATTCACCCCTCTCTATTTTCTGAAACAAATTTTAATACATGACCTAAAATGCCTCCATTTTGTCCCGTCGGAATTCAGCCCATCTGTCAGATCCTCAGAGCCCACTTTCTCCATAAACACCCCCCTCCCACATCAACTTAAGTCAGTCAGCTCCCCCTCCCGCCAAGCCAGTGATTCCCACCTTTGGCTGCACGGTCGGAATCACCTGTGGAGACTTGGTATAATTGGTTGGGGAGCACCTGGGCATCACGATTTGTCAGTCTCTCAAGGTGATTCCAATGTACAGCCGGGGATGAAAAACGGCTACAAGATCTTAACGCTTTTTTGGACTCCACAGCTCTTTTGGCAACTAGAATCACAGACTAGCATGATTTCGAGACAGATTTGGAGATCAGCTATTTTATCTGTAAATGAGAATGTTGAATATGATGAGTAATATTCAAAAATCTTTGGCAAAAGACTTTGAAATTATTCAGAGACACAACGAAATTATGTAAAAAAGAAAGTTGAACTTCTTTCATGGAAATGGAGGGGGGAAATGTCAGATCCCACTAATTTGCTTTTTTCCCTCATTACAACTCTGGGGTCCCTGAAGGAACTACATCAACCTCTAGGGCACCGAAGATCAAACCCTGAATATGCTGCATTACATCAGTCCTTTCTGTCTGTAAGAGTCTGACAGTCTATGGTATCATGGCTAAACAAAAGATGAATTATCTACGTGTTAGTCCTATTATCAGACTATTTCTCTTTCAACAATGTGTCATTTAGCTGACAGAGTGTCCATTTCTTAGGGAATCAGATTTATCTAATAAAAAAATAATAGTATTTTCAAATGACCTAGGAATGGCACTGTGTACCAAACAGCTGATATTAATATTTCAAACTCACACCACCTCTGAGGACAAACGCCAGTGAAGAAATTGAGGGTTGAGGGGTTAAGTGACCCACCTCGAAATGTGGTACAATTTAGTGCCAAACTCCCCACTCCTAATCCAGTTTATTCTATTTTTTATAAATATTTTATGAGCCTCTCCTTTACCTGCCACCATGGGCATAAAAACATTTCCACTAACGAGTAGCACAGAGCCGTCTCTAAGCTACTTGGAACCAAAGTTCAGCTGGAATTTAGTATAATACACAATTCACAAGACATTTCCAGAGATCAGCGGGGGGCAGGGGAAAAACACAATTCAGTTTTGCATTCACGTAAGGTAAAAGGCACTGGAGACATTTTTTTTCTCAATGACAAATACAAAGTAAAATTCTTTGTAACAAAAAAAAAAGTGGCATATCAAGCTTGCATTCCACAACTATCAAGGAAAGATTAAAGAAGAAATAAATCAATGAAGAAAACCTGTTATTTCAAAACAGGTCAAATTGTAACAAAAGGAAGAACATTTTAAAAATATTCTGGGCATGGGTGTCTCAGTTTTCTGAGAAAGCTCTGCTCACCACAGCTCATTTTTATTCCCATTTTACTTTTCCTCTTCCCCCATCAGATTGTTTTCCTTACTATATGAGGATCCGTGCAGAGGTCTGCCAAATTAAACTGTCACAAGAATACAGGGGATCAAGATTCCCAATAGTGAGGGAAGCTTCGATGAGTAATCCATCAGGATGCGCCACCACTCAGTCAAGGTAGTAATATACTCAGGGGGACACACGTCCATCCACAGGGACTGAATCCTTTCAGTTTAATATATCTTATTACTTGTGCCAACAATCTTGAAAGGCACATCATGCCCTAGAAATTACAGAGTCATTGCTTTTTTTTAATTAACAGCCAAATAAAAAGAAACCAATAGCAACAGAACTGAATAACTTAAGTCCTATTTAAAAGAATTTAGTTCAATATTAAACTTGGAGTTCTTCAATTAAAGACACATCCGCTCTCAATTCTTAAATCTTTGTAAGAAAATACAAAGATTTAAGAATTGAGAGCAGATCTGGAAGTTGGCCATGTATATTTAAATTTATACATATTGTATAATATATGTTCTAATCTAATATTTAGCTAATACTTTTACCTTGTGTGTTTAGAAAACATTGTTTCATTCATTTTAAATAAGAAATTCATTGACTGTAACTGATATCTAGCTTAACTGAGGCAAGTGTTTAGGTTGACCAGCATTTATATAGTTTAGGGGGACATACATGGAGGTATGATTTGGACATAATGTGCTGAATGTCCTTAGCTTTCTTCTGAGGGAACTGACCTAGGAATTTCATATGCGTAGGTTGTCAATACTGGGCACAGCTTCTTGGAACAGGGGTGGTTGTCATACCCTAAGGCAGCCATCCACAGGTGACTGTCACAGGATTCTGTCCATAAGAAATGCCCTTATACTGGATGATGACAACTCAACCAAAATGAATACTCTCTCTTGGGGAAACTTGCAAAGACAGAGTCACTTAGCAGCAGCAGAAGTAAAAGCAGGTGAAACAAAGATGAGCTGGGGTATAAAATAGCCAAGGTCAACAGGAAAGACGGACCCACATTTCTGGAGGCAGCACCAGAGAACCAGGTTATGACCAGAGCAATGTCGAACACTGAAGTTCCACTTCTCCCTAAGGCACGACTACAGAATTACAGTTTTATTCTGAAAGTGGGGCTGGAAATGTAGCTTTTCAGGCTACTTCCTGCTCTTCCTCAATCAGAAGTCCTATTATATACCGTAACCAAACACATCTCTGTTCCTTGCAGCCTCAAAAATCCATAAGGCCATGTGCCTTAAATACCTTTAATTGAGCATGATCAATAAGGTTAAAAAAAAAAAACAACCTATGGATTTCAGGGCTAATTGCTTTTTTTTGTAATGTCATGACTAGTTTTCAAATTTTCCTCTATACTACCACATAGTTGATCAACAACACTCAATAATCCTAACTTGTGTTATAAATTTTTAAAAGGTAGTATGGTGGTGAAGTTCTTCAGTGGTGAAGAACACAGTCTCTGGGGCATTGGTTCAATCTCAACTCTGCTACCTAACAGCTCTGTGACCTTGAGTACACTTCTAAATTTCTCTGAACCTCAGTCTCCTCCTCCGTAAAACAGATATATTAATTGTATCTACCTCATACAGTCTTTGTGAAAATTAAATGAATTACACAGGTAAAGCTGATAAGAAGCACTATTATGAGTTATTAAGATATTATTATTATTGAGAAAATCATTTAAACACTAGAAGACTGTATTTTAATTTTAAAACAGCATCATCTACTTTTAAAAGGGTGATTAATCTTAGTGGAAGCTGGTGGCATCCTTCATCCTCAGAATGCTTTCATTCGTATTATTCTACTGAAATATAAAGGTGAAAATGAAAGCAACTCTCAAAAGATACCAAGTGAGCACGTTGCTTCATTACACTGAACTTCAGATACAAGATTTGGCAAGAAAAATATGCTGAACCGAAATATTCTGAATTCTTCTATTATACAGACAAGCACGCTAAGCTATTCATAAAAATTCCTGGCCCCAGGATATTCACTGGAGCTATTCATCAAATAATTCAAACAGCTGATAAAGAGTTGACCGAGACAAAAATGATTGAATTCCTCTCCAAAGAACCGGAGTGAGTCTCTGGCAAAAACAAGAAGCTATTATGTCCTGTCCAATTTATTTGGTCTAGTGATTCAAAGAACACTGTTGCATCCCTTATCATTTCCCTTTCTAAGGTTCTGATATTCATTAGGAAAGGTCCTTAGCGACCCTGAAGAGTTCATGTTCATTAACTACATTAGATTGAATAAACTGGACATGGCCTTGCAGAGCGATAAAACAAAAGGAGCCAGCAGATGCGGGACATGAGTGCCTGAAAGTGGCTTTCAGAGATGCGCTCACTGGCCGGGCCCTCCCCATCGGAGGCCTCCAGCCGTGGACTCAGCAGTCCTCTCCACCCCCTTCCTTTCCTGTTTGTTCTTAGGGCTGGATACTTTTTATGAGCAAGAGGATTAAGAGGCCCAGGGGCAGATGCTCTTTTACAGTAAGTACTACTGCAATCTCCAAGCAAGCTTTCCATGCTGCTGACGGCAGTCACTCCCCAAAGAGACACTTCTTAAATACCTATTTTAAGATCCACATTTTGGTAATTTTATGAAGTTAGAAATTAAACACTTGCTGGCTCAAGTGCATCACTGACTATGAACAAAACGGTGCTTAGAGACCTTTTCAAAGTATATATTCTCTGCATTGCTCAGCACTACTTTTGTCCAGCTAAACACACGGCAAAACGGGTGAATGCCCGGGACATGTCTGTGCTGCTGGCCACAGAGATGATAAATCCAAAGCATGGTCAGAAGGAATTTGAGGCATCTCTGAGAGACTTGGAGAACTCCGATGTCACATTTCAGACCCTCAAACTGTGTCTGTGGAACTCATCAGTAAAGTTTCCATGATAAAAATGCTGGATTTTTCTCTGGCCCTTTGAACAGAGAATATAATCTCAGTGTTTTCTCTTATGTATCGTGAGAGGTAGAAAGCATTAAATCTAGAAAGGACATTACATGACTTGTTTTAGCCCTGACAATTCTAAAGTGATACATGTGCCCCTGGTGAGTGATGGGAAGACATTAATGAAATTAATTACTTAGGCTTAGTTCATTCATTGTTAATACTGACATGGCCATTTATTGATACTCATTTGGGTAAAAGCAAGCCAAGAAGGAAAATCAAGAAAATAAAAAGAATAAGAAAGATGAAATTACACAGAGTCTCGATTTGTGCTTTGACCTTACTACAAACCATCTCTGTATCTTTTTCTTTCCCCAAGCAATTTATCATCCTAGTGACCTCTGCATAAACATACTATGATCTGTCTCCTTACGAGAAAAATGTTCAATGCAATCAAGCATATTTCTTTTTGTAAAACCTTTGGTTGTTTTAAAATGTCAACAACTTTACATGTTGGTAGGTATTATGTGCATATGTGTAAGTAACATAAGCATGTGTATGTGTATTTACGTGGATTCACACAGGTATGTATGCATATATAGTTATATATATAATATGTTATTTGATGGGGTCTATACCTGTATCTTTAACTGTAACTATATCTATATATTTTTATATAGATAGGTAAACAAAACTTAATCCTTTCCAGGTCTTGAATTTCTTGGGTAATCTGATAAGATCTCCTAAGGAAAATGCACCTGTGTACAGCTATAAAAACCAATGTTACCAGCAAGGTATGCATTCACCTCCAAGTCCATGGGTCACTAATTAGGAACCCTGGGTAACCCTTACACTGGTCAGCAAAAATGTTCAGTTTAGAAAAATATTAGGGAATTATTATACCATTTTCTATATTATAATAAATAGGACAAGAAACATTAATATTCCTCTGATTTTATTTTCAAGTCAGGCCGGAGGAAGTGCCTTAAGACAATGGGCCCAGGCAAAAAGCCCAGCCTGTTCATTGTTTTTTGTTTTGTTTTGTTGTTTTGCCTCGGCAACTTTCATATACAGCACAGTAAAGGGAATCACATCTCTCTCTTCCTTTGGCTGCTCTCAAGAGGAGAGGGAGAAAGGCCCTATGGTCCTGGAGATGGACTGTGGTATTACCAGGGTATCTGGTAGGCGTGGAGGTTAGGATGACACCAGCATCTGGGTCACTGAATTGCAAATTACCCACTTCTTGAGTAAGAAAGCATTTTATGGGCATTGATCAAGCTATGTAGCATTCCTGTGTTTTCTAATGTGTACTTCAATACTACTTCCTGGGAAGAGGGGCTTTCCTTGAGCTTGAGGTTGCTGAAGATTTATATGAAGAAAAAGTCTTAATAATTAAGGTCCAGCCCCAGGAATAAAAACAGGGAGAGCTATTTGTTTGTGGCTACATATACCTAACGACCCCACCATTTTTTTTTATTGTAGCCATCACAGCCCATTGTGACTGGCATAATTTCCAAAAGGAAGCAGAGACCATGAATGAAAGAATGTCAAAATATTTTATTGGCCACAGGGTATCCTCCGTGCCCTAGGAGTCAGGCAATATAATTTAACTCAGAGAGCACAGATTTCATAGAATCGTATGAGCCAAAATAGTCTACTTCTCTTCCCTGGGGTGCTCCTGGATGGCAGCCCTTCTCATTTCCAGAACAAAACAAAAGGAGGGAGAGAGTTTGGCATCTCATCTAGGAACTATCGCCTCATTCAATGGTCTAAGATTTATAATCCTCAATATATTCTGTGTCATGCTCAGAACATCCCAAGTGCCCTTTTAAGTAAGGCTGGTTCCATTCAGAATATGGGAGATTTCAAGAATATTATTTGTGGGCTTCCCTGGTGGTGCAGTGGTTGAGGATCTGCCTGCCAAGGCAGAGGACACGGGTTCGAGCCCTGGTCTGGGAAGATCCCACATGCCGCGGAGCAACTGGGCCCGTGAGCCACAACTACTGAGCCTGCACGTCTGGAGCCTGTGCCCCACAACAAGAGAGGCCGCGACAGTGAGAGGCCCGCGCACTGTGATGAAGAGTGGCCCCCGCTTGCCACAACTAGAGAAAGCCCTCGCACAGAAACGAAGACCCAACACAGCCATAAATAAATAAATAAATAATTTTGTAAAAAACAGAATATTATTTGTGAGTTAAAAAAAGAAAGAAAAGGAAAGTCTTTTCACAAATTTGTGGCCTTCCACCATTATTACCTCTGGCAGAAGTTAAGTTTGACTGCAGAAAGCAAATGGGAAAGCAATTCAGCAAGTTCAAAAGTGCACTGACCATTTAATTATTCTTAAATTATATTCTACATAAGGATTAATATTAGGCCTCTGTAGCATCAAGTCTCTACTTTGTTAACTGTTTAAATATATCTTAAAACTTGTAAGATATATTTTAAACAGTATATTTAAACCTGTAACAGCGCTTCAGGATAATATATAAATCAGTGAGTACTCGAGACAATGATTTTAAAATATCTCAAACATTTGCAACTTCTCTTGTTAGTTTTCCTTAAGTTTTATCCGTTTCCCCTTATTCAGTTAATAAATGGTTATTGAATGCCTACTATACCCCAAGCACCGTGCAAAGTATTGAAGATATGATAGTAAATAAGATAAATACAGGTTTCTTGCCCTTAGAGACCTTGCAATATTTGGGGAGACGATGAAAGCAATGAGGCAAGTCTAGCGTGATATGTGCTTTGACAGGGACGAGCAGTTTGCTAAGATATGACATTGAAAAGGGCGTCTAGACAAGACTGCAGGAATTATGGGCAGACTTCTAGATAAAGTGCCATCTAAGTTGGATCCTGAGTGGTGAGCCTTTTTTTTTAATATATAAATTTATTTATTTGTTTATTTTTGGCTGCGTTGGGTCTTCGTTGCTGCACAGGTTCTCTCTAGTTGCGGCGAGCGGGGGCTACTCTTCGTTGCGGTGCGCTGGCTTCTCATTGCAGTGTCTTCTCTTGTTGCAGAGCATGGGCTCTAGGTGCGCGGGCTTCAGTAGCTGTAGCACGTGGGCTCAGTAGTTGTGGCTTGTGGGAGTAGTTGTGGCACACGGGCTTAGTTGCTCTGCGGTATGTGGGATCTTCCCGGACCAGGGCTCGAACCCATGTCCCCTGCATTGGCAGGCAGATTCTTAACCATTGTGCCACCAGGGAAGCCCAAGTGGTGAGCCTTTAACCAGATTCAAGAAGGTGATGGTTTGAGAAAAGGAGCAAGATAGGGCAATAATGAGATAGAAGCAAATATCAACAGCTTTACTTTAAAACATCACAGAATCCTGTCTCAGTCTAAAGGTTAATGAGAAGGATCCAGTATGGAGGAAGAAGGTGACGCTAGAGGGGGCAGCGGGAATAAATGACAGAACAAAGACCTCATGAAGGTATAATGAAGGCATAGCACAGCCGAGGAATGGGTTTGAAGAAGGATCATTACACTGCAATGGAAGGAAAGAATAAACAAGAATATAAAGAAATTTAAAGGTGCAGTGGCAGGAAGTTGAGAGAATTCCCATAGCATGGTTTCAATTTCTTAATATGAACAAATATAGTAATCAATATTCACTGATTACATTTTATGTCTCAGTCAGGGTGATTAGAGTTCATCTAATACTCAGAACTTTCTGTAACATTGATAATTTCTTCCCAGTTTGCAAATGAAAAAGAACACCTCAGAGAAGATAGTTTGTCCAATATCACACAACCAGAATGTGTCAAAGATATGAATTCAGATTCTCTAAACTACATGTTTCTTTCCAGTTCCTCCAACGAAGTAGAAGAAGCAGTTCTCCACTGTGAGAGTGAGAGGGAAATGGAGACAAGTTTGAAGAGAGTAGAAAAGGATCAAAATTCTCACTAATTTCTCCCATTCTAACTACAAGGCCTCCTAGATAGGGTAATGAATAGTAACAGACTGTCAAAAATTATTTGGAAATCTCAAGATTTGATCAACAGCTCGATCAAGCGTGGACATGGAAAAAGTAGGCAGTTGAACTGATCTAAGATAGAAATTCTTCCAGATAGATGGTGTCTTAGCTCAGGCTGCCATAGCAAAATACTGTAGACTAAGTGGCTTAAACAATAGAATATAAATATTTCTCAGAGTGCTAGAGGCTGGGAAATCCAAGATCCAGGGGCTGGCCTATTCAGCTCCCCAGTGAGAGCTGTCTTCTTGCACTGCAGATGGCCACCTCCTCACTGTGTCCTTATACGGCAAAGAGAGAGAGACAGAGCACACGGGGTCTCTCTTCCTCTTCTAGTAAGGACACATGCCATCATGTGCCTTACCCTTACGACCTCATCTAGTTCTCCTTATAGCCCAAATGCCCCGTCTCCAAATACCATCACATTGGGAATTAGGAATGCATCAACCCATGCATTTGGGGGTGATACAATTCAGTACACAGTAGATAAAAAAAGGAAAGATAATTAAATATGTGATTAAGAACTGTTCAAGAGCTGGACCATGAAAATCTATGATGAATGGGAAAGGAAGTGAAGACCAGGGGGCTTATTGCAAAGGAGAAAGTGGTGGAGGCCAGATGATGTGACAGAATATTGAAATGGGAGCGACTCAGCGCAAATAAAACAGATGGAAGATGGGATGACTGAATTGACTTTTTAATTTTTAATATTTCCCATATTGGTTTTTAGTTACTATCTAAAAACAAATAAGGGTCTATATGCCTATTTTCTACAGGCACAAAGGAACAAATAAGTTTGGAGTGTGCTCTGCAAACACAGCTGTGGAGAGAGAAAACTCGGGTTCAGAAAGAAGCTGGCAGCTTTGAAGAAGAATGAATGGCACATGGAGTTTCCCGAAGAGAAGAAAAGGTGAACAAAGGGAGCTGAAAGAGATCTCCGTGGGCACGCCAGTAAAACCGTGCCCTGTGCCTAGTAGAGGAGAAAAACAGGTGACTACGGAAAGAGGAATACAATCCCTACTATCTGTAAGATACACTCACTGTTTGGAAGTAATCTATCTCACCAGATAATGAGGTTTAACAATTTCAGTGAATGACTGAAAGACAGTTTTAAAAAGAGTGGGAGGTCAGTATCACTGAAGAAAATATGATAAATATTAAGCTCTACTTTAAAATAGCATGTTAAATTAACAGGGTTTTTTTTTGATCCCATCAACCTTCACTAAGATGGAACTCGGAGACAGTGTCACCTTCTGTCTGCTGCTTCATAAATTATATTCTCCAAGGAAGGGGATTAACAGGCAAGGGAAAATATTCAACCACTTTAATCGCTAGTAGACATCTTTTAATCGTCAAAATAAAATTTTGTCCAATAAACTTAAATGAGGTTAAGAATACAAATGTATTAATTTTCAAGGAGTTCAAAAATAGAACTGAACACTAAAATCTAGTGGATTTGTGCTAAGTTATGTTGAAACATATTACTGAATAATTTAGTTTAGCAGCTCTCAAAATGTGGTCTTCAGCCCCCTGAGGGTCCCCAAAAGGTTAGAGCCATTTTAATAAGAAGACTAAGACTTTGTCCTTTTCACTGTGTTGACATCTGCACTGAATGTGCAAAATGGTGATGGATTAAACAGCTGGCACTTTAGAATGAATGGAGGCAGTGGCACCAAACTGCAGAGTGGTCATTATTTTCTTCAGGCCAACACATCCACTTCCACTTAAGGATGTCCTTGACGAAGCACAGATATATTAATATTATTAAATCTGGACCCTTGAGTACATGTCTTTTTAATATTCTGTGTGACAAGATGGGAAGTACACATAAGGCACTTCTGTGGCGTGTCAAAATCTGACGGTTGTCATGAGGAAAAACATTTGTGCAATTGTTTTAAGTTGTGAGCCGAACCTTCTACTATTTTCATGAAACATCACTTTTACTGAAAAGAACAGCTGGAAAACAAATATTATTCAGACTTGAATCTTGTCATACATTTTCTCAAACATGAACAAAGTGAGCCTGTCACTTAAGGATAACAACTAACAGTATTTACTGCAAATAACACTGTTTAAGCTTCAAGTAAAAGCTTCCATTAGCTTGACAGCTTTCCAACACTTCCAGACTTTTCTGGTAAATTTGGTGGTGATATTAATGAAATTTCTGGATATTGTATAACGAAATTCATCAACATTTGGAAGACTACAAAATTCAACATAATATTTTCCAAATGTTCAATGTGTCATATTACAGAAATATGCATGGGTAAAAACTGCATTCAAATAACGTGATAGACCAATGGATTTTAATGTAATGACATGTTTATTGATTCCACATTACCATTAACTTTTAAGAAACTACCACTTGCTGAGTTTGGGTGTGGTATCGAAGAAGGTTCTTCACAATTATTTATAAAGGCTATTAAAACGCTCCTCCCTTTTTCAACTATATATGTGCGTACAATGCTGAATTTTCTTCATTTACTTCAACCAAAGAAACATATCACCAAAGACTGAATGCAGAGGCAGATAGGTTAATCCAGCAATCCACTATTAGGACAGGTAGTAGAAAGATTTGCAGAAGGGTAAAACACTGCCACTTCTCTCACTCAACTTTTATTTGGAAAATCTAGTTATTTCATTAAAATTATGTTAACATGTGATGAGATTAGTATGGGTTTTCAAATGAATCCATATAAACATTTAAAATTCTGTTTTAATTTCTATTATAAATATATATAAACAAAATTTCCTTAGTGTCTTAATAGCGTTTCAGTGTGTATAGGGTCTCTAAAACCAAACGTTTTGAGAATTCTTGCTTTAAAGGAGCAAAATTCACCTGTAACTGTGATTTCTATTATATCCACCAATTAAATTATTGAATTTTAAATGTTATGTTGACCTTAGTTCATAAGATACACCGGTCAAAGAAAAAATACCCAGGGCTCAGGTTTTATTTTAAAAGACTGGAAACATATCTGATTATAATAAAATTATAAATCCATCTGCCCCTCTCCTTTCCCAGGACTTTTTTCAAGACTCTGTAAATCAAGTCTTCTGGACGCAGGAGTAAGGAACTTTTGCAGTGACACCAATATTGCCCTGGCAGCCCACATACAACAATTTTTATTCCACCCAGGGCTAGAAAACTTTCTTCCTCCCCAGAGAGAGTTTTTTGGCTTCCAGGCCAAGTGGCTAGGATAATAGTCTCCTGCTTTCCTCCTGCTTTGGGGAATCTTAATCCTATGGACAGCTGATCACAGACCCTGAAGCTCCCTCCATATTTTCCCAAGACAGCCGGCAATAGGACATATACAATGAAAATCAGACTTTTGGTCCATAGGTCAAGATTTATATAACTAGCCAAGGTCTTGACAAGCATCCTGAATTCATACAAGATGTATTTGTTTTATAAAAAGAGATAGAGAGAGATGATGTTTGTTAGAAATACTTTTAAAAGGTATTTAACTATTCAATAAATATTTTTACCAACACAGGGAATATAAAGGTATAAACGTGTGGGGTGGGTAAAGAGGAGAGCTGGAGAGCGAAGTCAGATTGGAGCTGTCCCACCCTAACAAGTGGGCGACGGGGCCTCCTGCACCATAATTCATGTGTCCGCCCCTTGGGCGTAGATTGTTCCTACTGAGATCAAATAGAGTATTAACGGATAGCTCGAGTCCTCCTCACCTGCAGCAGCAGCTCTACCGGTCCCCTCCAGTAAATTCCTGAGCATTCTTGAGAGCTGGGTTGAGGGGATGGGGATGGAGAGGCACTACTTTTCTGAGTCAGCCCACGCCACAGCTTGGATCTCCATGCTGCGAGCTCACCCAGCTGCGGTCCCCAGCTGGCCAGCTTGCCCCTCCTGCCCCTCTGCTGGATTTCATGTTTCTGCAGCAGAAACACCAGTACCTGTCTCCTTCCAAATACATGTGCTCACCTTGTCTCTTAAAATAAAGAATACTAATTTTCAGCTAGACAGCTTGCAGTCAGCTAGGAGTCTTGGTTTCCCAGCCTCCCTTGTCTCTAAGTACTGGTGAGTGAGATGTGTAAAAAGGTCTGTGGAAATGGAGTTCTGTGCAACTTCCAGGAAACCTCTTTGGAAAAGAGGAAACATGCCCTTCTTCCTCCCTTTCCCCATCCTACCTCTGGTAGGATGGGGTCTGATGCCTGCTGTAGTGACCACAGGGAACTGCTGGATGAGAACCGTACCCTCAGGTGGCTGAATGGAGAACAGGAAGGGCTGTGGGTTCCTGATGACCCTGGGGCTGGCACTGCTGCCCTGGATGGCCCTCCCCTAGAATTCTTTACAGGAGAAATAAGTCTCCCATCATATTTAAGCCATGCCCTTTCAAGTTTTCTGCCACACAGAGTAATGACCAGTCCTAACCGAAACTCTTTCTTTCTTTCCCCAAATTATAAATAACACTAGGCTATTCTGAGCCAAAAAAGCATTTAATGGAAACTTGACAGTAACCATATAAAGGTATAAAATGGAAAGGAATTACTGCAAATCCAGTGGAGGACATCCCTGTTTCTAGATACTTGTTATCACTCCCCTGCTGTGGAAATATTCTTCAATGTCCATACTCACCCACAAGTCCCCTGCCTTCCATCACATTCATGAGGCTCTCCTTCCTCCTCGTTTGATTGTCACTTAGATGATCTCTGGTTGACTCACCATAACTCGAAATTCCTCTCACTCTATCTTGTCAAACAGTCCACGCCTGTCCTTCTCCCACTGACTCCATCCAAATGAGACCGACAGCATTGTGTTTCTCAAGGAAAAATGCCATCAGAGCCCATCTCAGTGTTTTCACCAACAAAAGAACCATCTACCCCAGAGATAATGTAAGCAATTCCATCAGAAGGAAAAAGCAGCTACCATACATTTTTTCATAGTATTTTTCTTTCTACTCTATATTAATTAAGAAGTCAGGAAAATACACCTGTGAAAATTTAATGAAATCAGAAATTCCAGCACAGATTTTAGCAGAGTTTCTGTGTATCATGAAAAGTGCCTAGGAAGGCATGAGACCCGATGCTGGCAAAGGCGCTGTGATTTATGTGAAAGCAGAAGCCATCTCTCCTGACACAGAGTTCCACCTCCGGTGATCCGCCACGCCCCGCCCCCGCAAGTCCACACACCCAGCTCCGGCTGACGCCTGCAGACACTGCCTACCAGGCCTGCCCCTACTTCCTGCACTTTATGATTTTTCTCTTCAACTGTCATGGGATGCAACTTCTCTCATTTAAGACACAGCATAAAAGGTTTGCCTTCTTACTCTCTTACCCGTAGCTTTCAATGAACGCACGTGCTCTGAGAGCCCTGCTATGGGATCCACAGCCTTCTCTTCACTGCCAGTTACTGCAATTATCCATCAGATTTCACATGGATGTTGGAATCAAGACCCCGGCCTGACAGTGTCTTACCTCACCTCCATACTTTTTCATCTCCGCTCGACCTCGGATACTTAAGAGTGTATCTGAACATGTCACCATCTAACACTTCACTTCTTAAATCTTCAACTCTGATTTTCTATCACCAACAATTTTTAGCCTTCCACCTTTCTCTTCCTCACTCCCACTACAACTACTTTTTTAAGCCTTTTGAGAGAATTCTGGGAAAAGAAGGCAGAGCAAAAGATTCTCTGTCCCTCTTTCTTAGAAACTATCCAACAATAATCAGGAGAAAACCAGAAAAGACCACCTCATCTTCAATAAAAACTGATGAAAGTCCGTAACTCTGGATGAAAATACATAGAAAAGAGTTCCAAAGGGCAATGATGATTAGACCAGGGCCTTGAAAGTGTGACCAGGATCTCAGCAGAACCCAGGCAGTGTATGCAGCGTGCTGAGTTCACCGTAGCTACATCCCACGTTCAGGGGCAAACAGTGGTCTCTGGTTAGAATAGCAAGATTCCCATGTGGGACGGGCAGCGGGAGCCTCCAAGATGCCTTTGTGTTGCAAAGAAGTGGCCCCAGGAAGGTGGAACTGAAAGAGGAAATATATAAAAAAGCTGTCGGGCTTCCCTGGTGGCGCACTGGTTGAGGGTCCGCCTGCCGATGCAGGGGACGCAGGTTCGTGCCCCGGTCTGGGAGGATCTCACATGCCTCGGAGCGGCTGCGCCCGTGAGCCATGGCCGCTGAGCCTGCGCGTCCGGAGCCTGTGCTCCGCGACGGGAGAGGCCACAGCAGTGAGAGGCCCGCGTACTGAAAAAAAAAAAAAAAAAAGCTGTCTGCCATGGCCATGACAGCACAGAGAATAAAATACGGTAGCAAGCAGCCCTGCAGGTGCTAATCTTGCCCACTGGAGAAGGAAAAAAGATCTCAGCACGCCTGTGTGCGCATGTGTGGATGTAGGCACATCCCCCACCTCGTACCACGTTCTAGACTTCACAGAGCCCCGGGGGGACCTTCTTGTAACCCCGAGGGTGTGAGGAAATTGGCTGATCTTCAAAACCTGCAGGCCCACCCTTTCCTCTGATACCTCACCCAGCTCTCTTTCAGAACCGCTCACCTTTCCAAGATGAACAATACTAAGAATAATAAGAAAACACTTAGAAAAGGAGCAGGACGCAGAGAGGAGCACACTACACAAAAGGCAGATGAAGATCCTTTGTCAAAAAGTAAAGACAACAAAATAGGTGATGTTATTTGCACGCCTGACTCTCTGCACCAGACTGTGGCCTAGTGTTCCCAGCACCTAGCAGTGTGGCTGGTACATACTAAATATTTCATCTAGATTTGATGAGTAAAGAAGTGACTTTCTAAAGTGGCATTTCAGATATTATTGGTCTCCTTCTGAAAATGATTTGGGGTGATTGGGCCCTCCTGGATTTCCTGAAATGAAACAAATATGTGTAGCTTTCTTTGCTAAGTTTAATGAAGACAGGTTGTTTTGAAAGTCTAATTAAATTCAACAAATATTCGTTGAGTCCGTACTATGTGCAGATTACTCTGCTGGGTTCTACCATGGATTTAAAAACAAGATCTGATTCTAATTTGAAAAGATACATGCACCCCAATGTTCATAGCAGCACTATTTACAATAGTCAAGACATGGAAGCAATCTAAGTGTCCATCGACAGATGAATGGATAAAGAAGATGTGGTACATATATACAATGGAATATTCCTCAGCCATAAAAAGAACGAAATAATGCCATTTGCAGCAACATGGATGGACCTAGAGATTATCATACTAAGTGAAGTATGTCAGACAGAGAAAGACAAATACCATATGATAACACTTCTATGTGGAATCTAAAATATGATACAAGTGAACTCATTTACAAAACAGAAACAGACTCCCAGATATAGAAAACAAACTTATGGTTACCAAAGGGGAAAGGGGGTGGGGAAGGGATAAATTAGGAGTTTGGGATTAGCAGATACAAACTGCTGTAAAATAAATAACTAGGTCCTACTGTATAGTACAGGGAACTATATTCAATATCCTATAACAAGCCATAATAGAAAAGAATATATATATGTATAACTGAATCACTTTGCTGTACATGAGAAACTAACACAACACTGTAAATCAACTATACTTTAATAAAAAAATATATCTATATATAGATAAACAAGACCTCGAGGGGTTGAATATTCACTATTTAATTAATTACATTTTTAATTTTAAAACGTTTCTTAATTAGTCTGGGGAAGGGCAAATGGTGTTTCCTGACCACCAGAATCTATTCTAACAGTAAAACCATTGCTACTATTCCAATATAACAATAGACAAAATAGGTAGATGATTCAAACTCTTTTAAATAGTGCAAATGAACTGGATTTCTTTTAAATTTAATAATAAATGAATATTGTAATAAGTTTGCATGGAGACAGATGCAAATTACTGTGGTGGTAACTTCATAATGTATGCAAATGTCAAATCATTATGCAGCACACCTGAAACCAATACAATATTGTATGTCAACTATATTTCAATTAAAAAATTCTTAAAAGATACTTAATTCCTCATTTCAAGATAAATAAATAATAAATGGTCATGGTAAATGAAGTTCATACATTTATGTACTCATTCAACAAGTATTTGTAAAATGCCTTCTATTTGGAAGATGCTATATTATATTAGGCAGTTTGGGAGTTCCTAAATCTGATACTCAAAGTATAGGTGATATATGACTGTGATACATTTTAAATTTTTGTTTGTAAACGAATGGATTTTTATTCAGAGTTTAATATTAGAGGAAAGGGGAGATTTTGGGTTTCTGGTTCCGCACGTAAGGAGTCTGGAAGTTGCCACTCCCTCCCAACAACAAGTAAAAAGCTGAACTGGGCTTCCCTGGTGGCGCAGTGGTTGGGAGTCCGCCTGCTGACGCAGGGGACCCGGGCTCGTGCCCCCGTCCGGGAAGATCCCACATGCCACGGAGCGGCTGGGCCCGTGAGCCATGGCTGCTGAGCCTGCGCGTCCGGAGCCTGTGCTCCGCAACGGGAGAGGCCACAACAGTGAGAGGCCCGCGTACCGCAAAAAAAAAAAAAAAAAAAAAAGCTGAACAGAAACAGACGGAAGAATCAATAGCTTTTCTTGGATCCATGAGAGACATGAGGACACAGGCCAACTGCTGTCCCCAAGACTGGAGAGACAGACAGTCAAATACAGGGAGCTGGGGTTTACTGGAGCCGAAACAGCTATGGGAACTAATGCTGGGGGGGAACCCTGCACTGTAATTAATGAATTGCTGGAGACTCAGTGCCGACAACGCTGAGAGGTAAACGCTGCAGGTAAACACAGTCATAGGAGGTCCCCCACAGTTTTGTAACACTTACCTCCAGGATCTTGACAAGGCTTCTACGGTGAGTATCTGAGAAAAATCTCCTTGGGCTCCGGCAGTGGGAGGGGAAAAGGAACCATCTGAAATACACCAGAGCACTCTCTTCTTAAAAAGGCTGCCCTCAGGTGAAACTAGTTAACCAGAGCCTAGCCTGCTGGGAGATTATCAGAGCCTAACTGACTGGGGGAAAGGGAAATACCCAACTGCAGCCCGCTCTAGCCATCCTGCCCCACCTAAGAGGGGAGAGAAAACTGAGAAACACTTGTGAAGCTCATAGCCCAGAGGCCTCCACTCCCTAAATTCTGAGACCTAATCACAGGACTATAGAACGCTTCCCCTCCCACTCACCACCAAGGTACTAAGGCCAATTTACAGCAGTTCTTTCACCTGGTACATCATGTCCCACTATCAAGAAAAATTACAATGCCTACCAAAAGGCAAAAAACATAATCTGAAGGGAAGGAGCCAGCATCAGAGCCAGACATGGCAGGGACGTTAGAATTATCAGACAGGGGATTTAAAACAACTGTGATTAATACGCTGAGGGCTCTGACGGGTAAAGCAGACAGCATGCAAGATCAGATGGGCAATGTCAGCAGAGAGATGGAAATCATAAGAAAGAAAGGAAAAGAAATGCTAGAGATCAAAAGCACTGTAACAGAAATGAAGGACGCCTTACATAGGCTTGTTAGTAGACTAGACACAGGTGAGGAAAGACTCTCTGAGCTTGCATATATGTCAATAGAAACCTCCAAAAAGAGAAAAGAGACTGAAGAAAACAGAACAGACTACCCAAGGACTGTGGGACAACCACCAAACATGTAACATGTATGTAATGGGAATACCAGATGGAGACGGAAGAGAGAAAGGAGCAGAAGAAATAGTGGAAAAAATAGTGACTAAGAATTTCCCCAAATTAAAGTCAGACACCAAAACACAGATCCAGGAAGCTCAGAGAACACCAGGATAAACACCAACACAATCTGTATGTAGGCGTATCATCTTCAAACTATCGAAAATCAAAGATAAAGAAAAAATCTTGAAAGAAGCCAGAGGAATATAACACTTTACCTACAGAGGAACAAAGATACAGATTACATCCAACACCTTCTCAGAAACCATGTGAGCAGGAAGAAAGTGGAGTGAAATACTGAAAGTATTGAGAGAAAAAAGCCTCCAACCTAGAATTCTGTTCCCTGGGAAGTTATCCTTCAAAAGTGAAGGAGAAATACTTTCTCAGACAAACCAAAATTGAGGGAATTTCTTGCCAGTAGACCCTCCTTGCAAGAAATGTCAAAAAAAAGTCTTACAGGGAAGGAAATTAACACAGGTCAGAAACTGGGATCTACATAAAGAAAGGAAGAGCATCAGAGAAAGAATTAGTGAAGGTAAAATAAAAACTTTTATTTTATTTCTCTGATTCTTAATTGATCTATCGGATAACAGTATGTTGAAAATAACAGCAACAATGTATTTGGTTACATATGCTGATGTATGTATATTAAGTACACATGTGCTTAAGGATGTTTATGTATAAACAAAATGAAAGTAAGGAATGCTACAAAGGACAGGAGGGAGGAATTAGGATTATTTTGTTACCAGAAGGTACTCACACTGTCTGTGGTGTGGTGCTCTTCCAACATGGACTTGGATTAATTATAAACATATCTTGAGAATTCTAGGGCAACCACTACAAAGTTAAAGAAAGAAGTATAACTGATATGCTAATAAAAGAGAAAATGGAATCTCATGGAATGTTCAATTAAAACCACAAAAGGCAGAAAAAGAGTGGAAGACAAAAACAGGAACAAAGAACAAGGGCAGCAAATAGAAAACAGTAACAAATATGGTAGCGATGAATCCAACTATATCAATATCAGATACAAAGTAGTGCTTACATTATTACTGTTCAGTTTATCAAGGAAAAGTCAGGAACTGGCTAAAAATAGCATATGCCCACATATTTACCATATAATCTCATTTCTTTTCAATTCATATGAGGGCTAGAAAAAAATGGGGTTTATGAGAAACGATATAAAGAAAAATGCCTTTTAGAAATCAATTTTAATAAAAGAAACTCTAGTCCTTTTGATTATTCAGGATCTCCTAAGGTATGTTCCTCGGAAATCTTCTTCCAAAGTACAAAGAATACTTCAGGACAAAAGATTTATGTGGTCAAATGGGTTTGGAGAATGTTGCATTCTATAAATTCCCTTCTGGAAATTTACAATACACATAAGCAAATCAAAGAGTCTGAAAGGATAAGGAAGATGTGGTACATATATACAATGGAATATTACTCAGCCATAAAAAAGAACAAAATAATGCCATTCACAGCAACATGGATGGACCTAGAGATTGTCATACCGAGTGAAGTCAGACACAGAAAGACAAATGTCATATGATATTGCTTATATGTGGAATCTAAAAAAAAAAGGGTACAAATGAACTTATGTACAAAACAGAAGTAGAGTCATGGATGTAGAAAACTTATGGTTACCAGGGGATAAGGTGGGGGGGAGGGATAAATTGGGAGATTGGGATTGACATGTACACACTACTATATATAAAATAGATAACCAGTAAGAACCTGCTGTATAGCACAGGGGGCTCTACTCAATACTCTGTAATGGCCTATATGGGAAAAGAATCTAAAAAAAAAAGAAAGAGTGGATATATGTATATGTATAACTGACTCACTTTGCTGTACACCTGAAACTAACACAACATTGTAAATGTAAATCAACTATACTCCAATAAAAAACTTAACTTTTTTTTTTTAATTTAAAAAAGAGTCTGAAAAGTCCCAGAGTAAAGGAAGTTTATTTAGCCCGATGTTTCCCAAATTTTGGAAAGCACAAAGAAATTCTGGCAAAAAAAAAAAAAGTGATGTTGTAACTCAAAAACACAAGATTCTTAAGATGGTCAAGTGACCTTAGCTGGAGATGAACATGATCCATGTCTATGGCCATGGTCTCTGTCATCTCCTGCTGGTGTAAAGGTGCCCCTTTCCCGTTTAAGGACCAGCTCCTCCAAGTGCACTCTGGTTGCCAACCCCTGTTACTTTCTCAAGGACTTCATTCCTACATCATCAATTTTCTATTGATGTTTTTCTCTATTAAGATGCTGATCCAGTAAGTATGAAAACATTTCTTTGTAACCCAACTTGGAAACAGATGTTACTTGAAAAATGTCAAGTTGCCACCCATTTCTTTGCTCCCCTGTTACAGCACAATTCCTGGAAGTTTCTACTTGACATCTCTTCTCGATGATGTTACATAATCATTCTTTAGTCTGTTCTAATCTGGCTTTCTTCCACACCGCTGCACTGAATTGTTGTCAAGGTCTCAAAAAATTCCATGTTGCCAAATTCTGTAGACATTTGTAAATTCTTATTTTAATTTACACTCAACAGCATTTCACGTACTTGGCCACTCATTCCTTGAAATACCACCTTTATTTCTGCGACCTCATGCTCTTCTGCTTTTCTCCATGTCTCACCTCAGCCACCTCTGATGACTTCACTGCTGCCACCTGACCTCAAAAAGTAAGAATTCCCCAGGTTCAGTTCAGCTTACTTGTGTTTTTCTAACCTCTTACTAGATAATTTCATTCATTTCCATGGCTTTAAATAATGCATATGACTAGATTATGAGTGCCAAATGCACAGGCCCAGTTCCTAATTCTGCCCTGAGCTCTAAATTCTTAGAGCCAGCTGCCTATTGACATGTTAGCATATATGCCACGTGCATCTCAAAGGTAGCAATTCCAAAAGGTGCTTTCCCACCTTAACCCAACTTCTGCTTCTGTGTTACTTTTCATGATAAACTGCACTTCCTTCCACCCTGTAACACTAGACAAACACTCCGGAGTCATCCTCTGTCCTCCTTCCCTTATCCCTCACATCTAAGCCATTAACAAGACCTGCCAATTTTCCCCTCGCAAACCTGTGCACTTGAACCTGTCTACTTCTCTGCATCTCCATTTCTACCATCTGAGTTCAACCATCTTCTCTCGCCTGGACTATTGCTATTGCTTCCTAGTTGATCTGTTTCTCCTCTTGCCTCTCTCCAATCAATGCTCCCCATGGCACGTGAGTGACTTACAAAAGTGCAAATCCAGTTGACTCACTCCGCATCCCGCTTGTTAAAAGCCTCCAGCGGCTGGCTCACTAGCTCGGAATACAGCACAGCGGTCAAGGTCTGGCTGGCAGCTGCTTCCTCTTGGTCCAGTTGCTACCTTCCTCCCTGCACGTTGGCTTTTCTGCTTTCTGTACTCTTCCCCTAAACACGCTTGGCTCTTCCCCTCCTGTTCTTTCTCTACCTGATTGTTCTTCCCCTCTTTTGCATACAGCTGACTTCTTTCATATCTCACCTCAGTTCATCCCTGACCATCCTACCTAAAGCTGCCAGCACACCCACGAGATTCCGTCCCACCTCCATGTTTAGTCCCCTCAAAGCACGTCAGATGATCTACATGGATGGCATTTCCTATGAAGGGGTGATGGTGAGTTGGGCTGGGTGCGACTTGGGTCTTTGTTTGTCTTCTCTGCACACATCTCACACACATCCCTGAGCATGGAGATCTTTTCTGTCTAGTTGACCACTGTAATCCCAATGTCCAGAGTAATGCTGGCACAGAATAGCTCCTAAATTAATATTTGTTGGATAAATAAATCCATAATCCTCACTATAAACAAAGGCTTACAAAAATATGTGATTATTCCTCTGTGTCAACTCAGATGATATAATCCTGGTGAATTTCAATGGAAAGTGAGTCTAAGGAGGCCAGTCCAGGTTACAATAAGAAAACAAAACTGCAAGTGAAATATGGACTTCCTAAGGTGATATACATCCCTAGTGCACCTGAGGTTTAGGGATGGAAATAATTCACCACCAATTTTGGGAGGAAATTTCAGCTAAATGACACATCTCATGGCATCCACATCTCCTTTTCACATCGCAGCTTCTAATATTGTGAATTGAAAATCCTGGGGCTTCCCTGGTGGCGCAGTGGTTGAGAATCTGCCTGCCAATGCAGGGGACACGGGTTCGAGCCCTGGTCTGGGAAGATCCCACATGCCGCAGAGCAACTAAGCCCGTGCGCCAGAGCTACTGAGCCTGCGCATCTGGAGCCTGTGCTCTGCAACAAGAGAGGCAGCGACAGTGAGAGGCCCGCGTACCGCGATGAAGAGTGGCCCCCGCTTGCCGCAATTAGAGAAAGCCCTTGCACAGAAACGAAGACCCAACACAGCCAAAAATAAATTAATTAATTAATTTAAAAAAAGGAAAGAAAATCCTGGACTCCAAAGAATTCTTTCCTCTCTACTCACCTTTTTCAAATCTTTTCACTAAAATGTAATTTAGAGTTTAGCCACTTGAGGGCGCTTTAGATCTTTTATATGCACTCCCTTTTAAAAAAATGCCAGGCACCTTTCAAAAAGGCCAGAATTAATTTCCCTACAAATATTACATCCTTGATTCTGACACTTTTAAATCTCTATTAAATCTCTAGCTCCTAAAATTCAAACAAGCTATTTCTAATCCAGGAAACTGTGACATCTTTGGCTCATGACTTAATCTTATTCAAGTTGTCATTACAACACCGAGCCTCTGTCTTCAGTTTCTCCTGAAGAGATCACAGCGCTATCCATTTTAGGTTAATGATTCACAACGAAGGTGAGCTTAGACTCACGCCAGAGAATTTTCGAAACGTGCACTTCTGAGCCCCACTCTGTTCATTCAGATGCATTAAATTACAACCGCCGGGGCACAGCATTAGCTTAGGAGGTTTTTAGAAGTTCCCCAAGTGCTTTTTTTTTTTTTGCGGTACGCGGCCCTCTCACTGTTGTGGCCTCTCGCGTTGCGGAGCACAGGCTCCGGACGCGCAGGCCCAGCGGCCATGGCTCACGGGCCCAGCCGCTCCGCGGCATGTGGGATCTTCCTGGACCGGGGCACGAACCCGTGTCCCCTGCATCGGCAGGCGGACTCTCAACTACTGCGCCACCAGGGAAGCCCTCCCCAAGTGCTTTTAATACACTCTTGGATGAGGACAAAGGCCACTGTTTTCAACCAGCCTTGCAAAAATATGTGTATATACATGTACACACACACATATACACATACATGTATACACACATACATATACACACACACATATATACACACACGTATATATACATATATACCCACATATATATATGAACAACTGTGCCTCGGAAGAGACAAGAATCAGGACCCCCTGCCCCCGCAGGAGTCTCCACAGGAGTCACGGGCATTACCTAAAGCGGTCAGGAAATGACTGCCTCGAAGACGGTTACCACACAACGTTGCAGTTCTGTTTTCAGTCCCCACGGGTCCTCTACCAATGCGCTCATTTTTGAGGTGAGTCGTCAGACTGGCCTGATGTGGCTCCACATCCGCCTCTGGAGCTGAGGACGCGTCTGGAGAGCACGCGGAGGGAAGGCACAGCCCGGCGAGCCCGGCTGGACAGTCAAGAACAGCACCCCATGTCCTCTGCGCCGAGTACGTGTACCGCCCCTCGATTCCTCCAAATATGCCAACTGCACCCACATTCCAGCGCCAGCAACGCCACGAGCTCCCTGTGCCTGGCAGTCTTACAAGCATTAGTGAACACATTTGTTTTCCCGCAAGAACGTGAGCAGAAGAGCTGCGGGTTTTTTTGTTTTTTTTTTTCAGTACTCGTGCCTCTCACTGTTGTGGCCTCTCCCGTTGCGGAGCACAGGCTCCGGACGCGCAGGCCCAGCCGCCATGGCTCACGGGCCCAGCCGCTCCTACGGCATGTGGGATCTTCCCGAACTGGGGCACGAACCTGCGTCCCCTGCATCGGCAGGCGGACCCTCAACCACTGCGCCACCAGGGAAGCCCCCGAGAGCTGCGTTTTGATTTTACGTCTTTTTATCCCAAGCCCAGGCAGTCAACTCACTCAGGAGACAGCAGGAGAGCACCATCTTCACTTCACTTCTCTTTGAATCGGGGTCTCATCCTGATGAAACATGAAGAAAGACGTGTTGTGTAGGGCGCGCCGTTTCCACGTTATTCTAACGTGGAATGAATGCTGACGTCGTGCGGTCACATCAAGAGAGTGGGACGTGCTGTACTTCGGAAGGAAAGAGGCACAGCCTCCTACCCTGATGCTCCAGCATATGATGTCACCTGCTGGTGCCTCTACTCCCCATCTCCAAGATGCAGGAACGAAAATATGTGCCTCTGTGGGGACTGGACGGACAAGACGTTGTGTGTGATGTGGCCAGTTGCCCCCATGTCCACCCCCACCCCTTCCCATGCTACTTCCTGGTCCGCCGCGGCCAGAAGAGGGAGGCCCACTCCCTGGCAGCAGGGGCTCTGGGTGTGAGCTGTGTTCTGTCCACCAGAGGCAGATGCTGGACAGGAGCGAGAGGCCATGTCCCTGCAGCTCAGCCGTCTGTGCTGGCAAGCAAGGTGTCAGAACTCGGAGGTTTCCTGCAGCTGAGTTCCAGTCCACTGTCCGGATTTTTCAGTCTTGTGAGACCTGTGGCCTTATGTCGGGGCCAACCTCAGAAGTGGGAGCTCCTTGGGCCTGTGTCGTCCCGGCGGGCATCCCAGCCACCCGATAACCTGCTTCCCTGGCCCTTCCCTGACTGTAAGGGCTGCACTCTCTGTCTCTACCCACTTCCACTTTAAATCTCTGGAGAGGCTTCTGTTTCCTACCCTGAACCTTACCTAATACAGACATACAAAGTGCTTAGTAGAGTTTCTGGCACTTAAAAGTTGCTTTAAAAATGTTAGCTATTATTATGGTTTATATTTGACCTTTTTAAAACGTTTAAAATTGATATATAGTTGATGTACGATATTATAAATTATAGTTGTACAACACAGTGATTCACAATTTTTAAAGGGTATACGCCATTTATAGTTATTATAAAATACTGGCTACACTCCCTGTGTTGTACAATATATCCTTGTAGCTTATTTATTTTATACCTAGTAGTTGTACCTCTTAACCTCCTACCTGTATCTTCCCCCTCCCCACTGGTAACCACTAGTTTGTTCTCTATACCTGTGAGTCTGTTTCCTTTTTGTTATATTCACTAGTTGGTTTTATTTTTTAGATTCCACATATAAGTGATGTCATATATTTGACCTTAGCCACATTAAGCCCGTTTCCTTATCTGTAAAATGGTGACCTGCTTCCATAATTGCTGTGTAGATAAAATCAGATAACGTATGGAAAGTGCTTAGCACCAGGTGTAAGGGTTCAAAAATTTTATCTATAATTATCATTTTGACTGGGTTCCATTGTTATTTTTTTACCAACGTATAAATTATTTTGATACTAGTCTTTTAGTATTGAACTAAAAATCTTGCACACTTGATAACACCATATATAACAGCACTGTACAAGTGTATGCCAATGTCTAGGCTATTGACCTGTCCCAGATTTCTAAATGTAGTAATACGTTACACAGAGAGCCAGGCTGAACTAAAATAATAATAATATTTTCTCAAAACTAAATCACCTGATTCTGACCTGTGGAATTTTTCTTTGGACTTTGCTCTGTAACCACTAGAGGGCAGACAAACACGGTGGAAAATCAGTACTTACCAGACAAAGCAGTAGAGTCTTGATCTGCTTTTTGAATGTGGGTAGAAGCCATATTTTTCAGTTTCTCCTGTCGCAGCAACCAATGAAGAAAGTAGAATAATGATGCTTCATATGTAAGAACACAAATTTCAGTTAAAGTATCATGTATTTGTTTTAACTTAATAGTTTCATAAAATTATTAAGCACAATTTTCCACCACAGACCTATATAAACTTTAAAGCAAAACCACTCAACGACACATGCATGGATTTCTTAACTTAGAAGAGAATTAAGCAGTGAATGACTCATTAGAATAGAAGCAGAAGCACACTGTGGTATCATAGTGAGCATACCATGCACGTGGGCATATGGAGACCTGCGGATACACAAACGGGCCCATTTTACCATTAGGTGCTGTTGGTGCAGTGCTTGGGGTTTACACATTGTTCAAGACACTAGGAAAAAGTGTGGTGAGACTTGTAGAAAAATCGACTCCCAACTTCAAAATGAAAACTGGTTTTTCAATTTACACACACACACACACACACACACACACACACACACACACACACACTGAAGCTAACAAACCAGACCCCCAAAACAACAAACATCTGCTGGGGTTCTGATGGAATAGTATTAATCAATTTTCTTAAAATTACCACCTTTACAAGATTGAGTCTTACAATTCATGAATTCAATAGTATTTAGATCGTATTTAATTCCTCTAAAGAATATTTTACAATGTTCTACACAGAGTTCTTGCACCTAGAGTTAAGTATTTGGATTATTTATATTGCCTTAAATAGTATCTTGTTCTTCAAGTTTAATTTCTACCTGTGTTACTGGTATATGCAAATGCAATGATTTCTGTACACTGGCTAAAATCAGCACACTTGCTAAATTCTCTCATTAGTTGATACTATTTATGTATAAAATCTCAACTTTTTGATTATATCTTATGCAAATAATGCCTATTTCCTACTGTGCTAACATTAAAGTGTTGTCTTTTTCTTACCGCGTTGCTTGGGGCCTCCAGTATACTAGGACACAAAGTAGTGACAGCACATCCTAGCGTTGTTTCTGATATGATGGAGGTCTTCAATCTTTCACCATCAAACACATTTGCTAAGGGTTCAGCAATTTTACTAATCTTTTCAATTTAGCAAGTTTGACTTTATTAATCTCTTTTATTGTGTGTTTCTTCTGTTCCATTAATCTTTTATGCTATCATTTTCTTCCCTTTATATTCTTTGGATTTAATTTGCTGTTCTTTTTCCAATATCTAACATTGAAATGGAGACTTGGTTTGTAGAATTTCTTTTAAAATATATGTGTATACCTTTCATTATAAACTTCCAATAAGTATGGAAAGCAAGTTGGAAATAATCAGTTTTAATTATTCAACCTGAAGTTCCCAGTAACTTCATTCTGAAATTAAATCCTTTAATAATTTTTTATAATATTGTGTGGATTAAAATCATTCTTCTACATCATTAGACCTTGCCTTTCCTAACCTTCCATGTTTATTCTCTTCTTTGGTGTGTGCTACTCCATCTCAGATCACACTAGAATGCACTCGCTACAATTCTAGCTTTGGCACCCCACAGCCTGGCCGTGTCTAGTCCACCACACGCTCTGCAGTCAACAGAACACTGGATCCACCTGTTAGTCAGTCAGCTCCTGAAATCTCGTCCTGTGAAACCTTTCCTCACGATTGTGTTTTGTGGTTGTTGTTTTACTATTTTGTTTTGTATTTCTCTGTATCCTAATTTAGGGGATATCAGGGTTCTGAATGTTTTAAATAAATGAACCCCATATCCACCTTCTGATCAATTCTTTTTGGTTATCAGGTTTACATTGTAAAGTGAACCGTGATTTCAGTTTACAATAGTGCCCATGTTGCTTTAATTTTGTGGCTGCATTATTTGGACCCTGTTGAATGGGGAGATGAATTTGCTTAACTTCCCCCCATGGAAGGTAAAACCAGATGAAACGAACTGATAATTCTCATTAAAAAAAAAAAAAAAGGGATGGATTTATAATTTGGAGTGTGGCACTTCCACAGCCAAGTTTTTAGGTTGTGCAACATTTAACTTGGTTTTGTTCCATGGGTATAGCCTGGCAGTCACCTGACCAGTCCTCTTGGAAGTACATGCTCCAGATCACAATGGGGACATGGGGTCAGAGGGTGCATGAGTCAGCACACGCCCACAAACTCCGCGAGGAAAAACAGCTCTAGCCGTTTGAGCAGGTATCATTAATCATCTTAGCAGATGGAAAGCCTGTTAAAAAGTGACTCCTTCCAGATGCCAGCAGAGACCACGTTACCAAAGAACTGGTATGGCCCAAGCTCTTCGGATGGAATGATTAAAGGGGAAGGCACTCAGCACAGCCCTAAATAAGGAGAATTACCCGTTGCTGGCAGTTTCTGGAAGCCATAATTCCCTGGGAACAGCCCAAATCTTTGGCCTCAATGCAATTCATCCAGGTGTGTTTCTCCAAAATCTCACTGTTATCAGAAAAATCACACCACTTTTCTCATCACTCCTGAGGCACATAAAAATCATCATCCCCTATTGCCTGACATGCCCTGGAGTAAACTGGCCAGGCATATATTATCAGTAATTGTACACATTCCCTGAAGGCAAGAATTGCACTTGGCCAAGTTATAGGCATACAATACATATATAAAAAATAGGGGGGCTTCCCTGGTGGTGCAGTGGTTGAGAGTCCGCCTGCCGATGCAGGGGACACGGGTTCATGCCCCGGTCCGGGAAGATCCCACATGCCACGGAGCGGCTGGGCCCGTGAGCCATGGCCGCTGGGCCTGCGCGTCCGGAGCCTGTGCTCCGCAACGGGAGAGGCCACAACAGTGAGAGGCCCGCGTACCGAAAAAAAAAAAAAAAAAGGCATTGATTATTTATTTCATAGAGAATCAGTCCACACTATTTCATGAACACCTAAAAAAAGTAGAATGCTTATAAGAAGTTGTCTTATAATGGTGGTGAGGATTAGGACCCTTTGAAAAGCCTGCTGTGTCACATGAGTCTATCACTCAAGGGGGAAAAGATGGTACATAGTTATCCAGTCATTTTCAGGAATACAATGCGCTCACACTACATTAAAATGTGTTAATCATGATCATAAAGCAAATGTTTCCACAAAAATAACCAGCACAAACTGAGTGATATAGCCCTGAGGGCATTTACTAACATGTTCAATGAGTATCAAGTAAATAAAAGAAGTTGTAAAACAAAAAAATTATGAACATCCAAATGTTCACAGAAAAGTTATTTTCCCCTTCCTTTTTATTTTGAAAATTTTGAAATCTACAGAAAAGTTGCAAAAATAGTAAGAGAAACACCCATAGGCCCTTTGTCTGGATTCCTCAATGTTAAGCTTTTGCTGAACTTGTTTCTCGCCTGTGTGTGCGTGTGTGTGTGTGTGTGTGTGTGCACGAATATATTCTTGACCACTTGAGAATTACTTGCAGATATCATAACACTTCATCCCTAAATGCAAATCTCCTACGAATGAAGGCATTCTCCTATATAATAATACAATTATGTCACTCAGGAAATATAACAGTAATACGATGCCATTTTCTAATACACGTCCATTTTCAAATTTGCCCAATTATACCAATAACGTCCTTGGTTTTTTTACTTTACTTTTCCTCTCTGGGCTACAATCTAGGGTCACACATGTCATGTCTCTTCAACCTCCTTTAATCTGGGACAGTCTCCCATCCTTGTTTGTCATTCACAATGTTGACATTTTTAAAGGTCCAGGACAGTGGTTTTCCAGAATGTGCTACAATTTGGATAGTTAGACTCAGTTTCAACATTCTGAGCATTAATACTACGCAGATGAAATGTGTCCTTCTTGGTGCATCAACAATCATGTGTTTCTCCCTTAGAACTTTCTCTCCATGCATCCTACACACAAACTCTGCTATTACTCATCCCCAGACTCTAACGCGGGGTGGGGGTGGAGGGTTACTTTCTCCTGCCGCTGCTAACACAGCCCACCTGCACAGGATGTTCTCTCTGTTCTTCGCCTGCTACCCAAGGGTTCCTTTGTTCATTGCTCAACTCAAGTATCACACTTACCACAAAAACTGTCTCTACTATACTCCTCCAGGCATATATCTCTCTCTCCAAAGTTCCTATAGTTGTCTAAAATCCACCCAGTACTTCATCACAACAAGTAACTTCATTGCTCCCCTTGTATTAATACTAATCTTATCACAGTTGTGTACCTTGTCATCCCACTGGAATGCCACCGAATTGACAGCAGCGACCATGAACCTTGAATTCTCTACATTTGGACTGTATCTCCCAAAGAGCCTATCAGAATCCAGAGCACTTGGTAAACAGTAATTTTGTGGTCTTTGAGTGAATTAACATTACCTTAATGGTAAAGGAAAAAACCCATACTGCAGTTAATTCCCCTTTGTATTTAAGAACTCATCCAAGAAAACTGTTTTCAGTTTAGCCCCCCGAGGGCCATACAAATCCCCAGAGATTTTTTTCTACGTCTATATGTAACTGTACTTAAAAAAAAAAAAAATTAAAAAAAAAGTTTAAATTCTCAAGGAAATTTCTCAGAAATTAAGAATGGAGGCCAGCAGCGAGCCGGAGCTCTATGGAGGTGGCGGCTGCAGCAGCGACTCCTCTGAGCTGAGAGTTTCAGGCCAGTCCCGACTCCTTCCTCCCCCTTCCCCCCACTTCTTTTGTTTTCCGTTCCCCTCCCCCTCCCTTCCCTGTCCCCACAACCGGATCCTGAGGCGGCAGCTGCAGTGGCAGCTGCTGAGTTCTCGGTGAAGGTTTTTCATTTGTTCCACCCCTTCCCTCCCCACCCCATCCATTAATATTATTCTTTTGAAGAGTCTTGGTTGTCAAGCCGCCAAAGTGGAGAGTGCGATTGCAGAAGGGGGTGCTTCTCGTTCCAGTGCTTCTTCGGGCGGAGGAGGAAGTAGGGGGGGCACCTCAGCATTATCCCAAGACTGCTGGCAACAGCGAGTTCCTGGGGAGAACGCCAGGGCAAAACGCGCATTCCTGCACGAAGCACTAGACGAGATGACGACTCCGCAGCAAACAACTCCGCAAATGAAAAAGAACGACATGATGCAATCTTCAGGAAAGTAAGAGGCATACTCAGGAAGCTCACTCCTGAGAAGTTTGACAAGCTATGCCTTGAGCTCCTCAATGTGGGTGTAGAGTGTAAACTCATCCTTAAAGGGGTCATACTGCTGACGGTGGACAAAGCCCTAGAAGAGCCAAAGTATAGCTCACTGTATGCTCAGCTATGTCTGCGATTGGCAGAAGATGCACCAAACTTCGATGGCCCAGCAGCAGAGGGTCAGCCAGGACAGAAGCAAAGCACAACATTCAGACGCCTCCTAATTTCCAAATTACAAGAGGAATTTGAAAACCGAACCAGAAATGTTGATGTCTGTGATAAGTGTGAAAATCCCCTCCTCCCCAAGGAGAAGGAACAGAGAGCCATTGCTAAGACCAAGATGCTGGGGAACATCAAATTCACTGGATAACCTGGAAAGCTTGATCTTATTCATGAATCTATCCTTCGTAAGTGCATCAAAACACTTTTGGAAAAAAAGAAGAGAGTCCAACTCAAAGATATGGGAGAGGATTTGGAGTGCCTCTGTCAGTTAGTGAGGAGAGTGGGACCTAGGTTAGACCAAGAAAGAGCCAAGTCCTTAATGGATCAGTACTTTGCCCGAATGTGCTCCTTGATGTTAAGTAAGGAATTGCCGGCGAGGATTCGTTTCCTGCTGCAGGATACCGTAGAGTTGAGAGAACACCATTGGGTTCCTCGCAAGGCTTTTCTTGACAGTGGACCAAAGACGATCAATCAAATCCGTCAAGATGCAGTAGAAGATCTAGGAGTGTTTATTCCTGCTCCCGTGGCTCAAGGGATGAGAAGTGACTTCTTTCTGGAGGGACCTTTCATGCCACCCAGGATGAAAATGGATAGGGACCCACTTGGAGGACTCGCTGATATGTTTGGACAAATGCCAGGTAGCGGAATCGGTACTGGTCCAGGAGTTATCCAGGATAGATTTTCACGCACCATGGGGCGTCATCGTTCAAATCAACTCTTCAATGGCCATGGGGGACACATCATACCTCCCACACAATCGCAGTTTGGGGAGATGGGAGGCAAGTTTATGAAAACCAGGGGCTAAGCCAGCTCTACCATAATGAGAGTCAGGGACTCTTATCCCAGCTGCAAGGACAGTCGAAGGATATGCCACCTCGGTTTTCTAAGAAAGGACAGCTTAATGCAGATGAGATTAGCCTGAGGCCTGCTCAGTCTTTCCTAATGAATAAAAGTCAAGTGCCAGATAACTGTGATTCCTTCTAGTGCACCACCACCACGCACTCAGACACCACCTCTGGGACAGACACCTCAGCTTGGGCTCAAAAGTAATCCACCACTTATTCAGGAAAAGCCTAACAAGACCAGTAAAAAGCCACCACCATCAAAGGAAGAGCTGCTTAAATTAACCAAAACTGTTGTAACCGAATATCTGAATAGTGGAAATGCAAACGAAGCTGTCAGTGGTGTAAGAGAGATGAGGTCTCCTAAACACTTTCTCCCCAAGATGTTAAGCTAAGTAATCATCCTGTCACTCGACAGAAGTGATGAAGATAAAGAAAAAGCAAGTTCTCTGATCAGTTTCCTCAAACAGGAAGGGATGGCCATAAGTGACAACTTCATGCAGTCTCTCCTGAATGTATTGGACCAGTGCCCCAAACTGGAGGTTGACATCCCCTTGGTGAAATCATATTTAGCACAGTTTGCAGCTCGTGCTATCATTTCAGAGCTGCTGAGCATTTCAGAACTAGCTCAACCACTGGAAAGTGGCACCCATTTTCCTCTCTTCTTACTCTGTCTTCAGCAATTAGCTAAATTACAAGATTGAGAATGGTTAACAGAGCTTTTCCAACAAAGCAAGGTCAATATGCAGAAAATGCTCCCAGAAATTGATCGGAATAAGGACTGCATGTTGGAGATCTTGGAAGGAAAGGGACTGAGTTTCTTATTCCCACTCCTCAAATTGGAGAAGGAACTGTTAAAGCAAATAAAGTTGGGTTCATCTCCTCTAACCATATATAAGTGGATTAAAGATAACAGCTCTCCCAAACTTCATGCAGATAAAGGATTTGTGAACATCTTAATGACTAGCTTCTTACAGTACATTTCTAGTGAAGTAAACCCACCCAGTGATGAAACAGATTCTTCCTCTGCTCCTTCCACAGAACAGTTAGAGCAGGAAAAACAACTGCTTCTTTCCTTCAAGCCAGTAATGCAGAAATCTCTTCATGTTCACGTTGATCTACAAGTCAGTGCCCTCTATGCGCTTCAGGTGCACTGCTACAACAGCAACTTCCCTAAAGGCATGTTACTCTGCTTTTTTGTTCACTTCCATGACATGGAGGTTATTGAAGGAGAAGCTTTCTTGGCTTGGAAAGAAGATATAACCCAAGAGTTTCCAGGGAAAGGCAAGGCTTTGTTCCACATGAATCAGTGGCTAACCTGGCTAGAAACTGCTGAAGAAGAAGAATCAGAAGAAGAAGCTGGCGAAAAGAAACCAGCCGAAGCCTTAAATTGTGCAAAGCGTACTTTTGCTATGATGCTACTGCATTTGACCTAACCACTGCGAAAATTCATCTCGCTGTAACGTTTTCACAATATTTAAAGCAGAAGCACGTCAGTTAGGATTTCCTTCTGCATAAGGCTTTTTTGTAGTGTAAAGTCTTAATCATAGTCTACCATCAAATATTTTAGGAGTATCTTTAATGTTTAGATAGTATATTAGCAGCATGCAATAATTACATCATAAGTTCTCAAGCAGAGGTAGTCTATTGCAAGGACCTTCTTTGCTGCCAGTTATCATAGGCTGTTTTAAGTTAGAAAACTGAATAGCAACACTGAATACTGTAGAAATGCACTTTGCTCAGTAATACCTGAGTTGTTGCAATATTTGATTATCCATTTGGTTGTTACAGAAAATTTTTTAACTGTAATTGATGGTTGTTGCCGTAATAGTATATTGCCTGTGTTTCTACACTGGGCTTTATGTGCTAGATTTTAATATCCTTGAGCCTGGGCAAGTGTACAAGTCTTTTAAAAAGAAACAGGGTTTACTTGTACAAAATTGACCAGTTCTGAGAGATCGTAAATGCCCTTAAAGTGGTCTTTGTGGGTGTGAAACAAATGGTGAGAATTTGAATTGGTCCCTCTTATTATAGTATTGAAATTAAGTCTACTTAATTTATCAAGTCACGTTCATGCCCTGATTTTATATACTTGTATCTATCAATAAACATTGTGATACTGGGGAAAAAAAAAAAGGAATGGAGAAAAAACTCCAAGTTTTAAAGCGCCTCCTCTTTTTTCAAAACAGCATTTTCTCTATTCTTAAAAAAACAGGTCACTTGACCTGAAATAATCATAATAAAAATAACAAAAAATTGAGATACTAAAGAATATCCTGTTATATCAAGTGACTGTAGTATTCATTCTTTATTACTTTGTACATAAATTTCCTGAAAACTCAAGGCTTTATAGCTCCACATGTTCTGTTCTGCTTGCATTGGTACTCACCTCTGTTTTAGTGCAGAGCATATTTTCCAGGGGTAAATACTTCTTTGTATCTCAGACTCATTTATCTCCACATCAACTTACCTCATTTCAGATGAGAAAATGCAGAAGACTCCGGCTGAGGCCGTGCTCTGTCACGGTTTCTCGTTCCTAGGAACACATGGAAGCAACTCTAAACTGCTGTGGATTCTCCTGTTAGTCTGTTAACTAAATAGGGGTGAATTTTCTATGAGGAAAATATTACCAGTAAATGTTTTTGTTTTAATTAGGGCCTGGTTAAGTTGCTAAAGGACTGAGTGAATCAAATTACAACACAATTGATCTTCAAAGTTTGGCTTCCCACACATCACAGATGTCCATCTAAACCAAATGTAATTCTCAAGCGTGGTTTATGTCAAGAAAATAACTGCTTATTGAAGCTGCCATGAAGTGCATTCACCCACGCTTTTAACAATAACAAGTCTTACTGTTTTGACACCTTTTCAGGCCTAGTTCAGGGTGGGGGACAGTGCCCAAGGAGGGTGTTCTGTGGTCTTGTGAAATCAGGAAACATTTAAAAATGCACCATAACACAGATTTCAAAAAATACAGACATTTCCAGAGACTTGACAATGTTACTTTGTATTGTGAATCTTCAAAAAGGGAATAGAGGGTTTCCTACTTCGAAAACTTACTTGGAGTAACTTACGACAACTACAGAAGACACAGCCTGAGACACAAGTGTTCCGTATATATTTGCAAGTGATTTGAGAGGCAGCATCATTACAATATGGATTGGAGGCAGACAGGCTGAATTCTTCCCCTACCTCGGTCAGTAATTAGCTGACAAGTAACTGGCAAGGCCTTGGACAAAGCATTTTTGTCCCCAGGCCTTAGTTTCCGATTTGTAAAGTGGAGATAAAGTCGTAAGATTATTGTGAAAATCAAATTAATAAATTCATAGTGAAAGTGCTATATAAACTGAAAAGCACTACATGAATATGAGTACATATTCTATTTGTATTATAATATTCCAATACATTTCCTTACAGATTCATAATACTTGCTTTTTCTAATTAGAAGTCCTATTCTCTGAGTCTATATTAGTACAAAATAAAGCAATTTTCTGGGCTTCCCTGGTGGCGCAGTGGTTGAGAGTCCGCCTGCCGATGCAGGGGACATGGGCTCGTGCCCCAGTTCGGGAAGATCCCACATGCCGCGGAGCAGCTGGGCCCGTAAGCCATGGACGCTGAGCCTGCGTGTCCGGAGCCTGTGCTCCGCAACGGGAGAGGCCACAACAGTGAGAGGCCCGCGTACCGCAAAAAAAAAAAAAAAATCAATCTTCTATCTGATATAGTTGTCTAACTATAGGATCAGGTCATGCAAACATATGACTATGTTTTAAAGTCCTTCTAATTTTCAAATTAAAAAAATGTTTTCAAATAGGGAATAGAAGTATAAATTTACTTGTGTTTTGAAGCAGTAGAAAGATAAACCAAAAACTATTTAAAAATGGTTACTATGGGGCAAGAAACAGAAAAAGGAACTGAATGTCCAAATATATATATACTTGGGAACCCTGGAAAAGCCTTATGTAATCAAAAAGTATAGTTATTTCAGAAATAAAAAGCTAAGCAATTCCTAAAAATGAAAAAAAAAAAGAATCTAATTGCATAACAAATTGTTGACATAAACACACGGAAAAGAATAATTAAAATGCAATCTTTTTACAGTCCATCGCTAGTGAGATATATCCTAAGGATAAAAATTACCACAAATAAATCACAGGCTGCATTCAGTAGGTTTATTATTAAAGACATTGGTATTGTTATTTTGAAATTATTATATGTGTATGGTTTAGGATAAATCAAACGAGTAATTAGGTGTATGTCATGTCACCAAGATTTTCAATATAAGAAAATATGGAAAGAAAAGCATAAAACCAAATAAATTAATACACAGTAATCATACATTTGAAATAGAAATATCATTTTGGATACACAATTTTTTTCTTATTCTAAAAAATACACATTCTCATTGTTATGGACTGAATGTTTGTTTCCCCCCAAAACTCATTTGTTGAAGCTCTAATTTCCAGTGTGATATATTTAGAGGCAGAGCTTTTGGGAGGTCATTAGGTCACAAGAGAGAGCCCTCAAAAGAAGAGACAGGAGAGAAATGACCTCTTCTCTTTCACGTGAGGTTACAGCAAGATGGTGGCTAGCTACAAGCCAGGAGGCGGGCTCGCACCAGACACCAAATCTGCTGGCACCTTGATCTTGGACTTCCCAGTCTCCAGGACTATGAGAAATAAATGTTGTTGTTTAAGCCATTCAGTCTATGGTATTTGTTATAGCAGCCTGAGCTGACAAAGAAACCTACCTTCATTTATTTATCTTTTTTAAAAATACATATTATGTAAATACCTGTTCACTGAGCAGCTCCAGAAGCAAAAACAAATCGATAGCAATGACCACTTCTGGGGCTTCGATTCTGGTCTCAGAACTTAATTTTCCTCCTTGTGAAACTGACTGATTCCAGGTCTGAGTGGAAAATACGTTGAATAGATCTTTGGCATCTTGTGCTGAAAAGCAAGAAAGCTATCAACGATTATAGGTGTCAAAGAAAAGAGACAGAGGAAACAATTAGAGCAGCTCCCACTGGTTAATTTGTGGAATAGTTTGAGCATCGATGGAAATGACTGGAAAGGCCTGAAACAGATCTTATACATATGTAAAATCATGAGTTAGTAATTATACAAAAAAAATTGCACGTGCTCATTGGTTACCTTTGATAGTTACCAGAAGGTTCAAAAAATTGATTTAAAAAAGGGAAAGGATTATGTGTGATGTATTCTGTTGTTTCTGTGTAGAGTTTATTTCATGCTGTTTTTCAAGGGTGTCCGCTGCTTCAACTTAGGACAATTCATAAGGTCACCAGGCTGCCAAAGCCCATCGTGGAAATAAAGCCATTGTTGAAGGCACTGTTGAGACTGATCACAGGTCAGCTTCTGCCTCTTCACCCCTGGTCCTTCTTCTCCCAAGAGCACTACTTAATAAATACCGTGGATGCTAATCTCCATCACAGGGTTTGCTTCCCAAGAGACCCAACCTATTGCAAGCGATCACTGCCATGTGTTGTCTAAGAAAGTACATACTAAGATAGGATTTTAGAGCTGAATCTCTTGTTCCTCAGTTGGCAATGAGAACCCCTTCATGGATGGCAAGTGGCGCTCAGATGGACTCTGGCACAAGGTGGCAGTGTAATTGCTAATATTTTCACCAGTCTGGCATACTGGTGGAAGGAAATGCATTAGCTGGTGCAGGGTGTCAGACATTTGAGAAATGGGGGAAATGGGAACAATAAGGAACAGAATTGGGTGAGCTTAAGTGATACTCTGCAAAAATAAAATAACTGAGAATTTCTTTTAAATTTTGCTTAACACACCATACTTAGGGATGCTTTCTGGAGAAAATAACTGGTTAGGAAAATGCATAATGGAATGATATCTGTCCGTATACGTCAACTAAAATACATCGTGTTGCACAATTCTTAATGTGATTTCTACTTTGTTTTTTTAAAATCTAGATAGTTCTGTATATAGATAATTTAAAAGTTTGGAAATATATATACAAAAAGTCCACAGTGATCACCTTTAAAGAGTAAGAGTAAAGAAATACTAACTCTATTTTACATATTTCTATGCCTTTTGATTTTTTATACTGAGTGTGTATTAATGTTAAGTGGGATGAAGTATAAATATTCCTTTTTAAGGAATTTAATGTATAGGTATATATATAAGTGTATATGTATACATATGCATATATATGTATGTTTTAATATATATTCTTATTTAATGAGATTAAGTATAAATATTTCTTTAAGAAAAAAGAATACCATTGTTGGTTTTACAAGTTCTAGTAATCTGTTCCTATCATCCTTTTCTCTCTATCAAAACAAATTTTTAATTCTGTACTAGGCCATGGATTTTTCAAAATTATGTTCCCTGACCATAAAGAACTTCAGTAAAATTAACCTTCATCTTTTATGGATTTAAAACGATCTTTACCTTAACTTCACTCAAGTAAGAGCATTTATTAAATTATTTTGTAGGGGACATTAAATTGAACTGGGCCTTGTGCTATAAGGAAGCGTGTAAAAAGTCACAGGAGACCAGCCCTAATGAGAATACATTGCATAAGCTACAAAAACATAGTTAAAAATAATCAGAGAGTTGAGGAAAGAAACTTAAAGGAACAAATTCCAAAAAATGTTGAGCCTTTCCTGGTAGAGAAGTGAGCCACACTGCTTTCCTCCATGTAGGAATGGTGTAGAAAAAGGAGGAAACTACCATAGAGTAAGAAGCAACTACCCAAACTCTTAATTACCTCTCAGTGACCGTGTGAGGGCTGGCGTGATGAATTAGCATCCCCAGGAGCCCCAGCCTCAGAGCAAGTCTGCTCCCACCCGCCATTTCCCCACAGACCTTTCTGCACATGGACGTACACCTGTGGACAGGGCAAGGCACATAGGGCCTTCCTAAGAGAAGCAGCCTGCTGAGGACTGGGGACATGGCAAGAAAAGTCCATCTGAGGCACTTCAGGCTCTCAATGGATGCAAGCAATCACTATTGAAGTTTGATGGTGAGGCAGGAAGAGGAAGAGAGATCTCCCAAGGGTCAGAAAACTAGCGAATAAATAAATAAAGAGCACTCTGAGCAATTAAAAATCTAGCAGCTAGGGCTTCCCTGGTGGCGTAGTGGTTGAGAGACCGCCTGCCGATGCACGGGACACGGGTTCGTGCCCCAGTCTGGGAAGATCCCACATGCCGCGGAGCGGCTGGACCCGTGAGCCATGGCCGCTGAGCCTGCACGTCCGGAGCCTGTGCTCCGCAACAGGAGAGGCCGCAACAGTGAGAGGCCCGCTTACCACAAAAAATTTAAAAAAAAAAATCTAGCAGCCGGAGTGCAGAAAGTAACTTGGCTATAAAGCATACGAGAGCCTTGAGATCTGGCTCAGATCCAAGTGCTATCAAAGGGAAAGTCCCGATCCAACCTTCAAAACATTTGAAGCCAGTGGTGACCTAAAACTTACTGAAGCTATGGCAGAGTAGAGACAGCTGACTTTAACCAGATTATAGCAACTTAGCCGCCCAGTCTAGAGGCTTGACAGAAAAAAAGACGCTTGATTTGGGGGAGGGGTGTAGTAAATAATATTACTTCAGTCTTTACTGTTCTTTTACTCACAATCCCATCATAAAATCCAGAATTTTGAGACAACCTAAGTGAGAAGAAATGATCTGTTTGAAACAATACATAGTCAAGAGAAAGAAGCCCACAGATGGCATGTTGGAGTTATCACAGGGACTTTAAAATATTTACAATAAATATTATAAAGAATCTAACAGAAATGACATTCAACGTATGAAAACAGATGATGAATTACAGCAAAAAGATGGAAACTATTGAAAAAGAAACACATATAAATGCTAGAAATAAAAAAATGTAATATCAGACAAAAAGTCTATCCAATGGCTAATCAGAAAACTGGACACAGCAGATTTTAAAAAGCCATTTGCTTGAATACAGATCAATTAAAATTATCCAAACTGATGCACAAAAAGGAAAAGAAAAAGAACAGAATATCCAAGATCTATGTGGTGACACCAAACTTTCTGACATACATATAATTGAAGTTTCACAAGGAGAGAAGAGAGAAAATTGAAAAACACAACAACAACAAAACAAACAAACAAACAGAGAAGTAATTCATCATGAAGAGATGATGGTCAAAATTTTTCAAAAATTGATGAAAGACTGACCCACAGACTAAACATCTTAGCAAACCCTAAGCAGAGTAATTCTGAAAACTCACACCTACTCATGTCTTAGTCAAACTGTTGAAGACCAGAGAAAAAGAGTATACCTTAAAAGCACACAGAGAAAAGTTCCAGTTCTGGAAACCTAATGGTGGAGTGACTTGCGTGGGACTGATCCTCCTACAGATAACAATCATAAACTCAAAACAGACATTTTTATAAACAAAAATGTGAAGGCATCAGTGTACAACAACAAAAAATAGCAGGCAGAAAACAGGTGAGGAGTCTACCTTTGAGAAAAAGGAAGCGCACTGGGTGCCATCCATGCTTACGGGCTCTCTGCATTAGGGCACTTCCTGGAATGTTTACGGCAGGGTGGGTAGAACTCAAGCAGAAGGCCAATTCCTTAAAATAAATAGGTGACATCAGTATAGATACAGATACAGATATAGTCGTACAATGGAAAACTACTCAGTCATAAAAAGGAGCAGACTATTCATACACACAGCCTGGATGCATCTCAGAAACATTATATGGAGAAAGAAAGCTACGGTCTCATTAGGTTGAGATGTCAGGGAATGTAATTCAGATCTGCCGAAGTAGCTAGAAATGAAGGAGAGAAATACCAGAAAGGAGGGAGCCACAGAGGAAATAGCCTCAAAAGATGACTAAAACTTCACTCAGACCCTTGGCTGGGCCCTGATCTGTGGTATAGGGGGCTTGCCCCAGAAGCACAGTGGAAATCGAAAGTAGGGCAGCTCAAATGGTGGACCGGAGATTTTAACTGCTGCCCACAGAACAGGAGACAGAGTTTGGAGTTTTAATTCATCAGAAGAAGGGCTTGTAACCACCTCAGAGTTTTCACTGGCATCACAAAGTGCCACGTCTTAGGAGTAAAGACAATATCCCAAGACCAAGAAACTTGTCCCAGAAATAGGGAAAAACCAAAATGTACTTGCCCTAATGAAGCCTAAAATCAAGCCTCCATAAGTTCAAACTTCTCAGTGAGTAACTGAACTGCCTGCTAAAACAATAATTAATGCTCTTTAGAAGAAGATAGGAACGTACCATCTCTACAACATTTTGTCCATAATATACTGCACACAATAAACATTTATTGGGCATTTCAAGAAAAATCTGGGTGATAGCCTAGTTCCCCACAATCGCATGAGCCACTTCTTTAAAATAAATCTCTTTATATATATTGATTCTATTCTCTGGAGAACTCTGAGATACATAGAGAGAGATACATAGATACGTATTCTATTTATTTCTATGACTGATACAGTCATGCAATGGAAAACTACTCAGTCATAAAAAGGAACAGACTACTCATACAATCAACATGCATAAATCTCATAAACACTGTGTTGAGTTTAAAAAGCCAGATACAAAATAATACATATTCTATCATTTCATTTATATGAAGTCCAAGAACAGATAAAACTAACCTATGATGATAGAAATAAGTAAATCGTTGTCTGGGGAAGGTGGGTGTGGATGTGTATTGGCTGGAAATAGACAGGAGCCAACTTTCTGGAGTGACGGAACTGTGCCACGTCTTGTTTTGGGTGGTGTTACATGGGTGTGTACCTTTGTCAAAACTCAGAGAACTGAATGGTCAAGATCCATGCATTTCATCCTGTGTAAATTATACCTTTAAAAAACAGCATGTGAGGGCTTCCCTGGTGGCGCAGTGGTTGAGAGTCCGCCTGCCGATGCAAGGGACATGGGTTCGTGCCCCGGTCCGGGAAGATCCCACATGCTGCGGAGCGGCTGGGCCCGTGAGACATGGCCGCTGAGCCTGCGCATCCGGAGCCTGTGCAACGGGAGAGGCCGCAACAGTGAGAGGCCCGCGTACCGTAAAAGAAAAAAAAAAAAAACCAGCACGTGAAAAATTACATATTGCATCAAATTTCAACTATGTATGTATGCATACATTTATTTCAAATATGAATTTTCAAAAACAAGTCATTGAATCTTTGTAGCTAAATATGTCCATTATTGACTTAGCACCAGCTGTAATATCCAAACCAGTGTTCCAGTGTTAGCATTTCTTTTCCTGACCAGAGCTGAAATACCTGTAGCCCCAAATTCCAGGACCAATTCTGTCCCAGACTTTCTCTCTAACAACATAAATGTCTTTGGCAGCCTTCCTGAGGTTCCACAAATCAAGCTCCACTATTTCCTAACTCTTATCCTTTTAGATCCCACACATTTCCTCCCCACACACACACCTAACACACACACACACACACACACGCACACGCGCGCGCGCACACACACACGCACACCGCATCTTGGACCGTCCTTCCTTAACTACCACCCGAGGACTGTTAATGCAGATCCCTCTGGACACTGAGTTTTACCATCAAAATGAACTCCCTTTTCTGTACCTAAAGGCAATCAGTTTTCCTCAGGGCTGTTTCTTTCACAGCTTATTGACTCTTTGGCTATGATATAAGGGGGCAAATTTTGAGGTCACTCTGGAGGAAGAACAAGAGTAACTGCAAATAGTGATGCCACACTGTCAGAAGGAGAGAAGAGCAAACAAAGAGTGGATACATGTATACGTATAACTGGTTCACTTTGCTGTACACCTGAAACTAACACAGCACTGTAAATCAACTAGACTCCAATAAAAAAATTTTAAAAAGGGATGAATGATTTGAGGTGAAAAGTAAAAAAGATAATCCACTTCCTTTTCTTAGGCTCTCCAAAATTTGTTCATTTGATTATATTTCCATGAGATATTTTGGGCAAGATAGAAATTTCTGTTTTGGTACCATAACCTCCTGTGATAGGTGAGATGCGAGGATGCTAGTATTCCCACAAAAAGTGTGCAATTTAACAAGGCAAGGACTTATGGCAAGGACATTGATGTGAACAATGGAACTTAAAGCACAATGGAACTCTCCTGGGTAGCATATTTTCCATGGCAGCCCTGAAATCCCATCACATAGACATTTGCTCACTCTGTCTACTGGAAGCTCACCACTGCCTGTCCATACAGATATAGGGACCTGACTCCTTTGCGTTAACTGATACCCCTGCTCAACTGAGAGTAAGACTTGCCCATATGTGTTCTTTAGTCAACACTCAATACACCTGTAGACAGAAGCTCAAAAGGAGTGTGAAGGACACAGGACTTACTGGTTATAAAACTTTAAACAGTCATTTATCTAGGTCCATAGAGGACATGGGACTAGTAAGGTCAGAGGAGTGCCAGAGGAGTCCCTACTTCTGTTCTTAAGAAGCCCCACTTGAGCTTCGGGGAATTGTTTAACCATTTGGGGGACCCCTCAGGTCACAAATGCAAGGTGATACTGCACTTAGACACCCAACTTCAGCACTGTGATCACTGCAGCCTGAGCAGGTTCACTGAAGTCAATACTTGCATCAAGCAGTGAACTTGCACTTCAGTGAAAGTTATAATTAATCTTGTTGTTTTAATATCAATTGTGGTTAAAGTTTAACATATTAATTATATCCATATGTTATTAATTCCTTACAGGCTAAGATCAAGTTTTAATATTTTTTGGTGTCTCCCAAAAGACTTAAGACAGCCTGAATATATACATTTGGTAATTGGATTGAGGAATAATCAGCTGTTTTGTTTTGGTCTTGCCCAGGAAGAAAGTTAATTCCCTCAATCCACCCAGGGTTATCCCATCCTTTACCACTGAATAGATCCATCAGTTTGATCTCAGATCTCTAGAGACATTTAATTCATTGTGAAAACTTTTTCCTGGGGAGAGAATAAGTATTTATCTTAAAAAGTAAAATAAAATAGGGACTTCTCTGGTGATCCAGTGGTTCAAGACTCTGCGCTTCCACTGCAGGGAGCGCGGGTTTGATCCCTGGTCCAGGAGCTAAGATCCTGCAAGCCACACAGCATGGCCAAAAGAAAAAGTAAAATAAACTAATCTGTGGAACAGGAGGAAAATAGGGAGATGGTAAAGGAGGAAGAAGAGGAAAATGAAGAGAAAAAAGCAGAAAGTCCAAGAAGAAGGAAGAAGAAATGTAGAAATGGCAAGTACACAAAATCAGGAATTAAAAAGATACTTCAGTTTTATCCTCTAAATTCTTAGGCATAAACGTGTATCTCTCTGACTTTAAAAATTAGGATAAATCATTACTCTATATAATATTGATTCTATGTGTTAATAATTACTCCTAATTGAGATTTCTGTTTTCAGTTTCTAAAGAAAGGTACAGATTACAATTTTTAAAGTACTATTTCATCCTCAATCCAAGAGGCCATTCCATATATTGAGTAAATTCCTATAACGTAAGTACACATATCATTCTTGCATACATTTGAAGATCAAATGAAATAATATCAGTATACATAAAAGATTTAAGCACCCAGTATATGTATGGGAAATGAATATGGGCCAGATGAGGACACATTTATAGAAGTAAAAAAACTCAATATGGATTTACACACAAAGAGGCAAAGAGGCACTATCACCATGATGAGTATCTGTAGGTCTCTAGTCCTGTGCTTACTGATGTAAGATTTTTTTTCTTAAATATTATATAAACATTGAAAAAATATTTATTGATTGTCTTATCTGTCCTAGCAGTTAAAAAATACGTAAAAATATATATATTATATGGAGACAGACAATAAATAAAATATATAAAATATATAAAAATATATAATATGCTATATGTTGAAAAATACTAAGGCAGGGAAGGTCGCTAGAAATTATGAGTGGGAGAGTCATCGCTTTAAATTAGGTGGCCAGGGAGAGCTTCACTGAAAAGGTGGTGTGTGAGCAAAGCTCTGAGAGATGATGAAGGAAGCCTTGTAGGTATCTGGAGGAACAGCATTCCGGGAGGAGGGACAGCATGAGTGGCAGCTCTGAGCGGGGAGATGCCTAGTGGGTTTGAGAAAAAGCCATGTGAGCAGTGTGCCTGGGAAAGAGAGTGAGAGGAGAGTAACAAGAGACACAGTCACAGAGGGAAGGAGGGCACAGGGGTGAGGGTCTGGCAAAGCCTTGAACAACACTGTCTTACTCTTAGTAAGGTGAGAAGCCGTTGGAGGAGTGTGACCAGAGAAGTGAAATTATCTGTTTATGGTGGATGATTATTCCAGATGGTGTGTCTCAGGGTCACTGTTGAAGGGGAGAGATCAGTTAGGAAGCTATAATTGCAGCAGGTGAGAGGCCATGGTGGCTTGGCCTGGGTGGTAGCAGTGAAGGTAAGTGAGAAGTGTTTGGATTCTTGACCCTATCATCAAATTGTTCACTGTCCACCTACAAGAAAAAGTCCAGACAATTTTAATACTATTTTCTTAAAAAGAGGGAAATAGATCATTAGGAGCAAAGTGGTATTAATGAAGTTATAAATTTAAGACAGATTTGGGAAAAAAGTTAAATTAAACAAAGCGAGACACATGTGAATGACTAATAGTGCTTAACTAAAAATAACTGCTGATATTCATTGTGTTCACTTCATGCCAGGGACCAGGTAAAGTCCTCTGCATGCATCATCTCCACCCCCTTCATCTCCACCACAAACCGATGAGTAAGTGGCTGCTACTGCCCCAACCCTACATGAAGAAACCAAAGAAAGTCTGGAAAGGTTAAGTTGTCCAAGGGCCACAGCTGCGATTTCATTACGATCTGTCTCTTACCAGAGACCACGCTCTAAGCCAACACTATTCTGATTCCCTATATAAGGGAGGGATGGGAAGGACCTTCTAAACTGGTGAATCCATGTGAGCGAAGGTTAGGAATTCGCAGCGTTTGATGATGCCTGGGGGAGAATGACTCCTCTCGGGCAGAAAGTTCATGGTGGGGAACAGTAAGAGCAAAGTGGAGACTGTAGAAGAAGTCCTTGAGAGCTGTGCAGAAAACCTGCAGTTCCATTGACAAGAGAATGAGGATCTACGATGAACATGGCAGAAAGGAGTAATTTACTGGGTGCAGGATGAGTTAGAGGCAGTAGAGATCTGGCAAGCAGAATAGCAAGAAACAAATGTGATCATTCATATGAGGTAATAAGAGTTGATAAAATAGGAATGGAAAGGAAAAGATACATCTCAGCAACATTTCTCAGAAAGAACTTTTGTTTTTTTTTCAAAATCCAACATAGAATTTGGTTCTGAGTTGTTTATAAAAAATATAGAATTTAGACCCCAGGCCAGGTCCACAATTAGTTGTATGAACCTGGACAAGTTACTTATCTGGAACATGTCTTCATCCATAAGCGAAGTTAGAGTAGATTATCTCTAATTTTTCTTCCTTCTCTACATTACTATGATGAAGATTTGTTTACCTGTTTTTAAGCTCCAGCGTAGAACAATGTGAGAGGCTTTAGCATTTATTTCTTTAAAGGCATTAAGGTTAAATTTCACCCACAGTGCATGGTACCATGTTTGGAACAGAGAAGATGCTCGAAATCATTTCCTGAATCGAAGTGAATTGAATCAAGAAATCATCAAAGAAAAAGTATGAATTCTAATCTCATGCCCATAACTGACAAAGCCTGAATACAAAAAAGAAAATGTTCAGAACTTGTCACTATTCTTTCCTGCCCTGCTCACTTTCTCAGCCAGGCCTGTTCCGCGCGTGGTCCCTGGACCAGAGCATCACCACATGTGAGGGCTTGCTGTCCATGCAAATCTCGGTTGCCACTGCAGACGTCCTTACCCAGAAACTCAGAGGTGGCCCAAGAGTCTGTGTTAACAACCTCACAGGTGATTCTTAGGAACACTGAAGTTTGAGAAGAACTGCTCTAAACTACCCTCAAAATCTGTTTATTTAGTTATGGCCCAGAATGGGATCCTAGGCTTAGAACCGGAGTTTTTGATTAAGATATTTTAAAATACAAAGGTTACTAAATAACTTACCTATAATATGATCACGTGACACAAAGACATAGCTGAATGCGTACGCGTGTATATGATCACCCCAGGCACTCTTCCAAACTAGAAGTCACCTCACAGCCCCAGGAAGCAAAGCTATACCTGTGATAATAGTTATTCCAGGGGCTTCCATATCTTCCCAGACACCCTTTACTATAAGAATGTCTCCAAGAAGCCAAAGACAGAGGTAGCTTTATCGGGAAGGCCGTGCTCATCAGCTCTGTCTAAGCAAAAGCCGTTATACAAAAGGAAATGACACAAACAAGTTTGTTTGCTTGCTTGCTTGATTTTCCAACCGGGAAAGACGATCATTTCGAATGGTTTTACCTCTCAGCTCTTTCTGTATCCTGCTGTTCAGCATAATGAAGTAGAGAGAGTGTAAGCTTTGAGAGCTGACAGATATTGGTTCCAAACTTGCTTCTGCTTGTTTTAGCTATGCAACCTCAGACAAGTTCCCTAATCTCTCTGAGCCCCAGTCCTCATCTGGAAATTAAATAAGACACTGTGAGAACAGCACAGTGTTTGACACAGGCGAAGTTCAAAACATATTTGCATCCCCTTCTTCCACTTCTAATTTGTCCATAATTTTTATTTCCAGACCCCTTTCCCAAACCCTAGAACTGACATAGAGAATAAGCTCCCCTCCACCCCAACCCCAATGGGATGCACTGAGGAAATATGATTTGGGGAAGTGTGTGCACAAGTATCTCTAATGCTGATTTCCAGATGCTCTGACCCCACAACTACCCACAGGGAAAAGGAAGAGAAACCCCTTCCCACAGCAGGGCTTTCCTCATTTCCAATGCTACAGAAGAATGATCACAGTTCCCAGAGGAAGACTGTCAGCCTTGGAGGCTCTTGGCTACCAAGAGGGCATTTAATAGCCCCGTCAGCATGACAGGCCTTTGGCCTCACTCCCTATTACTTGTCCTAACCTACCACTTTACTGTAAGTAAAATCTTATCTTTTACAAAGTAAAGAACAATCATCTTCAACATTCCACATTCCTACTTTCTCAGCTTCCATTTTGTCTGAATGATAACAGAGGAGACACAGGGAACAACTCTATTTCTTACTAGTTAGTCAACAAAGAGCCACTTACAATAACATTCACTCCAAACAGAACTCATCCATGTGCTATCTTGGGTCAGGATCCACTTTCTCACCTGAACCTGAGAAATCTGTCTTTTGGTGGCTCTATCTCAGAACACTTGGGAGTGGCATTCCTGATGACAAACATGCCAGTGTATAGGAGGATGAACAGTTAGCCGCTGAAGTTCTATCGTCTTTTGTCTCTTTGGCACTGTTTACATTAAAGTTCTCCACTTTGTGCCTACGTCAGGCTTGTAAAGTCATGAATTATAGAAATTATAGGCATAAAAATAATTAGTTCAAAAGCCTTGTGATAGCCATACCATGTGAGAAATACTCTTGTCTGAATAGTAAAGTACTTTAGATCTTTAGTTCAGTTAACACATATCTTTGCAAAAAGAGAAAGAGGAGTGTGATGGGGGAGGGGATGGGCACGGCGATGAGTGGGGAGCGGTGTAGGATTTTGCATTGATTATGAGGCCTCCGTGGGCTAAAAAACAATAGCGCATTTCATTTTAGGTTTAAGCTAAATGAAATACAAAAATAAAACCACATGCATTTCTCCTTTGGCATCACAGGCTCATCGGTAGAGTATTATCAAATTAGATGTGCTCTGACTGTAAATTATTTAAAGTTACAGAAAAATTCTAAATTCTTGATGTTTATCCCTTCTAAATCTTAAGGATTCTTTCCGCATCATAGGACCAAAAAAATAGAAACAGGCAATGAAAATGACAGGCCTTTGGTTCCGAATTTCCTCTGCCCAGGCTGCGTGCGGGGCGAGGTCAAACACACTACAAGTGTGTGGTCTGGCCGGCGCTTTCCTGACACCCTGCCTACCTGCAGGTGGCAGGGAGCTCTCTCTCCGCACGCCCTTCTCCGTATGGAAGCAGGACCACCCGTCACATTAAACCAATTAACAACATCTCTACTTGGCCCTTGCCTCATTTCATCCTACAACCTGCCATCAATTCAAGTTTATTCATTATCATTCAACAGGAGGTCGTTTTTGTTTCTGAGAATTTTTCTTAACCACTAAAAATGAATTCTCTTAGGCCACAAGCTTACCAGGGCAAAGCAAAATATATGTTTTGTGATAGCAAAAACAGGCTAAATGGTACAGTTGTGGCCAATGTTACTTGAGTTAATTCTATCTGGCAACACTTTGGGCTTGATCAGCTTACAGAGATGTTTTCTTTTCTGCTCCAGGATTCCCAAAGACATTCCTGGTTTCAAAGAACAGAACAGTTTATTATTTCAGTCTGTGTTAGTACTTGGAGACCAAAGAGATCTATTATATTGCTTTTTATAGTCGGTTAGTAAACACCATGCCAAGATTCACGCTGCATTCTCTTTTTTATGGTGACTTCTGCTGACACACAGTGAGTTAGGTTGATTCCGCTCAATGACTATAAAATAGCGACTGTATTACTTGACAAATAAGCTGTGCCCCCAGCTCAACTCTTGAAACTCAAAGGGGTATATGTCCTTAGATAGACAAATACATAGGTAGATACTTATAGATACATACATACATACAGATATATAGTATTTGCCTCTGTCATGGAAAGAACTCAGATTTTGTTGTTATTAACTCTTTCAATCATTAAGTAGCTAAGGTTGTGAATTCACCCAGTCAAATTTGCAAACATAATGGTTTTCTGTCTTTAAGGCGGTCAAAAGGGAATGGGATTTCTATTTATTAAGCACCTATTATGTGCTTGGTTTCATGCCAGGTGTTTCATATTTGTTCTATCATTTAAAATTTCACAGCCTTCTAAATCTCACCCTATAATTCAGAGCTGATGTACCACCAATACAGTTTTCATGGAGGAAAGGCACTCCAATCAACAGGGATGGTTGGAAGCATTTAAATTCAGGATCGAAGAGACCAGGACACACATTCTGCCTCTACTATGTGTTCTTGAACGTCAAATCCTTGTTTTTTTATTATAAACTGGGGATAATAAAACTACCTCAGGATGTGTTTGTCAAGATTAAAGGAGACAATGCAAAAAAGCAGCTGGAAAGTAGGACCTCAGTGTCGGTTTGCTTCTTCTTCCTCTCCTTCCTCTCTCTACAGGTTTCTCTCCTGTCTCATACTCCACTTCTGTTGGCTTGTCAGCTAAAAAAATCAGGAAATGGCAAAACTGAAAGCAGTCTCAGTGACCATCAAGGGACCTCATTCAACAAATGAACAGAATAAGGTCCAAAGTGTTTAGAGACGTTGACACAGCTAAGTGGTGGCAAACTTAGTAAAACAAACAAACAAAACCAAAAAACACCCAAATTTGATGCCGTTTCTGTTATACCTAGCTAAGGTACGTAGCTAAATTAAAGATTAGTCATGTGTTACTCACCCTCCACACCCCCTCTCATTCTAAACTTAATTAAGAATTCTTAACCCTCCTACACTGTTAGTGGGAATGTAAATTGATGCAGCCACTACGGAAAACAGTATGGAGCTTCCTCAAAATCTAAAAATAGAGCTACCATATGATCCAGCAATCCCTTTCCTGGTCATATAACTGGACAAAACTATAATTCAAAATGATACACACACCCTTATGTTCATAGCAACACTGTTCACAATAGCCAAGACATGGAAACAACATAAAAAAAGAATGAAATAATGCCATTTGCAGTAACATGGATGGACCTAGAGATCATCATACTAAGTGAAGTAAGTCAGACAGAGAAAGACAAATAACATATTATATCACTTAGACGTAGAATCTAAAATATGATACAAATGAACTTATTTATGAAACAGAAACAGACTCACAGACAGAGAACAGACTTGTGGTTGCCAAGGGGGGAGGGGTATGGAGGAAGGAAAGACCAGGAGTTTGGGATTAGCAGATGGAAACTATTATATACAGGGTAGATAAACAACAAGGTCCTACTGTATAGCACAGGGAAATATACTCAATATCCTGTGATAAACCATAATGGAAAAGAATATGAAAAATAACATATATATGTATAACTGAATCACTTTGTTGTATAGTAGAAGTTAACACAACATTGTAAATCAACTATACTTCAATAAAATAAATTTTAAAAAAAGAATTCTTAAACCTCTGTGTGTAATGCAAACTGTGAATGTATAGTTCTATGTGCCTCAAAATGTATATAGTGACAGCCTGCAAATATTATCCACATGCCCTACTTAACAGTTGCAGCTCCTGTTCAGATAATCATTGCTATGCAGAAATGCTGACCCACTGTTGCTGGACACTTTTCAAGAATACACAGACATCTGAATATTGATGCACCAACAGAATTTTTTCCTATTTTTTTAAGCATTAAGAAGGCCAAACAAACCACCAGTTTTGCCTTCTAGAATAATAGATAAAGTGAAGAAACAAGGATTCAACGATCTAAGACCATCCATACAAGGTCAGCACTCGGTAAAGGAATTCGGGGAGAATAGACAACTCTTTTCCTCCTACTTTCTGTTTCCACTGGCTTTCATTTTAAACTGGGTAAAAAGTGAGCTTTTGCGAGCTTGTTCTATCATATTTCCTCTGCATTCTTTGAAGACCACAGCTCACAAATAAGCCCTTAGCAAACAGTTGTCAAGTGATTCACTGGTTGTGGGACTGGTACTAATTTCCTTCACCTCCCATATACACTTCCTTGATTGCTTCATTCTTTCTCCAAACATTCATCCAATAAACATTCGCTGAGCACCCACAACCTCTCAGGCCCTGTGCTGGAGATGACAAAGAAATAGATAAGAAACAGCTCTACCTTCAAAGAACTCCAAGTCTAGAGGAGGTCATGGATACGGAATCGAGTAACTCTTTTTGATGATATATAAAAGTTATATCGGGGATGATTCCCTTTCAAGTGGCATTTACTTTACTTCCCACCACGTCTCACATGGCCACAGAAGAGCTCAGAAGCTTAAAAAAAAAGAGCAGCTGTCAGTAACGATCAACACACAACGGCGAGACGTGGTGTATAAGAACGGATATGGGTGGTTTTATAAGGACCACGTGATTGTGCGGGGCACGCATGTTGAACAGAGATTGCAGACACCTAGCTCCACACTTCCTTTTGCAGCCTGTGGTGTCAGTGAGCCATGCGTGGAAGGCTTTGCTTCCGGAATAGGAAGACTGATTAACCTGTGAAGTTCTGTATTACTCATCTCAGCAATCATTTGCTTTTCCCGATGCAACACATAAAACTCGTACAAGGCACAGCAAAGGAACTTAGTTAGGTCACCCACATTAATGCAGGACATGTTTCTATTGACAAGCTGTGGGGACACTATCTGTTAAAATGTATAACAAAGCCAAAAGATGCTGGGCTTGAACAAACAGCATCTCTGAGAATCTCAGATCGCAACTTATAATCATATGACAGTTTGGGGGTAAACGATTCAGCAATTTTTATTTAAATTAAGCTACCCCAAACTATTCTAGATGAAATTATATTCTGCATACCTATTATTTGCGTAGTACTCTTATAGATACTGCAGAGAGAAGAAGATATACAAAATATGCTTCTGATTCTCAAGGAATTTGCAATCCAGTTGGGGGAGGAAGTTTTAGGCACGTGAAAAAAAGAAGTAGCAAAACCAGGCACACACAATACATTTCCAGATGACTGATGCTGATAATCAGAGATGGGTATAGAGTTCAATAACCATAATTATGAGTTAGAGCAATGTAGAAAGAAATCGTACTTGATGTGAGCTTTGGAAAAGAGAACCAGTCGGATAAAACAGAAGAATAAGAGAAAGAGGAATAAGAACAGGGAGGAAAGGAGAGTGGAGCAAAGGCAGAGGAGTGGGAAAGTGGGAAAGCTTTAGGGAAGTTTAGGAAACAAGGATTGGACTTGGCTGAAGCAGAAGAATAAGAACTAGGGCTGAGAATCAGGAGGATATCAGACTAGCGAGAACATGAATGCAAAGCCAAGGAGTTCAGACTTCCTTCCACAGGTAATGCTGAGCCACTGAATACTTTTCATCGGCAGAATGATGTGATAAACCTGGAGACTGGGTGCAGGAGAGAGAGCAGGAGTTAGAGGTAGGACCAAGTATGTGGGGAGAGATGAGAGGTTCCCATGATGCTAATCATTTGGCATTTCTTCAGATGAATATAGTCTCTAACTAGCTTGTTCAATATCTATTTAGTAAGGTGTGAAGGAATGTTCTCTAAGCCTAGATTATATGCCACTTTATATTTAAAATAGTTGTATTATGGTCACTGAATACAACATTGTCACTCTTTTGGAACTTTCTGGTTTTCAAGTTAAAAATTCTTTCCCACTTTTCAGAATTCAGGCTTTCCCTCTTCCCCGCCCCCGCCATGTGATTCCTTGTAACATTCAAATTCTTGGCATGGGTTTAAAATGTAGATCATGAAGCCCACCCTGTACCCCAGAAAACAGTGCTATACAGTGCATTATTCATTTTCAGAATTTCAGGGCATTGAACTACCTAAACAGAGGAACTCTCAGCTGACTGGTTTCAAGCTTGATGGTGTGGCCTTTTTCTCACTGTGCAACTTCCTATGTACGTGTCATCAAAATACTAAACCCAGGTGGGTCAGTGTCAGTGAGGATGAGTTTGTTCCAGTTTCATTCTTGGGCATTGCGTCTTCTGGCAGGAGTAAGACCAAGATTCATCTGGCCAATTATGAAAGTGACATACTTGGAGAACTGAGCGACATGGCATTCATTCTGACGTATCATATAGATATTATAACATCACATAGACAGGGGGCCCAGACGGCTGCCGGGCTAGCAAACCTCATTCCCTGAAAGTGATTAGGACCAATTGAGCTTTCCCTCTTCACTATTCAGTTCAATAAAGTCAGTCTGACAGCTCTAGGATGGCTGCCCCCACTTGGGCAGAAACCAGGTGGAGCCGTGCACTAAGGTTCAGATTTGCATGATCACAGAGCCCAGGTCACCCAAGGGTAATGTTAAATTTGACTGTATCTCACCTTCCCCGATCTGGTCCTGAACTTGGTAAGGTGGCTCTGGGGTTACCTCTTCAGCTTTTACTCATATCTGCTAGAAAAACGCAGGTGGGCAGCAGAATAGCCTTTCTTGGATCCGGCAGTAAATCACATGACTTTCTCTACCATATAACCTTTTTGGACTGTACAATTCTTTAACACTGAACCAACTGAGAGAAATGAAATCCATAAGTAATGAGGCACCATAATTCACAGCATCGACCTGTAGTCTCTTTTTTAATGTAGCCTGCTTTAGTAGATCAGACACTGAAAGACCGCTACTCATCTCCTCATGCCAAATAAAATATTCCATCCCCCCCCAAAATTTACGGAACAAAACTCTAAACAGAAAGATGAATACAGGCTTTGGTAACACTGTGTTTTATTAAATCTTTTAATCGGGAATTCTTGAGACCAAAAAATATACAGAAATTACCGTAATTAGAAACTTTAGATCTCTAAGAGGCCTTCACAAGTAATCAATAACAGTACTCTAAGTTTCAAAACTGATCATACTGCATGAGTAGAATATTGTGATAAGCAAGTTGACAGTTGTTAACCATTCCATCTGAGTGAGGTTCTGTCAGTTGTGGAGAATGAACTGGTGGTTTTGTTCACACACACACCAAAGATGAGCGTAAGAAAACTGACACCACCACTGAGAGTATAGACCTCGCCAAGAGAAATATGAATTCTCTCTGAACATGCCCTGTCATCCTGCTATATGTTTCAATCCAAAGCTTCGACTCTGCCCACATAATCCTATATAGGAGAAGGGAAGCCATTTCTCCCTAAAAAGAGCCTTCCTTAACAGCTGCTATCTGAGGGTCGACAGAGCACAACATTATGCAGCCCGCTGTCAGCAGAACCAAAATACAGTCTGAAATCAACAAGAAAAAGGTATACATTATGCACTTTTCCAAGACATAGTTCCGGAAATGTGGAGTTTGTGAGTTACTAACCATGGGATCCTATCCTTACTTCTAAAGACAGACAAAGCTGCTGTAGCGGTTTGATTACCTCGTGCATACAATGTCCTGTAGAAGAACACATGCTAGACCCGGGGTGAGAAGATGGGCAGACACTGCTACTGATCACCTATGGCAGCCTGAAATAGACAGTTTTCTAGATCTCAGCTTTCCCATCTGCACATTAAGGGTGACTTGTAGGTGGGTCTTTACAAAACAATGACAACTGAAATAGGCGCTACAACAGAATAAGGGCTGCGTGGGGGAAAGGTCTACTCCAAGTGCTTCAAGAAGTTAGGGAGAGGCTCTGAGGAAGTGACGTTTAAGTCACAATTTGAAAGATAGGAAAGAGTGAATCAAGCAAGTAGAGGTGGAGTAGGGAGGTGAGTTAACTGTGAAAGGGTGACTTTGCACGAAGGAACGTTTCGAACTTTACCACCAAAGTAGCAACACCCAACAGCACGCCAACCAAGACAGCCAGTACGTATTACAGAAAACATTACATCACGCCTCTCAATTTTCTTTGCTTTTTCCACCACTTATTCCCTGTGCATCAATAATCCCTCCATGTGTGTTATTTGAGCTCTTACTACTGACTCAAGTGTTCTTCAAAGTATAATCATGATCCCCAGAGAGAACTGGCTTAGAAAATGTACGTTCTGGGGCTCCACCCTGGAATGACTAAACTGCAGTATCTGGGGGAGAGGCCCCGAAATACGCATCTGTAACAACCATGTCAGGTGACCTCGGTGGGCTGGGCACTAAGCTAGGTGTTGCATACAACATCAGAACACATGCTCGTGTTCCCTGACCACAAGCACCTCACAATACAGTCTAGGCAACAGGGCACATGTACCTGAAAATATACTTAACACGGTATCTTGTCAGGATACAGGATGTAACCCACCAGTGGCTGAGGAAGGAGTTCAGGTGTTGGAGATCAAGGGAAATATCAGCTTTTATGATTTTAGGCCTTTGCTTATGCATCTCCAAAAGTCAGGAATGTCGTGATCCTTCATCCTAATCTGTTAAGGCCCCGCAGAAAACCTACCTTTCTGATCTTTTCAAAGGGTCACTACCTGCCTCTGCCTCTGGTTCATAACAGTGTGTTCAGAGCCCTGCTTATCGGACTATACGCTACTTGGCTGTATATGTGTCTATCTAGCTCCTAGGTGGTCAGCATGTCAGACATGGGCTTTGGATTCAGAGTGTCAGGGCTCTATCATTTACTTCCTGTGGGCCTTTAATAAAATAACTTAAACATGCTTGGTATTGGAATTTTCTTCTATATAATGTCATCAGTAATATCTATGTAATAGGATAGTTGGGAAAGTTAAGTGAGAAAATTAATAAAGAGGTCTCACAGTGCTGAGTACAGATTAAGTGCTCAAAATGTCAGCTGAGTTGATTAAATCAGAGCGACCAGTGTGCTTGTGCCCACAGTGGTGGCTGGTTTCTTTTGTCACATACTGAAAAGAGTTTTCATTTCTCAAAAATTCCAGTCAAGAAAAAAAGGAATAGTTTTGTTCTGCCTTCAGGGCCCTGAAAGTTCCCCGACAGAAATATAACATGAACTATATAAACCCCAAAATCCACAAAGTTCTACCAACTACCACCTAAAACACAGAATTTTCCCAATTCCTCCTCATTCGGTGTTCCACGCAATTATTGAGAAGGTGCTGGTAAAAACAGTGCTTTCCCTTAAAACAAACTCATTGACCTTTTGCCCTTTCTAAAGGTGTTTCCCTCTTCAACATTTGAAGAACTATAATGTTTCATTTTTCCACTGAGTAACCAGTGACTACATAAGCAAGCTGCTGACTGAAATACTGGGAAAGAAGAGAAGGGTAAATGAACCTTCCCTGGGAACTACTACTTACATCACCAACCTACCCCGAACACTTCTGATACACTTAGAGACTAATCTATCCCTACTGGAGAAATTGGTACTCCTGAAACATTAAGATACCAAGGAGTAAGCACACAGTTGGATGAATATTGGCAAGTGGTCATAATAGGAAATTGGAAATAGAACACTGTTCGGACATTAGTAGGGACAGATAAGTTGAATTTGCTTTTCAAAAGTTACCTTACAATTTCTAACACATAGACCCCCAGAGAGTGGGCAGTAAAATATGTTTGAAAGTGTGACCGTGGATAAACACTCTAAAATCTGAATTTTGAGCAATGGTGTGAGAGCAAGAAGCCCTCAGGTTTAGTTAAGAAAGAAAAAAAAGGGCTTCCTCTGAAGAATTCATCATTGCCACTTAGGTGACCTAGGATTTTGACTACTGAGAAAGACAGGAAAGTATTAGCATACAATGGAGAACTGGAATGAAAAAAGAAAAGGATCTTTTAGTAACTTAAACATATCACCACATCTTGTTAATGATCGTCTAAGCACCTTCATATTTCAAATTCCAGGGGTTATCATTCCCTTCTTACTTGTTCTTTTTTAAAAAAAAAAAACTTTTATTTATTTTATTATTATTTTTTTTATAAACTTTTGGCTGTGTTGGGTCTTCGTTGCTGTGCACGGGTTTTTCTCTAGTTGTGGCGAGCAGGGGATACTCTTCGTTGCAGTGCGCAGGCTTCTCATTGTGGTGGCTTCTCTTGTTGCGGAGCACAGGCTCTACGTGCTCAGGCTTCAGTAGTTGTGGCATGCTGGCTCAATAGTTGTGGCTCCCGGGCTGTACAGCCCAGGCTCAGTAGTTGCGGCACACGGGCTTAGCTGCTCCACGACATGTGGGATCTTCCTGGACCAGGGCTCAAACCCATGTCGCCTGCATTGGCAGGCGGATTCTTAACCACTGCGCCACCAGGGAAGTCTCTTGTTCTATCAGCTGCATTTAACACATACAGGCCTCCACCTTTGAAAAGCATTTTCTTTCTTCACTTGTTCAAAGAGCTATCCCTCTTCAGTCCTTCTCCCCACTCCTATTCCCTGATTCTTCACTGGACCATCCCCTTCTTCCTTCTTCTCCTTCTCAGTTCCTCGATATCGCGGTTCTTCTCTGGCTGCACTTACAGCACAGGTGCTCTCACCACATCCCATCTGTGCGCTGGTGTCCTCCAGGTTTCTAGCTCCAGCCCTCTCCTCTCTCCTAAAAGCCAGGCTACTGTATCCAGCTGTGTTCAACATCTCCTAATGGGCTTTGCAGATGTAGCACTTATCAAACTGAACTCCTGCTTCCCACCCACCCACCTATGCAATGCTGTTCCTCTTCCCAAGTCTCCCCCATGTCACTTAGCGCCGTTATCATTCATCTGTCGCTCAGCTCCAAAGCCTGAAAGCATCTTTGATCCTCTCTTTCTCTCACATCCTACGTCAACTCCTTCAGCAGATCCTGGCCACTCTTTGTCCAGATTTTATTGTGAATCTGGACTCTTCCTATGACCTCCGCTTTGTCTAGCACCCTAGTTCTGGACCAAGCACCATCAGATTTTCCCTAGATTCCTATACTGATCCTATTCCTATTCCTATACTGATCAGTCTCCTATCTGATCTCTCTGCTTCCATTTTTATATGCCTTTCTCACCTAAGTCTATTTTCTAGAGCAAACAGGGATTTTTTTTTAATGTAAATAAAATCCCATCGTTTTCTTCCTTGGAAACATCTAGTGACTTCCCATATCACTAAGGATAAAACCCAAACTCTTTAGGTTGGTCTACAAGGTCTTCCATTATCTAGGAGCAGTAACATTTTAACCCTACCACTACCTCCATCACCACCCATGACGTCATAGTCTCCCACCACAGAACCTTGGACCTGCTGTTCTTTCTGTCCAGATGCACTTCCCCAAGAGAGTCCCATGACTTGTATCCTGACGTCTTTCAGGTCTCTGTTCAACCACAACATTCCCCTAAAGACTCTCCCTGACACCTGTTCCTTACTCTCTATATTATCCTCTACTTCTTTTTCTCTCATGGCTCATGTATCACTACCAGGCATGACATCATTTATTCATCTATTTGCTTACTGTCTGCCCCATCACTACCTTAGAATGTAAGTCCCAGGAGGGCAGGGCTGTATCTGTTTTGATCTCTGCTCTACTTCCAGTGTCTAGAACAATTCCCAAAACATAATGGGAACTACTAAGTTGTTTTTAAATAAAATGAATTACTAATTGAATATATGTAAGCTATTTATTTAGTAAGCCACAAGTGGCTCATATGATGGGTGTAGTCAATCTTAACGAATTCTCTTGATTTTATCAAGTCCCCAGTTGAATCCCTATGAGCCCGGCTGGCAATAATGGACAAAGTTCGGCATCCTTTTCTGTTTGTATGAGCGAGATGTCACTTATACACAAATGCAAGTGTTACTTACATTAACAGCAACCAAACCTGGACACTAACCAGTTCCCAGTGAACCAAAAAGTAATATAATATTATCGATAAGTCTGAAGGCACATAGAGTCAAGGAGCTTAAGGCACCAAACATATACAAAGAAACCACGCAAAGAAAAAGCAAGTGATGAGTCTTCACACATGCGGCAGTCAACCTGAGATCACAAAACCATGGGAGGAAAAGATCAAGGCCAAATCATTTAACTCACCTCCACATGATCAACCTACAGAGTTTCCACAGAAAACGGAGAACCTTCTAGGGCCATTTACTATTGTCTGTTCTCTAGAGTTTTCAGAAGACAGTATGAGGTCTACCCACGAAATCCTTCAGTGAATAGGTCCAAGAAGAAACATCTTGGGGGACCCACTGAATGATGACATAATGAATCCAGGCCTCCACACACACCTTAAATGGAGTGCAGGTGTCCCAAGGGGAGTTACTCATGAATATCAAGTTAAGCCTTCTTAGTGATTCCAGGAACTAAAAGACTTTCACTATTAGTCACTTTCACAAGGGCTCTATGCCATTTACTTCTGGCCAAGGATCAGGACAGTCATGAGGGAAACCAGATGCTCAGCTTTCATGACAAAATCCTGGGGATTTCTCATGGACAGTCCCCTTCTCCTGAGCAGCTTCAAGTGCATCCAAAAACTAGGGTCATGCACAGAGATACACACACACACACACACACACACACACAAATATACAGACGCGTGCTAACTCAGATATATCACAAGAGATTACAGGAAAGACATGGATCATTCACAAGTTCCTTTTAGTTTTGCTTTTTCTAATTTATCATTTTCATGTTTTGGAAAGGATAATTAGACTAATGTATCTGAGAATTATGGTATTTGCACATTTGGGGAAGATTCAATCATGGAAAAGCAAGTTGTTAGGTAACATCAAGTATTTTCCACCTGTTTTTTAATTTTTCATTCATAGCCCACATGCTGAGTGGGAGCAGAGTCAGAACGGCCTCCTCTTCGGCACAGGCCTGAGGAGCAGCCAGTATCAAAGACCTGCTGCTGGCCCATTAACACTCTTGAACCGAAAATAACTATCATGAAATAACTATGAAAGATGGCACTGGATGCGGTTATGGAACATGCCTTCTAATCCAAGGGAGAAACTAGGAAAAGACAGGAATGAAGTCAGATAGGACAGTAGTAGGTGAATGCTATGCAGGACTGAATAGGTGGTTGACTTACATTCCAAAATAGTCTCTCATGAAAAAAAAACTAAAAATAATTCTATCTCACTTTGTTCTGATCTAGCTTCTCTCAGTGGTCTAAAGTAAGATCTGTAACTTTTCCCCTTTACTCATCAAATACTGTATATGTAAATAAGCAAATATATATATGTGTGTGTGTGTGTTTATATATGTACAGAATCAAGTAGGCACAAAATATATTCATTTACTTATTCAACAAATATGTACTGAGCACCTACTCTGTGACGAGCACTGCTCAGATGCCAGGGGAATAGCAGTGGACAAAGAGACAAAAATATCTGCCCTTGTGGGAGTTATATTCTAGCACAAGGAGACAGACGATAAAAAAAAAGTCACAAGTAAATACACAGAAATGTGACATGATTATAACTTGTGGATGACAATCAGGGAGGAAGGATAAAGTGTTTTGAAGGGTTGCAGTGCGAATATGGTAGTCATGGCAGACTTCATTGAGAAGCAAAGACTGCCGCAAAATCTGAAAGAATTAAGTGAGCAAGTCATCCAGATACTGAAGGGATATTCTTCTAAGCGGGAGTGACAATTGGTGCAAAGGGAATGTGCCTGGCATGGTCGACCATGGTCCGTGGAGCAAAGCACTCAATGAGGAGATGAAGTTAGATTACAGAAGGTCAGACTGCTGAGAGCCCGGTAGTGACTTTGGGTTTGCTCTGAGTAAAATGAAAAGTCAGTGGAGGATTCTGAACAGAGGAGTGAATAGTCAGCTTTTTAAAAATGGATCATCCTGGCTGCTATTTTGAGAACAGACTAAAGGTGAGAGATGGAGTGGAAGATAACAAGGAAAACTAGACAGGAGGTTACTGCTGTGATCGAAGCAAAGGATAAAGATGTCTTAGACTAGGTTAGTGGCAGTGGCAGTGAGATAAGAAGGAATCAGATTCTGAATATTTTGAAGACAAAGGTAACAGTATGTACTATAGACAAGATGTGAGAGGCATCGAGATTGACTCTAAAGACTGTGGCCTGAGCACCTAGAAAATGGAGTTTCCATATGTCCATGGAGATCAGAAAAAAACTGGCAAGAGCAAGTTAAGAGTGATGGGAAATACAGGGACTTCCCTGGTGGCACAGTGGTTAAGAATCTGCCTGCCAATGCAGGGGACACGGGTTCGAGCCCTGGTCCAGGAAGATCCCACATGCCGCGGAGCGGCTGGGCCCGTGAGCCATGGCCGCTGAGCCTGCGTGTCCGGAGCCTGTGCTCCGCAACGGGAGAGGCCCACGTGAGAAGCCCACGTACCGCAAAATAGAAAAAAAAAAAGAAGGAGAGATCCAGAGAGATATATAAATTCAGGTGCTTTTCAGCATATGGATGGTATTAAAATGACAAGAATGAATGAGATCACTCAGGAATTAGTGAGAACAGAAGAGAGAAGTGGCCTTGGGCCACTTCAAAATTAAGAAGTCAGGCAATGAAGAGGAACAAGTGATGGAAAATGAAAAGAAATGGCCAGTAAAGTAAAAGGAAAATCAGGCTTATTCTGGAAGACAAGCGAAAAATACACCAAGAAGGAAGCGATAATCAACTGTGTCTGACTTTCCTCATACTTCGGCTAAGAGGGGGATAGGGCACAGATCTTGGTTGTAATGACACCAGATCTTAGTGACGTAGACAAGAGCAGTCTCTGAAGTACCGAAAGCACGAGCTTGATACAGGATGAAATGGGAAACTGAAGACAGCAAGCACAGTTGACTATTCCTTGGAGATTTACCACTTAAAAAAAAGGGGGGGAAATGGGGCAGTAGTTGAAGAGGGGTAGTGAGATCAAGAGATCTCATTTTTTTTAATGGGAAAGGAACAGTAAGGACTTGATCCTATTTACATGCTGATGGAAAAGATCATGCTAGCAAGGGGAAAATTCCAGAGAGGGGAGAATCACGGGAGCAATGTCTTTCTGCAAGGGGAGGAGTTGACCCTGGACTTGAACATGGACCATTCCTCTGTGGTAACAGGAGACAAAGTAGAATATGTAGTGGGCACAGAAGTCGGGTATGTGAGGGAATGAGTTTGCAGAAATTCTCCTCTAGTTGCCTCTATTTTCTCAGTAAAATGGGAGACAAGATCTTCGCCTGATAGTAAAGATTGAAAGAACAAAACTCAACATAATTCAAGTGAAAAAACAAAAATACCGTCCAGAGAGAAAGGGCCGAGACGTGCTGGTATCCTGCCATCTCTTTACAGACAAACATCTGCACAGGGTTCAGGACAGGACAAGAATGTGCTGACGTACGCGGAGTCTCGACCGGGCACACGCCACGTAGGGGTGGGGAGAGCCATGCACTTACAGATGCACTTAAAGGAAGTGAAACTCAGTCAAGTCAGATCTGGCTGTTACTTCTGCCTCCAGTTTTGGCCAGACTCGGCCATTGCTGCCAATCGGTTTCAGTTTTACACACCAAAAAGTTCTTCATGCACTTACACTTGGTTATTTGGTGGAGATGGGGGGGGGGGGCGGGGGAAGGACAGGTAGAAGCAGGGGACATGAGGAGTGGAGAGGTATGTATTTTGTTTGTTTGTATTAAATTGGGAGAAATCCCAGTTTTCTAGGTATTTATATTTCTGTTGCAAAGTCATCAGTGCCCTTTTCCACAAAATTTTTTCTATTTCAAAATTGACCTAAAGGTGACTATTTTTATACAGACTGGAATTCTCTTATATTTTAGTGGAATTTAAGCCTTGATACATTATTTTTCGAATTAGAGTGAAAGAAGTAGTATATGAACACAACACAAAGATTTGCTCTGAATGAAATGAGTCACAAGATTCAGTGAAAACTATATATAGCTTATCATTCCATGTTATATATAATTAACTACAGAGGTTATATCTGGGACTCTGTCATCAATTCCCAATGCTTATTCATTTATTCAACAAACGTTTTTTAAGTACCTACTATGTGTCAGGCATGCAGTATACAGCAGTGAAAAAGAAAAGATAAAGATCCTTGCCTTCATGAAGCTTATTATGTTCAAGAGGGAGAAATACAGATAATAGACAATTAACTTAATAAATAAGAAAAAAATTCATATGTAAGAAGGTCATAAGTACAAATGCGGAAAAAAAAAAACAGCAGAGTCAGGTAGAAGGGGAGCTCGTTTGCAATATAAATGGTGCAGTCAAAGCAAGTCTCATTGAAAGTTAACACCAGGACAGAGACTAGAAAAAACTGAGGGTGTGAGTCACATCAGCTCACTGGGGCAAAGAGTCAGGCAGAGGGAACAGCAAGTACAAAGGCCTGGAAGGGAGAGGGTGCAGGCGAGTTTACAGAAGTGTGAGGGGTCAAAGTGAGGGTGGTGGGTGACCAGAGGAACAGCAGAAGATAGAACTGGCTGCATAATTTGTAGGGCCCAGTATAACATGAAAATCGGGGGTCCCTTGTTCAAAATTTCAAGATGGCTCTGGCAGATCCTTCAACCATGCACTGGGACCCTATGAGCACGGGTCACACATCCATAAAGCCAGCTTTGGCAGGAGATGAGGTCAGATCAAACAGGTAAGAAAGTAAGGGAACATATCTGAAGGGCCTTGCAGGCCCTTGTAAGAACTTTGACTTTTACTCTGAGCGAAATGATGCATCATTGGAGGGTTTTAACCAATCAAACTTACAGCATCTGCGTTGAAATTAGTCAGAGGGGCCCAAAGAAGAAACAGGAGATTAGACAAGAGACTGCTGCAATACTCCAGGTGAGAGATGACAGCGGCTTGGTCCAAAGATAATATTTGCAGAAGTAATAAGAAGTACCGGACTCTGGATACATCCTGAAGATGAAACTCATAGATTAGTGATGGGTTTTATGTAGGGAAAGAGAAAAATTTCAAGAAGAATGAAGAATGACCCCAAGGTTTTTGCCCTGAGGAACAGAAAACTGGGAGTTGCCCTGAGTTTAGACAAGGAAGACTAGGCAGACGCGGAGGTGGTGGAGAGGGGCCAACCAGGAGGCCAGTTCTCACCCAGGCGTCTGAGTTGCCTCTTAGGCACTCAGGTAGCGGAGACGCGGAGCTGGCAGGTGGCTTCATGAGTGTGAGGCTCGGGAGAGAGGTCAGCCTGGAGGTATAAACGTGAAAGTGATCAGAAAAGCTGTAATTCTGCAGGGCAACTAAAAGTGCAGGTCTCAATGGATCTAGAGTCTCCAAAAGTTCTAGACTAATCAAAATTCTTCTTTGTGTGCCACACTGATCTTGGCTAATGACACTTGCACTGTAATATTTACTTTTTACTCCATTCTCCTTTGATTAAAGTCTTTCTTTTTTTTTTTTTTTTCTCATTTAACAGCTAAAACTGAACACCAAGGAGTTTGAAATGTGACTAAGAAGTTGGGGGAACACTGTTTCTAAATACCACAATTAGTTCTGTGTACCAGCAGTAGACTTTGATTCTGGAACAGACTATTTTTTAACCTCCAGAATGACCCTTCTGTTACATCAACGTAAAGAAATATTCATCTGTTACATCTGCGATGTCATCATTAATCTAATGTAGATAATAAATTTTCTGGAATAAATACAATAAATATTTGGGAAAGTTGACCAGTAGGTTGAGCAGAGGTTGCATATTACTTACGCTTGTCAATGGAGAAAAGAACTGTCCAGGGATGTAAAGGACCAGTAGTGGACTGCGTCTGGACTTTTGCTTGTACCTGGTGAGAGAGTTAGGTTTTTTGTTAGTTTTAGGAATTGCTTGTAGGAAATACGGAACAGAAGGGCAGCCGTTACGGAGACACTATGAATCTCTGCTTTCAAGCAACGCTGTGGCATGGGGGTAGGGGTGGTTCAAAGGAGGCAAGAAATTGGAGAGAACCTGTTCTGAACCAAATCCACAGCTCCAGCGTGTCTTCCCAGGAAGACGGGGCGCAGCAGTTTTAAGAGAATCTGGACGCATCTCCCTTAGCAGGACGCCTGTCACCTCTGGAGAGGCGCCCTCAAGAGAGGGGCCTGGGGAAGGGGGTGTAAAGACAGGAAACCAGGCAGGTGGGGCAGTGCAAGGCAGAGAAGGAGAGGAGGGGACACGTGGCAATTTACGTGAGGCACCCCTTTCAGGAGTGCAGAAATAATTTGGAAATGTCTTACAGAAGAGGAGGGATATTCAGTCATTACAGCAAAAGACAGTCAGGGTCCCTGTGATTGAGCTCACTGTTTACTGACACCATTTTTACCCCCAGCCTGATAAAAGATGCGTGTACAGATATATATTCTAGTTCCAAACAGGGCATTAGGTGCTGGCTTCTCTGAAATGAGTTCTCCTCCAATGAGGTCTGCTAGCCACAGCGAAGTCATGCAGGCCCGCTTCATTTCTCTAAGCTGAGTGAGGGGTACCCGTATTCTTTCCAATCTTCTCCCTGATTTCCTTTTTCCTTCCCTCTGTCTCAGTGGGAGAGAGGAGTAGGAAGTGGAATCCTAAATTAGGAGGTTGGGATTAAGATATACACACCACTATATATAAAATAGACGATCGACAAGGACCTACTGTGTAGCCCAGGGAACTCTACCCAATATTCTGTAATAACCTATATGGGAAAAGAATCTGAAAAGGAATAGGTATCTGTATATGTATAACTGAACCGCTTTGCTGTACACCTGAAACTAACACACACCATAAATCAACTACACTCCAACATAAAATAAAAATTAAATTAAATTTGAAAACCTGAATACAGTTTCCCATTGCTTATTATAAATAGAAATGCAATGATCCTTACTGTGCAATATCCCTCACTCCACTTTCATACTTCAACTAGATGAGGAAAACCTAGAGATGTTACTATTCAGTAACTTGGTACAATATGGGTTATAATAATGTTTGTAGTGCTTATAAGTTCAATATGAAATAGAGCTTTTCTCCCCCTGCAGTTTACATTCAGCGTGTTCTCAGATTTGAAGATAGCCTCTACTGGGGGTTATATGAAGGGGTAGGAAAAGGTGAATTGACCCTAACACACAAACAGAAGAGGAAATATGTCTCCTTTTCCTATCTTTAAACATATAAGTATGTCCTGCAGTTTCAAACTGGATACAACATGACTAATTACTTTATCTGACAACAAAACTCTAAAAATATATGTAAAAAAAACATTTAGCTTTGTAATCCGAAAAGAGCAAAAATATTTTAGGATTAGATCATGTATGTTAGGTAATTTTGTCATTCTGGTAAGTCATATAAAATAGCGTTTCTCACCCTGGGCACTACAGACACCGGGGCTGGATGCTATTTCACCGAGGGAGGCCATCCTATGCGGTAGAGCACGTGGACCGCCATCCCTGGCCTCTAACCAACCATGACAAGACTTTGGCACCTGTGCACCCCCCCTCAGCCCAGTCATGATGATCAAAAGTATCTCTAAAAGTGGCTAAATGTCCCCTGGGTGGCAAAATCACCCCTGGCTGAGAACCACTGACACAGAATCTATTACTATACAACTAGAATAGAGACAAATTCATTTTCATAATATAGTTTGTAATTCTTTCATTCTGAGCAAGCATTTTGAAGTCATCAACCAAGGGAAGATGGCAAAGCTTTGCCAAAAGGATAATGTAAAACATCATCTCTTCCCAAACCATCAAATGACACCGTCACTTGCTGAAGCACACAAACGATCGGTTATCTCTGTGCCATAGTCCTGCTGTTCACAGATGACACAGTTGACTAATCTACTTCCTTCTTCAAAAATGCAACAGCCTAGAAACAGCAAGTATCAGTTGTTTTTTGTCCACCTAGTAGGATCTATGTCTCACTAAGTTGGGCAATAGGCAGGAAGGCCACAGAACCGTGCTGGAGAAGCCTGTTGGGTTTTAATCTGCTTACTGATAACGGCTTGACTTGAAGTACACTTTACCACGGGTATCTTTTAAAACAATTACTTTTCATGTCTGACATTTAAGAAGCTGTACAATAACTGCTTAGATTTCCATTGCATGGGGGAGAGGCAATGGTTAGAAACTTTGAAATGACTGCATTATAAATAAATCTAGGCCATGTTTTTTCATATTTATCTATTATTCTTGTTTGCTCTTTGATGAAAAGCTAAAGTTGTACAGCGTTCACGTGTACACCGTTTCTTATGAGGAATATAATGAGAATCTCTGTAGCAAAGCCTATTTTCAAGACTGGATGAACGAGCCACTTATTTCAAGCAATATTTGGTGCAAGATAATACCAGCGATGTCACGGAACTTGATTAGTTCTTACAGTTTATTATGTTTATTCTTGATTGAGGTTGACCTTTGATCCTGTTTTGCTGACTTTCTTCCATTGTGTATCAAAGGCCTTAAGAAGAAGAAAGGAAAACTGAGCAGTTTGATGTTTGAAAAAAATTCTGTGACGTTTCATTCAACAGATATTTCTACACTTCTTCTACTTATTTTACTTTTTTCTAGACCTCCCACACTTTTAAAGGAGCTTCCAGACAAGAATATCCAGGTGGTGCCACGTCTAAAAACACTGAAAAGAAAAGAGGAAAAATCTTTTTAAAATGTGTTCCCATGCTGTTCTAGTGAGGAACCAACAAGAAAAGAGGGAACACATTCTTCCTCTCCTCCTCGGCAGGGAAGACGAGAAAACAGAAAAGCAGAGTGAAGTGGAAACTTTCTACTGGTAGGGAAACTTATCCAGATAATGACACAGACACATTTCCCTGCATTTTGCAAAGTAAAACTTCATTCTTTTGAAAGTTTTCAATTTTTTAATTTGAATTTCTCGGTGCAGGTGAAAAGATTATTGAGAAATGTTTTTCCCTCTTTAATTTAAAAAATAATATTCAATAGCAACTGACTGAAGAAGAGGAGAGAAAAAAGGAAAGAAAACAAGAGAAGCCACAAAGCCCCAGCTGTGCTTAGTTCCTGTTCATTCAGGGCAGCTCATGACGTAGGTTTGCTGTATTTTGAATTCACATATTAGAAGTCATTCAGAGAGGAAACTGGCTTTGGCATAATCTACAGAAGAAAATAGCATTCACAGAACTGTTATTCAAAAAGAAGCACAGAGCTGTACTTCTCGTTTAAATGTAACTAACCTTAGCTAGCTATAACAGGGAGGAAAAATAGGTGTATTTTGTGGTGGGTAGCTTCTGACATAAAAATTTAAACAAAGTTTCATAAACAATTATTGGAATCTGAGAAAGAATCAAACCTTGAAGCCCAAGTAGCTGAGGGTTTGGGGTCTCCCTGTTCAAAACAGGGGAGTTGGAAGAGGGAGGCTTGCTTTGCTTTGGGGACTTCCCGAAGTTGTTTATCTCCAACCACACCTCTGGGCTGAGCCTGAAAGCAACTCTGTAACATCAATATCATAGTTGAGATCCCAAGGCTACCAAGTTCTTTCCTCAGGCCTGCCCCGCACTAGGCCCTGTCCCGCCTGCTGTGCGTTTCCTTGTTAGGGTCTACAAGACTCTCCCTGGACTGAAGTTGCTTTGAAGTGAGACCTCGTATCTCCACCTAGGATCTAATTTAGTGCAATAAAGAATATTCACTTATTAAAGACACCCATGCCATTCTTTTACACTAGAAGCTTACATTTCAGAACTATGAAGATGGTTTCTAGCTGCCATAATTCCATGGCATTAGACCGCTGTATTTCCCATACCACTGCTCTGTTCATAATATTTAGACAGTTCCATAGCAACACATAAAATACGACCTCCAGAGGTCTGCACTCCTCCAGCCCTGTGTGAAGGATTAGAGAAGTTTCTGAGAAAAGCAGCCAGACTACAGAGCACTGCATCTGAATTGCTCCCTTTATGGTAGGAATTGCAGAAACCTGGAGCAGAAACACATCCTAGGATTTTATATTCAATTCTAGAAATGTCCCCCTGTTCTTATAGTTTTCTGGCTTTATTTATAAGGCATCAAGAAATCCTCTTATTCAGTTCTGGAAAGAACTAATAAAATTTGACTACTTTATAGTTAATCTTCTTTCTCTTTCCACACTAGAAAAATAGATTATCGTCTTTTTATTATCTAAAATGTTTTGTATAAAAGTATTAGTGGAGATGACAGAGATGCAAATATCTTTCTAAGACCTGGTTCTCTTTCCATATGCTTCTTGAAATTTGGAAGTAAATTTCTCATTGTGGCTTGCTCTTGACCCAGATAACAAAAATTTACTTTATTATGCTATCCATTTGCATTAAAATAGGTTTTCTACAGTGTCCAGCACAGAGGTTTTCTATTTTATGTTTAGCAGCTTATAACAACAAACGTTTCTTTTCTCAGAGTTTCTCCAGAAGTAGCTTAGCTGGTGATTCTGTCTCAGGGTCTCTCATGAGGTTGTGGTCAAGCTGTTTGCTGGGGCTACATTCATCATTTTTTATATTCTTGGCTTTGTTACATAATGTTCAACAGATCCTCTCTCTCCTCTCTTCTTCTTTTTGAGTTTAAATTCTCTGTGCCCTTTGTCATTAAGGTATCATCAACATCCGTCTGGCTGGAGTATTTTGTCTTCATCTGCTCTCCCCAGGAAGCAGGGCTGTTGGTTGAAATAATTCCCATGTTTCATTGAACAGGAAAGAGCCCTGAATCAGGCCCAGTTGTCAGGCTGGGGCACAGGGACCCCTCAAAGCCCCTGGGCTGCTATCAGTGTCAGCTGGGCAGAGCCAGTTCTGATGGAACACAGAAACAGAACATTCAATTCTGGTATTTTCTAGGAGACGGGCACAAATGTGTACAAAAATCACTTAGGCCTCTTGTTAAGATGCAGATTCTAATTCCTTAGTTCTGGGATGAGCCTGAGCTCCTGCATCAAGCACTCGCCTCTCCTCTTCATCCTATTCTCCATCAACCTTATGGGGTTAGTCACTATTTCCTATCTGCACGTTGTTGAAAATATCTTCCTAAATGTTACTCTCTATTTGCAAAGGCACTATTATATCCAGATTATTTCTCACAGGGGGTTAGCATAACAACCTGTTACTTTACTTATTTTCAATTGTTTCCTGTAGTATTTTATAGAATGCACAATATTTTATATAGGCATCACATTTGACTCTCAAAACAACCCGTGTGGGAGGCCAGGCAAACATTATCCCAGCTTTGCAAATATGGACACAAGCTCAGGAAGAGTAAATTACTTTCTCAAGGTCATGAAGCTACCAAGGTGCAGAGTTGAAACTCTGGGTCTAAATCCCAGTTCCCCAAACTTAACAATAACACCACAATAAAACCCACTAAAAATTTCAACACCTCTTAAAAGACACGTAGCAATTAAGAACTGGAAATGGCCTAACGGATTATGAAATTTAGTAGTCCTCACTTTATACACTGTAGCTGCAGGAACTCAGGGACTACGTAATGTGTCCAACACTACAGAACTAATTATAGACTCAGCCAGTACTTGAATCTCCTGACTTCCAGGTCAGCATCTTCTGCTACTTTTCCATCTCACTCCCTTAAAAGCCCCCTGGCGGGGCTTCCCTGGTAGCGCAGTGGTTGAGAGTCCGCCTGCCGATGCAGGGGACACGGGTTCGTGCCCCGGTCTGGGAAGATCCCACATGCCGCGGAGCAGCTGGGCCCGTGAGCCATGGCTGCTGAGCCTGTGTGTCCGGAGCCTGTGCTCCGCAACGGGAGAGGCCACAACAGTGAGAGGCCCGTGTACCGCAAAAAAAAAAAAAAAGCCCCCTGGCATTGTGAGCTTTCCATGATACATGCCAGTGACCTGTCCAGTTTCTGCCGGGCTCAGAGATGTGCCTCTTGCCAAAGATGGGCTCTGTCTTGCTCTCTGCAACAGCTGGGCCGCACTCATATCGCTTCTGGACAGCATTCCCATTGCTCACCAGACCTGCAGCAAGGTGCCCACGTTACCAACCAGTGTTCTTGTCCTCCTTAATCAATAAAAACCCATCAGAGGCCAGACAAGAGATTCAGGCAAGGCCTTACTGGGGCCCCTGCTGCAGCAGAGGGGAGTGAGAACAAACAACAGGTTCCCTTGCTTGCCTGCTCCCTGGGGGGGGGGGGGGCAAGCTCGTTCCTTATACAGGGTGAGGGTAGAGGTGTGTCCAGGGGTCTGGCTGGAGGGGTAGCTTAGGTGCTCTGCCCACCCCTTAGGTGGTGTTGTGTGCAGGGGGCATGCGCAGTACCCGGCTTTTGCTCCCAACACCCTGTTTTTGCTCCAGGCTCTTCAAAAGCAGCACTTGGGGTTTTTTTTTGGTCTCTTTGTGTCTTCTGTCCAGAATTTGCCCCAACTGTGCGTGCGCACAGTTATTTTTAGTCCCATACAGTTTCTCTGTATTGTGTGGCTCGAGGAGAGGTGTGTCCAGGTGCCAGCACTGCAGCAAAGGGGCCCAGGTCCCAGCCTGCCACCTTTCCAAATCCAAGCCTTAATCAGATTCTATCCCCTCCATAAGCCCTCACTGCCATCCCGGGACCTCAGGAAACCTCTCTTCTCTAGGTCCTCAGAGCACCTGCAGGGCCTACCATGCAATCTCATACCAGGCCTCTCCTTGAGGACCTGTCCTGTGTCCTGTACATCCTCTGGGTACCATCTGGGTCCCATGTCACCCTTTCCCCAACACTTGAGGATTCTTCTCACCGAGGACTGTTGATCCATGAAAAGCTATTTCTTCTCCCTGGAACACCCTTCCAATCTCACATATTAAACCATCTAGAAAATTCCTGCTTAGCCTTTACTTGTCGGTTAAAACACTGCTTCTTCCACGAAGCCCCTGCGGATGTCTCCAGGTGACGCTGGTGAGCCTTCTTCGGGGTGCCAAGCACATTCTGTACGAGGCTCCCTCAGGTCAACTGTGTGATTTTACTGCTAGTGCCTGAATGTCTGTTTCCTCACTGAGGATTCCTCATCACAGATATAACCATCTGCTTTTCCTCTGCACTGAGTACAGGGCCCGGCACACAACTGGAGCCTAATGTATGCTAAATGAATAAAAAAGTTAAATGCGCATGCCCATACAAATGAAGACGTTCTGTGCTCTATTAAGCTTAAGAAATAAATGCAGCGTTACAAGCTTAGAGGGGAAATGCTCATCAGGGAAGCAGGTCTTGGGTATCAGAGGCCTGGGCCTAATTCCTCCAGCAACTAAAAAGCCAGGGTGGAGAAAGACCAAGAGGCATCTTCTTTTTTTTTAACTTTTTATTTTACATTGGAATATAGTTGATTGTGTTAGTTTCAAGCGTACAACAAAGTGATTCAGTTATACATATACATGTTATCTGTTCTTCTTCAAATTCGATTCCTAATTAGGTACAGAATACTAAGCAGAGTTCTCTGCTCTGCAGTAGGTCTTTCTTGGTTATCTACTTTAAATATAGCAGTGTGTACATGTTGAGATATCATTGTTCTTTCAGGAGTCGGAGCCTCCTGTTTAGAGGTAAGCTCTCATCTCCAACTACACTTTTCTAGAGTTACAGCCACTACCCTCACATCACGACTGGATTCAACTGGCTCTTCCTTAGCTCGCCAGACTTTCTGAAACCTACATTTTTCACTTGCTTGTTCTAAGAAGACGTGCCACCTACTCCCCAGTGGACAGCCTTGTAGTCGTCTTTCCATACACTGCATTACGGTTGTTTTTTTGTGACAGCTGCTCTGCTTCCATGTTGAGTTAACTTCTTTAGTTTCCAAAACCCTGCATGCATAATGCTATTTAAGCATCTAACCTGCGGACTGTGACTCTGCGCCCACCTCCCTGCCAGACCATGAACTACACAAAAGCATGCGATTCACCTATTTCATGTATAGTTTTCACAGCTCAGCAATGTTTAGCCCTTGTCGGAGAACAAGTATATACTAATACACTTAAAAGACGGGGGAGGGGAGAAAAGCCTGAGGAAAGTAGAAAGACACAAAGACACCTTTGTAGCCATCTTTCTGGGTGCAAATTCGTTTCTGTTGATTAAAACATTTGGAAGTACAGCAAAGTCAAACCCATCTTCTTACTTCTACTTGCGAGCGAGGTTGTGGAAAACGGAGGTGTTCCCACAACAAATTTCCAGACCCTTAGTCTACAGCTTCTTGGGTGTCAAGAGTCAGTGCCCAGCTTATAGCTATGGGAGTCCACTTTTCAGCGTCCCTAGTGTTGGAAGACAGTCACAAATGGCAGCAGCGACAGCTTAATTCCCACACACAAACACCTGCATTACAGCCCCAGGGAATTGTTGTAGAATTTACAGCTCTAGTAAAGACCTCAGAGGTGGGGGTACTGGGGGCCCTGCCTAGACTCCTCACCTGTCACTTCTAATATTTGTGTAAGCACATAATTTCCTGTATTAAAACCCTTATTGCTGGGCTTCCCTGGTGGCACAGTGGTTGAGAATCCGCCTGCCAATGAAGGGGACACGGGTTCGAGCCCTGGTCCGGGAAGATCCCACCTGCCGCGGAGCAACTAAGCCCCTGCGCCACAACTACTGAAGCCCGCGAGCCACAACTACTGAAGCCCTCATGCCTAGAGCCCGTGCTCCACAACAAGAGAAGCCACTGCAATGAGAAGCCCGCGCACCGCAACAAAGAGCAGCCCCCGCTCGCTGCAACTAGAGAAAGGCCGCGCGCAGCAACGAAGACCCAACGCAGCCTAAATAAATTTATTAAAAACAAACAAACAAAAAAAAACCCTTATTGCTTGAAGTACCTAGAGTGATAGTTTCTGTTTCTATTCATCCTGTCAGACACGGCAAGAGGGAATAAGAGGATGGGGGAGAGGGGGTGGGGAGATGGAAAAGGGAGAGAGGGGGTGTTCCTGTCTGGAAAAGCTCAGGGCTGTCAAAAGAGTTTATTCTTTATTCTAGGCAACACCTGATGATAGGCCTCTGACCTCCCTTTCTTACAGCATTTACTAAAAAAGATTTACAACTGTGAATCTTTCTTCTGTCCCTTTCAGATGTATTTGTAACCTCTGTTTCCCAGGCTCTTTCTGAGGACAGAGTCCTAACTTGCGTACCTGCCAGCTAGCAGACACCAAAATGGAATCTTCTGCACCGACCAAACTCTTATAATTTTCACTTCCCTGACTCTACTGGAGCCCCCATTCTCTCCCCTCCTGACTCCTGCATTCTGCTTTTAAAATGCCCCCGCCCCTCTGTGCAAATCTGAATGGAGTTCAGTGTTTTTCCCACTTCAGTAGTTACTGAAGAAAATCTGTTTTCACCACTTTAACTAATGTCCAGTTTTGTTTACTTCTTTGACAGGAGAAAGCCTTACCCTTTCTTTTTCTTCTCCTCTTGTTAGATCCACTTGCTATCCAATGAAATCATAAGAATATAATTTATTGTTTCTATAAAATGTTATACTGGTTTACTAGAAATTATAAAGATTATGAAATGCCATAACGATTTGCTATGGGTGGCTATAAAAGCACATTTTCTATTTATCTTTTAACAGGGGAGACGTTTTCCAGAATTCCAGATGAATATTTTTTCCTGTGATTTTTACCTAAAGTCTGACAGGCTCGGTAAATACCTCAAGTACCACTCGGGATTACAAACCAAACAATAAATATTAGAAATTTCTAGTCCACTTAGATACTAACGATCAGTCTCCCTTGCAATTTCACCTGCACGACTTTGATTCAGTGTAGGAGCTATACGAAATAAACTCACACTCATAGAGTTACTTCTGCCAACTGGCGGCAAAAAGAAATTCCCGTTGGTGGTTTAAAAGGGAAATTTTCTGGAGTAGAGACAGAGGTCCACTCTTTCTTTGGCCCTTGATTAAACGGAAATACTTCAGAGGAGCCTGAATTCTTTGTAATTTCTAAGGCACATTTATAAGACACAACTTGCTGCTATGCTCATTTCACGTAACTGTTAGGTTTTGCATCTGCAGGAAATGAGTAATTAGTCAAACAAGCAGAGTCCCATTATTTTCTGTTCTCTTGAGAGGATGAAGACAGTTGTTTAAGAGGGAGTTGTAGATACTTAGCATTTTAAGTTACACTCGGTTAATGTTTCTGACCTGGAAGACCGACACTGCTGACAGGTGCAGTTCTGGGTTCTGGGTTAGGTTTTTAAGAATGTTTGAGAAATCCCCCCGTTGACTAAGAATCAATTCACTGTAGTCCCAGAGAGTTAGCCTCTCTCTGGACATCCCCTTTGAACTTTTTTTCCTTCAAAGGGGTTCATGCAAGGAACTGTGATTCATTGAATACTCCTTCCTAAAAAGAAAGCACCTCCATGGACAACTTGAAAGTTTCCAGTAGTAATAACCTTATTACAATTTTTTCTCATTATTCCTAGTCATTTCTAACGAGGAACCCATGAAAAATGTGAACGACCTATGAGCTGTGGCCTGAGAATCAGCAGGCCTCAATTAATCCCCACCTCATTAACTCCCAGTGAAGTCTGGAAAATTTCTCCGTTTCTAAAAGAAAACTACTTTTTCCCACTTCTAACCTCATAAGAATACCACAAAGATTTAAAAAGGAAAAAAGAACCTGTACCAAACTATGTGAAGTCTTTAAGAGAGATTAGTATTTGTGGCTACAATATTGGGATTACAGTGGTAATTCTTTAGAATAATAATATCATAAAAACTTTATAATTTTCATAATAGAGGAAGGAAAGTAACCTTTTGGAACTATAAATATTATTTCCAATTATGTAAACTCTTTCTTGACATAAGTATTCTTGCATTTCTATGTGATATCAAGTTAGTGTTTTTTTTTTTTTTTTTTTAAAAAGAGCTGGATAGTAGTTAAAGCAGTAAAAACAGATATCAATCAGGAGTATTGCAAGAGGAGAAAAGGGATCTGGGCTCAACTCTGAATACAGCATGCAGCACTTGGGAATTTATAGCCAAGGAGCAGAGTGGGGGTCAGTGGATGGAAAATTACTACGAGGAAACATCAGGGGTAAGGGAGTATGCTGGCTAAAATGACATAACAGGATTGGCGCCGAAGACGCCAGGTAATCACACATCACCTGGGGATGGTGGAGGACGAGGAAACCAATCAGACACTGAGAGTGACTAGATTTGGAGGATGGGGGACTCTTGCTAAACCAACTTAGCAGAAGTCTTGCTAAAATCGGATTTTCTTAAGAAAGTGCACAGGTGGGCCTAAAAGAAGGTTCAGAAGCTGACTAAAGTTTGGTCAAGCCAAGTATCTTTGTCATTAGAATCTCTGTTACTGAGGAAATTTTCTGTACCAAGAAATTTAGCTAAAATGACAGGTGGCATGTCCCCACTTTTTAAGAACAGTTCACTGAGAATACTCTGTTTCACCCCCATCACTTCCTTGTTATAAATTAATAGCAATTGGAGAAAACATGCATTTACAAAAAAATACATGACAGTCAACACTAGGAAGGCACAGAAGATGGGGTGAGCTGAAGTGGATGCCCTTCTGGATGCAATTCTAATTGAAAACCATATCTTAGGTTTCCATCAAAATCCCAACCTGAGATGGTAGCTAAGGCAAAACCATGAACATACAGGGGCAGATGGCAGACTGAGGAAGGACCTGGATCCCAGGACTGCCTGAAGGGCTGAGTTGCTGGGTTATTGAGTAAGTCCATTAGAGGAACTTTGAACCGTCCTCCAGTAATACTTCAAGGTGGCTCCTGACAGACCTAGCGGTTTATGATTGCCAGGCTCCATTTAACTACGATCACTAATGTCACTAATTATCATCTGAAATGCTGAGAGAGCCATAATCTCTGTGCAGACTTTGCATAACACAACTGCCCACTTATGAAGTAGATGCTGATGCTTCTTTAGTACATTTGCATGTTCTGCTTTTCATGTGATCAGTGATAACACTACAGCCCCCATCGTGGATGGAAAATGTTTCCAAATGTTTTGTACAAGGTGCACGTCCACCATCAATTTTCTTGAGTAACAGAAATAATGCACTTTTTAATTAAACATGAACTTATAGCTTCTGTTGCAAAATAAAAAAATAAATAAATGAATAGATGTATGTTTGTACTATATGATAAGTAAAAAATAAAACACTCTTGCAAAAGCATTCAGACAATTACCTACACACTCTTCGGCAGGAGTGCTCAGCTTCTATTTCCTGGCCATGCGTTACATACATCAACTTTCCACTGTCTGTGTTTCTCAATGATCCCACCTACGGGAGTTTTTACAGCTCCGTTTATCTCGCAATCATGCTAGAGGCTAGAGCAGAGCACAGATGGCTGGTGCAAAAAGACACCAGCTGGGAAAAAAGCTTCAGATGCTTCTCCTATCGCTATCCAAAACCAGAGGAAATTAGCTGTCTCTAGCTGCTGTGGTGGTCTCACTTCTGAAAAGGTGTAGCAAAATGAGAGGTGGGTTAGCATTCACTGCTTTTCAGATTTAACCATGCATTGAAATGATTCACAAACTATTAGATAAGACCATGACCAAGCTGGAAATATAAATTGAAAGATCACAGAGTCCATTTTACTGTATTTTAACACAGCAATTCATAAGAGTATTTCATTAAAGCATGAAAAATCTGGGACAAATTTGGACATAAATATAAATGTGAAGCATAAACCAGAGCTATTTAAGTAAATAGGTAATGAACGTGTAAAAAATATCAGAGAATTAATATGGGCATAAAATCACAAGTGAAGTAAAATAAACGTGGGCAATTAGTACTCTAATTTCACTGTCTTTCTTTCTCTTTTTTTTTTTTTTTTTTTTTTTTTTGCGGTACGCGGGCCTCTCACTGCTGTGGCCTCTCCCTTTGCGGAGCACAGGCTCCGGACTCGCAGGCTCAGCGGCCATGGCTCACGGGCCCAGCCGCTCTGCGGCATGTGGGATCTTCCCGGACCGGGCCACGAACCCGCGTCCCCTGCCTCGGCAGGCGGACTCTCAACCACTGTGCCACCAGGGAAGCCCTGTTTTTCTTTTTCTTTGTAATATACTTTATTTTTTTAGAGCAGTTTTAGGTTTACAGCAACATTGAGGGGAAGGAACAGGGATTTCCCATACACCCCCTCCCCCTCCTCCATTATCAACATCCCCCATCAGATGGTACATTTGTTAACAACTGATGAATCTACATTGACATGTCATAATTCCCCAGAGTCCACAGTTTACATTGTGGTTCACTCTTGGTGTTCTACCTTCTGTGGTTTTGGACAAATCTATAATGACATGTATCCACCATTATAGTATCATACAGAGTAGTTTCACGGCCCTAAAAGTGCTCTGTGCTCCAACTATTCACATTTTGCTCCCCACTAACCTGTGGCAACCACTGATCTTTACACTGTCTCCATAGTTTTGCTTTTTCCAGAATGTCATGTAGTTGGAATCATACAGGATGTGAGACTGGCTTCTTTCTTTTCAGATTGGTTTCTTTCACTTAGTAATATGCATTTAATTTTCTTCCATGTCTTTTCATGATTTGATAGTTCATTTCTTTTTTTTTAATTGAAGCAAGTTGATCTACAATGTTGTGCTAATTTCTGCTGTACAACAAAGTGACTCAGTTATACACATATATACATTCTTTTTTATATTCTTTTCCATTATGGTTTATCCCAGGAGATTGGATATAGTTCCCTGTGCTATACAGTAGGACCTTCTTGTTGATAGCTCATTTCTTTTTAGTGTTGAATAATATCCACGTCTGGGCATACCACAGTTCAGTTTTACTTTTTAAAATATTTTACCGTTTAAAAAATACTAAGAGGGGGTTTCCCTGGTGGCGCAGTGGTTGAGAGTCTGCCTGCCGATGCAGGGGACATGGGTTCATGCCCCGGTCCGGGAAGATCCCACATGCCGCGAAGCGGCTGCGCCCGTGAGCCATGGACGCTGAGCCTGCGCGTCCGGAGCCTGTGCTCCGCAACGGGAGAGGCCACAGCAGTGAGAGGCCGGCATACCGCAAAAAAAAAAAAAAAAAAAAAAAAAAAAAAAAAAAAAAACTAAGATATTTCAAACATATAGAAATTTTTGAATTACAACAAACAGCCATGTATTTACCATCCCAACTTACCCAATGTTAATGGGGTTTTTTTCCCCATTTATAGGAGAAATTTTTTAAAGAAAAAAAAAATTTGAATACAAAACACTTACTTTCCTCTAGCTCAGATAGAAATATTACACTGTGCTGTGCGCTCTATCAGTTAGCTATTGCCATGAAAAATACTGTGTCACAAACTACCCCCAAACTCAGTGGCTTAAAACTATAATCTTTTATTCTCATGGGTCTGAGGAAGAGCTGAGGATTCAGCTAATCCAGGCTGGGCTCTGGTGGCTGGCTCTGCAGAGCTCCAGGGAAGCCATTCATACCTGTGAGAGTTAGTTGGGGGACAGCTGAAGAAGTTTGGACTCAGCTGTGGCCTTCTGGCTCTCCTCCATGTGTCTGCCCTCGGGGATGGCAGCGTGCTCTTTTTCTAGCAATGCAGGGGCACAAGAAAGCAAGGAGAAATGCCACGCCCCTTGCAGCCTAGGTTGGGAACTGTCATAGCATCACTTCCACCACATACTTTGTTTTTGTTTTGTTTTTTTGTTTTTATTTTTTTTTAAATAATAGCAACCACAATGACTACCATTTATTGATTAATTGCAGTGGGCTAGACCCTGTGTTAAATCTTTGACATACATTATACAACTGGTGTGATCTGCTTCATAAAACTCAAAGTAAAAATGCAATCTAGGGCTTCCCTGGTGGTGCAGTGGTTGAGAATCCGCCTGCCGATGCAGGGGACATGGGTTTGTGCCCCGGTCCGGGAAGATCCCACATGCCGCGGAGCGGCTGGGCCCGTGAGCCATGGCCGCTGAGCCTGCGCGTCCGGAGCCTGTGCTCCGCAACGGGAGAGGTGACCCCCCCACAAAAAAATGCAGTCTATCTCTTATTCTCTAATTTAAATTAAAGACAACCCAAGTCCCTATATGCTATATTGAGCAGAATATCACCCTTTCCCATGTAATATCTGAAATAGAGGCATTTCCCTTTCCACTGTATTGTCTGAAAGCTTCAAAGGGTTTGTTCATTCTAGACAGAATTCTACCATACACTTTGGCCAAAGCAAGACACATGGCCAAACCCAAAGTCAAAAGGGGGAAAGTGAGCTCACACATAAGGAGAGGGCATGGGAGGATACAGGTCTAATGGGCTATGTATATTGAGGGGTGAAAAATTGGGGCCAAAATGCAATCAATTCAACTCCTATCTCCATACTTTTATACTTCATCATTTATGTCTATATCCATAAACAATGAATTAGTGGCTTGAGTAGTTTTAATTTTTAAAATTTACATTAAAGTAATATAATATTTTACTGAACCATGTAGCTTGCTTTTTCTAATCATTTTTTTGCAATATTATCTATACTGATCAGTACATGTAGATTATCTTTTACTACTGAATTGTTTCCATTATATAAATATATTATACCTTATTTATGTATTCTTCTATTTGATAAACACACAAGTTGCTTGTAATTTTGTTATTACAAAAATTAATACAATGAAAGTCCTGCATATGTCTCTTCATGCAAAAGTATGAAGACTTCTTTAGAATGTATCTAAAATATGAGTTGTAGGGTTAATGCTCCATTTACATTCAAGATCAGTGTGTCCAATAGAAATATAAAGTGATCCCCATAGGTTATTTTATTTTATTTTTTCTATTTTTTAGCCACGCTACGTGGCATGTGGGATCTCAGTTCCCTGACCAGGGATCAAACACGCGCTCCCTGCAGTGGAAGCGTGGCATCTTAACCACTGGAACACCAGGGAAATCCCCCCAAAGGCAATTTTAAATTTTCTAGTTCCCGTGTTAAAAGAAACAATATCAACAATATATTTTATTTAATACATATTTAATAATTTAATATTTAATAATAATATATTTCATTTAATACAATATCTCCAAAATATTATCATTTCAAAATATAACTAATATAAAAAATATCAATAATATATCTAACATTCTTTTGTGGAACTCATCCTTTGACATGTGTATTCTATGCTAACCACATTTCAACAGCCGCAAGTGGCTATGGCTCTTCTCTGGGACAGCGCAGTTCTAGACATCACTGTATTACTTGCCCAAGTATTGGTACCAATATATGAGAGTTCCATTATTGTGCATCCTTATCAACAGATGTTATTATCTAATTTTTTAATTTTTGGCCAATCTGAAGGGTAAGCAGAAAGTGGAAAACTGGGGAAACCTGATTTAGAAGTCTGTAGTTTAGTTAATAGTATTGTGCCAACGTTAATTTCCTAGTTTTACTCATTGTAAAGAGATTACATAAGATGTTAAAATTAAGGGAAGTGGGTAAAAATTATACATGAACTCCGTAGTATGTTTCTAAGCCTTAAGTCTAAATTTATATCAGAATAGAAAGTTTTTAAAAACCACTCCTTAAGTGAGTTTGAATTTTTTCCTACAGATCACCAGGTATACGATTTAATCAAGCCTTCCAAAGGTTTTGATATGATAACTGAAAGTGTTTTTTATTTAGCTACAATAGTAGATGAAAGAGTTGACGATCCCACTCTCAGGTCACTCCATCTATAGTTAAGATGGGCCAGACCATCGGAGGTCTGTGGACAGAAGAGGCAAGGTCCGAAAGGAAGGGACAACCTCTGGGAACTGAACTTGATGCCTCTACAGCGACTCTTGCACCTTCCAGTCTCATGCCACTCTGCTGCACTTCCCTAATAACATTGATTTTATTCCGCCACGTATCAAACACAATTGGGCAATTAGCAAGCAGCACCTTCTCCACTGGGTAAACCAAAACAACAAAAACTCTTTGAATATTGTATTCCTTTGAATCGTGTGCAGTACGCACTAATTAAATGTCTTCACTTGAAGAGAGGATGGCAGTAACATTCCAACCCTGAAAATAAGTTAGAAGTTAAAATACCACTCCTTTCACTAGAACTTATCTTTAATCATAAATGCAGTCTTTCCTCCACAGTATTCCTCAGAAGTCTTCAAAACTGCCTCCTAATACGTAAATATTTTAACCAAAAAGACAAAAAAACAAAAACACTGAAATAAGTAAAAAGCTCTTAAACTGCGGCCTTCTGCTGCCCTACTTAAAGTTATTCAGAAACTGTGAGCCTCCCGCGAGCCACTGCATGAGGCTATGAGTTTCCGTGAGGAAGTAGTGGTTTTTTCTCGAGCTCTCTGGGCCTGGATCCCGCATCTGTGCCACTTTCAGACCTGAGCATCACCCTCAAGGCACAGAAAGCTGTTTTCCCCTCAGGCTTTCCCGGCCCTCTAGCCAGCCTTGAACCCGTATGTACAGTTCCTAGGATGATCTGGCCTCCGCTTAAAAAATACTCAATTAGAACTCACTTTGATAATGAATAGCTAAGCAATCTCCTTTTAAGATGAGCTTCGAAGGTCCAAAAACTGAGGACTATTCAGAGTAAGCATTCTGTGGGGCTAACGTAGCTTGCCAAGTGACAGCCCTGAGCTACGGTCCCTTCCCTTTAATCATCACAGGAACTGATTAAAATACACCGGGAATAAATGCCTTCGTGGTGAAATGACCCAGGCACTTCCTGAACACGACTGTGAAGAGCACTGGAAAGTGCAGTCCAGAAAAAGACTCATGACTGTATCTGTGACTTATGTTGGATTTGTCAACCAGAATCTTCCAAGTTTAAGGTGGTGAGTCACACTTCCTCCCCAGCTACAGATGTAACTCCCAGGTGTCACTCACACAAGGCATCTGTCTGCAGCCACATCTTCATTTTCAGGAGTTGCGTGTGCCTTGCGTGAGGTTTCCTGCTTGAGTTTCCAGCCAGGGTCTCTCCTGGTTGATGCAACTTGTGACTAAGTGTGGCCACTAGCTCTCACACTGGCATTTTCCGAAGTTTTGGAGCCATTTATCTAGTCAGATATAGAATGCCCTATGCTGCCACCATCTTGGAAGAGAACTTGACCCACTGTCAGCTGGAACACTTCCGTCACATGAGATGTCCCGGGGGAAGTTCAAGAGTGAGACTGAAATCGAGAAGGAGAATGGATCTCTGAGGACAGGGCAGGGGGGTGATGAATACACGTGTTCTATGGGCAGCTTTGAAGTTGATCGCCGGGGAATTTGATCTCAGTTTACAGGACAGGATGGTCAGGGGCTGAATCAAAGTCAAGGCTTTTGATATTTTCTTTTGATTATGTTTTATCTGTATTTATGATCATAATGGCAACCAGTCACTCCCAAGGGCACCGTTTTAGATAAGAGGCTATTCCAGACATTCGCTGCTGAGCCACTAAAGCATCTTCTGTCACTCCTGGCCAAGGATGTCTCCTGGGCAGATGAGTCTGCAGCTGTACTCTCATGAGTAATACATCACGTAAACCATCAATTTGTTGAAACTTCCGCACCAATTATTTCCTGTATTTATAAAACTGACCCATCTTCAAGTAGATACTCTATGGTCAATGGAGTCGGAGGCCCTGGGTGTGTGTCCTAGCTCTGTCTACCTCAATGGACCAGGGAAAGAAAATATGGTGGAGTGGACAGTCACTGGGTATCAAATCAGACTCCCAGCACTAAGAACTCTAGCCCTAAATTGTGCTAATTATTTTAACTCAGATTTGTTAATTAACCTCTCAAAGCTGTGGTGCCTCATCGTCAAATGGAGATAAAGTTGTCCTTTTTTCCTGGCTCCTTGGAGGACTGATGAATACACGTAAAACGTAGGGCATAGTGAGTTCTCAATATATGTATTTCTTATTCCATCTGTGACCTTAAGCAGGTTTAAAAAAAAAAATCTCTGAGCTTGGATTTTCCACCGTAAGATATAAGAATAATAAGATCTATCTCATAGTATTGTAGTAAAGACAAACTGATATATAGGGAAAAATGGTACTTAGGCTCTAAAAATCTGAGTTAATCGTTACGTTTTTAAACCAGCGTGCTCTTTTAGTAAAGCTCTTTTGAGATTCTTTAGAAGAAGCATAATATTTCAGAAGTGAAGTGAATTATCTTAAAATGTTTCTTGAATAAGACATAAAAATAGAAACATGAGAAAGCATATATACGATTCATATGCATGTGTCTACATGTTAGTATCAATGGTAAGTATAAAAGCAGGTGATTGCATGTGCAAAGATGCTTGAGAATTTGATTGTGGATATTCTCCCATCACTGTACTTTAAGTACATCACATGAATAATAATCAACCACTGATTCCCGGAAATGGCCACATTAGTATGAACCAGTATGCAGGGCATCCTGCATAGCTATTGTATATCTTTCTCATCTTTTTTTGAACCTATTTCCTGCACTGCAAAGAAACTGACACAGAATGCTTATGAAACGAGATTTAAATGTTCAGTCCAGATGTGTTACAGCTTAACATCAGAAAGCCCCTAGATTTCACAGAACTAAATTTTAATGTTTTTCTAGTGGAAACCCCCATGGTTTGCAGGGTTCTCATAACGTACCTTGGAATCCTATTATTAAAGTCGGTCTCATACTTCTTTCTGAGCTGACTGCCATCAAAATGTTTTATCATATTTGGCACAAAATGTTGTCTCACTGAGTGATCTTAAAACACTAACTTTAAGGACAACACACTCTGTAAAGAACTCCCCTACACTAAAATTTACAAAATACACTCAAAATCAGTATGCAATCGATAAATTTGAAACCCAAAACAAGAGTGAGTTTTGATCAGGGATGTTCAATGAGGCATGCAACTCACAAGCCGTGTCCTAAAAATTGCATAAGATGATACATTATCATTCTAATCTTGAACTGAAAGAGCTAAAGCTTCTACATCGTACTTGAAAATTAGGTAAAGGTCCTAATACACTGTTAAAAGCTACAGTCTTTATACACTGATGAAAATTTCTGAGAGGAGAGCTGCCTAGGACAGGAAAGCAAGTGATGCAGGTGATGGGGCAAGGGGTACCTTTCAGCTAAGGAAGAAAAGTTGCCAGAAAAGAGTTTTAATTCTGCACTGTGGGCTCCACACAAGTGAGAGAATCCCCAAACCAGATTCCAACTTGGGAAAAGACAGAGATGCAAAAAGGAAGCTACAAGGGGAGCCCTCAGGAGTACCCAAGGTAGGGAAAAACTTGGTCCGAATGGGAAAGATATTCTCTTTGGGGTGCTGAGAAAGCCTTCAGGGGGCACTGGGCTCACACACTAAGGGAAGTGGCACCTTGCAGTGCTGGCGACTTTGGTCACAAAGCAGGGATTTTGAGAATCAGCTGAAAACCATGGAACAAGCACAAACTCTGAAGCCAGACTTCAGTTCTATGCCAAGTTTTGACCCTTCCGGTTAGAAAATTAATCTCTTTGAAACTCAGCTGTCTAATTTGTTAAATGGGGATAATGACATCTGTCTCAAAGGATAATGTTAAAGATTACACCAAGTGATCTAAAATGTCTGAGATGATTTTACATCTGTTATCTCACTTTATTATCAGCTATCATTGTTACTTTTATGACTGGTATAAAATGACTTCTACACCAAAACTGAAGAGAAAAACATCGGCATGTGTGGCCTAGGGTAATATTTCTTTGGAATCACAGGTGTATATAAACAAACAAAAAACTGACACAGAGAGTTGTGCCACTGAGAGCATAGCTGAAGTCTCCTGATACCCAGCCTCTTCCAGGTCACTTTACGTCCCTGAGTTTATCCCTTTCCAGATCACAATACTGAAGGATCCACTACCTCAAATCAGTCTTGAATGCGATTTTCATTTTCAAATGCCTGTACCATGGGCAAGGTTTCTTTTATGGTCGAAATACTGCAAATATAATTGTTATTTCCTACAGTGATAAGAAGAGGAAACTGGTGTACGTTATTCTATGAATGAATTTCTAGATCTACCTGTGACACACCCAGACTTGGGAGTTACCGTTTGCCATAAGTACGCAAACAAAGCGAACAGTTCTTGCTTAACCGTGAGCAGGGTTTTAAATGATGGAACGTGTGGTCTGGAGGTTAGGACAAGTGATTGGAAATCATGCTCCTGGGAGCCACCTGCCTCTGACAGTGACGCGCTGGCTGACTTCAGACTAGTCATTTGACCGGTGTGGGCCAATTTGTTCACTTATACTACTTCTTTTAGACCTCAAATGCATCATGCCAGAGACAAAGCCCAACACTTCCACTTTAAAAACTGTGTAAATCCAGGTCACTTGATAATCAGTACATTCATTATATTATATTACATTATAAATAAGACATTGTATTATATTCATCAATAAGTGCAATAAGATCAGCATGGTAGTGCTCTAAAGGTCAAAATAGTAATCAAATGAATGTATGAATGAAGAATAAAATTTTGACATGAGTGGATTATTGTCAACATGCAATGTCATAGCAAGAAGGAGTCAGGACTAGGTAACACTTCTATCCACATAAAAATGACACAAAAACTATTGTCAGTGGATTTAAGGATGTCACCAAGCTGGGAATTTCTTTATCCAAAGACCTGCTATTCTAGGGCTCTCAAGACATCAGACAAGAAAGAATGGCGACACCTGGAGATGGTGAATGAGGTACCTCGTGAGGGCACAGCTGGCTGCTGGGGCAAGCGGCCATGCTGGAGGCCCCCGGCAGAGCTGGGCAGTCTCCCCGAGTCCAGGAGGGAACAGTGGAGGCACAGGGAGAGCAGAGCAGTTAGGGTCAGCAGGGAAAACCCAGAAAAGAACCAGCTACACAGAGAAATGACTCTCTAGGTTGCGGAGGGTTCTGCGTCAGTTGATTATTGATAAGCGCTTGTCTGTAATGAAACTACCAGAGGCCAAGGAAGGAGGTCACTTGAAAGCACAATAGGTAACAATACTCAGACATCACACAGGGACAGAATTAGTCCCAAGAGCCAGAGTGGAAGACCTAAAAACTCAAAGGATATTCGGTAGAGTACTACAAAGGGAGCGCTACTACTTCTTGCCTCAGAAGCAGGAAAAAATTAACCTGTGACAAAACACTACTTTGCTCCCACCTAAGAAAGCCTAACCTGGGGACTTCCCTGGTGGCACAGTGGTTAAGAATCCGCCGGCCAATGCAGGGGACACGAGTTTGAGCCCTGGTCTGGGAAGATCACACATGCCGCGGAGCAACCTAGCCCATGAACCACAACCACTGAAGTCCCCGTGCCTAGAGCCCGTGCTCTGCAACAAGAGAAGCCACCGCAATGAGAAGTCCTCGCACTGCACTGAAGAGTAGCCCCCGCTCGCCGCAACTAGGGAAAGCCCGCGTGCAGCAACGGAGACCCAACGCAGCCAAAATTAAATAAATTTATTTAAAAAAAAAAAGGGCTTCCCTGGTGGCGCAGTGGTTGAGAGTCCACCTGCCGGTGCAGGGGACACAGGTTCGTGCCCCGGTCCAGGAGGATCCCACATGCCGCGGAGCAACTAAGCCAGTGAGCCATGGCCGCTGAGCCTGCGCGTCTGGAGCCTGTGCTCCGCAACGGGAGAGGCCGCAACAGTGAGAAGCCCGCGTACCGCAAAAAAAAAAAAAAAAAAAAAAAGAAAGCCTAACCTGTAAAAAATCAAAATGCTTTCAAGTAACTTAACCGTGTCTAAGAATATTTATAAGAATGAAAAAATATGTGGCACCCAAAAAGGTAAAATCATAACTTCTGGCATCCTATCAAAAACTACCAGGTATGCAAGAAGCCTGGAAAATACAAGTCATAATGATAAAACCCAATCAGTTGCAACTTCTCCAGAAATTATACAAATAACACAACCAATATACAAGAACATCGAAACAGTCATTATAACTGCAACCTATAAAGTTAAGAAGTTAGAAGATTGAAGATGTTAAGGAAAGATACAGAAGATATAAAGAGGCACAAATTAAAATTTTTTAATTTTTAATTTTTGATGGAAACTACAGTATCCAAAATGAAAAATGCAACTGGATGGGATAATGTCAGATTACACAATTAAGACTAAACCTCAAGGGAGAAAATAGCGTGTGCGTGCGTGTGTGTGTGTGTGTGTGTGTGTGTGTGCGTCCCATTCATCACAATTCCTGAAAAGAAAATTATAGGCAGAGCCTCAAGATATAAAAACTTAAAATTTCATAGATCAACAGAGGAACCTTAACTGGGATGTAAAATATCCTGTCACTGAGACCAAAAATGAAAAAAACAAAAGCGGAAAAAATCACTTTAGATGGGAGATTTTGATTTTCTTTTCTAGAAGCATTAAGGGTGTGTGTGTGTGTGTGTGTGTGTGTGTGTGTGTGTGTGTGTGTGTGTGTGTGTGTGTGTGTGTGTGTGTGTGTGTGTGTGTGTGTGTTTCTTTCCCTTCAAAAGGGGAAGGAGTAGAAATGAAAGTAGAGTGAAGGGAACAAGGAGGTTTTCCCCAGTACGTGAAGGCCTGCAGGAGGAGGGCACCGCCAGGCCTCCAGAGATCTGGGGGATGGAGTGAGGGCTGGGAGCGGACACCAGTAAACAGACCACCAGCAGTGTGAAGCAAGATCGGTTCTCAAGAGCCAGCTGGTCCTTGGCTCGGAGGACAGGAACAGGCAGGGCCTGCGCAGGGGGTGGGGAGGGAGTCTCTTCCTTCTCATGGTCTTAACTACATGGCTCAGCTGGGTGACAGTGGGCATGTTATTTAATCCCCCTGGGCCTCCATCTCCTTATCTAAAATGGAAGTATTGATAATTATATAGACTGCATGAATTGCTTTGAAGATTAAATGATATACTTTTCCTAATCAGACTGCTCAATAGCACCTATGTCCTCGGGAGCTGGGGCTGGGATGGGGAGGCGTATAAGTAAAAGTGAGCTGCGATAACCAGACACACAGACTTGTGTCCTGAGCGTGCGGACAGAACAGTAAGCTCGGTGCGATGCTCCGTTGACCTTCCTATAATCTTTGCTTGCCTCCTTTTTTTGCACATGTTCTAGTTAATCTTGACAAGCTGTTTTTTTCACATTTTTAAAGAAACTGAAAGTGGTATGATAGCAGTGAGCAGAGGCTCTTTTGAAATAACATGATAGGAGAAGTGCTCTGGCCTCGCAAAGCTGTAAGGCAGCAGTGCTTCTTCCTGAGGCTCCAGACAAAGGCCAATTCAGCTGGGAATCCCAGTATGAATTTCACTAAATCTTTAAGGGTTCAGAATGCTGTTTCTGTAGAGTATAACGGGGAGTGGTAGGACACGGCTCCTGATGCAACAACTAGGAAAATACAAAAAGAAAAATACCAAAAACACCATTTTTTTCAGTAAGGACTTCTTAAAAGTTTTACTATTTAAATGTTTAGTTTCTCCCCACCCTGAGGTTTACTGAAATATAACTGACATGTAAGACTGAATTAGTCGTAGGTGTGCAACATAGTGATTCAATACATGCATATATTGCAAAATGGTCACCACAACAAGCTTAGTCAACATCCATCACCTCACACAGTTATATAATTTTTTCTTGTGATGAGAACTTTTACGGTTTACTCTCTTAGCGACTTTCAAATATACAATACAGTACTGTTAACTATAGTCACCATGCTGTACCTTACATACCAAGGACTTATTTATCTCGTGACTGGGAGTTTGTACCTTTGACCTCCTTCACCCATTTCCTCCACACCCCACCCTCCCCCCACCTCTGGCAACCACCAACCTGTCCTCCGTATCTATGAGTTGTGTTTTTTTTAGATTCCATTTATAAGTGAGATCATACAGTGTTGTCTTTCTCTGTTTGACTTATTTCATTCAGCATAATGTCTTCAAGTTTCACGCATGTTGTCGCAAACGGCAGGATCTTCTTTTTCATGGCTGAATGATATTCCATTATCTACCAATAGATAGATAACATTTTCTTCATCTAGTCATCCATCAACGGACACTTAGGTTGTTCCTGTGTCTTGGCTATTGTAAACAATGCTACTATGAACATGGGGGTGCAGATATCTTTTCAAGATAGTAATTTCAAAAACACATCATATTTTTATTTTAGCCACACCGCGAGGCTTGCAGGATCTTAGTTCCCCAACCAGGGATCGAACCTGGGCCCCCTGCAGCAGAAGTGCGGAGTCCTAACCACTGGACCGCCAGGTCATTGCCCGTCATATTTTTAAAGATAACAGATGATTATAGAAGCAAAGAGGACGAGATGAATGAAAATTCAGCAAGGGAAGAGCCCTTCATAGGTGGGCTGAGATCACCAGCCATCTTCTTTGCCACAGCCAGGCCCAGGCGGAACAGAGGGTTTTGGACCAGGCAGAGAAAACCCAGGAGTGGAGAAGGTATTAGCAGTGCTTCCACGTGGGCTGACATAATGGATTAGAATGTAAAGGAGTCCCCAGCACACAGGTTTTCCACATAGGACACCTGCTTTGTGCTTTTGCTGCACAGGGGTTGGGCACCTGGTCTTGAAAAGCTGAATGACATCTCCAGCACTCCGCTGTGTGAAGCTGCCCATATGGCTTTGTGAAAAGAAGCCTACAGTGCACGACTGTTGCTGAAAGCAATGAGACAAAATGGTTTTCACTGCTTCATCTCTCTCTGGAGCATGAACTCCCTCCAGAAAGGTGGGAGCCCATAACCTTTTACCCTTCCCTCATGTCCCAATCACCCAGGGACTGATGCTCCAACTAGCAAAAGCTGGCAAGGGAAAGAAGGGCGGAGGTAATGGGAGATAAGCTGATTTTCTTCTCTTTCACTCCTGTGTGGCAAATGATAACTCAAAGATAAGTTATACTGGCAGAACTATTTGCAAGTATTACAAGAGAAGCTGAGAAAACATCATCTAACAATGCTGTATTGTGAAGGGAAAGGAGAGAATTAGGGAAAGCAGAGTATACTAATGGGATGATAATTCACAGTCAGTAACAGACCCCATTTAAAGCCGTAAAGGTTAAAGTGCATAAAGTCATAAAGATAACCACTGGAACAAAAAAACAAACCTTCAAACTAATCAGGAGGAATACAAAAACAAACTAAAACAGCAATAGCAAAAAATCACACAGACTATATATTTTAAAACGATAAGAACAGAAAGAGTAACATAACGTGGTGAGACAACCGAGTTTGGTCATTTTCTTCTCTTGTACAAGAGATCCGTAGGGGCTGCTGACCAGGCTGCCGCTGTTGCTCTGTGGCTACATCGGAGCCCCAGGCCCCTCTGTATTTCTGCTCTGCCATCCTGAGCCTCTGGCTTTCATCCTTTGAAAGCTCATGGTGGCAAGATTGCAGCTGGCAGATGACAGAAAGGGCAGGGGCAAAGGACAAAGACCTATGCCAGTTGAGTCTGGCCTCTTTCAACGTGCCTGGAACAGTAACCGGCACGTACTAAGTATTATCTGTTGAATGAATACATGTTTCATGACCCTGCTGATACTGGGTTAGGTGACACTTTACATCCGTCCCCAGAATATCCTGTGCTTAACCCTACATTGTACACAAGTTTTGAAATTTCTCATTTATATGTCTCTCTCCAGAATAAGATTTGCCCCTAGATTCCCTAATACTTACCAGAGCAACTAGTATGCACTAAGCACTCAATAAATCTTTGTTGAATAGTTGAAGAAATTAGTGTAAGCCTCAGCCCTTGACCCCTTATTCAACGAGCTTTTTTTGTACCTCATATGTGTCAGGCATTGTTCTGGACATTTGAGCAAAACACGCTATAATCATGTAAAAAAAAAAAGTTGGTTTAGAAGAAATTTGCATTGCTTGTGGATTATATGACTGAAAGACTATAGATTCTATTGGAGCTTGGGAGACAGAGCCCTCAGAAACCCTCAGCTTTCAACTAACCGATGACTTGCTCTGTTCTTTCTTCTAATTTCACAAAGAAGGTGAATAAAGGTCAAGGTTTCACAGTGAAACCAGGTAGCCATAGTCCATCTGCACATTCGGAAGCCAATGAAATTAGGGAAGATAAAGAGGGGAAGGGAGGGGAGAAAAGGGAAGGAAAGAGTGTTTGGGTACAAAAATACAAGGGTTTTAGGACAAAAAAGCAAATTAGGAAAGGGGGACTGAACAGTGTTTCTGCGAAAGAATAAACAAATGTGGATAATGGCCTGCTTGCTATGTAATATTTGGTACAGGTTAATCGTTGGCTAATATCAATTACTGCCACTGGGTTGGGCTGTGGTTAAAATAGACTTTAGTTTGATGTAATCACAGGTACTTTATGTTTTCTATGAGATCACAGACACCTGTAACAGTATCCTCATCTTCCAGCAGCTCTGCAGTCAAATGCCCCTCTGGTTTTAGAGACACCCTCAGCTGCCCAGACCTTCTACCAGTGGACTGACAGAGGTTTGATTTGATACTTGGGTGTGGTTTCTTCCAGGAAACAAAACAAAACAAAACAACCTCAACATTGCAAACCTCTTTCATCGTTAGTTCTGAAGTGATATACTGTGTAAACAACTCTGCTCATAAAAAGAGAAGGGAAAGGGAGACATTCTCCCTGGTATTCCTGGCATTACTCCACTGTCTTTGAAACTGTCCCAAATCAGAGAGAATTCTGTACAAAGGGGGAAAATCTCACTTTTAGATATTCTCAGAAGCGTTTCATTGTCTATGCAACGTAAGGATTCATTGAAAGATGTAAAGGATGAATTATAAATGTAACCATCTATAAGACAGTTGTTTTAAAGAAAGTGCCTTCTAGAATTGGACAGGCTCATATAATTTATGATGCATCCACCATGCTGTAAAGAGGTTTCAATTTCCTCAGGAATCAACTGCTGTCCCATGGTGAACAATGCAGTCAGGAGAGGGACAGATCAGTTCCAGAGATCATCATGGACACCGCCAGCCCCACTGGGACATTTGAATCCTTGTCCCATTCTGACCCAGCTTCCCTGCCTTCTTGCACATGGCCACCCTCCTGCTGTAATTCAGTGTAAGCTGTACTCGTCACCTCACTTTGCCTGCATTGCCCCCTCACCCTTTCATGTGGGGAGGCAAATATACCTTGCTCAAACAAAATGTGAGAAAAGAAACCCCAGGCTAGGAGAATAGAACAAACTCCCACACAAGCCAGGCTGCTTTAATAGTTCTGTGCACTGTCTTCCGTATGTTAAGATCTCCCTGTCTCAACTGAGAGCCTGGGCAAAACAGAATCACAAGGGGAAAAAGCCAGAGAGTCACAAAGAAGACACCAAATCAAGACGAGGTAGAATTTAAAACCTCACAATGGTAAAAAAAAAAAAAAAAAAAAAAAAAAAAAAAAAAAAAAATTTCTCACAGTCAAAATTACCTGATTTTCCCAAAGAAAATAACAGAAGTGTAGAGCAGTTTGTAAGTTTATGAAGCCTGATCTTCCGTATCATCTGAGACAAACGATAAAATAAGATTATGTGCTTGTTCTAACTTTGAGTTCCCACCAAATATACTGTCCTGGTTTTCTGCTTCTATAAATCCAACTGAAAACAAAACAAAATACATAGGAGAAGAAAACAGAGATAGGAAGAGACTACAAGAGGGGCTATTTACACTTTAGGAGTCGGCTACCTTTGGAATTTTTGAATATAACTTTCCCAGTTGGTGGCAGCCATGTTTCCTCAATCTGTAGGTATTCCTGTTCTAGAGCAAATTCATAATTTACAAACGTTCTGAGGCCTAGCTTAAGCTTAGCTGACCTTCAAAGGGTTAGTTTGTTCAGCATTTCCTTTTATTACCCGAGGTACTCTCAGGATACTTCAAGTGTCTTCCTGTTTGCCTGAGCTATTGAATAGTCAAAATGGGGTTCCTGACACTTGCAATCATGAAAATCCCATCTTAACAACAGACTCCACAACAGAAGCTTTCCACCACCCCTAATTCAAACGGAAATAACTTAGTGCTTTCCAGCCTCATCATGGGTTGGCTTAGAAACCGGAGATGGATAAGGTCTGAAATTGGGAATGATCAGTATTTCCAGCTATGAGTATCTCTAAAAAGCAGATGGCGAGAAAATTAGATTGGGGTTGGCAGAAATAGTCTGTGATATTTCCACATCATTAACATCTGAACATTTGTACATTTGTCTAATATATTAGTTTGCAAAAATACACTACCTAAAAGCAATGGAGGCCCATGACAAATAAATATTGATAGAGAAAGGAACAGTGTGGAAGACTGGCCCAGTGAATGCCAGGAGCCCTGCCTTTGGAGCAGTTGGGTTGCCAAATTCACTGTGTTTTAAGAAGAACTCTAGGCAAAGAGCTCTAACCTGGAAATAAAAGTGGAAAACATATTACCTATAACAAATTCCAACTAAATCCTAATTTTTCTGTGTCTAATCTTGATCATTGTAGAATCTCAAAGGGAGAAAAATCTCCCTATGCCACTGTCATAGCAACAAGCTGCTTAAGGATCCCCTTTGACTTCTACACAGAGGAAACTGGCAAAAAGTGAGCTGATACAATCAACCTCACAAATCAGGCCAAAATTAGAGCTTGGTATTGAACCCACAGCCCTTTGAAATGCAGCAAGATTAGCACTTCACTAGGATTTAACGGGCACAAAAGCTTTCGGTTAATTTTTTTTTAAAAAAAGGAAAAATGGGATAATGAATCAAGCTTACTTGAAAAGTACAGGCACAGGAAACTGTGGAGGACCACAGACCACTTGACCCACAAAAGTAGTAGAATCATGCTAGAGTGGTCACCACTGACTTAAAGCTATTCACCTAAGAAGGAAGATTATGACTTATTTTGAGTGTATGACATTTATGATGAAATAAATGTCCAGTGGGTCTGACCTCCATACATGGTAAAAAAAAATGTAAATAAACACAAAAGCAAAACATTAGAAAAGACATGGAAAAAATGCAGTTAGGATAGTCACAAGAAATGAGTGACATGGCTTTGGAAAGGACAGAACATGTCAGGCAAGATAGATTCTTTTAGGAAAATCACGTAGTTAATGGAGAAAAACAAAGGATATAAATCACTATTTTAACCATTTTAATGTGTAGTAAAGGCAAAGGCAAATCACTGGAATCATATTAGAAATTTGAAAAACTTCCTTTACAAATGGCCTCTCCAGGCTGACTTTGAGCATCTTCGCTTTTGCATTTATGTCCTGTGTCATGTAACAGAACGTTCCAGTCCAACCGCAAATAATGTATCGATGTTCTTATAGCACAGTTTCCATTTATCTGAACTTGTGAATAAGACACTTGCTTTAGTACTTGCCCAATTTTACTTGCAAAGCTTAATCAAACAGAGTCTGACAATGACTACTCTCCCTTGTTGAAATGATTATAAATCGTGGGGTGAAAATAAATGAAAATGAATCCAATATGCAGGAAGTATATCAGAGATAACATTCATCAAGAATAACTGGAAAGATGGGCCTATTAATGAGAATGTTATTGGTAAGATAAGATCTAGGGTGAGTGAAGTTTACAGAATCACATGAGCCCAGTTCACTGAAGGTCCCACATTCAATTTTCTTATAACCTCTTAAATTATAGAAAGGAGGTGTTCGGTGTTTACTATAAGTAGATTAGAACAGGGTGAGAAAAAGAAACTAGATTCTTATCTTGCTCAGTTTGCAATTACTGAAGATCACTGAATTTCCCCAAGTTGCAAAGATCTTCTCTTACTAAAACCTATCAGTTGATTTCTTCATTTAGAAAATAAAATTGGAAACAAGTCTAAAATGTTTAATCCTTTTATTCACAAATGATATAACGTAGGTATCAATGTCCCCACCAACGTTTTACCTGGATACAGAGAAAAATCCTTCCAAATTCACATTTGTTGAAGCTTTTCAAATAAACTCTATGAAATGTAGCTGTAACACTGTCAGTAGCCCTACCCACAAGAGAAGGAGCCAAAACAGACCCAGGTAGTGACCCTTTGTCTTACTTCCTTAACCAGTGAGAGATTATGCTAATTCAGCAAAGTCTTTCAGAGCCTCTTTTAAACTCTGCAAAGCTTTGCATCTTCAGATCCATTCTTCCGTGGTCTTCATGCATGTAAGAGGTGTCTACTTGCTGGAGACCAGTTTCTCCACTGCAGTTTTTTGTACTCTCCAAGAGGTGTTGATCTTGAATGCAGAAACAGGCAGAATAGTTCATGTTGATTTTGTAGTAAATGGCAACAGCGCTTTTTAAAATTTACTTGAAGTGTAATTGATTCACAATATTGTGCTAATTTCAGGTGTACAGCAAAGAGTTTCGGTTATGTATGTGTGTGTATATGTATACATATACACACACATATATTCTTTTATTTCCATTCTTTTCATTATAGACTATTACAAGATATTGAATATAGTTCTCTGTGCTCTACAGTAAATCCTTGTTGTTTATCTATTTTATACATGATAGTGGGTATCTGTTAATCCTATACTCTTAATTTATCCCTCCATCCCCTTTCCCCTTTGGTAACCATAAGTTAGTTTTCTATGTCTGTGAGTCTGTTTCTGTTCTGTAAATAAGTTCATTTGTACTATTTTTAGATCCCACATGTGATATATTTAATATGGTATTTGTCTTTCTCTGTCTGACTTAATTCATTTAATATGATAATCTCTAGGTCCAATATACTTCATTTAGTATGATAATCTCTAGGTCCAATAATGTTGCTGCAAATGGTAATATTTCGCTTTTTATGGATGAGTGATATTCCATTGTATATATGTGCCACATCTTCTTTATCCATTCATCGGTCAATGGACACTTAGGTTGCTTCCATGTCTTGGCTATTGTAAATAGTGCTGCTATGAACATTGGGGTGCATGTGTCTTTTTGAATGGAGTTTCTGTCATTTCTGGATATATGCCCAGGAGCGGGATTGCTGGATCATGCGGTTAACTCTATTTTTAGTTTTTTGAGGAACCTCCATACTGTTCTCCATAGTGGCCGCACCAATTTACATTCCCACCAACAGTGCAAGAGGGTTCCCTTTTCTCCACACCCTCTCCAGCATTTATTGTTTATAGACTTTTTAATGATGGCCATTCTGATTGGTGTGAGGTAATGCCTCATTGTAGTTTTGATTTGCATTTCTCTAATGATTAGTGATATTGAGCATCTTTTCACACTCCTGTTGGCCATGTGTATGTCTTCTTTGGAAAAATATCTAGTTAAGTCTTCTGCCCATTTTTTGATTGAGTTGTTTGGGTTTTTGATGTTGAATTGATGAGCTGTTTGTATATATTTTTTGAAATTAATTAATTGATTTATTATTATTTTTTGACTGTGTTGGGTCTTCGTTGCTGCACGTGGGCTTTCTCTAGTTGCGGCGAGCGGGGGCTACTCTTCGTTGCGGTGCGCAGGCTTCTCATTGCGGTGGCTTCTCTTGTTGCGGAGCATGGGCTCTAGGCGCGTGGGCTTCAGTAGTTGTGGCACATGGGCTCAGTAGTTGTGGCTCAGGGGCTCTAGAGCACAGGCTTGGTAGTTGTGGCATGTGGGATTAGTTGCTGTGGCATGTGGCATCTTCCCAGACCAGGGCTCAAACCCATGTCCCCTGCATTAGCAGGTGGTTTCTTAACCACTGTGCCACCAAGGAAGTCCCTATATTTTTGAAATTAAGCCTTTGTCAGTTGCATGATTTGCAAATATTTTCTCCCAGTTCATAGGCTGTCTTTTCATGTTGTTTATGGTTTCCTTTGCTGTGCAAAAGCTTATAAGTTTGATGAGGTCTCAATTGTTTATTTTTGCTTTCATTTCTTTTGCCTTGGGAGACTGACCTTAGAAAGTATTGCTATGATTTATGTCAGAGAGTTTTTTGCCTATGTTCTCTTCTAGGAGTTTCATGGTGTCCTGTCTTATATTTAAGTCTTTAAGCCTTTTTGAGTTTATTTTTGTGTAGGGTGTGAGGGTGTGTTCTAACTTCATTGATTTACATGCGCCGTACAGCTTTCCCAGCACCGCTTGCCAAAGACACCGTCTTTGCTCCATTATATAGTCTTGCCTCCTTTATAGAAGACTGACTGACCTAGGTATGTGGGTTTATTTCTGGGCTCTCTATTAACAACACTTTCCTTCTGTCCCACACTTTCAGAGCTATTCCCTCCTCAGTTCATTCCCCTCTGATGGCACTTTTCACCCTGATGACCTGCTTAAGTATCTCTCTGCCCAACTATACTGTGACCCTCTCTGGACATTCATTCATCTTTCTATTTGCAGTACTTAGGTCTGATACATTGTAGGACCACAATTAAAGTTTGTTAAGTCAAGATATTTTGTTTCAATGGATCAAAATTTCTGTTCATGTCACCGAGTCTTACCACATATATTTCTACTTTTAAAATACAATCTCATACTTTTCCCCATAATTCCTAACGTCCACAATAAAATGTCAGCAATATTATAAAGGCCCAACATCAGTTTAATCAATATCAAGACTGAAAAAGTCATTCAGCAAAGAATTCCCCACAAGGATTCAGGCAGTTGGAGTGAGTGGAAACTAAATGTAAAATCAACTCAGCAAAGATTAAAATTTACCCCCATTGAAGTTGATAGCCATAATCTGAAATGTTTTATTAAACCAATCTTCTAGACATTTTAAATTGTAACACTGGAATTTTTAATGCAGGGAAACTCTTCTTATGACACTATAATCGTAGATATATATCATTATACATCTGTCAAAACCCAAAGAATGTACAACACCAAAAGTGAACTTCAATGTAAACGAAGTACTCTGGGTAATAATGACATGTCAATGTAGGTCCATCACTGATTGTGTAACAAATATACCACACTGATGCGAGATGCGGATGGTAGGGAAGGCTGTGGAGGTGGAGGGAGTATGTGGGAACTCTGCACTTTCAGCTCCATTTTGCTGTAGAGCTCTAAAAATAAAGTACTAATATTTTAAAAAAGAACATGACCATATGAAGTATTCCTTTCCTTAGCACTGCAATCTGGTTACTTAAACACAGTTTCACAGGGCTTCCCTGGTGGCGCAGTGGTTAAGAATCCACCTGCCAATGCAGGGGACACGGGTTCGAGCCCTGGTCCGGGAAGATCCCACATGCCGCGGAGCAACTAAGTCCTGTGCGCCACAACTACTGAGCCTGCGCTCTAGAGCCCATGAGCCACGTCTACTGAGCCCACGTGCCGCAACTACTGAGCCCACGTGCCACAACTACTGAAGCCCACTCACCCAGAGCCCATGCTCCTCAACAAGAGAAGCCACCGCAATGAGAAGCCCACGCACCGCAATAGAGAGTAGCCCCACTCACCGCAACTAGAGTAAGACCGCACGCAGCAACGAAGACCCAACGCAGCCAAAAATAAATAAAAATAAAATAAATTTATTTAAAAAAACACACAATTTCACAGAAGAAATGTACAAACCAGATTATGTTTGTAAGAGCCACTATTTATTCTATTGGCTTTTGTCAAGTCCTCTACAATTTCAACCAAAGCCATTGCTTCAGTAAAGATACTATTTGATCACTTGTCTTTTCTTAATGATTTTCACAAAAAGGAACCAGACAGTGACACTCCGTGTGATTGACAGGAAACTTCAGTGCCCTGCCATGGACTCATCAACCTTACTGCTACAGCTTCTCCAGATTTGCCCAGCTCTGGTACATACAGGCTTTGCAGGTGCTTCCAAGCAGCCCTTGAAACAGCAGCTACATTATTGTGCCACTGTGAATTTCAGATGGACCCCCTCTACCAGGAGCTTAATTCTCCATTTGGGCTTTGAAGCACACAATCGTAATTGCTTGCAAATGCTTGGGCTTGAAAGTCTATATTGAGGTAGCAAAAGGTTGGAGGTTTAAGGAATTATTAATATGTAAGAGGCAAATATTTATTTCATTGTCAGACCACAGCTTCCTAACGTGGTGTCAAGAGAACATTATTTCTGCCAACTATTTTCCCTACTTACTGAGAGTTCAGTTCTCAGAAATGTTAAGACACTGCTGCACATTCCACCCTCCTTTTAGAGACTGACAAACATGCACTAACATAGTCAAGGTTCTCAGAAGATCGGCATTGATCAATTATTCAACTTTAACCCAACATTTCCCAAACTTATGTGGCCCCAGAGCCTTTGCTGCTGCTGGTGTCATAGTCCTTATCATGCTTATTAACATCCAAAGGAACTACTGTTGCTGAAACATGCTTTGGAAATTATCAGTATATCTGGATAGTAATAATAGTGGCCTTTACAAATAAACTTTAAATCATTTTTCCCTAACATAACTTACCCACAGTTATCCAGAGGAATGAGAGGTTACTAAATAAATAAACATGAGCAATGCTGAAGATTTTAACTGAAAAGTAAGTATGGACTGAACCACAAGAAACACACAAACAAAAGCCTTTATTCATCCGTCTCTGAACCCCATCATTTTTGTCTGGGTAACTTCCAAAGTGGCCAACTTATCTCACTAGTTCTCTTTCTAAATGTATCACATTATCTTTCGAACATCAACTGACGCTTACTACATACAGCATAATATTTGGGCATGCCTGTGTGGTAAGTACATGCCTGTGTAGTAAGTATAAATGTGATTCCTTCAAATACTTTTTATCCTGAAGATGGAACTAAGACAGGAAAATTCCCTTTTGTTAGGTTTACCTAATACCTTCAGAAGCTTCTCTGAGTAAAATTTGTTTTGTCTTTTCAGGGGTAAAAACTAACGGAGGTTTAAATTAAACTGGACACTCTATAAATAAACCACATTCTATATACAAACTCTGTACGAGCTTATATTGCACTAGCCCCTCTACCCTGATCAGTGATTAGTCATCTATTTCCTTGGGTTTTTATTTTAATTCTTAATTTTAATTAAAGCTAGACTATATCCCTTCAGAGATACTACCGAAATTTGGAAGATCATCACCTAAGAAGTACACTACTGGCCTGGCCAAATATATTCTTATTTTTACCATGAGTAGTTTTTCTCCTGATACTGTGTAATTATTTTGTATCAGTGTATTTACACATTATGTCATATTTTTGTGTTAACTATACTTTTATGTGTTTATAGTTTTGTTTTTAATTTTACTTTATTCCTTTCCTAAGCAGTAATATACAAAAAAAAAACAGTTTGATACATTATATTTCTAATAAATACTAAAACTCATGCACCCCTTAAAATCATCTTGTATATCACCAGTAGAGTGTTTAGCACACACCCTGGAAAACAGTAACATGAAAATTTCTTGCCATGGAAATAAGGGATGAGGTTTGGAGTAGGGAAAAGTTAAGATAACTTCTCATGACTCTCCTTCCTACCAGATGTGTGCACTGCACGAATGAAAAAAAAAAAGTATTTGTTTATTTTACATTGCTTTCTGAAAGAAAAATAAAACCCTTTTTAAAATACTGTAATCAAATGAATTTTATAGTCAAGGACTATGCAAAGTCCTGAGGGGACCCATCTCTAGTCTGTGTGATACAATAAACCCACCAAATGAAACATTTCATTGAAATATGCAGTTTTTATGAAGAAACAAGCACCCCCTAGAACCAAAGACTGATGCTGCTGAGGCTTTAGACATGTGGTATATGTGTGTGCACCTCTGTAGGTCTAATTTTCTTTCTTTCTATATAATCAAGTGACCTAGTCTCATTGGGTTAAGTTTCAACCACAAAACATCACTGTGTGCTTTTTGTTTTTTTCAAGATACACGTCACAACACACCAAGAAAGGGGGAACTTCCAGTGTCTGTGGTAACATCACTTGATAAACAGACTCGTTTGAACAGCAAGGGCCTGTTAGCCGTCACTATATAAAGCAGCAGAGGCGTGGATTAGCAGATACTTGCCTGCTGAGGACCATGTGAGCAGCGGCCATCTCCACGCCAAGGAGAGACAAAATGCCAGGCGTGTTCCTCTCTGCTAATCCAAAGGAACTGAAAGGAACTGATCATTCGCTTCTAGACGACAAGACGCAGAAAAGGAGGCCAAAGACCTTGTAAGTTCATTAACTGTGCGAATTTTGACTTAGATGATCCTTAATGGCAGAACAATTGAAAATGAATGAATGGAAGAAAATACGAGCCTTTAGTTTACCTAGATCAGGGCAATGACCTGCTGTGAGTTACAAGTATATTCAGTTGTATTTAAAAATGAATCATGACAGGGCATTAAATGAGGTGGGAATTTTTCCAGACTTTGGCTCATAAAAATTGGCTCACTCTTGATATTGCAATATGTTGTATCAGCTATTTTTATTATGGCCTTATTCCTTGGAGAAGTTTGCTTCATGCTCTTTTCTTTTTACAAATAAAATGTATTCTTCTGAAGAAATATGAATATTTACTTTTGTGTCTTTTGTAGTGGAATGGATGTGAAAGCATACCTGAGATCTATGATCCCACACCTGGAATCTGGAATGAAACCTTCCAAGTCCAAGGACCTGTATGTACACTAATACACGGAACTATCACTATATAAGCGGCCTGTGCCTTAGCTCTGTATTCTAGCAAGGCGGTAATACTACACATACTGGACTTCGTTTTTTTTAAGTAACAAGACTAATAAGATTAAGCTGCATTAGTACCAATGTAATTTAAATACAGATGTGCATGCATATATTTGCTACTTATTATACTGTTGGAGTACATTTGGATTTTTTCACATTTTACTGGCAGATATTTTCATAACGATAGTAATTCTAAGCAAATTTTTGTTTTCTTATAGATAAATTTTAATAAAATTTATTAGAAGTAGAGTCTCAGTTTGTGAAGTTATCAAAATGCAGCAGCCATTCTGATTTCATTTGCGCTTACACACACAAAAATACTAATTTACGTAAATGTCGTCCCCTGTAGACTCTCTGCTGATGAAGTGAAGCAGTGGTCTGAATCTCTGGAAAAACTTCTTGCCAACCAGAGTAAGTATAGATGAACTACTGAATGTTTCTGGGTTTATCTCAGTATGCTAAGAGATTGAATGGCTTCATTAAAATATAGTATTCTGGATGGGAGGGTGTGTGAAAAGTTGTACTCTAGCTGTTCTGTAGCACTGACAGCTTCAGCGTATTATGCCTCATCGTGGCATAATGTTGACTCGGCACTCAGTTCTGCTACTGTCCTTTAGAAAAATTTGCCAAGGCAACTAGCTGTTTCCATGGATCATTATAGGAGCAAAATTTTAAATTATGCTGGGGTTCTGAAGTTTAAAGTTTTAAAAAGTAAACCAAACATCTCAACATGTGAACTGCTATTCCGAAAGCTACCTAAAGGATGTATTTTTGTACCACTGGATGTAAGGGGTAGGATTCACTCAGTCAATTAATAACTTTTTCCATTCATACATGCGTTGTCACTCATTCAGCCCAGGCATTTATGTGCAGGCATTTTAGAAGCACCAAGGACTCAAGAGTAAAGAAACAGTGCCTTGCTGCCTTGAAGGCAGTTGAGACACACAGCATAAAACTGCATTATATATAACATGGCACGTTATAACAGATATGATAAAAAGACTTTTTAAACACAGAGTCTCACGGGGACTTTCTGATGAGAGAAGGGAAATGAGATCAGCTTGTCTTAGCCCTCATCATGGGCATTGGGATCCTGTTGGGATTAGGACCTCGCTCAAGGGCATAGATGGGCAGCTTATCCCTATCCGGGGTGAGCTGATCCCCTTCTCCCTCCCCCGCAACATCCTACAGAGACTCACGTGGGGATCAAGTAGTTCAACCTGGTTCATCTGCTTGTTATCTGACTTAGGTTATGATTCAGCCAAACAAGGCTATAGAGATGGCCCATTGAAAAGCCTGAATAACACTAGTAAATCCAAGCAGTATAGCGCACATAGGTAATATACAGGCCTCACGTCTTTTGACTTATATGAGTTGGACAGAGAAATTATATTTGCTAATGATTAACATGATGTTCATGCCTCCTGTCAATATTTGATTCCCTAAAATACTCTGCACTCTGGCTGAGCTGGTAGTGTAAGAAAAGAGATTGCTCTGTAACCTGCAGAGCAGAATTGTAATGTAATAGCAGATGGAAGTGAAGCAGTCTCTCAGCCACCACTAAGCAGCTGTGTACCTGTGACAAGCGTGTCTGACCCCAGACAGACTATAAACGAAGGGGTCCCTAAGGCCTTCCCACCTCTACAAACGGTGACACAGCCATTTCAGCAGCATCCACCTCTTCCCTTTGTACACAGAGAATATGCCACTGTACTTTTCTTGTAAGTTTCTTCCAGTTATTCATTTATTGGCTGTGATAAATTAATTTATCTCACCCCTCACCCTTTCTTTTTAGCTGGTCAAGACGTCTTTGGGAATTTCCTAAAGTCTGAGTTCAGTGAGGAGAATATTGAATTCTGGCTGGCTTGTGAAGACTATAAAAAAACAGAGTCTGATCTTTTGCATTGCAAAGCGGAGAAAATCTATAAAGCATTTGTGCAGTCAGATGCCGCCAAACAAGTGAGTATTTAGTTCATTACCATCGGTTTATATGTAAAGAAACTTAGATATAGAATAAGATTCAACATACTAGCAAGATGAAATCCTTTTTGAGTATTATGATTTTCACTGCTATATATTTAAGTGTATTCATATAGTTCAGTGCAATGATAATCTAATTTTCTACACTTGTGAAAAGATTGGATGAAAGGTTGATTTTGTAAAACAAGCTAATGTGATGGGGTGGGGTAAGGAGTACTGGTGATACCGACCAGAACTGCATGTCAGGGGGTCCTTAATGAGCTAGCTCGTTTTGGATTAGGATAAAGTAGAGATTAGTGCAATACATGGATTGCAGCAGCAGAAATATTTCCAGTTAGTAGTAATGCCCACTTCCAGTTAAATATTCCTAGTTCAAGCAGCAAACATCTGCATGAAGTGTCCTCTCCTCCTGTAAACCTTAAATGTGCACATCACTTTTCTCGATGCACATATCACCTTATACAGATATTTAAAAAATAATGTCTGCCTCTTTTGCACCTCCCAAAGATATTATGAGCTAACTTGGAGCAAAGATATTTCTGCTTTTTTTGTGCTACTTCTTTTTAACTCTTCCACACCTAGGATAAGGTATGCTTAGAATAGGCATTCAAGAGATATTTGAGCTGATTTAAATGAGGTTTTAAAGCCACTGTCTTGAGGTGCTTCAAAAACAACAGTGACATCATAAAATATGCAATAAATTGGAAGTGCATATGAACTGATGAGGATTTCTTTTTAGATCAATATTGACTTTCACACTCGAGAATCTACAGCCAAGAAGATTAAAGCACCAACACCCACGTGTTTCGATGAAGCCCAAAGAACCATATATACTCTTATGGAAAAGGACTCCTATCCCAGGTTCCTCAAATCAAATATATACTTAAATCTTCTGAATGACCTTCAGGCTAATAGTCTAAAGTGACTAGTGCCGGCTGGAGGGAATTAAAGATGATATCAAGTACAGAAGGAATGTACCAGGATGGCTCCCTGGGGGAACACCTTGGCCTTTTTGGATGACTCACAGATCCAGGGGAAGAACCCATGACTCAGGACAGATTAACATGGAAGTTATCCAGGCTCAGGGCTGAAGAAGCGTGAGAAGAAAATTTAGCGATGGTAGAAGGAAGGAGATACTGTGGTACTGTCATAAAATACAGTGGACCTACGTATTAGAACATCCCTCAGAACTGAGAAGGCCGGGTAATGCTTGCTACGCAGAAACTGTGAATAAGGGTTTTGAAACTGGTGAAAACATGCTATAAGCTTCAAGGTCAAGTGACATTTATGCTGCATATTGTTATACAGAGATTGTATTGAGCTGCTGAAATCTCTTTTACTTGGATGACTATTTGAGAAGTATGTGTTTCAAAATCACCATTTCTGTTATTGACACAGTTTTTCAGTGTTGGTTGGTTTGTTGGAGTGTTTGGGGATTGAAAGAGATAAAGAGGAGAACAATGTATTTAACTTAAGCTATTGCCTTAAAGTTGGGAAGTCAGAATATATTTGTAAATTAAATTATCACAGTGTCAATAATAAATGTGAGTTTTGTCTTAAAAACATAGAAGCAATTTCTGTTTACATTTCCTTGCCATCTTTAAAAACTGGCATTTATTTTTCAGATTTAACAAAAATTTAAGCAAGGGTCTTCTACTTTCTATCACCTCTTCAACATCTAAAACTATCATCCAGTTAATCTTATATTTTGTGTATTACGTGTATGTATTGGACAGAATTCATTAGTTTTCTCTCTGCTATCATGATGTATAAAGATCAAACAAATATAATATGCTCTCATATAGTCAAGCTTCAAACTGATGAGAAATTGAAGAAGTCTTTTAAAGAGGGATAGAAATTTTATTTCAAGAAGTCATCTAATTAACAACTAATAATTTATTGTGATTTGAAGTTTATAAAAGCCAGGTGTATTTTCTCATTTAATGTTCATAGCAATCACTACTTCCCAAATTTAGCTATCAAAACTACCTAGAATGTTAAAAAACAAAACACCAATTTTGGGGCCCTATCCCAGACTGACTGAATCAGAATCCCCAAGGGATAAAGTATGAGAATCTATATTTTAAGAGTAAATTCCAGGCGATTCTGAAGATGCCCTCGTTATGCAGGGTTGGGAATCCTGGGGTTAAGAGACAGTCCCACTGCCAGGGATTTACACGTAAATTTTCTCACCACACAATCTGTGTTCCCTCTACTGTGCAACACTGCCCCCCAATGACCAGAAGACATTTCCTAAATCCTCAAGCCTTCAGCAGTCCTAGGCATTACCTAAGCAGGAACACAAGACTGCTCTGGAGGATCGTCTACAAAAGGACAATCAGGACGACGCACATTCCAGCATAGCCCATAGAGCTGTATCTTCCCGTGCTCCCGTGTCCCATATATAATTGAATAATCAGCCACCGCAGTGTAATACTCTGGATATTCTCAGTACAGGCTTGCCTATCATCAGGCACACAGCAATGACATGGGGCAATACGTAGAGAGGTTTAAAAAGTACTATTCTTGAATTGCCATGGGACAAAGTCCAAACTGTCTCTACCATAAGCTTAATTCTATGATTTAGCAGGTCAAAATACTGTACGAGGCTTAGGAAGGGAATCCAGTTTAATCACCATCATCATTCTCATCATTCTCTCCCTTACGCATGCCATCACCAAATTCCCTCAATCCTCCTTCTACAATTAATGTGTGCAGTTGGTATGTCACTTGCTCTTTTTCTGCCCGCCCCCCCCGCGCTAGCGTAGTCTCTCATTGATTGCTCATTCATGCAACTTGTTTTCTTTCTTTCCAGCCTCTTCTCTTCAATCCATCTTCAATCCATCCTCTAAATAGCCACAAACATCACCTTCTGAGACACAGATTTGGCCCTGCCATTTCCTGTGACATAAAACATGAAGTTCAAATTTCCTTTCTGGAATTCAAAACACTCCCAGTGAGACCTTCAGGGTATAATTTGTCTTACTCCCCTCTCGGCATCCTTCCGACCTTGACATCACTCTGGATCAACTGTCTTTTCTTGAAGGAGTCCTGGTCTTCACTACCCTTTGGTTAATCTACTATCTCTCTAAAATGCCTCTTCCTACCTCCTTCCAGTTTTCAAAGTCCAACCAATTCCTCAAGGCCCAGGTAGAATTACTCTTCTATAAAAGCTTTCTAACACCTTACACCGCTATGTGGTTACTTTCAATAAAAACCGGAGGGGAACCAAGTCCATATAAACACAGGACACTCTGCTCCTATTTCTAGCACCACTGTCACATTAAATAGTCTAGGCCCTTCAAACTCAGAGGCAGTAGAAGTGCAACTGTCCAACACACATACTGGTCATAAAATGAATGCTTCTGGTTTTTGTCTTGATAAGATGCCATGTTAAAAAGCCATGCAGGGGCTTCCCTGGTGGCGCAGTGATTAAGAACCCACCTGCTGACACAGGCTCAAGCCCTGATCCAGGAAGATCCCACATGCCGGGGAGCAATTAAGCCTGTGCGCCACAACTACTGAGCCTGTGCTCTAGAGCCTGTGAGCCACAACTACTGAGCCCATGTGCCACAACTACTGAAGCCCACGTGCCTAGAGCCTGTGCTGCTTAACAAGAGAAGCCACCACAATGAGAAGCCCGTGCACCGCAATGAAGAGTAGCCGCCACTTGTCCCAACTAGAGAAAGCCTGCACGCAGCAACAAAGACCCAACGCAGCCAATAAATAAATAAATAAATAAAACCTATTTAAAAAAAAGGCATCCAAGTTTTGGACAGATGGTCAAAACAAACATCTAAGACATCTCTTCATTTTCAAAATGAAAAAAAAAATTGTCACCATGGCCACATAGATTCAAGATATTGCAAAAAACTTGAAAAGATAAATTTCGTTTCATTGGCATTGTTTACTATGGTGTGGATGTTTTATTAGATCATTTACAGAAATATGAATAGCTCTACTCTTTAGAGAAATCTGGTCCAACTGCTCCATCTAAGATCCTCAACTCATATGCTATGTTCTATTGTGATACTAAAGCAGTGGCAATCAACAATATGTATAATTTAAAACTAATTCATTTAAAAAGTAAAAATAAATTTACTTTGCTCAGATGTATTTTATACTATTTCTAATATGATATATATATTGTAGAAAAGTAGGAATCCGTGAAGGTAGAAATTAGACCTCCTGATGTCTAATAAAAAGTACATATTTACACATTTAGCTCATGTAGGATAAACTAAATTTCAAGTTTCTTTCATTCTGTGTGCAAACACAGGCTGTTTTATATTAGGAGGAATCTTTGATGATTTATTACTGAGAAAAGAAATTCTGAAATACGTGAAGGGAAAATAGAGTAAATGGTGATTTAAACTACCATAGATATAAATAATTGCTATTATACACAGAATTGTAGAATTTTGTCAAGACTGCATAAAACCCTATCTATAGAACCAAAAAAATACTCATCAACTGCAGAAATACCACCATCTGTTTTGTTGAGACCAGTATCTTAAAAGTGTTACTGACCAAACTTGGATCCGCGTGCCCAATGCACAACAAAGCCAATCTAATGACACCAGCTTGTGGTGAAGGAAAGTACAGTGTTTACTGCAAGGCACCCAACATGGGGCCAAACAAGGAGAACAGGAAGCTGAGGCTCAAAAGACCCAAACTGCCCAGTGGCTTTCAGGGAAGGGTTTTTAAAGTCAGTGTTAGGAGTGAGGATTGTAGGGTATCTGATCCGCTCATGGACATTCTTCTGATTGGTTGATGGTGAGGTAATTGGGAGTTAACATCACCAACCTTCTGGTTCCAACCAGTCTTGGGTCTATATGCTTGTGGTCAGCAGGCATGTAACTTCTTCTACCTGGTGGGGGTGTCAGTATCTGCAAAACGACTGAAGGATATGGCTCAGGGTATTATCTATAGCCCTTGAGGAGGAACTAAAGGTCCTTGACTCTTTAGTTTACAGCCAAACTACTATTATTTTATCTTGCTTGACTGTTTTCCTTTGTTTCTGTATTTTCTCACTTCTCTGATTAAATTTGCTCTTTGGAACAAAGGGAAGGCCTAGGAGGCTAAAGCTTTTCTACAAACAAGAGGCTGAGGACATTGGGGAGAAGCGGGGGTCTGCCTTGGGAAGGCCCTGCAAGGTCCTGCTCAGTTTGAAAAGCTAAAAATGTATCATTCTAATGGCAAAATTTTGTGTCTTACTCTGTGCCTAACCTAAATGAAACTTTTCTACAAGTAAGTCCATGGCAAAATATAGAACTTTCTATGGATGTTTCTATATAAATATTTGACTGGGTATTTACCTCCTGGTGGCTCCTTTCACTTGAATTTGTAAACAGACCAAAGGGAAATGAAAGGGAAGGAGGGAGCGAGGGAGGAAGGCAGAGAGAGAGAGAGAGAGAGAGAGAGAGAAGGGAAACAAACTGAGTGTCTTAAATGTTTGTATTACCTTATGTCTCATTTGAAAACCTGAGTGCCCCCAAATGTCATACTTATATTTTATCTTCTCAAATTGAAATTTTAAGCCAAAAGGGATTGTGCTATAGTTTAGAATTGTCTACGTTACTTTGAAACTCCCATAATTGATGGAAGATTAGGCTAGGAATTCGAATCCAAACCCAAAAGAACCAAATTTATTAAATCCATGGGGACCTTGCCTCGACTTGGAATGTTGCCATTTGGGGAAGATCTATGGCAGTAGGCTTGATGATTGAAAGAGAAGTCAAGCTCCTGGGATTAGGGAGCTGATTAGTTAAGAAACGGTGCAGTGTAAGCACGTTTTAGATTTAGAAAACTGCGTTGGCCATGTCAATCACAATTCAGAATTAAATGTTCTCATCGTCCTTCCTCTCTCTCCTGTCCAACTCCAAGCAGAGTCAGAGGTCTAGGATCCATGTGGCTGAGTATGTACAAAAATTCCAAAGAGTTTAGGGACATTCCAAATAGACGCTCTCATGTCACTCAAGAGAAACACCAACTTCCCACTTCTCAAGTGAAAAATGCAAGCCTTCTAAAAAGTTCTTTAACTGCAAGCTTTCTTAGCAAAAAAATAGTTACTTAAATAATAATGCATTATAATAGACACTAGATTTGTTCATCCAGGAAGAATATTTGCTTTTGTTCTATATTTAATGTGCACTTTTACTTATTATAATATTAGCTGGATGATTTCTCCATCTTTTCCACAGGAAAGGGATAATTGGCGTGGATCTTGAAGAATAAATAAACCCCAACCAGGGAAGAAAGAGGGTGAGAACATTTCAGGAAACAGTCTGTGAAAACGTCAGGAAATCAGGAAAAAAATACTCTGTGTTCAGCAATGGTGATTTATTTAGTGTGGAAGCGAGAGGGTTGGAGGGAAAGCTCAAAAGGTAGTTTAGGGCAGATTCTGAGAAGAGACACAGTCCATTCCAAAGAGCGTGAGTTTCATCTTTTATATCACAGGTCACTGAAGTTTCAAGCAAATGAGCAAAAGACATAACTGCTTGTGCTGATACACAAGTTACTTGTTGAGTCTACACCAGGACTCTCTGAGATAAGCACTCTTAACCTCATTTTATTGATCAACAAATGTCCAACCAAAAAGGTGAAAAAAGTTATCTAAGGACACAGAACCAGGAAGTAGCAGACCCAGGGTTTGAGACCAGGTATGTATGTTTCCAAGGACTTTGCCTTATCTCATGCTTCTTCCTGAAAGTGACATGATTACTTTGTGTTGTAGAAAGCTATTTCTGGATTTTGTGTGGAAGACAGTTACAATGGAAGGCATAACTGAGGAAGGAAAGCCAAATGTGAAACCAGTTCTGTAGCCCAGCAGGAGAGAATCAGGGCAGAAATCAAGGCAATGGGAGAGAAAGGGCAAATAGATAATACTTGGTGAGCGATTTGCTGTGAGGAGTAATTGAGGCAGGGGAACACAGGATACCTCCGGGATGTCTAGCCTGGGGCCTCAAAATCACAGCAAAGCCCTTTCCGGCTCAATTTTAAACATATCACCTTTGAGGTCCTTCAGCTGCAAATGTGCATTGAACAACTTGGAAACAGAAGAGGAGAGCCCTGGAGGAAGATTAAGGCATACGCTTCTAAAAGGCTCCACGTGCAAAATAAATTATGCAGCGCTTTCAACACGTTAACAGTTTATTCACAATGAACCTACATATGAAGCATTCCACATGTTTTTCCTCAAAGCTCACCTTCTTCTTGGACAAAACTAGAAGCTTGCAAGCTCTCATCCAGGCTGAGAACCAAAACCAAGGACCAAGACACTCAACAGATTTGCAGGAATAAACTGCTCTAAGTTTGAGGGCACCTTTTAAGGACAGAAGACAAAACTGACGTGTAGGATCCAGGTGAAAGAGAGGGGCAGAGCAGCTGTCAGACAGAAACAGAAACTGCCCTGGGGATAAGTGGCACCCCAGCGGGAAGGAGTGTGATGACAGCGACGCTCGGGGAGGAATCCTGTGTCCTTAGATGGCAGGCCTGGCCCTTAGCTTGACAGTGGGTCATGTGACTGGTGGAATGTTCTAGTGCTCACTTCTTGTTAACAGAGACAAGACAGAGGACGGGAAACCCAAAGGTAGCCACTCTCTTGGCACATTTTTTCCTTCAGTCATTCTTACCTTAAATCCTCAAAATAGGCGAGGAGTCTACCCTTTATTTCTGGATAGAGAGAGAGAAAAAAAAAAAGGCAGGAATATAGTAGGTTTCAGGTATTGTCCTATCCTCGCCCCCCAAACTGTCTGTTGCTATTCTAGTCAAACCTAGAAGGTGAAAGTTCAGTGGGCTTGTTTTAAATCAGTAAAACTGACATGCTCACCCCTGGTCTTAGCTTTCATACTCTGCCTTGAAACCCTCAGCTTGAATTAGCTATAAAAACAGATTGTATCCCTAGTCTTGTGCTTTTTTCCTTAAATCTGTCAGTTAATTCAGGGTTTACAAATGACCCACTGTGAACAAGTAAAGGGTAGAACATGTTCCCATATGAAGAACTGAATAAGATACTTCCTAGAATGTTTATTTGGCATGATTTTGACTAGAATGATCATAATTCATACTAGCTATGGGGGTAATTAGGAAGTGCCAAAGTTGAGGGGAAGAAAGCACAAAATATTCCTTGTTCAGAGGTTTCTTAATTCATCTTCAGAATGCTAGGCTCCACTTTACACTTCTAGCATCGAGTCTAGACGCTTGCTTCCTTGATAGACTCCCCAGTTAGTGACCTGCTATGTGCCAAAAGCTATGCGCAGTGCCAGGGAAACAGAGATGATTAAGATACAGCCCCCGACGAGTGAGAGGCTCACAGTGCTCTCGGGAAGAAAAGCGCGGGAAGAACTGCAGGCAAATAGACTAAGCATTTGGAGAGAGGTGAGGAAGACAGTCAAGTAAGGCTGTCTGAGAGAAGACCTCCCCGGTGGCTCTCTCCAGGTCCCTGGTGAAACGCCAAATGGGACTGGCGCCCCCCTCCTCCCCTAATGGGAAAGGCTGTGCGGTGCCAATTTGCCAAAAGGTCTCCAGGTGCCCCCAGCTCCGTATGCAGCTTCCATGGGCATCGACTCACATCAAGTACATCTCCTTTAGCAAGTTCTCTCTTTCAATGGTCATGAACTCGGTTGGATGCTACGTGTTCCCTTCCAGAGTGCCTATTAAAGAGCGAGCAGTGAAAGCAGCCTAGACCTTCTCTCCACGGGATGCTGGGAGGCTAAGGAACCACGGACCTCCTGCCCTTCTGCTCCTGTGGAATTCTTGGGGTCTGTCCCAGCCTCCTCTCAGCAGACAGGAAAATGTGCCAAGTGAACTCAAAGGAAGGACTAGTAATTCTGTCCTGGAGGAAGGGTATGGCTTCAGAGAAGGGGCAGATGCACAGCAAAGTGCGGATTAAACTCAAAGTAACCCAAGTTACTCTGTAAACTATTATTGGATTAATTGCAACCTCTGAAACTCACAAACAAGTGTAAATTCTGGCACTACTGGGCTACGAAAGGGCTGGAATAAGTCTGTCCTCTACTTACTAGTATTACCTTGCTCACATCGATATCTTTTTGCTTTAGCCATTATTATTGTCCCAAAATAATGATTTCTTTTTCTCTTTCTTTATAGGAGGGTGTGACAGAGACTGCTTAGATGCTCACCAATCTCAGGCCCTCCCTGGACAAACCATATTTCCCAGACCCTCTTAAGGTGAACGGCAAATATAGAACCTTCTATTGGGTTGGCCAAAAAGTTCGTTCGGGTTTTTCCATAAGCTGCTTTTTCCAACAAAACATCCCGAACTTTTTGGCCAACCCAATGTGGACGTTTCTACATAGTCAGTATTTGGGTATATACTCAGTAGCTCTTTTACTTGGATTTGGTCTTTTTTCTTGAATTGCAATTTGGTATTTTCCCTTGAATTATTAGGGCCACAAAACTGAGCTCCGTGTGGAGAGCAAAGGGATGGGCACCAGTTCCAGGACTACCTAGAAGACCCCCAGGTTGTCTCTCGCTTCCGCAGGTGCACTGCCAGAAGCAAAGGGCTCTGAGGTTGCAAAGCCACATGGAGGAACTGTCAAACTCCAAACAGTCGTGCAACCCGCACTGGCACTCGTGTAAGTGACAGCTAAACGCCTCTGAAGGTCTAGCAATGATTTGTTAGCGTGATTAGACAGTTTTATTCTGATACATCCAAAGACACGGATAAATGTTTAAGTTTCCTTCAAAAAGAAACAATTCCGGGCTTCCCTGGTAGCACAGTGGTTAAGAATCTGCCTGCCAATACAGGGGACACAGGTTCGAGCCCTGGTCCCGGAAGATCCCACATGCCACGGAGCAGCTAAGCCCGTGCGCCACAGCTGCTGAGTCTGAGCTCTAGAGCCCGCGAGCCACAACTGCTGAGCTCACGTGCCACAACTACTGAAGCCCACGCACCTAGAGCCTGTGCTCCACAATAAGAGAAGCCACCGCAATGAGAAGCCCGCGCACCGGAACGAAGGGTAGACCCCGCTCACCGCAACTAGAGAAAGCCCGCGCGCAGCAGCGAAGACCCAACGCAGCCAAAAATAAATAAATAAATTTATTAAGGAGAAAAAGAAAGAAAGAAACCATTCCTTTTTCATTTAGAGAGTTATATGGAGCCATCCTGGAAAAACCAGGGCAACATCTCCATCAGAGTGCAGCGTTATTCAGCTCCCATGTGAGGCAAAGGTTATCTCTCTGACCTTGTGATGTTCTTCAAGATACAGCTGCCTGGAAAAGAGGATGTAAGCTACGGATGAAACAATATGTGAAAAGCTTATTTCAGATGCAACTGAGAATAGAAAATGCCAAAAACAACACAAAAAAGGGAGGCGAGGACTAAGAAGCAGGAAAAGAATAAGTGATGGAAAATTTTGCAACTGATAAAAACATTAAGTGAAAACGAGTTGGCCAGGCTGCGTGTATTTTCAAACTCATTTGCTTTGACTCCATTTAGGGCTACGTACGACAGATATTGATATAAATCCTCTGAGGTTTAAACTGGCCAATCACCAAGTAAAAGTCAGGATTCCAAACAAATGTAGTATGCGGCTCTGGAAAGCAGACCTGTGGTTAAGCTGGGATTCAGACAGGAAGTTGTGAATTCAGTGCATACCGGGAAAACTAGAGGGGTGAACTCACCGGGGCCGATTTCCCTGAAAGGCCAAAGAACCACGTAGGAAACAATTCATCCTACAAGAAGAGAGTTTCAGGATGCACAAATCTGGCCTAAAAACGGTGGGTCAGAGCTGGAGGAAACGGGTACTTTAACTATACCAGGTGCCTGACGCTCAGATTGCCCTTTGATGCGGGTCCAAAATCCGAGGGAGAGGAGAGAGCAATAAAAGAGTGACGACACTAAAAGGGCAAACGCCCTGGAAACCTTTGAGAACATACGCGGGAACAGGGGATTGCTCAAGGGATGCTAAAGCACGCTCCTCACTGGAGTTAGGAGCAGAGCGCTGACAGGACAGAGCACACTGACTGAAAACCAGCCCCCAGACCCGGAATGCCTGGGAAGGAGAAGAACTGGAAAAGGGGGCGGTGCTTCAGCAGATGCCGCCACCCTATCAGCAGACATTTACAGCAGCCTAATATCTTAGGATGTGGTGGTCTTGAAGGCGCTCTTGAAGGGGAATAACGTCCTTCTTCCCCACCCAGGTTCTGGGTATTTGAGAAATAGAAAAATAAGAGCAGGGTGGAGGCGAAGGTATTAGCGATACAGTCAGGCCGGAGAACAGAGCATTGGGAGAAAGTCAAATGGGCCTGCTAACTTCACCCCGGAACTCAACCAACTTGCTTCCCCGTTACAGGTAGTGTCGGACGGTGGCACAATCTCTACACAATGGATGGCCAATGCGGGGAACAAATGCCCAGGTGTCTTGTCTCAATTAGAACAAATGTGAAGAGTCAGCCCAGCTCAGAGCTCCTGGCGACGGGGCCTAATCGAGATGGAATGTCTTTCCATGATGAGCTGGGTTCTATCAGACCACCAGGCCATAAGATCAGGTGGGCCCAGCAGCAACCCACTGAGAGATGGAAATGGTAAAGCCAGAATCGAACATGAGCAGGGCTTACCGGTGTCCTGTGGGAGCTCAGGACTCCCTCGTGACTAACGATGGAGTAAGAAGATCACTGTCTCTGTTGGGATAGTCTGCAGGCACAAGCCGAAAATGGACCGATTCTACTAAGGGGCAGACTTAAAAGAGTGCAGCAAGCAGAAACCCTCCCCGTGCGCAGAACTGGGGACAATGCACCTGCTCATCTACCTCGTATGAAAGGAAAGTGACCTAAGGTTAGAATAGATATTGACTCATGGGCAGTGGAGGATGGCGTGGCTGGTGAATTGGGGCCTGGAAGGAGAATGATTGGATAATTGGGAATAAGAAGGTCTCAGGAAGATGCATGTGGGTGGACCTATCAGAGTATTCAAAAGTATGAAGGTCTCTATCACATGGCAACATCCAACAGACCACACAAAAGACATGAACAACCAAGCAGACAGAGCGACTGTGCCAGCTGACCTCAGCCAGCCCCTGTCACTCAGCCGGCCCATCAGTGTTCATGAACAGAATAGTCATGGTAGCAGAGATGGATATGCAGTGGCCCAACAGAATGGACTTGCACCCATGAAAGCCGATCTAGTTACTGCCCTTGCCAAAGTCCAGCCATCAAGAAAAAGAAACCGATGCTGAACAAATGAAATCGCAAAGAGAACAACCAACCATTTCATGGCAAGCTGGCTAGTTGGACTCCTTCCACCCTGAAAGAGGCAGTGACTCATCTTGACTTGAATCAACATATATCTGGGGTAGAGATTTGCCTTTCCTGCCAGAAGGGCCTTAGCCAGCTCCACTGTAAGACGGCTTGCAGCTTTTGAGCCACCAGTAGGGGATCCCATGTATCACATCAGACAAAAGGGGCCCACTTCACAGCAGTGGCCACATGGCCCTGGGATCCTTGGGTTACATCACATGCTGTAAGACCCAGATGCTGCCAGCCTGATGGAGTAATGGAATGGTCTTGTGATGGCACAGTGGAGGCACCACCTCGAGATGATAACCTTCAACGAAGGTGCATCATCCCCTAGAATAAAGAATATACCCTTAATCCGTGACCATGACATGGTTCTGTTCCCCCAATATGTGGAATACATGGGTCTGGGAACCAAAGGGTCAGAATAGGAGTGTCCACATTTGCTATTAGTGCAGCAGCCAGACCTGGGAGGGGTATGGTGCCATGGGAATCAGACCCCTGGACAACAAGGGTCTGGGTCACCTTACCACATAAGCCACCAACACCAGCAGAAGTGCTGACCCAGGGTGAGAGGAATCTAGAAGGGGTAATAGAAGAGAAAGGACCAAGTGTGGTCTCTAGACAAAACGCAGCCATGGTGGAGTACTTCATCCCATTGTTTTGCCTCTGATAAGTTCTCCCCAGGAAAAGTCCTTCCAGAACCTGGAGCAGCTGTTTCTGGATGCCAGTGAACACTATGTGAAGCAATTGTACGTAGGTGGTGCAAGGGGCGGATGGTTAGTGGATACTGTGGGAGCACAGTCCGCCTCAGACCCGAGGCACTCTCCCCAGCAGCCGGGAGTCTGGGCTGCTGACCGCTCCCTGATGCTTCCTCTCCAGGAACTGCCCTCATCTACGGAAGCTGCCTCACCAGGTTCCCATCCCCTCTTTGGAAGCAGCCTGCGGTCAATGACGGGTCAGTGCAGGATCCAAATACCTGCCCCCCTTGCTTCAATTGGGTCACATAGGAAGGGCTATTCCATCTCTGAAACTCCTGCAAGGATCATCTGAGTCCTCTGTTACCACTACATCATATATTTGTTTAACATTTATAATCTATCTCCTTCAAAAAAGAAACTGTATCAGGTTATAAAATTAGCATGTTATGTAACAGAATAAATTAAAATGAAATAAGTCAAAACTATTTAAAGGGAATATCTGTTCATTGCTTACAACAAATATTTATTAAGGCTACTCTGCAAATAAGGTACTGGGGTAGGTGCTGTGACCAACCAGGTGCTTGTGGTGCCATCAGTATGTTTACATTTTGATCTAGAGATGGCATCTGCATAAATAAGTACAGGTAGGAAAATAGGAACCTCTCGGTATTCACAGCTCTAACATACATCATTTCTTTGATTCTAGAACAGCACGATGAGATAGAGCTGTTACTATTCCTACTTTATAGATAGTAAACCAAAGGTTAGCAAGGGAAAGTGATTTACCCAAGCAGTGACAGAATCCAATTGTTCTTCACCAAACCACATTACGATAAATGTTTATGTGGGTGATGGTATTATGCAAAAAGATAACACGTCTTCTCAGTCATCATCAAAAAGCCTCAAAAAGACATCCACTTTCCATCATTTAACCATTTTGAGAATTTGCTTCATCTTGCTTAATATCCTGCATTTTTTTAAAATATTTTAAAAATGAACTCAATGGCTCTGGTTGACACTGGATACTATCTGCTAAGTGAATCTCTCAAGCTTCATAAGATTAGAATGACGACTTGGCTATCTGCTGACTCACACCCTAGGTATTTCCACTATTATGAAATCACTACTTCACAGAAGGATGTTTGCTTAACAGTAATAGAAATGGTAAAAATAAAGAATGCAGAATTCTATTTTCAAAAGATTAGATTCTAGGGATCCTGTGGTGGCAGGTGAATCATCAAATAGGAAAGGCTGACTTGACTCCCTAAGAGGAGGGAATAGAGTAGAAAAAGAAGGGAAGAAAAGGAACAGCAGGAGGCTGGCTTACTCTGGAGTTGGGCCACCGAGAAGTATAACAGAGGCCGGACAGACAGCAGCTGACCAGAGGGTCCTTGTTGGAGGTGACGCCCCTTCCCTTGAATAACTGACGGCACTCGCCTGGAAAACAGGCTAAGGATCAGGGCTGGGAGAGACAGTGCAAAGAGGCAAAAAATAGAGGCTGTTGAAACAACTGCTGAACAGGACAGAGAACTGGGCAGGATGGTGACAAACACTGGAGAGGGGACATGCAATGAATTTAGTGAAGTGCACTCTCCCAGGGAGGAGCCATCCTAAGATGTAAAGCTGCAGACACAGCACCTGGAGGTCAAAGCTTTGTGGTGAAGTTGCCGAATTCTAAAAGTGCCTGATCTCAGAGCTGATGGGAAGCTTCTGGTTACTATCTAGCAGCCAGGGAAGAGGTTAGGAACTGACCAAGGGAATCAAGGAAGGGAGGAAGACGGAGACCAAAAACGGAAGAAAAGAGGAAAATCCAGTAACCTGCCCTCCCCTCCCCCACACCATGAATGGACAAAAGATGGACCAAGGTGGACCAAACAGCACGTACAGACGATCATTTTCCTTTTTCTCTACTTTCTTCTATTTCTCTGAGTGCTTAGGTCCCCAGACTTATAAACCACTTTGAGGTGGGTGTATGTTTGAAATAACTTGATTTTCTTGTTATTTCCATTTATTAATTAACTCAATATATTTGTATTTATCACAAAAAAATCTTATTTTAGCTAAAATAATAAGAAAACCTCAAAATGGATTCTTGACATTTTCTTTTAAAAATGACCTAATGCAGTCTTTCCACAAGAATTTATTAAATGCATATGATAAGCAGGGCAATTTACTAAGCATATTAAAAGAAAATCATAGAACAAACGTTTCTGGAATCGAAAGTATCTTTAGTTAAGGTAAATTCTACCCGCATTAACAGAGGAAAAGGATAAAATCTCAGGGCTTTAACATTATAGAAGTTTACTTCTCAACCACGTAAAGTCCATTTTTTGTTTGTTTAGGGCAGGGCCTAGAAGCAGTAATGATAATTTTAGTCCAGATTCTATTGACCATAGCTAATCACATGACCTCCAACGTCCTCAGGGGGGTTTAGGAAATTCAGTCCCTAGTAGAACAGCCACTCCCTAGCAATAAATGTATACTATTAAAAGTGAAACATGAATATATAGCAGACAGCCTGCTGTTTCTGCCTCGAAATGTTTACAGTATGGAGAGGCAAGTGACCCATAAACAGATAATTTCAATACAGGATCCCTCCTATGGGCAAAGTCTTCAAGAGACCTTTCCGTGTAAGAAAAAGAAAATGTACTTAACTTATTGCAAATAGTGCCACTATTTGCAATAACTGTTGCTAATAACAGCAACTGTCTGTCTGACTCGGTTTACCCAATATTTTTCTTATAAAAGCCATTCGTATTTGCAACATACCCCGAATGGCTCATCTGCCAGTCACCTAAGTACCTGAACATTTCATTCCAGTCCAAGAAGATAACTAAATATCTCATCTATAAACCTAGTAATTTCTTACCCATGTGCTTCTATTCCTTTAGTAAACCTTATTAATGTGCCAGATTCCATGTATTGTAGGGGGACTTGGGGGCAGCCTTTGCCTTTTATAGAATAACTTCACGCTTCTTTTTGCCATCCAAATCTCACCATATCTTAAAAATCCAGCTCATTTCATTCTTTCCATCAAGTCCTCTTGGAACAAACAAAATTGCCGCTAATGTGTCGTCTTCTTAATTTCTGTACTACTTTCTATCTCCATTCTTCCCTAGGCAACAGGGACTTAGTGTCCCTTCTATGGTTAGCTTAAACTGGTGTTTTTTCTAAGTTTCTGTCACCTATGGAAGTTCCCAGGAAGAAGGGTCCATGTGTTAAATTATGTTTTTTAATCTTTTAAGCATGTAGCATAGAGTTTTCACTACGAACTGCTTATAAATATATTTTACTTTGAAAATTTTTGTGAGGAATTCTAGTTGTTTAATTGGTATGCCCACCCTTGCAGGGGAAAAAGAAGGAAACATGTATAAAAGTGCTTTGCAAACTCTAGGTGTTTTTTCTAAGGCCAGGATAAAATGATGCTCATGGTGGAGAACCATCTGTTCTCTCCTCCTCCGGTGCGGGCAGTGTGGCCGAGCTCTGTTCTCTGGAGCGGGGAGTGGGAGTGGGTGGAACATGAGCCACTGATGCCCAGGCCACAAGGCAGTCATGCGCATTCCCCACACGCTTCATTCCGTTCCCTGCCGCTGGAACCCGCACCCAGCTTTCAGTCTGCAGATGGTCCCAGTGTCCCAGCAGAGCCCAGAGTGCCCTCCAGCTGGGTCCCTGGATGACGCTAGGGGTAGGGGAGGCCCACCTGCCCTAATTCTTGAGGGGGACATTTCACCATTGCCTTTGGAGTCTCTCTGTTTATGACTGTTACCCCAGCTAACACACCAATATGTGTATTATCATTGTACCTAAATTTCAGGTGACAAGGATATTCAATTCCTTGGTCCTCAGGTTGGGCCTGGGATGGCCAAAGTCCCAGAGCTGGCCTGTCACCCTCAACAATGGATGTCTTCAAGCACTTATCACAGTGACAGGGACACATTTTATCATTTTCTAAAAGGTGTGCCATGATGTGGAAAGATTAGGAGGGTATTAGAGTTTTCTAAACATGTCTCCCCAGTTCTTAAACTTCTTCTTTAAGATGACTATTTCCATTTTTACACTTCATATTCTTACATCAGCCGCCATCCTCAGCAACACGCATATGGCCTCGTACCAGATGTTGGATGTTAAAACAGACAAAACACTAGGTGAAAGCTACTTCCCCCTTTTAAATGGCTTCCTCGTCCTTTCTTGGATCTTCCCTCTTTTCTGCATGAGCCAGATGCAGCAGGACAGATTTTCCTTTTTTTTAAAAAATTTATTTTTTTAATTTATTTATTTATTTTTGGCCGTGTTGAGTCTTTGTTGCTGTGTGCGGGCTTTCTCTAGTTGCGGTGAGCGGGGGCTACTCTTTGTTGTGGTGAGTGGGCTTCTCATTGCAGTGGCTTCTCTTGCTGCAGAGCATGGGCTCTAGGCACACGGGCTTCAGTAGTTGTGGCATGCAGGCTCCAGAGCACAGGCTCAGTAGTTGTGGCACATGGGCTCAGCCGTTGTGGCACGTGGGCTCAGCAGTTGTGGCATGTGGGCTTACTTTCTCCACGTCATGTGGGATCTTCTGGACCAGGGCTCGAACCCATGTCCCCTACATTGGCAGGCAGATTCTTAACCACTGTGCCACCAGGGAAGCCCAGATTTTCCTTTTGACTAAACTTGGAAACTGAAAGACCCTCCAGACTCGTCTCCCACTCAGACAAGCTCCTTGGAGACCCAGAGGGAGTTCTGCGACTCCTCCTGCGGTCAGAACTCAGGCCCTTCCTTTCACGTTCTTCCTGCTTTTCATGGTGCAGAAGCTTTTCCTGTCACCTGTGGTTTCTGTTTCCCTGGGTGTCTGTTCATCAGGTTTCTGAGGTGGGATGGGGCTGTATTCCCACTGGGTTCTCTTTCAAACATGAATCTCCTTGGCCTGGATTACTTTTACTTTTCCATTGATCATAATCAACCCATGTACTTAGCCTTTATAACGTAATTATGAGAAAAAATTTCCAATTATAAATGAAGTTCAAATGTATTCCAGAAAAATGCCTGACTACAACAACTTTAACATGCCCCTAAAGCTAAATCCATGCTTTTACTTGTATTCTAAAAGGAACGTCATTGACAAAATAGGGCATCTTCCTTCAATACACTGGATCCCAAATATGGAGAATATTTGCAAAAATCTCCGAGGGCTCCTGAACATCCTGAAAGAACAGTACTCTGTCAAACAAGGACCCTTAAATGTCTGTCTCACTCCAATAGTGTCTGGGAGGAAGTCATGAGATGGGAAAGCAATGCGAGGGGGCTTTCCATCTAGCTAAATGCTCCCTCATCTGCTGTACGGGAGGGAAACAGAATCCCACACTACTGCGCCACTGTCTGGACTCAGAGAACGTCAGATGTAGTGTTGTCTGATTTCCTCTTCCTACTTGTAGATTATGAAGGCCTGGTGCAGAAAGATTAGGATTTTTAAGATTTTTAACTTTGTTTATGCACTGGAGCCTGCCTCAGATCTGAGAGTTCTATAAACTAAAGCTGGTGCATACAAGTGTAACTTGGTAAGACTTCAGTAACACTGCAGTAAGACAATGCCCCAATACAGTGCTACCGGCTGTTCTCTGTTTTCGTTAGAAGCATTAGAACAGCAGTTTACCATGCACACAATTATACATCAGTAGCAAATCTACGGTTTACAAAGCTTCTCAAGATGAAACAGGAAGTGCCAATAACAGTGTATGAATATTTTGTTAAATTATAACTTATGCAGCCTCTAGTGTGTGTCCAGCCAATGGCTCCTCCGCTCACCAGCACCAGGTGAATTACCCGAACCTGACCCACATCACAGCCAATCCGCTGATCCACCACTAACATACTCCCCGCATCTCGTGCTCTGTTAGTAAAAATTTGGTGAGCTATTCTCCTCAAAGCTGGAAAACAGCAAAATTCCACTAGATACTTCCAGAAAATTGCTGCCAGTCATTGGACTGTGCTGCAGTAGACTGAATAAACTGAGAACCATTTCTCTTGCCTTTCACTTTCCCTTCATCTCCACTTCACCTTTCTACCATCTCTCACCTTTCTCTACACCTTCCCTTACCCTTAACGAACACCTACCCTGATTCATTAGAAAAGCATTTTCCATTTCTCCAGCGTTGAATTGTCTACCTTCAGAGCATTTAATAGTTACCTCTTTTTCAAAATGACTTGTGTCACCCACACCCAAACGTTTTCAGTGAAAAACTGTCCAGACCTTCTTTTGTGGCCCTGATTTACCCAAAACACAGGCTTATCATAGCACTGATAACATGTATTTGTATACTTTATTTAAATGTTAATCATTGGATTGTAATATTGATATCTTTGTAATATTTTTTGCATCTCCATTCCCTATTACTCCTGATAACTATATGCATGTTTGCTGAATGAATGAAAACAGCAATCTATCTATAAGCTCAAACAACAGTATTCAGTATTATACTCTGTGTAGGGAACGTAGGAGTTCAGAAGGAAAACACTCAACGTTCCCCCTGGGTGGCTGAAAGAGTGGAGAAAGGACAAGAGCTTCTACTTCAGTTTGGGAGCAGCTTTCCATAGAACAGGAAATGATCCACTCTTTACCTGGATTTTATCTGTTTTTCTGGATGAAAGTATTGTTTTAGGTTCCATTATTTTCATCCCTTGCAACACATATGTACCCTTTTCATTAGGTAGCCTTTGGGCTTAATATCTGATAAAAAGTCAGTATTTTCCTTAGGGTAAATTAGAATCTAAGGACATAGGTGTCAGAAGGAATGTGGGATGACCCAGCTATCTCACATCTGGGTGCTTACCCAAAGAATATGAAAATATAATTTTGAAAAGATATCTATACCTCTATGCTCATTGCAGCACCATTTACAATAGCCAAGATATTGAAACCTAAATGCCCTTCAATGGATGATTGGATAAAGAAGATACGATATATATGTGTGTGTGTGTGTGCCTGTATACACACACACACACACACACACACACACACACACACACACATATATACAAACACTGGAATACTACTCAGCCATTAAAAAGATGAAATCTTGCCAGTTGTGACAACATGGATGGACCCCTTGAGGGTACTGTGCTAAGTGAAATAAGTCAGAGGAGAAAGACAAATACCATATGAGTTCACTCATCTGTGGAATATAAAAAACAAACAAACAAACAAGGTAAATGAACAAACCAAACAAACACATAGATACAGAGGACAAAGCAGTAGTTACCAGAGGGGAAGGGGAAGGAGGGTGAAATGGGATCGACTGTATGGTGAGGGATAGAAACTAAAGTTTCTTTGGGGAGCGTGCTGTAGGGTATACAGAAGCAGAAATATAATGCTATCCACATAAAATGCATATGATGCTATAATGTTACCTCAATAAAAAACTAAATCTAAAATATGCAAAAGAAGTTATAAAAAGAAGGAATATGAGAGAGGAAAGAAAATGTTCCACAGAGGAAATGGGAGAAACTTACTATAACAGCTCTTGAAAGGAAGTGATGGCTGTACATGCTGCAGAGAAACAGGAGCAAGGAGAGAAGGGCTGGAAAAGCACCCGGGGCAGGGAGAAGGTGGTGAGGCAGCGAGGCCTGCTGACTGTCTGCTGTTCCATCTGAGGCTGTCTGACTTGTCATGACGTGCATCCCTTTATTCCATCCAGTTTTCCAGACACACACACACACACACACACAGAGTTGTTGTTTTTAAACATTTTCTCCATTGTAACGTCTGCTTACTTGCCTAATAAATGCTTTGTGTGGATGGAGACAATATTTTCTCATTGCTGCTGATCAAGTGAGGAGTCTAAGTTTGTCGGCATTGAGGGGCTAAAGAAGAAGCAAAGCCTCCAAAGAAACAGACAAAAGAAACTTAGGAAGCAGTGGAAATCATGCACAATCAGCTCTCCAACTCTTCCTCATTTTCCAGATGTCCCAGAAAATGTGGTATGGTTTTTGAGTTAATCCTGAAATTTGAGTTTCAGGGACAGTTTTTACCAAGAACTCAGAGGGGGAAAAGAAAGTCTCCAAAGAGGTGTATGTGCTCGTGGATTCTGAGAATGAACTCTAACGTGAACTGAAATCAATTATTAAGAAACGGTTTCAGAGAAATATATTGGTGGATGCATAGAATTTTGCTAAACTAGACTTGGAACTAGTCTTGACTTTGAACCTGTATTCATCCTCACATTGCAAGGCAATCAGAAAATGTGTCTGCGAAAAGTTGAAGCTTCTGGTTGGTTTACAGGAAACTGTTTCAAACGATGAGCTACAGAGGCCAGACTTAACTTTATTTGGTACAAGAGGTTTCTGCTTCAATGAGTGATCGTGAAGTGGTAGGAAGAAATGAAAATGAAATCTTAACAAAAACAGTGTATTTTTCAACTGTGTATTATGAAGTATAGATTTCTTAGAAGTATTTGCCATAATATTACTTGAAAGGATATATTTTTTTATTTTTTGTTGGACTCAAAACATTACTTTTAATCTTTCAGAATTCTATGGGTTCCTCTTGAAAATTTCAGACCCGCAAAATTTACTGTGGAGATTTAATGTAACAATCCACGAAAGGAGTCCTTCTTTACACTTTGAGAGAGAGAGAGAGGAAGGTAGGAAGGAAAACTGCTTATGTTATTATTTCAGCAATTTTCTTCATATCACAAAGTTGTCTGTGATGATTAGTTTTCTGTGCCTACTTGGCTAGGCTACAGCATCCAGTTACCCAATAAAATACTAATCTAGGTGCTGCTGTGAAAGGTATTTGATAGATATGGTTAACATTTACAGTCAGTTGACTCTTAAGTAAAGGCGATTATCTTTGATAGTGTGGGTGGGACTCATCCAATCAGCTGAAAGGCCTTACGAGCAAAATCAAGGTTTGCCTGGGACAGAGTTAGCAGTTGTTCCCCAGAACGTTTAGTTTGGCTTCTTAATCATTACACACTTAGACCACTTTCTGGTGACAATATGGAAGTTAAGAGCAAGGCCGGAGTCACCAGATCCAAGCCTAGATCCCAGCATCATTACCTCCTATATGACCTTGGACAAGTTACTCAACACCTCCAAGCCTCAGGGTTCCCAACTATAAAACGAGAACGATACCTCACTGACAAGGTGCGTGCGTGCGTGTGTGTGTGTGTGTGTGTGTGTGTGTGTGTGTGTGTGTCTGTGTGTCTGTGTAGGATAAAGTACTGTTAATAAAGCTTGCAGTTCAGTGTTTTATGGAAAATTAGCAATACGTGGTGGCTGAACTTGATATATCTGACATTTTAAAACTACACAATGTCTGAGGTGACAAGTTCCTTAAGCAAAATAACCATTATGCTAAATAATACTTCCTCATACTTACAAAAGCGTACCTCTAAAAGGTCAGAGGAACTTCCCTTCTTTCAGGAAGATTTTCAGAATGAATTCAAAACATTAGCTTACCCAAAGGAAAATCCTCAACATGTGATGGTTACACTATATCTCCACCTGGCTGACTGGAGGTCTCAGTCACATAAGTCAGGAAAATCCAGCCCCGGGTTTCGTGCTCAGGTGGCAGGGAGTGGGGTGGGTCAGTCTGGTCTTTTGTCCTGCAGGTGATGACACAGAAGGGCAGCTGGTTGGGGTGTGAGCAGGGCCACCCAAAGGGAGCGCCCAGTGCCCACTGGACCCGAACAGAATCAAAATTTTCCCAGATGGCTTTTCAAATCGCTACGGAAATGGCATTACCTAAATATCTTTAAAAGGCCACTGCCTTTTGCAGTTCTCTTTGCTAATCTGGTATGTTAAATTAAAAATGTGGTGCAGAGTGTGATAAGTGGTCTTCTCTCCTTCAAAGTTACAGCACAGTACACTGATGCCCTCTGTGGTAGTGCAGGAAGAGAATCAGGCAGGATCTCTTCCTTACATGCAGGTAACACAACTCCAATGATTAACACTTTTATAGAGCTGTTCATTTGACAAAGAATACAGAAATTGCATTGAACTGAAATCAGAAACTTGCGTCTACCTCACATTAGCCATATAACTAGGGCTTGTCAGTGACCCCAGAGAACTTCAGTATCTTTTATATAATGGAACTGGTTTCATTTACTTTTATTTACTTAATGTGTTTATTATGCTCATCAAATGAGAATGCTTTAGACGTGGATGTGAAAAACATAAAGTGCTACACAAATATCTGATACTGTTGCTAGTAATCAGTAGTATTTGAAATGAAGGCTTTGGGAGGTTGTTCATGAAATGCTTATCCTAGGACGTCCACTGAGGCAGAGAGGTATCAGTCCTGCATTAGATGGGAATGATATGTACCACCCACCGAGGACACTCTTGTCACCAGTGCCAAGGGGAAGCCCTCCTGTCCAGAACAGGTCACCAACTCCAGCAGAGCTGGGAGGGATTTTGAGAGATAATCATCCAGACCCTCTGATTACACACCTGGGGAACCAAAGGCTTGGAGGGACACAGGGTTTGCTCAAGCCCACCTGGCTCACCCAAAACAAAAGGGGACTGGAACTCAGCTTTCAGGGATTTCAGTCAGGTGCTCTTTCAATGTCGTTTAACTCTCTTCTGAATTGAGATTATTAAAATCTAATTTTATTTGAACATAATCCAAACAGAGAAATTTGCACGATTAACTCTGTGGCCTCTAGTGGCCAGAGAGCACCTCCTGAAAGCCTCAAAGGAAAATCCAGAGGAGAAGAAAATTACAGCGGTGCAGCCATGAGACAAGAGCTCGCGAATCATCACCCTAAGATGACAAGCAACACTCTGGTCGCTAAATGATATAACCACAAACGTTATTTAGTCACATAACGTTTTTGGACTATGTTGCATTAAGTTTCTATTCATTGTCGAGTAAATTTTTTTGAAGGAAGCGCATCCTATTGTTTGAACCTAAATACAAGCTTTAAATGTATGCCTGCTAATTTTTTCCAGTTCATATTCCATGTTATTAAGAACACTGTTCACTCTTGATTCTCTCATTTCACCCCTGAGATGCCCCTGTCCTCCCTGCACTGTCAACAGTGTTAGTGTCATGTGCACCCTGAAAATTACTAGAATTGAAGCAAGTGATCATGCTGACAATAGAGAACCAGACTTCTTAAAACTTATCTCTAACTTCAGAGGAAGCAGTCCTTAACTATGCCCAGCATGAGTATGAGCACATTCCTATGTAATGCCCACGGGCATGATGCATGACCATCCTCTTCCCCTCCAGGAGCCCATCCTTCCACTCAGAATGCCCCTCCCTGGGACTTCCCTGGTGGTCCAGTAGTTAAGACTCTGCCCTTCCAATGCAGGGGGTGCAGGTTCAATCCCTGGCTGGGGAACTAAGATCCCAAGTGTCTTGCTGCCAAAAAACCAAAACATAAAAACAGAAGCAATATTGTAACAAACTCAATAAAGACTTTAAAAAAAAATGCTCCACATCAAAAAAATCTTTAAAAGAAAAAAGGATGCCCCTCCCCCCTCGTAGATAAACTAATGAATGAGGAATACAAGAGCCATTACCTGATTGTCAAGAAGTTGAAACTATTTATACATGATAGCCAAGTAGATATTTTTCAAATCTAAGCTAATCGTTTTTCTATAAATCTGCATTACTTTTAAATACCCACTTGTGTTCCAGGTTTCCCCATCAAAATTCCAGATCAGAACTGATATTTATTTTTCACTGTTTCCTGTGCTCACTGCCTTTATCCAATCTGTTACTCAACCCTGACATGTCATCCTTCAAAGTGTCAGCAAGAGTTTTCTTTTTATTTATATTCTAGGCTCAATTTATTTACTTTACTTAACAAACACTGATGAAATTCTTACCCTGTGCCGGGCAATACATTTATAGGTGTTAGAAATATAATTAATTTATTTATATCCTCATCTCATTCCAGAAAGTAATATAAATGATTTGTAAGTTTACAAAGAAAGAGAGAGAGAACGGAAAGAAGGAAGGAAGGAAGGGAGGGAGGGAAACATGACATTAAAAATAGGAGCAAATGGGGCTTCCCTGGTGGCGCAGTGGTTGAGTCCGCCTGCCAAGGCAGGGGACACGGGTTCGGGCCCCGGTCCGGGAAGATCCCACATGCTCTGCGGCTGGGCCCGTGAGCTATGGCCGCTGAGCCTGCGCGTCCAGAGCCTGTGCTCCGCAACAGGAGAGGCCACAACAGTGAGAGGCCCGTGTACCCCAAAAAAAAAAAAAAAAAAAAAAAAAGGAGCAAATGGGAGAAAATTAAGATCAAGCCCATAAAATGGAATCAGGAATTAGGTTTAAAATCCATCCCATGAAGATCTATAAATTTCCTATGGGTGGATCAGAGTTAACTTGAATTTTTTTAGTCAAGGCAAAATGGAAAAACCTGATCAATTTCATAATCAAAGGTATCTCTAACATAAAAAACCAGAATTGCTCAGAAGGACCATTCTTCTTGGTCCTGAAAGCAGAAAAGTGTTTTTCTTCAAGTGTCCACACAGAAATAGAAATGATCAGGTGTCCCCCCTCTTTGAAAACAGAAAATGATACTGTGAGCTCCTCTCCAACGACTTTCCTATTTTCTTTTCACCCAGGCTTTCTCTTGACTCACTTCCTGTTCACTTTCAACCCACTGCATTGAAACGTCTATCCTTATGACTTCCCTGAAACTGCCTGACAAATAAAGTTAACGTATCCTGTGACTTCACACTTACACCTGCTCAAGCTCCCTTTTCACATCGCCTTGATGCTCCAGCCAGAGGAGTTCACGTGGAGAGCCACCTTGATGCGGCTGCTCCCCAGAAGAACCTACTGAGGACCAACCACATCAAACCCGAACTCTTCTCCCAGTTTCTAAGGTGTTCACATCCAGCTTTATCTCCCACGCTCGAGCTCACGCTCTCAAATCCAATAAAGAAAAATGGCATGTTCGGCCCCTAACCCCCTATATCCCTCCCACCCTTGAAGGATCCCATGAAAGGAGCCCTACTCACAGGTTCAACCTTGTCTCCAGGCTCTAAGCAACCCTACACTTAAAACAAGGGAACATGAAAATCCCATTGTTAAGAACTGAGTGGTGGTATGTTGGCCTGGGCCTGCTGCTTACGTCTACTCTGACATACTTTTCATACTTTTCATCTTTTCTTCTGATCACTAGTACCTCATGCTGACTCAGTTTACTTTTGACTAACCCCATGCACCCAGGCACTAACACTAGACCTCCACTAAGGGATCTCCTCTAACTTCCTGCCTTCTTGGGTTTCTCATTGTTGACTGCTGCTTCACCCTCTGTTGAGAGTTAGCTTCTCTCCTACTTGACTTGTACTTGTTTTGGACCCTTGATTAGTGTTACCCACTTTCCTTTCTCCAGTCAAATGTCCTGATTTCACACACTGATCACTTCTCGGATGACCATGATTGCATGTTCTAGAGCCGGATCAGACTTGAGGATCAGACTTGAGTCCACCGATTCTAACTCCTGGCCTGTCCTGTAAATGAATGAACTAAACCTCCTCCTTATAGGGTTCCCACAGTATTTATTCTACTCCCATGTATTTTTATTTGTTTCTTTTTCTTCCAGCTTATACTGAGGTATAGATGAAAACTGAAAGTTGCATATATTTAAGGTGTACAATGTGATGTTTTGATATACATATACATCGTGAAATAATTTCCACAGTCAAACTAGTTAACATATCCATCACTTCACATAGTTATTCTTTTTTTGGTGAGAACAATTATGATCTACTCTCTTAGCAAATTTCAGTATACAATAGAATATTATTAACTATAGGCACCACGTTGTACATTAGCTCTCCAGACCTTATTTATTCTGCGTAACTGAAACTATGAGCCTTTTGATCAACATCTCCCCATTTTCCCCACCACTCAGCCCATGTAACCACTATTCTGCTCTCTGCTTCTATGAGTCCCATATTTTTTTGCTGTCCCCCATTTTTAGGACATTATACCTCTGTTCTGCAAAGTCAAATCTATCCTTCAAAGCCCACTTCAAGTCCTACTTCAACAAGAATATTCTAGCATTTCACTAGTATACCACTTCTGAACTTTATAGTAATTATAATCCGTACTACATAAAAAAGTCTTTTTTTAAAAAAAATTTATTTATCTATTTATTTTTGGCTGCGTTGGGCCTTCGTTACTGCACGCAGGCTTTCTGTAGTTGCAGTGAGTGGGGGCTACTCTTCATTGTGGTGCGTGGGCTTCTCATTGTGGTGGCTTCTCTTGTCGCGGATCACAGGTTCTAGGCTCACGGGCTCTAGAGCGCAGGCTTATGGCGCATGGCCTTAGTTGCTCTGCGGCATGTGGGATCTTCCCAGACCAGGGCCTGAACCTGTGTCCCCTGCATTGGCGGTGGATTCTTAACCACTGCGCCACCAGGGAAGTCCCTAAAAAAGTCTTATCTTTCTCTATTCCCCCAAGTATAAAACACAATTGTTGTTAATAACATTGCAATTACATAACAAATATTTCATGTCAGCATTAACTGCATTTCATTATTCAGAATATTTCAAAATAGGAGAGTTGTGTAGAGTTTTTATAAAATATAAAGTACAAAGTATTGGACTATAAATTTAACCCATATATACAGATGGGAAGATAGATAGGAAGATAAATAGATCATTTACGTGACATCAAAGCTGTGGAAAAATTTTAGCCTCAAGCTTTCAATTATATTCCAGCATAAATTCTATTCCACTGTTGGTGTTTATCTAAAGAATGTATATTAAGTAGATTAAAGACAAAGGGAAGAGGAAAATATAAACCATATAATGTAAACAGATTTTAGATGAACTGCTTTAGGTTATATTCTCTCTTGAGAGATTATAATAATTGTTCCAATATATGTTGTTGTGACTTTCTTGTACATTAAAAAGAAGTATTTAGCATCATGTGACCAAACTTGCTACATTTATTTGGTATTTTTTGACACACATGAACAGTTAAAATTTGGTTTTGATGGATTAACAGAAAGGAAATATTACTACAACACAAAATAAAATGAGATGACCAGCTAGATCTCTAGGATCTATCTCATTTTACAATTATAGCATTCAATGAAATACTAAATCATCTGTTGCCAACAGATTCTTGAGATAACTTTCGTTCCAATAATATGTGGACCGTATGCAAAGAAATGGACCTGGATAGTGCTTTTTTTTATGGTTTCCAACTTTATTCCAAGGCTACAGTCTTTGTGATTAGAGACTGGATTGGGCCAATAAACAGCTATATACCTAGGACAAGTCACTTAACCTCTCTGACCTTATTCCCTCATTTGTAACATAGTGGTAATAAAAATAATTACACTTTCTTCTTCAAGACAACATTATGAAAAACATATAACATACTGGGTTGGCCAAAAAGAACCCAAATGAACTTTCTGGCCAACCCAATATTTAAATGCTACACAAATAACGTTTTATATAAAATTTATTTTTTGCTTTAAGAATAAACATAACCATCTAAAAACTGAATCTTTTGAAACTACAGTCATTCAACTTGAAATAGCTAAAATGTTGCATTAATATCAGATGAGTTCTTTCTGCCTTGGTTACTAGTGAATGGCCAAGCTTGTTGCTGTAAATAAACAGGGACTAAGGATGTTTCTAAAATATACATGTGGCTCAAGATTAGCCTTCTTCCGCTTTGTGGTCTCACATGTCTGACCACAGAAACTATTTTTAATCATGGCCTATGCTTTTTAGTGACATCTAACTGCACACAGAAGAGTCATCATCCTTACTGAGATGTAGAGACTATGACGTGTTGGACTACAATGTACTTCCTTTTTCATTTATCATTTTAACATGTGTTTCTACTTGGATGATTTTGAAAAATATTCAGGTCACCTCACAATACTGAGGTAGGCCAAGATCACTACTTAAGTCTATGAAGTTCTGATACAAAAACGGGCTAGCCAACTGTTCTTGACCTAATCTATTTAAGTAATAAAAATGTTTCCCAAGAAAGTTTATGGAATGACAACAGATTACCATTACTGTCCACTCTAACTGAATAAAAAGAGCATTAACTGCTGAACAACAGTATTTTAATAATCACTGGGGATCCCATCTTCAGCTGTGTCTTCGGTGCTGCTGCAGAACAGATGCACGCTCTTTGCCACTTCAGCTGATTACAGTCTTGTAATCAGAAAACATGGCAAGGACTCATGAAAACGTGGTCCGCTGGAGTGGCTAAAACATCATTCACACTATGGGACTACGAGTTTTGTACAGTGTTTTAGAGTGAGCCAAAAGCTTGCACATACAGTGCATTGTCCTATACAGTGCGTTGTCCTATACAGTGCATTGTCCTATACAGTGCGTTGTCCTATACTGAGCAACTGAGTAACAGCTTGGAGGTTCAAATCCCAATCATCCTACCTCCTAGACCTGTGAACTCAGGCAACTTAATTATTTGCATTATCTGTAAGATGGAGATAATAATATTTACCGGGAAAGATTGTTTTGAAGAGTCAATGAAAAACTGAGTTAAAATATAGCAATACTTGATGTATTAATAAAATGTTACCTTCTCTTCCTATCATCTGTAGAAATTATGAGTTTAAAAAGGTGGGCATTCTTATTATTCTTACTTAGGACAAGACTCGAAATTCAATGACTAGCTCAATGTCATACTGACTGCAAATAACAGAAACGGGAAAAGATCCTAAGTCTCCCAGACCAAGTCCAGTGCTCTTTACAATGTGTCAGAGTGCTAATCTATTTTTCTTGAAACAGTTTTGTCATTTGACGTCATTTAGCCCCATCACTGCACCCAAAAAAGCTACCAGTTGTATATAACATGTGTAAGTCACTGTAAAATCTACATACGAGCAACGAATCAAAATCACGGGCAAGCCAATGCCCACTGCTTTCACGGACACGCATAGATGTAATGTAAATGGTTGTGTTCTGAATTTTAATAAAGCAAAACAATTCTATTTCTATTATACTCTACTTCTAAGACTTGATGCAGAAATTGTGTCTCTATTTTAGTGCTGTTGTATGACCATGTAAGAAAATGACACCCATTAGAAACAAACACATCAGAGACCCAAAGGTGTTAAGGCCTAAACAAATATTTTGTTAGAGTTTTTACAATGTGTGAGAATAACCATTACTGAAATTTCATTATGAAGAGCCCTATTAAACTTCCTGATAAAATACCTGTGAAGACATGCTAAAAGAATAAATTTCACACACACTGAATCATATGAATTTTTTTTTTTTTTTTTTTTTTTTGTGGTACGCGGGCCTCTCACTGCTGTGGCCTCTCCCGTTGCGGAGCACAGGCTCTGGACGCGCAGGCTCAGCGGCCATGGCTCACGGGCCCAGCCGCTCTGCGGCATGTGGGAGCCTCCCAGACCGGGGCACGAACCCGTGTCCCCTGCATCGGCAGGCGGACTCTCAACCACTGTGCCACCAGGGAACTCCCATATGAATTTTTTTTAATCCATGGACTATTGCAGAGAAAATTGTTCTCACACAACTGTCTGGGAAGTCAGAAAGAATCTATGACCCAAATAAAACTCCTAAAATCTGAGACCAATCCCTCACCCACACGGTGCCACGTGCTCCTTCTCTCTTTACATACACATTCGGAAACCACAGCTCCTGGAACGCAGTAAGGCTACGAGAGAAGCTGGCATCCTAAAACAACTGCTCTCCACAGGTGAACACTGAGAGGAAACGGGAAATGAGGCGCCATGTGGACCCGCTGCCCATCCCACAGGATGGGATCAGCCTCTAAGGCCATTTTAACCCTGAAGACAGAACAGGGCAAAGGTCGGGGTGAGGGGCTGTCAGTACAAAGATGTTGTCGGCCCTTGACTCTATTTCTTCAGCACCGTCCTCCCAACTACTACGGCCGACCAGCAAATTTCTTCCAAATGAATACAGTGCAGTTCCAAAAAGTTGTGATGGGTAAAAATCTTTCTCACCACATATATGTGTATACCTTCTCAAGAAAATAAATGCATTTTTTTAAAGACCAAATAGAACATTAGAAAAGTTGATCACAAAGCAAGTCCTCAATAAAGTCCCCAAAGAAGAAATTACACAGACCACAATTCAATAAAAATTTGATATTAAAAGTACACATTTTTGTGGTTACAATATTCTGCAAAAACCTCAAGTCAGAAGGATAAATTAAAAGACTATTTGTGAAATAAAATATAGCACTATTTAGGCAACAAATTGAGACTACGATATATTAAATCACAACTTCGTGAATTTGATACTAAGTCCAAGCTCACTCTGCTCGCCACAGGACAGGCCAGTAAGTCAGGAGACGCGGTGCTGAGGCAAGGAGTACAACTTTACTCAGAAAGCCGGCAGACGGAGAAGATGGCGGACTAAGGTCCCCCCAAAAAACCCATTTTATCAGGGTCTGGATGCCAGTTTCTTTTACAGAATCAGAGAAGGAAGTAAAAAGGCAGAATAGAGAGGGAGAGGTGGGGAGGAAGTAAAGTAAGAAGGGTCAACAGTCTTGCAACACACATGAAAGGCCAGCCTCGGGGAGGGGATGTGTTGATATCTTCTTTCTTGCAGCTGTTCACAGGTGGGTAGGGTTCCCTGAGGCAGGCCATTATGTGTGATTATAATAACAAAAGCAACGAAAAGCAAAGGCTAAAGTCAAAGAAGCAGATCCAACATGGAGTCAAAACTGGCTCTTCCCTGTTACAGTTTGTTTTTTTAAAAAAGAAGACAAATGTATTAAATATTTACATCACAAAAAGAATGAAGAAATAGCCACAAAAGAAAGCAGTTAGTCAATGAACAATGAAGGTAATCAATGAAGAAAATATTAGATTAAAATCTGAAATTAATAAAATGTAATTTGATGAATCCAGGAAAGGTTAACTGGAAGAAAATAAAATAATTAAATAGAAGAACCTCTGTTAGTTCTAATAAAACAGAAAAAAGTGAATTATATTTTAAAGGAAATATAATAATGAGATGATTCATTACCCATTCATTCATTTGTTTGTTCATTCAGAAAGTCTGTGGGTGGTGAAGTGCTAAATCCTAAGTGCTGGGATATAATAAAAAACGACACAGGAAAAGTCATAACCTCATTGAGCCAATATTCCAATGGGGAGAGATAATAATAATAATGAGAAAGAGGGAGGGAGGAAAGAACGGTAGAAGCAAAGAAAGAAGGAAAGAAAGAAAAAGAACATGAGAAAAGAGGGGAAACAATTGGCAATAAATGCTAAAATAAAAAATGATGGGATTAAAGGCATAGAGAATATGGAGGCAGAGAGGTTTACTTTGTGTGTTCAGGGAAAGTCCCTGTGATAAGACAGTCCCCAGGACCTGAAGGAAGTGAAGAGGTGAGCTTTGTGTATCTCTGGGAAGAGCATTTCAGGGAGAACAAAGAGTAATTGCAAAGGGCCCAACCTACCAAGTAGGGTTGATGGGGCAGGGAAGGGATGTTACAAACTCTTGGTTTAGGGAATCCAGGTGTGTGCTGGGTTGAGTCTGAAAAAGCAGCATGTCTGGCCAAGACTCCCCACACCCTGCATGATGCAGCAGCAGCCCAGGAGAACCGCCTGGGGTCTCTAGGCAGCCAGCTCTGGAAGCGTCAGAAGGTCCCTCTCCCTGAGTCATGGAGGAGCATGGAAAGAGCTGGAGAGTTGGACTGGAAAGGCCTTGCAGCCAGAGATGAGAAGAACTTGGCAGCTACCTGCCTGGACCAACAACTGAGGACTAGACAGGCCCAGGGATGAGTAGGCCATCAGAGTGGCTGGACCACCAAGGACCAGAGGGCAGTGTGGAAGGATGCCAGGATGTACAGAGGATAGAAACTAGGACCAGGTGGTCTCTTCTGCTAAAAACAAGACAACAGGCCCAACATGGAGTCAATTTTGCTGAGCTCCATGTCACCAAATCGAGACAATTAATTTTCACTCTCCCAGAATGAAATCCTACACCAATCAATCAGGAGTCACCTGATCAGCACTAGTGAGGTCGCCTGCCTGATAGACCCATGCCATCCCTTAAAGGAAAGTGCCCTGGCAATAACCAATCCGCTTTTTTTCCAAATATAACTTCCTTGTGCCTGTTCCCTTCTGCCTGTAAAAGTCTTTCATTTTGTACAGCTCCTTGGAGCTCCTTTCTATCTGTTAGACTAGATGCTGCCCAATTTGAACCAATTTTTGCTCAAATAAACTCTTAAAATTTTTTAATATGCCTTATTTTATCTTTTAACACTCCCTACCTACCCTGATGCTACAGTTCTATGGTAAACCCCAGAACAATCAGAGATTTTGAAATTTACATAGAGGATATGAAATTTCAGTTTCTTAAATACATAAATTAATGGACTGAAATCCATATTCACTCAACTGTTGAGGAAACCAAGAATGCAAATATACATATTTCTATACAGATATGAAATACACATTTGGCACGGAATATATACATTGAATGCCAAGACCTCTTTTTTTTTTTTTTTTTTGGCCACGCCACATGGCTTGCAGGCTCTTAGTTCCCCAACCAGAGCTTGAACCCGGGCCCTCGGCAGTGAAAGCACTAAGTCCTAGCCACTGGACCGCCAGGGAATTCCCCCAAGACATCTTTTTTCTTGCTCTATTTTTCTCTGTGATTAAGGTTATCTAAACTCTGGATGTCATCAATCTTGTACAGACCAAATCCTGGACGTGCTAGGTAAATAACATTCTGCTGTAATCAAGAAAATAAATTACAGCTAAGAAACTGCTATGACAAGTAGAGAGTCATGAGAGCAGAGAGCAGGGAAATCTGACTTGGGTTGGAAGATTGGGGACAGCTTCCCTGGGCAGGTGGATTTTAACTCAGTTTCCCGAGTGAGGGAGCCTCACTGCAAGCCTGTCTAGCAGGATTTTTTCACACCTGTTTTGCAGGTGAGGAAAAGGGAGACAGTGTTTACCTGGGTATGTGTGGGTGGGGGGGACTGGTGCACTGTGGCACCGCAGGGGTGTCAAGGAGCTTTATTCAGCCTTATCTATAATTGTTTACTTTTCATAGGGAGAATGGTTTTGTGTATTACTTGTGTAATTAAAAATCAATTTTTATATAAGTTTACATAAATCATGCCTGAGATCACCTAGCAAGAAACTGCCAAAGCTGAGATTTCAATTCAGGTCTGCCAGACCCCAAAGCTCATAACCAATATGCTCTGGAAAACATCCAAACTTCCAATAATATGGCAATGGGTATGGAAATAATAGTAAAAAGAATACAGAATGAGATATTTTAATTGGGGGGTCAGAGGCTCGGTGCCCTGGGTGTGTAGCATAGGTCTAGCACGGATCTGCCAGCATTGGGGACTTTAATGACTGCTCCAGGGCAGGTACCCAATGCCCTTCCATATGTACGTTCTTCTGTTTTTCTACGTCAGAGCTGTGACATCCCCTGGCTACAGTACTATGACTCGTGTGTACTGTTCTGCAAGGTGAAGGAAAGATACAGAGCTCCAACAAACAAATAAATGAATGCCAAGGGCAGGACCTGGATCCTTGGCCTCCACTGGCAGAAATCTCTTCCTGCTGTAAACAGACACACACACAGGGCACATGTACACAACCGACTACCACCACCGCTATTTTATCCAGCTCATTACTGGCAGCTAAGAGGAAATCTATGATAATCTGGTAAGAAAGGGTGATAGGCCTTATTTTATCACAATATAAGCATCAATGTTTTACTGCCTTGGAAATTTTAAGTATGTAAGTCAGAATTCTTTGTTGTAAGCAAAAATAAAACAAAACAAAAACCTAATTAAGCATAAAAGGAAGTTATATATTAGAGGGCTATTGGGTAGCTCTTATAATCTCTACAGGGCCCAGAGGTTGGAAACTCCATTCCAAATCCTGCTGGAAAAGTGTCCAACACATTGGCCATCACCACCACAAGCCCAGGGAAGAGGCCCGCAGAGCTGCTTCCAGATCCCTCAGCACCACTGCCCCGGGAACAGATTACAGCTGCCTCTCCTCCACAGCTCTCCCTGCAACGATCTGCAGCTCCTCTTTTCCACGTGACTAACTTCTGATTCACACTGGTCAACGTGCAGATACATCTGATTAGCAGATGCCATGACATGTACCACGTCCTTGCTACAGGGAGTCTGAAACATTTTTAATTTTCATTTACAGAGTGGGCTCTATCTTATAAAGTAGGGGGTCTTCAAGGGGTTCAGATGCCTAGAAATCAAACAGAATGACAAACATCCACCAACAAGTACCATGGCAGAAAAGAAGAGAACCAAAAATGTCTTTTTCTATCCTTGTTTTCTTTTTCGAAACAAAGGACTAAAAAACCAAAGTCAATAATGGATGTGACAGATCCATTCCGAAAACTCTTTAACATCTTCATTTTCAGCCAAAAGTGAGTGAGTATACTACCCGAAGAAAACGAGCCTTCACAGAGGTTAAAGTGTACTGCTGCGAACTGGTGTAGGAGAAAATAGATGCCTGGTTGGCTTCTAGTCACCCAGACACAATTATGTGCCCCTTAAGCACTGAAGTTGCCATTCCTGCAGACCCTCCACAGGTGACCTCTCCCCTCCTCAGCAGCCCTGCCACCCCTGCACTCCCCTCTTGGAAATAACATGTGCATGACAAGTGGAATCCCAAGACAAGACAAACGGCGTCATTATTTAACATTGCTAAAACATACTGCTTTGGTCACTAAAATCCTCTCAGTACTATAATCATAGACTATGAAAATAACTATGTGAAATCTATTACTAATTTCTCTGTATCTAACCTAGGGCTTAGATACAGAATCCCAGGGGTGGAAAAACATAGAGCTATGCAGCTAGCCCTCTAAAGGTGTCACAATGCTTCAGGAGAAGTGCAGCTATTGACTTTTTCTACAAAATTATCATATTGGCTTTTAATTACAGTGCATTATGGTGACATCTAGTGGCTAACAGGCATATTTTGAAATCCCCAATTTGATCAGTTTAATCAATTTTCCAATTTTTTTTTCCATAAATGCAGACATAATGTTTCCATTTATGGATTCTGGCACATTTAAAGAAGAAGATAAATATATGAAAGATAGAAATGCTCCCTATCACAAAGACAGAAATGCTCAGGAGAGCTCTAATTAAGAAAGGCCACCTTTAAAAAATTCTACTTAAATAAATCTCTTGGTATCAGCTATCAATCGTAGTTAAAAAAGAAATATAGACAATAAAATTATGCAAGTTCAGAATGAATGCATGCATTGTAATCAGTCAACCCTCCAAAAGTACAGGAATATGAGGCAGAATTTATAGGCCTGATTGGGCTGCTAATTAGCTATTGTGACCTTGAGCAAACTCTGTAACTTCTCTGTGCCAAAATTCCATAACTCGTAATACAAGAAGGTTAGAATTTAGATGACATTTGAGAGTCACCAAATTGCTACAAATTACTGTCAGTCACGTGGTCTTCCTCGTCTTGACCTCTGTTCCTAACACTCCAGAGTATCTGGGTGCTCTGTTCTGACTCAGGATTAAAGGCTTAATATACATCAGCATTTCTGGTACATGAATTTTCTTTTAGGTCATCAAATTTAGGTCCCTAAAATTGAATTCATTTATGGTCTCAACCTTGAATAAATGTTTCATAATTTCTTTAGCTGCTGAATGAAGTGATATTAGCTTTGAATGTTTCCTCCACTTACTTCACTAAAATGAAGAAGGAACCACGAGCATCCTTTACTTGGTATTTAACAAACAGATCTTTTTTCACTTAAGCCATGAGATTCTTAATTCTGTGTAACTCCACCAAGTCTTCTCACAGTCTTCCATTTTCTACATCTGAAAGCCCTAGTCCTGTTTGAACTCATTTTAGAGTTTTCCCTCTCCCCCCCACTAGACCTCCTTGACCACTTTTCATATCTTCACTTTCTCTCTTGTTATTTTAGTTTTCATTTTCTTTAGAAAAATTTATCATTATCTATTCTGAGCAGAGAGAAATTATAAGTAATAATACATCAAAGACTCATGGATCCACCACTTTTTTTTTGGTAAATTTTAACATTTTGTCATATTTGATTTAGTAAAAATAGAACACTGCACAATTGAGACCCTGTGTACCTATCCTCCATCCCTGTATCTTCACTATCTAAATTCGCAGTTTATAATCTACCTGCATATCTTCACATTTTATTACATATAATTATAAATAGTATGTGTATTAGTTTGCCTGTTTTTAGATATTATGTAAATTTTATATACAAGTATATATCATTTTGCAATCTATACAGAAGTTGTTCATTTTAACAGAAAAATTTACTAATCTTTTCCCTTAAGGTTTATACCTTTAGATTTTAAGGATCTTTCTCTTAGCTCAAGGTCATAAAAATAGTCTCCATTAATTTTTTTTAATTAAAGCTTTAACATTTATGTCTTGAACCCATATTTTTGTGTATAAAGTGAGGTTGGGGGTTTAAATTTATGGGGTTTTTTCCCAAGTGGATAATCAATTATCCCAGTACTACTTATTGAATAACCTATATTTTCTGCTAATTTCCTCCTCTGTCATTTTATTTTCCATATGAGTAAGAATGTTCTGTCCTGGTTCTTCTTTCTACTTGTCTTTCTTTGCACAGATATTGTACTCTCTTAATTTTTGTAACTTTAAGTGAATCTAGATATCTGTTCTCTCCACCTTTCGGGAAAGTGCATTCACTATTTTTGAGCCTTCCTTTTACATATGAATTTATGTCCAGAACTTGTCCAATTCAAAGGAAAAAGCTCTAGTGTACTTTTGTTTGGAATTCTATGGAATGTACAGACTAATAAGGGCAGAGTTCATATGTTTATAATATTTTCCTTCATGAACGCAACATAGATTCCTATTTATTTAGGTCCTCTATTTGTTTTGCAAAAAATATTATATTTTCTCTAGAAATTCTTTCCTTTTTCTTGTTAAATTTATTCCTAGGTTCTAGATAATTGTTGTCACTATTATAAATGTTATGCTTTAAGTTATATTTTTCTCATTGTTTACACTATATAAAGAAAAGCAATTTATTTTTACATGTTAATCTTGTATTTCAACAACATTATTAAACTTTCTTTAATGTCAAATAATTCCCCTGTATCATTCTTTGAATTTTCTAAATAAGATAATCCTACCATAAAATAAAAAGAATAATTTTGTCTCTTCATTGCTAATAATTATTCTTATTTTTAATTTCTGCACCAGATATGGCCTGTAGCAAAATGTCGAATAAAAAAAGTGATAACTACATTTTATGACAATACTTGAAATGTTTCACTCTTACTATGGCAATTGTTGTAAATTTTGGTAGAAATTTTTCATAGGATTAAGGAAATTCTCCTCTATTATTAATTTTTCAGGAATTTTTATTGTAAATGAGTATTGCATATTTTTATCAAATGATTTTTCTAAACTTATTGAGGTGATCATAGGGCTTTTATCTATTAATGGGGTGAAATATGCTAATAAATTTCATAACAGTAAAAATTCCTTGCATTCTGGAACAAACCCAATTTAGTCCTAATGTGTTATTTTACCCAATACTAGATTGGATTTGCTAATACCTTAGGAATTTTGCTTATAAATTCATAAGAAAGATGAACCTACAATTTTCCTTTCTCATGTTGTTGCTCTTTGGTTTCAATATAGAGGTTTTACTAGTCTTATAAAATGTGTTTACAAGGGTACTGACTCTCTACTCTCTGTAAAAGTTTATGTATTGGGATTATCTGTTAATGACATATTTGGTAATGGATTTGTACGTTTGTGAGTGTAAGTGAAGGGGGGGAAGGGATTGCGCGCTGAAGATTTTCAACCCTTCCATCCAATTCCCTTAATATAGATTTATTCAAATATTTTATTCATTTTTCAGTCAGCTCAGATAAATTATATTTTTGTAGAAATTTGACCATTTATTTCCTGCATTGATAGTACTTGCCTATGATTATGCTTAATATCTATTGGATCTGTAGATCTGTAACCCTGACCTTTATCCATCCTTAATTGTTATAGGACAGATCTCTTTTGTTCCTCCATCACTTTTGCCAGACAGACTTTCTTATTAACTTTACATAGAAATAGACAAATTTATTTCTTAATTCTACGTTCCCCTTCTATTAAATTAGAATGACAATTTCTACATTTTATTAATATTTGCTACAGGTCTATATCATTGATGAATATAGATGCAAGAATTCTCAATAAAATACTAGCAAGCCAAATTCAGCAGAACATTAAAAGAATCATTCACTATGCTGAAATGGGATTCATCCCTGGGATGCAAGGATGGTTTGACATATGCAAATCAATCTTTGTGATATATCACATTAATAAATGAAAGAAAAGAATCATATGATCATTTCAACAGACACAAAAAAAGGCATTTGACAAAATTCAACATCCATTCACAAAAAAACTCTTAACAAAGTAGGCACAGAAAGAACATATCTCAGCATAATAAAGCTCATATATGACAAACCCACAGCTAACCTCATACTCAATGGTAAAAGATTTTCTTCTAAGATCAGGAACAAGACAAGGGTGCCCACTTTCATAACTCCTATTCAACATAGTACTAGAGGCCCTAGCTAGAGCTATCAGGCAAGAAAAAGAAATAAAAGGTATCAGAATTGAAAAGGAAAAAGTAAAATTGTCTCTATTTTCAGATGACATGATTTTATACATAAAAATCAATCAAAAGGGCTTCCCTGATGGCGCAGTGGTTGAGAGTCCGCCTGCCAATGCAGGGGACACGGGTTCGGGCCCCGGTCCGGGAAGATCCCACATGCCGCGGAGCAGCTGGGCCCGTGAGCCGTGGCTGCTGAGCCTGCGTGTCCAGAGCCTGTGCTCTGCAACGGGAGAGGCCACAACAGTGAGAGGCCCGCATATCGCAAAAAAAAAAAAAAAAAAAATCAATCAAAAGACTCAACCAAAGAAACTGTTAGAGCTAATCAATCAATTTACTAAAGTTTCAGGATAAAAATTAACATGCAAAAAGCAGTAGCATTTCAATGTACTAACAACAAATTTTCTGAAAAAGCAATGAAATAATCAATCCCATTTACAATATCATCAAAAACAATAAGATACTTAGGAATAAATTTAAATTTTCACCTCTAAGGAGGTGAAAGATCTCTACTCTGAAACTATAGGACATTGATGAAAGAAGACACAAATAAATGGAAAGGTATTCCATGATCATGGACTGGAAGAATATTATTGTCGATTCTACCAAAAGCCATCTATAAATTCAATGCAATCACTATCAAGATATTAATGGCATTTTTTACAGAAGTAGAAAAAAAAAACACTCCTAAAATGTATACGGAACCACAAAAGACCCCAAATAGCTAAAGAAATTCTGAGAAAGAAGAACAAAGCAGGAGGCATCACACTTCTTGATTTCAAGCTGTACTTATAAAGCCATAGTCATCCAAGTAGTATGGAACTAGCATTAAAAACAGACAAATAGACCAATGAAACAGAATTGAGAACCCAAAAATAAACCCAAGCATATACAGTCAACTTATATTTGACAAGGAAGTCAAGAATACTCCATGAAAAAAAGACAGTCTCTTCAATAAATGGTGCTGGAATAACTGAACATTCACATGTAAAAGAATAAAACTGAACCCATATCTTACCTTACTCACAAAAATTAACTCAAAATGGATTAAAATCTTAAATGTAAGACCTGAAACTGTGAAACTCCTAGAAGAAATATAGGAATAAAACTCCTTGATATGGTTCCTGGTAATAATTTTTCCTTCTTTTTTTTTTTTTTTTTTAATTGTGTCTACATGACAAGATAGATGCTGCCTGAAACTATTGTGGTAATTATTTCACAATATATGTAAATCAAACCATCATGCTCTACATCTTACACAGTGATGTATCATTTATTTCTCAATAAAAGTGGAAAATGTATATATACTGAATTGGCATCATGGGAAAATAATAACAGCAAAATTAAAATATCAATAAAATCTACCAATCATTAGGAACTTGAGATGTGTCAGTTATTACTAATCCTGATAATAACCTTCAGTTTCCCTCAGGAAACTAGCATTTGTAATGTTAAGTAACTTGTTTGTAATCTCGCAGCTAGTTTCATGATTCAACTGGGAAAAAAGATCCATCTCTTTCTGACGTCAAAGTTGGTAACCTTTCTACCTAAGAACTTCCATATGTCATTCATGGATCATAATCAGAGAGCACTATTGCTTATTTTGGGTATTTATTTGTGAACACTTTAACTCAAGTTTATTCAAGTAAAACTCATGTTACTTTTCTCTTTATCCACTATAGTCACCTCCATCAGCTTGTATATCCAGAGCTTATTTTTTTTATCTGTAAACTTGTTTAAGTTGTCACAAGTAGAGATTAAAATCATAAAATGGTACACAAAATGCAATCAATGGTAGAGACCGTGTCTTGTTTATCTACGTAATCCCACATCCTCATATAGTGCCTGATATTGCTAAATAAATAAAGTCAGAGTGATCTGAAAATATTTTATCTAACTACTTCATAAAGTACCTTACAGTTCATAAATAAAACATATTATAAATATAATTCTTCTTAGAAATTATTGAAACTTCAGCCCATAGCAACTATGTATACTTTTTTTTTTAAAAAAAGCCTTTTATTTCGTGTAAAAATAAAGAGAAAAAAACTGAATTTAAGATCTAAAAATTCAAAATCATATTTCTCTCATGTAGCTATTAGGTCAGTCAACAAATTTAAGTGTGCAAAAACCTTCATTTTTTTCAAAGGAAACTAACTGTCTATCAATAAGTTTAGACTTACTAGGAAATAAACCAATGAGACTTATTACCATAACGTGACTCAGACCACGTGGTCCCAGGAGATTGTGGCATCTTGCTCTTTTCCACGGCACTAACCAAAAACCAGAACACATTTCTATCACCCTTAACTGTCTATCCTTTCCAGGATCAGCCTGGGGAAGGAAGGCGCAGGCCCTGCTTGGTAACTAACTCTCATCTCCTCAGAAGGTTTTTGCTGCTACTCAGACTCTCCTTTCCTTCTGTGGTACTGAGAAACTTTATTAAATCTGGGGACAGAAGTAGTCCTCACAATCTATATTTTATATTCTGATTTAAGCATCTGAATTGTACTTGCTTGTTGCTGTTCTTCCTGTGTGTTGTGTATCATCCTTCCCTGAAACAAACAAGGCTGCAGGCCTGATGTCTGGGACAAGTTGGGGCAGCAGAGTACAGAAGGGTAAAGAGATTTCTGAAGAAATGAGGTGAACTGTCTGCTTTATCTGCAAAGAACAGACAAGTCTTAGAAGCCCAAAACAGTTGGCTTTAAACGTGAGTAAAGACAATAGCTTGAATCATATAAAATTATTAATAAACTATAAGTATTACCTTATAAAAAGACAATTTCATACGGTTTAACCTAATAGAAGAGTATACATGTTATGAGTCAGTTCATCAGCTTAACATATTTTCTCTTTAACAGGGAAATCAAGGACCATTCTCAATCTATATAATCTATATTTCTCTGTAGAGGAGGAATATAATTCCCTTCATAATGCCATCTACAGAGATTAGGGTCATAAACTCTCCATCACCTATGAAATTTTATAATATAAAAGCCATTTGGACAGATTATGAATACCTAGAAGGTGGCACCGTGTTCTTTGGCATGTAAGAGTATGTACATTGGAGCCAGACAGCCTGGATCCTAACCTAAAAGTCTCTTTTTTGCAAGCTATATGACCTTCTGGTGCCTCACTGTTTTTAATCTATAACAAAGAGATAGGGAAGGGTAAGCTGGGATGAAATGAGAGAGTGGCATGGACATATATACACTGCCAAATGTAAAACAGATAGCTAGTGGGAAGCAGCTGCATAGCACAGGGAGATCAGCTAGGTGCTTTGTGACCACCTAGAGGGGTGGGATAGGGAGGGTGGGAGGGAGGGAGACGCAAGAGGGAAGTGATATGGGGACATATGTATATGTATAACTGATTCACTTTGTTATACAGCAGAAACTAACACACCATTGTAAAGCAATTATACTCCAATAAAGAAGTAATAAATAAATAAATAAATAATAAAGAAGAGATAATAATAGTACCCATGTCACAGGGTTTTTATGAGGATTAAATGAGTTAATGTTTGGAAGGGCTTGGTACATTCTGTGCTATGTGCTTGCTTATTAGTATTACTATTATTAGATATCACGTGTTGGATTCTGTCCCCCAAAGGTTCATATGTTAGAATCCTAACCTCCAGTACCACGGAATGTGATCTTATTTGGAAACAGGGTTGTTGCTCTTGCAATCAGGTAACATAAAATCATACTGGAGTGGGGGGAATTCGGACACAGACAGACATGCCCTCAGGGGAGCACCCTGCGAGGATGAAGGCGGAGACTGGGGTGATGCTTCTACTGGCCGAAGAATGGCAGGGATTTCCAGCAAACCACCGGAAGCTAGGAGAGAGCTGTGGGACAGATTCCCCACCAAAGCCCTGAGAAGGAACCAACTCTGCTGCCACCTTAATCTTGAATTTCCAGCCTCCAGAACTGTGAGACGATACATTTCTGTTGTTTAAGCCACCCAGTTTGTGGTATTTTGTTACAGCAGCTCTGGCAAACTAATACATTAGATAAAGCACTCCTATCTAGAAATATGACCAAGAAGTCTAAAATAAACCTACTTTTCTTTAAAAAGACACCCACTTTCTTTGAAACACGTGCAGTCTGACAAAGAATAGCCTCCCCAAGTATTGGCCACAGCAAGAGAGAACAGTGACCCTGTTCTGCAAGGACAACCCACTGGTAGAGTGTGATATGACACACTCTAGCTTGGGAATTCTCAGTACTTGCCAAGCAGGCTTTCTGCACATACACATATGGCCAGGATAGGATTCAATATGATGTGCACTAGGTGGCCTTCCAACTCAGAAAAACATCTATGCCAATATGTCCAACATTTAAAATCAAGATCACCTACAACTCAGGATGGACTTAACATGATCCTAATAAATATTTATTTCCTCACTGAAAAACAAAGAGAGAGATTATCACATTATTCAATCAAACATTTTTATCTAAATGAATTGGTCATCTCAGGTGAACTGTCTTGGTGTCTAATTTATTTGTTTCATTTCTGCATCTCTACATGAATAGCTCTTGCCCTTTTTTATAGTTCAGTATCTTTGGTCTCTATACAGAATATAACCTTTAATTTTATGATTCACTTTTGAAATAATAATGTTAATCTCACCTTCCTTAGTTGTCAGATTTTAAGAAACAGGAAATATGCCTTACTCTTTAAAGAAATATACATATATATATATTCCCCATAGTCTCTAACTCACAGAATTCAATCAAGGATAACTTACTGTGAAATGCCCGGAAAAGATAAATCTGTAGAGACAGAAAGTAGACTGGTGGTTTCCAGGGGCTGGAGAGAGACTGCAATGGACACATGTGATCTTTGGGAAGTGATGGATATGTTCTAAAATTAGATTGTGGTGTTGGTTGACTAACTGTACATATTTAGTAAAATCCCTGACTTTTACAATCAAAGTGAGTGAATTTTATGGTATATAAATTATTTCTCAATAAAACTGTTGAAAATTTTTAATAAAATAGGTCTCTACATGATTTGTATTTTCATAGCCAGCAACACAGAGCTCTAGACATGTAGAATGGTGAAGGCTTAGGGCTATGAAAAAAAAAGCTGCTGCCATAGTACAGCTAATTAACATCTTTACTATCCATCCCATTTTCTTCTATTAGCAAAAGTGTCTCTGGCCATCCTCACCATGGAAACATTCCTAGTGTTGGTTTATGTATGTTACTTTATTAGTTTTACAATCTCCATCTAAGGAAAAGCTAGTTGATCCCATGCTGGACTGATTGCCTAATATTCAGACAGCACCCACTATGTTTTATGTTCAAGACACTGCCATTTGAGAAAGGATTATTTACCATGACAAATCATAAATGGAGAATGAAACATAATTTAACTTGAAAAATGTTTCTGTGCCAGAGCCATATGCGCGTTGCAAGAGGGAAATCAAACTTCCCTTTAAAGTGGTTTTAATTATTCAGTCTCTGACGTGATTTCAATATAATCCAACCCAAATGCTGCCTGATTCTCCTTCGCCAACTCTGATGAGTAGTGTAACAATACACTGCACTGTTTAGGGAAAAATCCTTTCCTTTTCCCGACAGTGTGGATTCCATACTCAAGCATCCTGAGTCCCCGTGAAGACTGAGTCACTGAACCAGAGGAGTTTATGTTCACTGAGTTTTCTGTGTGTCTCTAGAACCCCCTTTGGATCCTTTTGTGGAACAAACTTTTAAGGGCCGGATCAACACAATCTAAAACGCAGGCTCCTGGGCTGCTGGTCACCGATACAGGAAGTCTTTACTATTTCCCCTAGAAAGACACAGTCCCACATTATCTTTTCAATATTATCTTGCATAATTATTTCTTTTTTTTAATTGAAATATTATATTAGTTTCAGGTGTACAACACAGTGATTTGATACTTTTATACAACTGATCACCACTATGAGTCTAGTAACCATCTGTTACCATAAAAAGTTATTACAATATTACTGACTATATCCCCTATGCTGTACATTACATCCCTGTGATTTATAGCTGGAAGTGTGTAGCTCTTAATCCTTTCACCTGTTTCTCCTTCCCACCTCCCCTCTCCTCTGGCACCCCTAAGTTTGTTCTCCATATCTATGAGTCTGTTTCTGTTCTGTTGTGTATGCCCGTTTGTATTTTAGATTCCACATAGAAGTGAAATCATGCAGTGTTTGTCTCTGTCTGACTTAGGTTACTTAGCATAATACCCTCCAGGTCCATCCATGTTGTCACAAATGGCAAGGTCTCATTCTTTTTATGGCTGCGTAGTATTCCCTTGTATGTATGTGTGTGTGTATATATATATATATATATATATAAAACACATCTTCTTTATCCATGGACACTTAGGTTGCTTCCATATCTCAGCTACTGTAATAATGATGCAATGGAAATTGCTTTCTCTAGTCCACTATTCTCTGGACCAATCGATGCTCACTCGGCACTCATTTCTGCCAAGGACTCTTACCTGTCCTTGAAAGCAGAGACCATGTCATTCATCATCTTCAAATGTCCAATTATTAGATTCCACCCATTTTTCAAGAACTATCCCAGTACCACCCCTTCCATAATATATTTCTATCACCAATCACATATAATTTTTTATTCCTTTTATACCCTTTCTACATTGAACCACTTTTTCCACATTTATTATATCCTCTTTTATTACATAGTACCTTGATTATTTTTCTTACTCCTCATTATACTACAAGCTTGTGAAAATAAGAGGTACTTTGTACCACCTTGTGTTCTCCATTCTGCTCCCAGCCCTCAACCTCACCCAGTATCATTCTCAGAATTAGAAAGGGCTCAATAACATCAATTAAATCAAATAGTAACGGTTATGCCATCCTTACCTATAACTACAATACCCATGTATATCAATTCAAATGGCAGAAACAATGAACAAACATGCCTCATCCAGTTTCCTTGTCTAAGGAGCAAAAAATACTTCTCCTCAATGAAAAGAACTTCTCTGTGAAAATTTCGAAGGGGACACATCTCTTTACCAATGTCCTTTTGCCAGTGTATCCACACACCTCCCCAGCTCTCATGTTTTGCATGCTTCCGTCAGCATCTGGAGTGATTTTTATATCACTCTACCTTCTAACACACAGAGCAGTGTGGTGTAGCAGAGAAGGTGAGTGATTTGCAGTCACTCAGGCCCAGCTCCAAATTACATAGCTCAGCTGGATGACCTGGGCAGGCTGCTTACCCTATCTGAGTTCCAGATTCCTTATCTGTAATATGAAGATCAGCAACAACCCTGAATGGTTACTGTGAGGATTACATGGGAAAATCTGTTTAAGACATGATTTGCAATGCCTGGCATATTAAAGGTACTAATAATATTGAATTAAAGGTATCAAATCAATTAAACAAATATTTATTTGAGTGCCCACTGAGGGCTTTGCACTAATTTGCGCTGAGGACCCAATAATGAACAAGACTGGCACGGGTCCTGCTCTCAAAGAGCTTAGAGTCTAGAGAAGGAGCCAGGCCCTTGCATATGCAAATGCAGGCCTGTGACAAGCCCAGTAAACGCAGAAATAAGCACAGAATGCTCGTAGGGCACAAATGAGGGGCGCCGATGGCATCAGAACAGATGCTGTCACTCCTCTGATACCGTCAAATTGCAGAGAAAACTCGGTACCTACAAAGTATGGCTGTTATTAACATAAAATCTATGTCATGGCCCAGTGCTGGGGCATAGTACAGGGTGCCAGGTACCATCTAAGTGAATCACCACACCTTCTAGGGCATGCCACAGTCCAGAATCCACAAGCAGAGTCACATGGAGAAACAGGAGTCAAATCTACACACAAATGCCCATCATTCAGATATTCAAAAGGACCTCAAGATACAAGCATAATCAATACACAGGTATTTTATTTGCATATTTTCCCATTTTTGGTAATAAGTTAAAACTCAGCGTGAAGAGACAGGGACTGATATGCAGTTTCCGTAAAGCAGATGCCCTGCGATGCTTCTAAAGCCTGCTTTCTTCGTTTTCTAAAATAGCATGCTAATTTTAAAAGGCAGAATAATACACGACATACAGGCTGGTGAGTGGAAAAGTTTCAAGGCTCACAAGGTCAATTTCCCATTGTAAGTGGCCCCTGGGGAGTGATGAGAAACCTGCACTCCACTCATCAGACAGGAACCTGTGTGGCTATTTTACACTTCACTGTACTTACAGCAGCCTTAGCCGACCGAAAAGCTTACAGAGGAAAAAACAACACGAGTTTAGGTAAATGAAGGCCGCTTGGCTTTGCTGTTTAACATGGATGACAGCGGTGACAGAGGGCCTTGAGTTCGTGTCTAGGGGCCACGTCCTCTGCTTCTGAACGGGTTTGGCAAAGAGCTGCAGGAGGGGGCCCGCCATGTCTCCAACCCTCCCCAGACGGGGGGCATCACCACACTCCTCTTATTCTTCTCTGCTCTGCACCCGGCAGAGGGGTGAATATGCACATTCTGACTTTGTGGCCTAAATCCTGAACATCTTGGGCAAGCACAACCTAGCAAAGCCTTCCATTTCTTTTCAATTTCTAGGCAGGTCTGCTTAAACTGACTTCAAATATTGTCCTTTCTTATAATCAGAATACATACGTCACCATAATATTTCCATAAAGTGGCACCCTTGTAGCTCTTCTATTTCTTTCGCCTGGATTAAATCTTCATCAACTGGAAAAAATAATGAAACTAAATACCATGAATTAATGCACACCCTAGTTCTTTCTCAGCAGAGAAGGATGGAATGGAAGGGCCCCCACTAAATGCACTGGAGCCTATGCTAAAAACTGCTAGAAGGCTGATGAAACCTAAAATCTACCTAATTAAGAGCCATGCGACATTGAGCCCCGATTTCCTCTTCTGAAAAGTGAAAATAATAAGATCTACCTCTAAAGGTGGCTGAAAGGATGGGGTGAAGTGCTGAGCTCACTGTGCCCATCGCAGGCCCTATGTAAATGGTACTTATTACTATTATTATTACTCTGATTAATAAGCAGTCCATAATAACCTTGGGACATGTGTAAACACAGAATGCAACAGAACTCCTCAAATATAGCGACTACGGACCTGACTGACCAGAAGACGTGTGATGTCAGGGAAATTACCTGGACCAGAAGTAAAAGATCTGGTCACTGGACACGGCTCTGCACACTTAGCTGGGCCACCTGGGCCACCCATGACCCTCCTCTCTTCTGATTTTGTCATTTGAAAATTTAAGGAGTTGAACTAAATTATCTGTAATACCCCTGAGAGGCCACAGGCTATTATTTTTATGAATCCTCTAGATTAATCAGGGCCCAGCCACAAGACCTGAGAAAATGAATGTCCGGGTCTGACCCCATACTCAACTTGGTGAGGAAATACAACTAGATAATACACAGGAGCTTTGGGGGAGAGGACGGTGGCTACTGCATATAAGCTGTCTCCCTGGACAACTGCTAAGTACAACACTTGAACTCCTAAACTTCTTCAAACCACATCCTCCAAGGCAGCTCTGCTAGACCCCAAATTCACTTTCTGGTGCCAGGAACAGGCCACTGTACTCATTGATAAAGCACCTATCTCCCAGGGCTCAAGCACTTGACAGATGCTATCACACTAAACTGTTAGTATTTGAGAGAAGCTAGGATAAAACATCTTTCTACTGATAAGGAATCTGAGACACTGCAAGTCAAGAGACTTTCTCTTGAGCACCAAGCAAGTCAAAGGCCATGGAATGCTGCAAACTGTCTTTACTCCTCAGGCCTCCTAATTAGGTCAACCGCAACGGCCCAGGCCACTTGGACGGCCCGTGCTATGGACCTCTCCCCCAGCGGCCACTGCTGCACTTCCTCCTCTGAGACCCCCCCGCACCCCCTAACCTACTGCTCCCCCCAGGTGACATTCGAAGCTGCCCTTCACTCCACTATCAGCTCCACTACGTGGCCTCTCCCCTCTCAGCAACTCCAGGGTCAAATGCCCTCCAGACATTTCATCAACATCATGATGTCAGGAGGATTATTTAAATGCCTTCTCGCTAAACCCCATTACAGAGAACAGAATTCTCCATGGCACAGACTGGAATTTGCACATTTGACTTCTGGTCTCTACCTCCTGATCTTTTCTCTCCCCTTCCAGCAAGAGCAGCTAAAGAATTTGTGAGGCCCAGTGCAAAATGAAAACAAAAAGCCCTTTGATTAACAACAACAACACAACTGTGAAGAATTTTAAGACCATGACAGCAGAGCATTAAAGCAAGCCCTGGGCCCTGTGTCTCTTCTTCCTGAGCTCTGAACACCTTTAAAGATGCATGGTCTGTGTCTTCCTGCACCTGGACTGCCGCCCCGCCACTACAGCAGCCCCCAGCCACTGTCTGCCAATCCCTTCGTCCCGCGCGCCACTGCCACCTGCATCCTGCCACAGCCCCTCAGAGACCAAGCAGTCGGCTAGTTAACTCACCAGATGAATTGTGCGCTGTGTCACCTGGAAGGTCCTAATCCCCACATCCTCATTTCAAGCGTGGCCTCCGGAACCCTGGCTGCACTGCCCTGAGGAATTCGTCACTGATCGGCCCAGGGAAACCCTGTGTGTGTGGACTGTGGGAATCCCACCATCTGTCAAGTAACCTTGCCCATGGCCCACCTAGACGTGGGGCTTAAGCCTGGAGAGAGTCTCCTCAGCAGAGTAATCCATCTCCTTTCTCCAGAAAGACAGACGAAACATTTAATTTCTCATTCTCTAGAACCAAATGCACATTTGTCAACTAAGAACAGCTCTGCCAATTAGCAGAGGCCTCAACCTGAATCAATAAACTTCAGCCTAAAAATAAAGCCATGCAAGCCCCTTTGCAGTACCGCTTGACTCAAAACAGACCTAAGTGGAATATTCCTTAATTACCACTGTTTCATAATAGGTTTTTTGACCCTCTTTTCTCAGGCATGTTTGACTCTCCAGGGTATTTCTAGGCATTGCAATTCAGCAATTTTAAATCTGTTTCTAGTCTCCAGATAGTATCATTCATCCTACCAAACAACCCAGGGCCTTGGCAGAAAGCAAAAATAAAATAAGAATTATATTATTAAGTACTGTATATCATTGCTCACATCATCCAATATAACCAGCGCTTTGAATTGCTGGCATTATTTAGAAAAGTCTGGGTGTTTTTCATGTGTCATTCAATTCAAGTACGTTTTACTTTATGTTCTGGAAACACTGAGCATCAGCTGAGTTTCAGAAATTTAAACTAGAGGAATTCACTAAGGGAATCCTTAAAGAATTCTTTTGTAAAATAAACCACTGTTTTCAATATGAATAATCATCCTGTAATCTATATTTTCTGTCAGATAGTTTACATATTCTGGTAGTAGGCAGCATATACTGTGTTTCATCAAAGAATGATGCCCAAACTGCATCATCTGAGACCGATAACTTAGATTTAGAAGTATTACATTCTATTTATTCAACTCAGGAAACCATGTTACTAACAATCCAGTGGAGACGCCAAGTTCTCAATATGAAATGAATTAATTACAGTGAATACAATGCAGGAAGAATGGGGCAGGACTTGTATAACTATAGCATCTGTGCCACATGTCCTTCTGGTAAAGAAAGAAGCGGGGGAGGGGTAGACATCTAGACACGTGTGCCTGAAAACTCTTGGTTACTACATAAAAACTGAAACAAAAATGTAAGATATGGGCTTCCCTGGTGGCGCAGTGGTTGAGAGTCCGCCTGCTGATGCAGGGGACACGGGTTCGTGCCCCGGTCCGGGAAAGTCCCACATGCCGCGGAGCGGCTGGGCCCGTGAGCCATGGCCGCTGAGCCTGCACGTCCGGAGCCTGTGCTCCGCAACGGGAGAGGCCACAGCAGTGAGAGGCCCGCGTACCGAAAAAAAAAAAAAAAAAAAAAAAAAAAGATACGTACAATTCTCTAGTCCTCAATCAGAAGTAGATCAGAAAAGGGATATAGGAAGAGCACAAAGCTCAGGGCTTAAGAGGCCTGAGTTTAGTGTGATTTGGAACAATGCAAAAGAGATCAGTTTCTTTGTCAATGAAATGAAAGCTTTCAACTAGATTATCTCCAAAGTTGCTTTAAACTCTCAATTTCTGTGATAGAATTTCTACTTTAAAATGCGGTTGGAGAAGCAGCTCTAGTACAAGCTCTTCAACTCCTTACACAGACAATACCAAGATTTAAAAACAGAAATTTCACCCTTGTTGTAAGTCTCTTTCACAAAGCTGTTCAGCAAAGGTATGAAGAAAACAACCAATTAATATAATTTTCACACTTTTGTTTACCCTCTGCCTACTTAGAAAAGCAATAAGAAGGCGTAAATGTCCACTAACCTGAAAAAAATGCCATCTTTCCCATATTATTGTATTTGAAAGTTTTCAGTAAAGTTAACACAAATTTCATGTTTTATTAAATATTATTTTCTGTATTATTTGAAAGTATGTTGGGAAAAATGGATGTTGTGACGACAGCCCCCAATTTTTCTTTTCCAAACTAAAGTCATACTTTCTTGTGTCTCAGTCTCCCTTGTCTAATTCCTATTCGGCCCCTTTCCTTGGCTTCATCTCTAAAAATCATTCAATAATCTCCATTGCTCTGATGCCCTGTATGAAGGATGCCTTGCAGGATTCTAGGACCCCAGGATTGTATCTTTTATAATGGCAATGCTGCTCGTTTTCCTTTGGACATAATTTTCTTTGGGCCAAATTACTTTTCCTTTATGTAAAAATGTCTTAAGCAAAGATTTTCTATATCTTAAAAAACAAAACAAAACACTTATTTGAATGACTAGTTTTACAGTTGCTAAAGCAAACCCCAAATATTCAAACTTGTGGGAGGAAAAATACGTATTTTTTTTTTTTTTAATGGAGGAAAGCACATCAAAGTAGACTTCTAAAGGTCTGGGATCGCCATTTTTTAAATTCCTTGCCTTCCATAAAAATTAAACATGTTTTAACTCATTTTGCTTGCTTATCATGTCCTTCCAAAGGTTTTACAATGTAGTTTCATTTTGTTATTTTTCAGATCCAAAGACAAATGTTTGCTTTGTGTTTTATTCTAGTTCCTTATTTGAGAGACTCATAAGGACTCCATTGTTCAAATTTGCATGCTTCATAAAAAACACATATTTGAGTAAATTATACTTACAAAGCTTAGCATTTGCTGACATCTCTCATTAATTACTACACTAATTTATAGGTTATAAAAAGGCTACAGGGAAGACACAGGACTGTCTCTAAGGAAGGTTTGTGATAGGAAAACTTGTGCAATATAATCCTTCTCCCTAAACTCCACAATTTAATCATAAGTGAAAATTGGTCAAAAGAACATTAAGGGTAGTTTTTATTTTCGATGATTCTTGTTGGAAAGGGAATATATTCATTAATTGTTCAAATATTTACTGAGCATCTACTACACCAGTCTCAGTGCTCTGTCCACATATGCAGTTGAAGCATGGGTGAGAAAAGCAGGGTATTCCTTTGGTACAGGAGGGAGATCCATGCAGGCTGACCCCAAGTTCTCCACCCTTCGATGTACTGCCTACCAACCGACTCAAGGACCTATTTCTTCTCAGATTGCCCTTGTCTCTGAGCCACTACCTAGCCAGCTGTTTCCCTGAGTCCCTGGACACCACACAGACCTCCTGGAGTGGGATGGAGCTATTCATCACCATTCACCACTGCCCTGGGGACAGATTTGTTTCCAGATTGTCAGCAAGTTTTGAAATAGTGATCTGCAGAAGAGCCATTTTAATCTCTGTGATTTAAAAAAAAAAAATTTTTTTTTAAACGAAACATAGGAAATGTGGCCCAGGTGTGTTTGTTCCACCCATCTATAGCTGAAAATTCATACACTTCGCAGAAAGCGCCAGGGTTATGTAAAGAATAAGGGCAGTGAAGTGAATTGTTTAGGTGATGAGAAACCAGACAGGCCTCAGCTTTGCAACCATGTCCAGTGGGTCCAGTATGTCTAAGGTATTTCTCACTTAAAGAAGCACATAATGGTGGTTTCCATCTGTGATAACAAGGGACTACTGGAGTTCCAGCTTCCTTGATATTTCATTGAGTTTGACTTTGTTAAAAAATAAATATATCACATTTCATATAAAAGAAAATATGGATTATAGGAGACAAGGCGTATCTTGAAAGATCTCACTACCAGACACCTAGAAATGCTAGAAATATATATATATATATATATATATAAAACAAATACCCCCATTTAAATGCATAGTTGAGCTCACAAAAAGTAACAGAAATCCCCAAGGAAAACCAGAGCAGAGCCGTAAACCAGCATGAAATGTACAGCTGAACTCAGCCAGAGGGCTGGCTCTTAGGAGTCCTTTGAAAGCCAGAAAAAGAGATCCCAGGCTGTATCAGGTAGGAAGGCGAGCCAAGGACCCTCAAAGTGCTACATCTTCATTGAGAGAGTAGACTGGAAAACCAGTTACCTGCAAAGACTGAGGACAAGATGAAGCAAGCATGTTGGATTCAGCATAATACCAGGTGTGTGCTTTCCTGGATTCATCATTTAAATTTACCCTAACTGTGTGGTCCAGGAACCAGCCCCCTCAAACCCAAGTCAAAAAATAACAAAGCAGTCCCGGGTTGGAAGGGCCTGGGGACACCTGACAGGGCCTATGCAAATCTTCAAATGGATGTACCCTCAACCCCAAGCAGAGATAACCAGATCAGCGATGTGAATGTAGAAAAAAAGCTAATAGATGCGTCCCAGTCCAAATTAAACAACGGTGCACTGTCTTCCTTTTTCTAGGAAAAGAACATTGCTTTCCTAGCTAAGTTAATGTTGCCTTAAATACGGTGGGGAAAACAATAAAATTCTAACTGATCCCCTGGAGACTAATCTGAAAGGACAGGATGAGACCACTAAGTGCTCAGGAGAAAGGGAAACCAAGTAGGGCTGCTGTTGCTTTGTAATAACGAACTGGAGATCAGGACCCTGACAGCATTGCTGATTTCCTGGGAAGGCCCAGAGAATGGATTCAGAGCAGCTGTCGCATGGAGACTGTGATGATCGGGCGTTAGTGACTGAGCTTTATAGGCTGGCAGAACCATAACTGTAACAAAGGCATCTTTAGAGTCCGTCATTTGAATAAATGCAGACAAAATTGATAGTTAGTTTTAATTGCTATTTAAGTGCATTTTGTCCTGGCAACAGTGTCGGGTGCTCAGTTGACTGTTTCTAATTTATGTTGTCACTATGCTTCTGGCTCACACAGGGGAGAAGCCAAAGTTAGATTGTGTCTAAGTCAGCAGCAAGCCAGAGCTGACAAGACCAGGAGGTGAGTCAGGTCTCGTGGCAGAGGTAGGGCCACACTCTAAGACGTGGACCTTGAGTCCATCACGACAGATCCTTGCTCTGCAAGGATGCAACATGGGAAGGAAGTGCAGGCAGAAAGGACCAAGTGCAAGGCTAAGGGGGCAGGGTTAAAGGAAAGCAGGAGCGGCCCCGGTCATCCTGCACCAAGGGCACAGGTGGAACAAGGGGAAATCTACCCAGAAACGAAGAGGAACGTCTCAGGAACGTCTCAGGATCCGTTGCCTTTCCCGTTGCCTGGGAAAGGCAACGGATCCTCACAAAATGCAGATCACAGATATCTGGTCACCCCAGGAAAGGGGGCCTCATCTCTTACTTGGTGATACAGTGAGGATTGTGGCTAAGAGACCAGTAGTCTGGGTAGTTGCTTGGAGCAAGGTACTATCAGAACAAGGTACACAGAACTCAAATGTTTCCTAACTTTTTAGTAAAAATTCTGTGTCTTTGTAAGTAAGATCTTGAATAAAATATTTTTAAATCCTTTAATGAAAGAATGTAAAGCTAAAACAATTGCTTTAAAAAAAAAAAGCTTCTGTTAAAGACTAAAAAGGCGATGTGACATTCACATCATCTAAGACTGTCTTTGACAGATTGTTCCAGTACACTTTTCTTTTTGTTTGTCTTTTTAGATTAGTAAACAGGAATTATTGGCATTTTTATACAGTACTTAAGCATCGCTGTAAATGTTTTCATAATTCATTATCTAACCACTTAATTTTCAGTTTAGTGAAAGGAAATGAAAACATTCTAAATGAGTTTTCCTAAGTATTGGGTGAACACAGCTAGAAATAGCTGCTGAATATGATTATAAAATTTGGTTTGAAAAGAAATATACCTCTGTAGGCGGGTAGAATATAAAAGTCTGTACTTCAATCTGAACAGAAAACTTTCCACAGCAGTAAGTGTAGCAGCCATTCCGCAGGGTCTCAAAGCAGGTGATTATATTTGTGGACATGTGGGAAAATCTCTCCTATATGGGAATGAAAACACTGCCACACACTGTCGACTACTGGATACGTTTCATTGAAGAACTCACCAGCGCCTACTAGTCAAGTCACTAGAGGTTTCTTTTGGTTCTAGAATATATTATAAAGTGCTACCGTACGAATGAATGGCAACAACTATTTAAGTAGGATGCACTGTAAATAGTAGGCTTATTTCTTAAACAACCACCATCAATAACCAATATCCAATATTTCTTTATTCTACTCATATGAAGTTCATTTTGGATTTTAACCATACAAAAATATTAAATATTCACTGATTGTGCACATTTGAACTTCTGTTACTTTGGACTTAGTTTGGCTGAAACAGAAATAGAGTAAAAGTGATTATGCAGAATGTGCAGATCGAAGTTAATCAGAAAAAAAAAAAACAGCCTCTCAAAGGCAAGGGCATTCCAGAGCTGCACCAGCAAAAGCACAAGGATCCTGGTACCTGCCCAGACCTGACATCACTGAATCAGTCACAGCCGCCTAGGCACCAAGCATTACAATGCTCCAACCCAGGCACAGTGGTTGAGAGCCCACCTGCCAATGCAGGGGACACGGGTTCATGCCCCGGTCCGGGAAGATCCCACATGCTGCGGAGCGGCTGGGCCCGTGAGCCATGGCCACTGAGCCTGTGCGCCCGGAGCCTGTGCTCCACAACGGGAGAGGCCACAGCAGTTAGAGGCCCGCGTACTGCAAGAAAAAAAAAAAAAAAGTAGCCTACAATGCTCCAACCCCATCAATTGTCCTGACCTACCCTTTTCCAGAGACACCACAAATGCTAAGAAATCTGTCACAAGCATCTACACCTTGTTCTGGAATTCTTCCAGGACTGCCTTCTACCTACCCATCCTGTTACTTGTCCCTCCATGGCTTGTTTCCCAGCCCCTGTTGACACCCAGTTTTCACTCCATAGGAAGATGCTCCAGTTTTGTTCTGTTAAATAGGCTTTGAAAGGGCCATTCGTTCAGGGTGTCACTTTCAGAATCTTCCTGTCTGCTTCTTGCACCCAAACCATGAGAAAGAGGAGTCATTCCTGAATCCCAGGCTCAATGCCTGGAGAGAGTCTCAAATGCCCCGAGCTGGGGAAGGAACTGTACGACGAGAAGCCAATGAAAATGACTGCATTCAGCAAACAACCTGGATCCTTCCCAACTAATCCAAACCCCACCCTTTATTCCCTGCACCATTGCTACATCTATTCAGCTCCTGACTTCCTGAACTTTGTCTGCCTTTTCTATTCCCAAACTTACCCTTTAAGCTTGACAGATTCAATTTCCCTGGGTTTAAACCTCAAAATCATAGAATACACGTAAAGGTACTCTTCTACATCATTAGGCCTCTAACTACTAAGAAACACTCCATCAACCACAGCCTGATCTTTCCTGCTGTTTTATTTAGCATTCATTCCTCCACCGCCACCACTCTGTTTCTCCCCCTCTTATCAATCACCCTCCCCCCGCACCACACACACAATTACCGGAGGCACAGGACAAGGGCACTGGCAATCTCACCATCCTCTGCATTCACCAGTCCACATCTGCAGCACCGTGCTCAGTTAAGATTTTAACAGGTGTTTTCGCAAACTGGAGAATGAAGGAAAGTCTAAAAACTGCCCTATGAGGACCAGTTGAAAGAACTAGAAAGGTTTAGCTAGAAAACAGGCCTCTTCAGATCTTTCGATTGTTACAAGTCCTTAGTAATTTGACTATTCCAGATTGATTTTAATGGTTCTCAGTAATTTGATAACAAGTGTTTGCTGTGGTAGCCGACTTATGGGTACTCGGTTCCCTGTCTTTTTTTTAAAAGGGGGATTTTACTTTAAGCTATACATTTTCTAAAACTACAAAAATGAATTCTTGGGGGAAAAAAATGCTGACTACTACATTGAAGATTTCATGGAACTACCGCTTCCAATCATCTGATCACTTCAGATGGGCTAACAATGTTAGATAAGACCTCTTTATCAGCAACGCCATTGCATCCCACAGCACTGATTTCCATATTCAACAAAACCTCTCTTTGCATAGATACGTGTGTAAAAACAGAACATCCGGTACAGAGGCCAGAGTGCCATCGAAGGTAATTATTGAGACAGTCAAGTTCTTTTATGCCAGCAAAAATAAGATGCTGGGGGTCTGAGGGAATTTCAGAACCTGATTTCAAAAGGATCATACAGGGAGGAAATAGAATTTAGCATGGTGGACTACTCTACAGCATATATTTGTAAGTATGAGATTCTATAAAATAGTTGATGAATACAATAATGTTCCTTGATATAAATGACTAGTGGATGTTTATTTCAAAAGCAGAAGTGTTAGCAGGGTTCTTCTAAGGAAAACAAAGAAACAAACTAGTAAACACACTTTGTGTGGCCTAGGCTTTGAATACTTAAAACTTAAAAGTCACTCATGTATAAAGAAGCTTCTAAATTGAGCAGTAAAGTTTAGAGTATGGTCTTTCATTTTATGTGTTTCTTGTGTGTATGTGTGTATATATGTTTAGATAAAGATACATTATAAAATCAGGAACTTCAGAATTGTTTGTTTCAAAAATTACGCACTACCAATCATTAGTTCCATCATTTAATTAGCTGTACTGATTTCAAGTGTAGGTTGTTAGACGGTTTCTATGAAGTATTAACTTGATTTTATGAAATTTCTTCATTCTTTAATGTTATGCCTAAGCACAACTATTGCACAAATTACTTGTTTTTCACTTTTATTTAAGTTATTAATTTTTTAATTTTTTAATTTATTCATTTTATTTGTTTATTTTTGGCCACATTGGGTCTTCATTGCTGCACGCTGGCTTTCTCTAGTTGCGGTGAGGGGGGCTACTTTTCGTTGCGGTGGCGTCTCTTATTGCAGAGCACAGGCTCCAGGCACACGGGTTTTAGCAGTTGTGGCTCGCGGGCTCTAGAGCACAGGCTCAGTAGTTGTGGTGCACGGGCTTAGTTGCTCCGCGGCATGTGGGATCTTCCCGGACCAGGGCTCGAACCCGTGTCCCCTGCAGGCAGACTCCCAACCACTGTGCCACCAGGGAAGCTTGTTTTTTAAAAGGCAAGAATTTTGTGTGCTATGACAGACAAAATCTCACTAAAATAAAAATTTTTTCTACGTTTTTCTAAATCTTATGTGACACGTCACATTATAAAATAAACACATTCAAATGACAACATTACATATGAACAGAATGTCAACTGTCTACCAGGATAATAAGAACACTTAAATATGTCAAAAGGCTCAATTTAAGAAAATTTATTTATTTTCATATCACTTTGAGAAAGATTTCATTTAAACGTTAGAGGAAACTTGAATCTATTCCTGGCATATTATATATCTAACTCAATTAATAACTAATGCATTTATAACCACTCTAAGAATTGGCTTTCATAGATGAAATATATTCTTTCTTTAAAATAATCAGGAAAAAACATTGGAGGTAAAATCATACGGACGCCTAAACTTGTTCCAAATATTCTATGCTTAGATAGTAACAATGCACACTAGTTTTACCACGAGGATATTGAAAAATAAAAAAGCTAGGTAAATTAATATATAATATTAAATAAGATAAAATATTTAAAGAAAAAGCAATGGAAAATACAAATAAAAAGTATAGGAATTTTTATGATATCAATGCATGAAACTAATAAAATTCTAAATAAGGAGTTAATAAATCAAAAATGTAGATAACCATAATCTAGCACTTACAAAGTGGAAAAAATATTTGCTTAAAATGTAAGGCAGGGAATTCATAGAAATCTTTGCCAAATATGCATTCTCCAGGAAGCACACAATAATTTTTTGTTTGTTTTTGTTATTATTTTATTTTTAGGTCAATGGAATTTTTCTACGTATCATACCACCAATATGAGGAAAAAATGATTATTGTTGATGTGAAGCTTGGTGAGTTTCTCCAATTTAAATCAATTCTATAGCTCATCAGTTTAAGTCATTCTTTCACAGGAAACTCTTTTCTTGCCAAACAGAATTATAGTTATGTGGAATATTTGAGGCTTATTTATATTTTTACCAGTAAATGACCATGTGTGCTCTAATTTGAAAGGTATAATTTCACCGCAAATGTTCTTAATTGGATTTAACTATAAGCAAAATAAATATGAGTTTATCAACAGGAATTTTAATCAAATTCTAGTTGTGAAGAACTATACTTTAAATTTTTTTTAGAATTTACTCCTTTTGGAATCACCAAAAATATTTCTTAAAAGTTTGCAATTGTAGGGCTTCCCTGGTGGCGCAGTGGTTGAGAGTCCGCCTGCCGATGCAGGGGACAGGGGTTCGTGCCCCGGTCCGGGAAAGTCCCACATGCCGCGGAGCGGCTGGGCCAGTGAGCCATGGCTGCTGAGCCTGCACGTCCGGAGCCTGTGTTCCGCAACGGGAGAGGCCGCAACAGTGAGAGGCCCACGTACTGCAAAAAAAAAAATTAAAAAAAAAAAAGTTTGCAATTGTAAATATGAAAGTGTTTCACTCTGTCACTATATTTTGGTAACTGTAGATGTGGATGCACTACTTAATGATAAATATTGTTGAATGCAGGACTGCAGACATTTCCTTTTAAACCACTAGCTATTTTGGAAGTTCTTTGTCCTCACACTGTGAATTATATTTTCTTCATTTTGTCAGATGAAATTCCAAAGGCTGCCTTTTCTCTTCTCCTTTTAGAGGTATGAGAATTTTAATTTCTATTACTTTGTCTGCTTTCCATCTTCCAGGATTCGTTTGAAATATTGTGTTTTCTGTCTCCATGTTTAATCTGCCTTCTCCTTCATGTTTAAGCCTTATACATTCCTTTACTATAATTTGAGCAGTGTCAGTTGGAAGAAGTAATAAACTCAGGAGTTCAATCTGTTCTATTACCAGAAACTGGGTTAAATAATTGTGCATTTATCTCTTGGTTTCAACGCTGGAGGCATTATGAGGACATGGGGAGTGTTCTGTGATATTCCAGCAAAGTGGAGGTGCATAGTGATAGTGAATCCAGCAGTAACTGAAGGAGGGTATGCAGGTGTGCAAGGGACGTGCAGTCCCAGGAATCTTAGAAGATGAGCAGCAGGCTTCCAGTCACTGGGACAGCAACCAACAAGCTGCATTTCTCAATGGATTAGAAAACCAGAAAACTTCACAAAACAAGACTATTTTGTGATCTGATTTTTCTATGTAGAAAAATCATCTTGTACCCAATTCTGTCACTAAGTATTAATTTAATTGTTGATGCTTTTATGTCATTATATTCTATTGGCATTCCATAATTTAATAAATCTGTGAATGTTTGGCTTAGAATACAACAACATATAAACAACTACTTATACATGATTATCAAATAGCATTTGTACATAACAGCAGGAAATTTATACTCTAGTAAGAGTAAAGTCAGAAATATAAATAACATTATTTTTATATATTTGTATATATTTTTGTATATTATATATATTTATATTCCACTCCTTTTCCGACTAATGAGCCACCTGGGCCAGAGAACCTCCCTCTGCATCAGTCATGTAGCTGAGCACAGGGCTGCGACTCATCTATACGGAGCCTTTGCTGGAATTTAAAAAGGGAGCCTTTCCACCACATGGATGAAACCCCACTTGGGGGCCACAACCTGGAAAGGGAAGTGTGGGTGGATCTCAGCCCTTCTCTCCTCCAGACCAGGCATCCGGGTTGGGGGACAGCCTGCATAATTGTACATAAGCGGAAGCTCTGGCTGGGCTGTCCTCTCGCCCCTTCCCCTCTACCCCTCAAGCTTGTCAGGGCTCTTCTGGCCAAACAAATCCTTCCTGGCGGCCCCATCCCTTCAATAGGGTACACATGCCACATGTGTCTGAAGCTCTGCAGCAGACCTAGCTAATTATAAAGCTGGAACCTCAGCTACTAACATAATACGTGAACAACAGAAAAACAGGAACACAAGAGCAAACGCAAACGAAGGAAGGAGGATTTGCAGGGTGTGCTGACACACTGAAGAATGAACAAGATTAATTGGAAAAACTTATGAGGTGAACTTTAAAAAGAGGAAGGAATACAGTCTGACAGAACATGTGCTTCCTGTACATACATTAGAGCTTAGGAAATATTTCCTGAGGGACAGAGTGTAAGAAGCTGAAGGACTGATCAGATTAACTGGAACAGAAAGTTTTCGCACACATGCATTTTTCTAATATTTACAGTTCCATTTTAGAGAAGAGGAAATTAGGAAACTGAGAGTTTAATTAATATGCCCAAGTTCACACAGCTAGTAAGAGCCTGAACTCAAGCATATGTCTGTTTGGCTTCAGAGCCCAGGATTATGTTAATACACCCTGTCATCTCTCAGGAACTGCGGGACTCCCCAAAACTCTAGTGCACCCAAAAATTACTTTACCTTTGCTGTGCTGCTGACCTCCGTGGGTGGTGCACACTAAGACTGCTCTGCTTTTGTCAAACAGGTGCATTCAATTTAGAAAAGAAAATATGATGACTTATAAACAGACATGAACTTTAGATACACAGATCACCAATGTGTGCAAATAGATCCAGTAGATCAAGTGAGGAGACGATGAGATATAAAAACGATTGTTAGGGCTTCCCTGGTGGTGCAGTGGTTGAGAGTCCGCCTGCTAATGCAGGGGACACGGGTTCGGGCCCCGGTCCGCGAAGATCCCACATGCTGCGGAGCGGCTGGGCCCGTGAGCCATGGCCGCTGAGCCTGCGCGTCTGGAGCCTGTGCTCCGCAACGGGAGAGGCCACAACAGTGAGGGGCCCGCGTACCGCAAAATAATAATAATAATAATAATTTAAAAAAAAAAAGAAAGAAGTTGTCTACCATCCTCCTACTTAGAAAATAAGCAGAGAGCCATCAGGTATAATCCTCATCTTAGAGTTGATTACAGAGATGAGGAATCTTGAAACTTGAGGGTGCAATTACACACAGGATCAGTTAAGGACAGCCAATCGCTGCAACAGTTTTCTCAGCCTCGATTATTTCAGTGTTAATCAACTTCAGTCAGATTTGTCCTTCTAGAAAAAGACTTATTTTCATCACATTATTATTGAAAGACCTCAATGAATTATCCCTACCAACAGGGTAGAGCCCAGCATTGAAGGCTGTCCAGAATCTACCTGCACAAACATATTCCCTATAATAAACTCTCCCTTTTGCTTAAACTAGTGTGAATCTAGAATAAACTCTCCCTTTTGCTTAAACTACAGTGAATCTATATTTGCACTCAAGAGTCCTAATTTTGTTCCATCCTGTAGATGTATTTAGCTTCCTGTCCCTTGGTTCTCCTCACAGCAAAGACCACACAGAAAATGAAGTCCAGCAGACCACAGCACCCATAAGTTCTTATCCCCAAACCTGCAAATATACTTAGACCTGCACCTGTGCCTTCCCTGCCCCTTCCGATTACAAGGGGACAGTAACTTCCTCCTATGCTTCCACTGGGACATCTCCAAAGTCCGACACCCCCCTTCTGAATCCCACCTCCTCCTTCGTCTTCAGAAACCTGAAATTCTACTGATTTTCCCTCCTTCTCCTATGTGTTCACCCTCTGTCCATGGCTACCACGGCCAACTTCAGGCTGAATCACTCGCAGTGTAGACTTTATGAACCATGTCCCCAGAGATGTGCAGGCCAGGTCTCCATTTCCTCTTATTTTTTGCTGCTTGTTTCTGCCCTCCCCACTCCACTAAAACCACTCTCACCGGGGTTATAGATGACCTTCTTGTTCACAAATCTGAGGGATGTTTTCAGTCCTTTGCTCTCTTAATCTCTACCCAGGTCCTAACTCTATTAGCCATTTTTTTTCCTTCTGATAACTCCTCCCTTGGTTTCTGTCATAGCATATTATTCTGATTTTCCTCCTCTGTCTCAGTCTCTCTCTTAATCACGTGTGTTCATTCATCTGTCTTGAGCCACCCACTCTTCTTGTTTTGTACTGTCTCCTGGACCATCTCATCTTTTCTTTTGGCTTCTCTTATATGTTTTATGAAAACTGCCCATGTTTACCTTGAGGTTGAATCTCTTTCACCTGAACTTATTTCCTTTCCTTCTCCCACCAGGTAGAGTCAATAGATCAACAAGTTCAGATAGTTCCTCCGCTAAAACACCTGAAATCTATCCCCTTCCCACCACTGCTACTGCCACCTTCCTCACCGAAGCTTGTAACATCCCTCACCTGGACTCCTGCAGTCACCTCCTAACTGGTCTCCCTCATTCCACCCTGGCCACCCTACAATCCATTCTACTACAGAACCAGTTTCAAATGTTAACACGTCTATTCCATATCTTAAAACCTTCAATGACTTTTCAGCTTCTTACTATGAAACTGATGGTGTGTAAGGCCTATCGTGCTTGGCTTCTGCCTCTACCCTTATGACTTCATCTCCCACCACGTTCTTGCTGCAATGAACACTTTGGAGCCTTTCTCTCCGAGCTCTCTCCCTGCCACACTCTGGACTCATGTAGTGACCACATTCCTTTCATTTCCTCAACGAGGACTCGACCCATTGCCTCCTGACCTGGGCCCAAGCTGCCTCTCTCCTTCACTCAGCACATTCCTGCACACCCTGTAGTTCTAGCTCAGCTACTGCTTTACCGGGATGCCTCCTCTAACCACCCCCGGGTCCGGTTAGGTTCTCCTCGCATGTGTACTCATGGGCCCCTGTACTTCCTGTTGCAAAGTCCCCACCACGTGAATTTTCACTGCTTGTTAGTGAGGATGGGAAGAGGAAAGACGGGACCTATGTAGACCCCCGGCAGCCAGAACCTGGTACATAACAAGTGTTCAACAGATGTTTCCCATGAACCAATAAAGACTGATATTAAACTCACTCTTTATCCTGAATAACTCACTGCAGATAAGTGTGAATATATATTTAGCAAAGTATTTCCGGCTCTCATTGTAAAGTGTGGATTTAATCATTTTTAACAAATGTTTGAGTTTTTTTTCTCAAAGTCCTGAGTTAAAAACCTTCTGTGCCATACATTGTCGATAAAGCCTGGGCTGACTAACCTCTACCTGAATTTTAAAGTCAAAGTCACGCTGACCAGAGTGGGGAACGCCAGGTAGGCAACACTCCACTCAGCACCCGCCCTTAAAAAGGCTTCTGTTTTTATTTGGCTGTTTACACTATTTTGTTTGGTTAATTACAAAGAGGCCAATTCTTGTTCAGTATATTGAGAGATCTTTCTATAAACAAGAGTTCTCCAAAGTGGGAAGACTTGGGAGTTGGTGAATTCATTGCTGGGAGCCCCTGCATGGAAAGATCTTTTTCAGAGAGCTGTATTTTTTGAAAGCTGTTATTAGAGAACGGGTGGGCCAGATGAGTTCTAAAATCACAACTCGAAGCACCTATATTCCTATAAAGCATTTATGAGATGAGTTATTTTATTCTCTTCCCTCCTTCCCATCCCCACCAGTGGTTGTGTTCCATTAACTTCAAGAACCCATCCTTATTATTTTATGATTTATAACTTTGTCTGTTCTTTAGAAATTGACTCTAATATATAATCATTTTAAATCACTAGATTATACTAAGTATATGCTGCATTTCTTTAGAAAAATGAGCAGGCGGAATTGTTGGATTTGTAAGATGTGCAGAGATGACTCTAAGAGGCCTCCTTCAAAGTAAGTAGCATGTAAATTATATTACCGTTATCATGTATATTTATCACATGATAAGTAGGTGTATGTTTATTCAACTGCTGTCTTAATTTTGCTCAGAAAGTAAAATTTGCATTTACACGTAATTCCACTAGAAGGGCAACCATGCGTTACACTAAGGTTCCATTTTCATTATTCATGGTTCACACTTGAGAATCCAGCAAGGTTAATGTTTTTAGAGAGTCTTTTACAAACAGATATTCTTGGGGTTTTTTTAAAGTCTTATATTGTTAAAATTTTATATGTTAAAATGAGATTCTTTCATCCAAACTATTTACATGGTTCAAACCCTCTATCTACAAAGCGCCAGACCTTCGTCCGTGGTCGGAAGAGGTGAGACTGGAGGGGTAACCAAATGCTCACCAAGCTCCCAGGTCTCTTCTACATTTTGCCATAACTCAAAGTGAAGCCATTCAGGTGGGGCCAGTGGCTATACTAAAATGGAAAGCGGAATGCCTGAGGAGGGTAACAAACCATTTGACTGGATTTGCTCACCCTGAAGAATCCCCAGGCCGAGGATCCCTGTTAGGTTAACCTGAGAGCCTGACCTCATCTGCATGGAGACTCAGTCGTGGCCACACATCCCTGCTGCAGTCGGAACTCCTGGTATGCAGGCTCCCACCCTGAGGTATCCAAACATCCAAAAATGCAAACCACCTACTGTGTGTTTGGAGGATGCAGAGTCTCCGGTGGTGGGTGGGAGAGACAGGAAGACCCAAAGCTCAGCATTTCAATTGACCAGTTGAGGCTGCTGAACTGCACAGGCCTGTGTGAGGAGGAAGACGAGAAGGCTGGTTTGGGAAGAGCTTCCTCTTCTGCTGACGATTCCCATAAAGCATCACCATCAACGCTTGCCTTCCTTCTACCTGCCCTGACACCCACCATCAGGGCCGGCGAAGGCCAAGGAAAGAGAATTCACATTCCTCACAAACCAAGAGATGACAGTCATTTGATAAGTGCTTAATGTTCTTGACCTAACTTAATGTTCAGGGTAACTTTGTGGATAATAAAACTGAAGCTTGGAGATTTTAAGTTAGACCAAAAGCTATCAAGTCCAGCCCAGGAATCAGAACCCAGGACTGTCAGACTCCAGACCCTCCTCATTCCTCTCTCCGCAATGTTGTGATGTCTCAGAATGCTCCCGTATCTGTTTGGTGCCTGCTCTCTCTCTGTCCAGAAGAAAGGAGGGGACACAAAAGTGGAGTCTGTTATTAGAAACTCCAGTGGATGAGGGGACAAAGGTGTTTAGAATTACCCTAAGGGAAACTGGTAGCCACGGGACAGCATGAAATTGGTGAAATACTCAGGAAAAATTACAAGCAAAAATGGGATTCAGCCAAAACCAAATTTTACTTCACAGCTTTACCCCCAACCATAATTACCCCAATCACAATGCATCTCCATAAACTCATGACCCTTAGAGGCACAGGTACTCCCTTGCCAACAATCACCAACACCAAACTTTGAGCTAACCCAGGACAGTGACGGCATCTCCTCTCACGCTGTAGCTTTTCTTCTCTCCTACATGACAGTTAGGTCTGCAGGACACCTTGCCAAGCACTTTTCATTTCGACGGATTGGCAAAGGTGATTTTAGGTTTCTGTTTTTAAAAGTTCTAATACGAGAAAGGAACAACGAGTCTGACACCGTTGCATGGAAATGTTTGTTGAAAACAATCTCAACGGCAGTGCACTGTTAAGCCTCAGTGCTGATGTGAACAGTCCATCTAGAACTAGCAAGTACCACCTGAACTTTCAGAAAACAAAGGATATTTGACCTTTCTAGGACTCCCAATATTTTTCTGTGTCCCAGGTTACTTTTTAACCTCTTTAACTAATCTTCTTTCGCTGTGTTAAGTACCTGCTAATGCAGATGGCTGTCACCTCAACACTGAGTACTGAGCTAACTATACCAGGTGATAGCCAATGGGCAGTGCTTGCTTGTATCTATAGTGGCTTTTGATTAGATGCGGTTATTAAAAATAGGAAAAGTAAGAACGTATCATAAACTCAGTGGCAATGAACGGATTGAGTATTTCAAAGGAGGGAAAGAAAGTGATTCTAAAGAACAGTCGCTTACCAATTCACCTCAAAAAGCCCACCAAAATGAAAGAAATGAAGTCTCGAAGCCAGTATCTTCCACAGATATTTTCAAAATGGTAAATAGCCTTTTTCATATGTTTAGGTCAAATGTAACTTGACATATTATTCACAGTGATAAAAACTAAAACTGTCAAGGTAAAAACATATAGAGCAAATAACTGACCAAGAAAAGATTTATACATAATAAATACAAAGTTATGCATGCCAATAGGTTTTGTGGATAAACTCTAAGAGTCTAATACATAAATGAGCAAACACATTGCTGGTGGCAGCGGCATACAATGTATAACCTTTTTAGAAGCATTGATTCTACTTCTGTTAATCTCTTAAGGAATTACCTTGACTGTGGGCATGGCAAGCCTCAATGACAGCTGGGTTATTTTGGTTTTATTGGTGAAAAATTAGAAATGATCAAAACACTCATTGAGAATAATTATGTAAACTATGGAATGCCCCCTTGTAGAATACTTCATGGTCACTATAAATGATACTGACTCCCAGTGATTATAAATTTACAATTACTCATCTAAAGATAAGAGAATAAATATCTCCCTAATCAAAAAAATAAATAAATTTACAATTTTATAACACTATAAATTGTGAAGACATAAAAGGCTTATTAAAAGGGTATATATGCATATGTATGTGTGTGTATATACACGTATATACACACCCCACACACATATAAAGTATGCGCACACATATGCAGAGAATGATTGCTTCTTGGTTAAAAGCACACAAACATGCATACAACCAAAAAACTAAAAAGAAATACATCAAAATATTAACAATGGTAATCTGGGCCGCAGAGATTATAAAACTCTGGTTCTTTGTCTTTTAAAATTTATTTTATCAGATTTTCATGTTTTTTCTACTTTTATATTTTTATAATTCTAATCACTTAGAAAGTAAAAATAAAACGTAAAAGATCACTGGAAAATAAATTTCCACCCAAAACTACACACAAATAGAGTATAACTATATTTGGGCATTATTTTCAAGATAGCATATTTCTATTTAGTTCAGAAAAAGCTTGAGAATATTTTAGTGCAATGAGCACCTTTTGTTTCTTTTCAAAGCCTTACTTTGGAGGAAGCATTACAGTGGGCCCAGTCTTTTGAAAAGTTGATGGCTACGAAATGTGAGTATCATGTACATATCATTTTTTTAAATAACTAGTCAGTTTTATTCTCGGAGGAAGATGAGGGAACTTGGTGATGTATGTTTGCTGCTCTTCTCATAGCCTTCTAAACGGCAACTGCCACGGTTACAAAAAGAAACCTGAAAATAGTTTGCCGTGTCAACCAGTACTATTTTCTTTGGTGTGAATTAAAGCAAAATTAGTCATTGTGAATACTTATTCTTCACAAGTATATGTGTAAAATCCTTTGGAAAATATGCTTAAATAGTAACACATACTGAAATATACTGCCTTCCTCTAGCTTTCTAAAGTTATAATTTTTTAAAAAAACTAACAATTTCCTCTTCCTAGTGCCTTGGGACGTAAGAATAAATTTGAGTTTTGATATTCTAAAAATCCTCAAAGTTTGCTTCTAACTTTATCAGTGTCTGATTTAAGTGGGACTGCATATAAGTCCATAGTTAGTTATATGTAAGTGTCAGAATTCAGATGGTATAAATGGAAGATGATAGCAGTGGAGGTGAGGAAGATAAAGTCACAGGCTCAACACAAGACAAATGAAGGAGCAGTCAACTGTGTCTGGGGTAGGAAACTGGGAGGCTGTAGGAAATGATAAACACCAGAAGACAGGTACAGAGAAAAATTAGGGCGCACTCAAAGAAAATTCCTCTGTTTGCTGAACTTGGTACTTTTTTCAAAATGCAGTTTGTTCCCCTCAAATGTCTGCTACTGATTTGCTCTATATCTTTTTTTATTTGAGATTCCCTGTTAGCTCCTCTGTGAACGTTTAATCTGTTTACATCTATTGACTGTGGGAGGGGAGTTAGCTGTGATACCCAAGGTTTAAATTGGCAGGGGTGCCAGCAGTTATTCTGGGCAGGGTGCTTCCTGTCCCCCAAGGCTCGCCATGTTCCTGGGGTGCTGCCTGCTCTTCTCGACTCAAGGGCCCCCACCCCCCAACTCCTGTTCGGAGACAGCTGTCGCCACCTGGCCTCGAGGGCCATGGCACAGGTGCGGACCCCTGGCTACTCCTACTGAAACACCTTAGCCAGCCGGCCTGGCTCTTATTCCACGGCGCCCACAGTGCTGGGACCCACAGCTCCAGGCTCTGTCACCACCTGAGGGCCCACCTCAGGTAGCAGCCCTCCCCAGTGGGCACAGAGGGCCACGCTTTCTTTCTCTGACGCCACCATCCCCGCCTCTCACTTTTCAGGTGTACCTCCTAGTTTGTGATCCGGTTTGCCAGCATGATTGCAAATTTTAAGATAGGTACCCTTTTGGTCAATTTTAGGACATTGGTATAGGAGGAAGAGACTAAAGTGTATGTTCAGTTGGCTATCCTGACTGATCCTCTGTTAATAATTCAGAGTTCGTCCCAAGCCCCAGTAATCCATATTGTGCAGCATTGCCAGATTAATCTCCCTCTTGGAGTTTATTATTCTTCATCTGCAAAACGGCATAATATCATGTATCCTTTCAGCATTCCTGTGCAGGTTAAATATACACCCCCTCGCTCAATGCCTGATACAGAGGAGACACACAATGACTGAGAGTTATTTCTCTTAGAAATAAAGCGCTTGTCTTGAATAGCATTCCTTTTTCTCTACTGCCCACCCAAAAGTCCAAAATCTCCAACTTGGTTTTCAGGACTCTATACCCAACCTAACGCACTTTCTAACACTTACCTCCAGCTCTGTCCCTACACGTGACATGCCCTTCTGCCCTTGTGATGTCTGCCCCATCTTCTACATGTCCAACTCTCCTGGTTCAGGCTTTTGCCTATCTGTCTCCTCTATCTACCCTGCCCATCCTTAAAGGTAAAATTCAAGTTCCACTTCCTCCTCTTGGAAACCTCCTGGAAATATTTTTCTCTCTCTTTTCTATTTGATAGTATCATTATTTACTTTGCTTCTAATTATAGCAATTTCGTGTACTGGGTTTTTTCCCGCAGCTGCTTTCTCACTAGATTGTAAATTCCCTTAGCGCACAGATCACTTCTCATCCACCTTTCATCTTACCTCCCAGAGGCCGAAATTGTGCTTTGTACCTAATGGGCGTGCAATAAATGTTCAATGAATAAATACAAGACAAATATTAGTAAGAAAAGATCAAAACGCCAAACCATATTGTGTAAGAGTTCTGTGCCAATCCTGGCAGCCTCATAAACTAAGTGAATAAAGTTAATTACTCAGAAAAAATGTTCAAGTGGGATCTTGGCTAGAATTAGCAATTCAGAGATCTAGCATCACAAGAATAAGTAAAGTCTAAAGAAAAGATGAGGACAGGAAAACAGCATACTGCTCTTTACAAAAATCGCCAAAAACAGGGTACTAACCTTACCAGAAATTGAATTACTGTGAAATTCATGTAAAAATTCAACAATCGTGTAATAAAAAGGTGATAAAACAAATCATTCTACGGGACACGCAATCAGAAAGATAAAACTAAGAATACAAACATTAAATGTGCCAGAGAATAGACTGCGTTTACATTAACTAAGCACAGGAGTAAAACGCATCCTCTAGCTAAGACACACAGATGCCTCCACACAGATTAAAAAGCAATTTCTAAGAATACGTAGTTCAGAAACCCACATGGCAAAGATTCTCACAAGAGGCAAATTTTGAGCTGGGACTTAAATGACTCATATTGTTGTAAAATGATAAAGAGTTCTGACTGTAAGTACTTTAAAGATAGGAAACGGTTTTAAAAGAAGTAAGTACAGTGAAGACAAATGAGTGCTTCTTTCAATGAAGAAATGTAATGTGTAGTATTCCTCGGGATTTGGTGTGAAGACTGATCTCATTAAAAAAATCTCCACAATGAATTAAAGAGATAGTACCCTGCAGAAGTTCCAAGTTTACAGATGATAGAAAGTCCTTCAAGTTTCCAAACATCCAAGATTTTAGGAAAAATTTATTTTCAAATGGGCATAAAAGTAGTAATAACTTCTTTTTTTTAATTTTATTTTTGGCTGCATCGGGTCTTCGTTGCTGCCAGCGGGGGCTACTCTTCGTTGCGGTGCACGGGCTTCTCATTGCGGCGGCTTCTCTTGTTGCGGATCATGGGCTTTAGTCACGTGGGCTTCAGGAGTTGTGGCGTGTGGGCTCAGTAGTTGTGGCTTGCGGGCTCTAGAGTGCAGGCTCAGTAGTTGTGGCGCACAGGCTTCCCAGACCAGGGCTCGAACCCATGTCCCCTGCATTGGCAGGCGGATTCTTAACCACTGCGATACCAGGGAACACCAATGATCCCCTAAAAGCTGAGGACTCTACAAACTGGAAAGGTCAAGACTAAAAAATAATTAAAATCAAAACTTTGATTAATCAAAGTTTTATATTTGATTTTGATTAAAATATCCGAAAAGAATGCCAGAAAAGAAGGCAGAAGGCTCATACACAAATAATATTTTTTGGCCAAATCTCAAAATATGAGGATAGAGGTTTCCCACTAATATTCGAGTAAAGTATGCTTAATATAAATAAAAATAAGTTTAAAAGGGCAACTAATGCCCTTGGATGAGTCATTCAACCTTCCATGTGTCTGGCTGACCTTCCTGGCACTGGACAGTACAGTGAAAGAGGCCTAGAGGGTCACTGTGCTCAGCTCATGTGCACCCTCTAGAGGAAGGAGAGAGACAAACAGGAAAGCCAACTAATAGCTTAATTAATTCCAGAACGTAGTAAGTACTTTGAAGAAACTAAAACCAGGTCGCATGACAAAGAAAGACAGGAGTAAGAGGGAAATTCAACGGGATGATTAGAGACAAACTGTCCAAAGGTGTAAAATTTGAGCTAAGAACTGAATGACAAGAAGCGGCCAGCCACACTGGGGTCTGGGGGCAGAGCGGCCCAAGCAGAGGAAAACCATGTTCAGAAGACCCTGAGATATGAATGAAGCTAGTGTCTTCAACTGACCAAAGAAATTCAGCCTAACAGGAGCACAGGGCCTTACAGGCCACATGAAAGACCTTAAATGCAAAGTAACAAGCATTAATGTGCTTTGAGAAATACCCTCTGAGGGTGGGGGAGGGCAAGGGAGGGGAGGAGATTAAGAGATACAAACTACTGGGTATAAAACACAGAAGACCCAAGGATGCAATGTACAGTATAGGGAATACTGCCAATGTTTTATGATAACTTTATATGGAGTATGATCTACAAAAATATCAAATCACTATGTTGTATCCCTGACACTAACATAATATTGTAAGTCAATAAAAGTACGCGCTAGTTCTCTTCTGAAGAAAAGAAGCAGAGAGACTAGTTAGAAGGCTATTTCAATAAACCAGGTAAGACTGCAACTCAGTAGGGAAGACAAAACCTGGAGTAATTAGCATATAGATGCTAATCGAAGCCATGGCCCTATGAGTTCACTTAGAGGGAGAGTTCAGAGAGAGGTGAGCACAGACCCAGACGTGGAGCTTAGATGCACACCAATATTTCCATATCCAGAGAAGAGGAGGAGTCTGTGAAGATGTTAAAGGAGCATCAAGTGAGTGAAGAATGACCAGGACAGCATATCATCATGGGAGGCAAAGAAGAGAGCGTTTCAGGAAGGGACGGGTGCACTGTGTCTAAGGCTGCTGGGAAGTCAGGTAAGATGTGGAAGGAACAGCGACCATCGGGTGTGGCAACGTGAAGTCAATTGTGCTGAGATAAGAGCAGCCTGGGGGCCATGGTGGAGATGGACTGGACAAGAGGAAGCAAGGCAGATGATACAGCGAATTATTTACATAAATATTGCTGTGAAGTTCATCAGAGAAAAGCACAGAGACTGGAAGGAAGCGTGAATGCGGTCCACATTGGGCGTAAAGAGTCAGTAGTTGTTATTGGTTTTACTTGGGAAATACAGCAGCATATTTGCAGACGATGGCAACCATTAGAGAGGAAGAAACGGATGACACAGAATAGAGTGGAGGCGACTTTAAGAGCAAAGGAGAAGTGCAAGGCAACAGGGAAAGCAAATCAGGTGGGAGCCACAAATGAACTGTTTGGCCCACCCAAAAAGCAACTGGGATCCTTTCCTCTCGGGAGGAGAGTCAGAAAGGGCAGGTACCAGCAGAGGTAGGTTGGTTGATTGGGTGGAGAGAAGGTGAGGGAATCTCCACCTAATCAAACCTGTGTTCTCAGCTAAGTTTGAAGCAGGGTCATCAGCAGCTGAGGAGAGGATGAGTTGGCATTGTGAAAGGAGGGGATAGGAAATAGTTTCTGGAGAGTTGGAGAGTCACGATATTAGGGGAGGATAGTAGGATGACAGAGGGTAATGCTGAGTGCCCATTTTAAAATTTGCAGTGATGATTTCAAGTGAGAAAGTACAATTGTGTATTCTTCCAGGGCCTGTTGTGTGCACTCCGGCACAGACACAAGAGCAGACATACAGTTAAGCCCTTCTGGATCGGCAAGGGTTCTGAATCCCAGAATTTGCATCAATCTTAATTTTGGCCAAAATCATCCTTAAATGTACTGAACGCTTCCCTCCCTTTCTCAGTGATCACAGTCACCGTGGACAGCCTTGGAAATGCCAGATGGAAAGTGTAGGATTCTCATAGTGGTGAAGGCGCCGTAGTGCATCACGGCAGAGAGTGGACACTACAAGTCACTGGGGGATGTTGTCGTTCCCTCCTGTGTGTTCCCTCGGCTCTCCTCGTCCGTGAGATTCTGTGCTGCTCACTGGGGACTGGCAGCTCCCTACACCACCCTTTAGTCTCAGCGCTGCTGCCCACAGCTGTCGCCATGGTTCCCCTCGCCATCCCTCATACTCCCCATGCTGCCATGCCTCACCCTTCCCACTAGCACTTTTGTCTTCTTTAACTTCTCACGCATGTCCTCACCTTGCAGGGAAAACAACAACAAACCTGGCCTTCTGTAGACCTCAATGTTCAGTTAGTACATTTTCTGTCTCGCTCTCAAGAAACCAAAAAGTAACAACTTGCCAGGTATAATCCTCTGTCCTTTGGTGCTTCCTGGATGCTGAGTAATTAGAGCCTGCCTCTTTACTTTTCAAAATCTACAGGCAGTCTCTTTAAAATACAGAAGCACGAGGGACCCAAAAGCCTGGATTAACAAACATTTCTTTACTGGGTACCTGTTACCCGTCAGGCAGCACGCAGGCGTGGGGCACGCAGAGGTGAGTGACTGCCGTGCTTGTTCTCAAAGGGCTTGCAGGCGAGCGGAGAGTAAGAGAAATAAATCAACAAACAGAACAGACTGTGGTACAGAGGGAGATACAATGAGAATGAAAATAAGTGTGGACTAGGTGCTGCTTGTCAACTGACAGGAAGCACTTATCTAACCTGCTGTGGGGACAGGGGCTTCAGAGAGATTTTCTTCAGAAACTGAGATACCAAACCTGAGTCTTAGATCAGGGTATAAAGCCCGCCACACATACAGCAGGAACTGCATATACAGCAGCATGGCAGTAACACACTACCTGGCCAGGAAGAGCAAGGTGCAAACCAGGACGGTGTTCAGGCATGACAGGATGAGGCTGGAGAGGTAGACAGTGCGGTATCCTCATGGGCCTTGCAGCCACTGCCGAGAGGTAGGGGTTTTACCATTAGAGCAATGGGAAAGGTTGAAGGCTATAAATAAAGGGCCATGGCCAGATTTTCGTTTTACAGATTTTTCTCTAATAAGAGTGCAGAAAAGATTGAAAGCAGATCAGATGGATAAACTTAAGCTTTTTCAGATTAGATATTTTACAAATATTCCCCCAAAATCATAAACAAAAGTAACATGTAAAGGTAAAACCGAAGATAATGCCATAAGTAAAACAGATAGTGTCTTTAATATACAAAGAGACCTGGAAATTCAAGAAAACAGTAACAATGCAAAAGAAAAATGGACAAAAAAATTTGAAATTCACAGAAAGAAAAGAAATGGTCTGGAATAAAGAAAAAATGTTTAAGCATTAATATTTTTAAAACACAAATTTAAATAACTACAAGTCACTAGTCTTACCCAATCTGATTGGGAAGGAAGGAGTGTGTAGACATGTCAACACTGCTATTACTAATGAAAAACAATGAAATATTTCTGAAAGCAATTTTACAATAGGTATCAAGAGTCTCCAAAAATATTACATCATCAACCTAGTAATTCTACTCTTTTAATTCTAGGGAAGTAATTAGAGACGCAAAGATTTATAAACCAAAATGGTCAATGTAGAATACGTTGCAACATATAAAGGGGAAATAATCTAAATATTCGATAATGGTAGCACAGCTAAATATAATACAGTGTAGTAGTCCTGCAATGGACTGTTACATGATCTTTAAGAGTAAACAGGAGGGAAAAAAAAGAGTAAATAAGAGAAAGTGTTTGCTACACCATATTAAGTATGGAAGAGTGATACAAAATTGCTTTCATTGTATAATGCCAATAAGGTAATTTGAGAGTGTGTCCGTATTTGTGAAGATGAATGAATACTGTTTAGGTAGAAAGTTAAATGAATACTGTTTAGGTAGGAAGTTAAACATGAACAAAGGACTGAAAGAGTGAAAGGAAATATGTCAAGTTGTTAACAAATTTCTGTATTTAAGTTGCTTTTATAATAATACAGCAAACAGAAGTTAGGAGAAAACCCAGAAATGATTAATATCATACAAGCCAAACCAGAGAATTTCAATGAAACAGACTTATTTTAAAACTTCACAGAGGCTGGTAGAATTATGGAATTCATTTTCCCCAGTGGTACATATTAAAAATAAAATGGATTTAACATAGTTTTAGACACTTTTCTGGTGGCAGACTGCCACACAGCCCATTTTTAGGATTTAATGATGCCATGAGCCTTGCCGCCTTGCAGAAAACAATCCTGGAATAGATGGGCCACCATTCTGACTCAGACAAGAGGAATGTCATGTTTCCTTTCTATTTACATCAAGATACCAGCATGTGTCACAGAAAAACTAATTTCAGTGACTAAGTTGTAAAGAATACACCAGGGAGTCCCAAAGGCACCACTCTCATTCTTCAAGGAAAAAGCACACACTAGGTGTGACATAAACCTAGTTCTTCCAGCTTCTCAGTTTAATGAGCAGTTCTCCTATTTATCCCTATTACCCTGTTCAAGCAGAATCACGGTCTCTGGAGCGTTAGTGCTCAGAAAGGAGCATCATTTAAAACCTCAGAACGGGCCGCACTGGGCTGCATCGCCTAATTTGGAAAAGGCTTTCCCACCTTGTAATCCCCTTGTTGTATGAGTCAATAGAAATTCTAAAGTGAGCAATTCAGTTCTGACTTTAATAACTGCTTGGATTCCTAGAACACTTTCTTTTTCTTATAAATTTATTTATTTATTTTGGCTGCGTTGGGTCTCCGTTGCTGAGCGCAGGCTTTCTCTAGTTGCGGCAAGCGGGGGCTACTCTTCCTTGCAGTGCACGGGCTTCTCATTGCGGTGACTTCCCTTGTGGAACACGGGCTCTAGGTGCGTGGGCTTCAATAGTTGTGGCACGTGGGCTCATAGCCATGTCTCACGGGCTCTAGAGCGCAGACTCAGTAGTTGTGGCGCACGGGCTTAGTTGCTCTGAAGCATGTGGGATCTTCCGAGACCAGGGCTCGAACCCAAATCCCCTGCATTGGCAGGCGGATTCTTAACCACTGCGCCACTAGGGAAGTCCCCCGGAACACTTTTGTACAACTATTTTCAGCTGCTTAACTTACATAGCATAACAATTAGCCTAATGAAGACAAAATTCTATAAAACATACCAATCATATGAGCTACTTGTTCTACACACCAGAGTCCTATCCATAATATCAGACAAGTTCAAGCGGTCCAGGTCAGCTTTCACTAGGATATGATACAGTAATACGTGGTACTACAATCTCACTAATCTACAAGAAAGGTGCATTTCTTGTTCATGCTACACAATGACTGGGTCAACTGTAGCTCTGTTGCAGGTCTTTATTCTGGCCTTCAGACTAAAGGAGCAGTTCCTCCAGAATGCGTCCTTCTCACGTTTTTTTTTTTCTTTTTTTGGGGGGAGCAATGGCAGAACCACCTGATAGTCCCCCTGAAGCCTTCTGCCCGAACTGCACATGACACTGTGCATGGGTGTCACTGGCTGACACAAGTCCAACAAGCAAGGCTGAAATACGTGGGACATGAAAGTACAATCCTCCTCCAAGAAGGGCAGGAATAACTGAGAACAATACCACCGTCTACCGCATCGGGTATCTATATAAAAATATATGTGGGGCTTCCCTGGTGGCGCAGTGGTTGAGAGTCTGCCTGCTGATGCAGGCGATGAGGGTTCGTGCCCCAGTCCAGGAGGATCCCACATGCCGCGGAGCGGCTGGGCCCGTGAGCCATGGCCGCTGAGCCTGCGCATCTGGAGCCTGTGCTCCACGGCGGGAGAGGCCACGGCAGTGAGAGGCCCGAGTACCGCAAAAAAAAAAGAAAAAGAGTTAAAAAATATATGTGGCACCACATGGATGGGCTCCTCAGCAGAGGACTTGGGAATGTTGAGAACTGTTGAACCATTAGGCCAGCCCCAGAAGACCCTTCCTCCACTCAATCAGGAGGGAAGGTGAAAAAGGCAGATACAGATGCAGGCAGCTTCTAGAATAAGAATCCCTAAACATTTTACTATACAGTTAAGCTAAACATAAATATAAACACAAATTCGGAATACTATAACATGTAATCTAACACTGGTTTCCAAATTATCCCCCCACCTGCCCCCCACCCCATCCGCTTAACCCACGCAAGCAGCCTGGTGGCTAAGTCTCATTCCAGGATCTGTAGATGTCATCTGGTAGCTTGTTTTTTTTCCTATTCCATAACTCATTTATTTTAGGATCCTTATTTTCTGTTCCTAATGAAGCACTCAGTCAAAATTTCTCTAAGTACAAAGTATAAAAAATTGCTTTTTATTTTCTTAAATAGGCTTCTAATTCTTTCAATATACACGGCAAATTACTAGCTTCCAGCTTCACTTGTTGTGCCAGAAATGGCTTTCTGTTTTGATTTGTTTTGTTTTTTGGCTTGCCTACCCATTCAGCTGTTTCTCTAACAGGAATACCAATTGCTACATCTGTATTCTCTGACCCCAGCTTTCTGTGTCTGTGGTGAGGTGAGGCACATCTTAAAGTTAATTGTTGTGAAAACAAACTTCTTGTTTTAAGTGTAAGGTAAAATATTTTCCCCCGTTGGGTAGAAATACCAAATCCATATCCTTTCCCTGTTACATTTTTATACAAGCCCTACCCCCATCTCGTCTGTCCTCTCAACTCAAACAATGCTTCTTTTGAACCATCTCCCACCCAATGTCGTGAAGGCTACACTTGCTCCCATGATACTAATGAACCAAGCTCTAATTCTGTGTCTTCCTAGGATAGCACATTTCTTGCAGATCAACAGCTTTCCCCAACCCTAATGCCTCCTTAGAAGGTGTTATTAGAATCTGCCTCTGAGTTTTTCTCTTGAATACAGAATACCTTAATTTTTGTCTTTGTTTTTGTATCAGTGCTGACAGAGCAGTAGAAGCCAAGGAGTCAAGGAGCCTGGCTTTCTGGTGCTAGGAAACTCATTAGATCCAATCTCTAATGTGAAGATCTAGGAAAATATGATTTTACTCACCATTGCTATTCCCTCTGATTACTATCATTTCTTGTAACAGTTAACAATACTAAGACACTGTTAGTCAAAATCCTATGTTTCATCACGTGTTCAATGCGCCTACATACACATTTCTGTCACTATCACTGGAAAGTTACATTGCCTTATCATTTAGCAATTCAATTGCTCAGATATGCCAAGAGACTTCCTAGTCACCAAAAGAAGTTTAATATTTTTCTCAGAGGGTTCATCTTGAATCTTGAGAATACTTGATCCCCCCAAAGATTCTGACTAATGTGTTAGATTTGTGAAAACTCACTTAACCCTCTTCTTCAAACACTGGTGCCCACAAGATAGTGGCTCAATTGGGAAAGTTCCTCCCACACGTTTGCCCCTATCTTCCCACTTCAGAAAAGACCAGAGCTGAGGATGCCCACTGATCCTGGCATCAAGTGCCACTTAATGGTTGTTCTGCACATCCTCACTGTCCTGTTCTGGATTTTGAGGTAGTTTCCAACACCCTATCCAAATTCCATTCCCTGCCTCATCCTTCATTTCTGGTGTGAACCATAAACCATGGATATGAAGTTGAATTGTTCATTATCCATGTTCTCCTGCTCTAACTGGATATGAGAAACACCCCAGGCTACACAGCCTCATCAGTTTATCACTTCTACATGGTCTGGACATTTTCCTTTCAACCCTGACCTGCCTGTTTAGATTCTAAACCTTGCTCTTACCCTCCAGGTTGTATTGAGGTTTTAGATTTTTCATGTCAGGTTCATGATCAGAGCTCTCTCCCACTGAGGCCATTTAAGTCCTGTTTCTGGGTCCTTGTGACCTATTCCATCCTAGACCCAGCCACACTAGTGGGCATTTTTCTCTGAGTAACACGGAATAAAGGAATGAAGGAATGATCCCACCACTAACTGGCACTGTCAAAACATGCTTCAGATGCATAGATGTAACTAAGATGTAGGGTGTGTGTGTGTGCACGTGTGTGTGTGTGTGTGTGTGTGTGTGTGTGTGTGTGTGTGTATCATTATATAATACTCACTTGTTAAATAATTTGGGAGCTCTGATTCAGATGTTAGTTTTAAACTGCATTACATATTGTTCAGATATTTTTAGGATGCTGACCCAGGAAAATAAAATGATTTCTCCTCTACTTTTAGATGGTCCGGTAGTCTATGCAGCATACTTAAAAATGGAGCACAGTGATGAAAATATTAAATTCTGGATGGCGTGTGAAACCTATAAGAAAGTTGCCTCACAGAGGAGCAGAACTTCTAGAGCCAAGAAGCTTTATAGGACTTACATCCAGCCACAGTCCCCTAGAGAGGTAACCACACCTGACAATGCCGGCAACCGGAAATCAATACACCCCAGGAAAGTGTTAGTGTCTGTCAAGCACACGTATGTGCCAGCACTTTACAGCCAGTACCTCCTATATTGCTATGTAGTCAGTATTGTTAACCTTACTTTACAGATAAGAAACCTGAGAATCTGAGAAGTTAATTTAACTTCTTCAGTGTCACACAGCAGCTAAGTAGGAAAGTTAGGCCTGTCTGGCTCCAAAGCGTCTCCTCATTAAGTTATCTTAATTCCCAGGAAAGTGAAAAAAAAAAAAAGAAGTCCTTGTAAAAACTGACTCTGCTACAAGAAACAACAGATAGAATAGACGTGGTGACTTCCCCAGTGAGGGTGGGCAAAGTGTGCCATCACCGCTCACCTTAGTTTAAAACCAGCAAACCCAGCGAACATTCACGCCGACATGCCTGCCAATCACTTACGACTGTAGGAAGGAAATAAAGAGTCATGAATGAAACGGACACCCTGAGACTCCTGCTGGTGGAGAGAAAATGAGGAATGAAAGTTCTGGTCAAGAGGATAAGGGTAGAGGGTGGTTCATGAGATTCCTGTCTTTCAGGAGAGTCCAACATTACCGACTTGTTCCTCAAAACTCTTGTCTGGAAAATACTTGGTTTATTGAATAACCACTTCTCTCCTCTATTTCTCCACTTCTCTTCACTTTCTTCCCATTTCAGGGCATAGTCAGTTAAATCAACGTTCATGACTGTTTAAGGAAGATAAACTTCAAAATAGCCCCGATTTCCCTTTACTTTAAAAGAGGCCTCCATCTCATAAACTCCTTGCTTGCAGACTCCACTAATACACCACTTGCATCTGCCTAAGGAAGCAACGGTTTCTGGTATTTCCCTGGTCTTGGCCCTCATGTTTTGTTGTGGTGGGGGGCGGGGCGGGGTGTTTTTTTTTAAATCTGGGATGTGGAGTTGGATGTTTACTTTTTCAAAAGCAAGTAGCTTATCTCTTATCAGTCTTTTAAGATACCAATGAAACTGCAAACAAAATTACCCTATTCCACTGAAAAGGAGAGGAGGAAAAAAATTAAACCTTTCCATTCCATTTTCAACTTCAATTATGCCTACTTATGTTCTACATGTAATTTCACTTTTCAGATTAACATTGACAGTTCGACAAGAGAAACCATCATCAAGAATATTCAAGAACCCACTCAAACTTGTTTTGAAGAGGCTCAAAAAATAGTGCATATGCACATGGAAAGGGATTCCTATCCCAGGTTTCTAAAGTCAGAAATGTACCAGAAACTTCTGAAGACTATTCAACCCAACAACAATTCTTGACCACCACTCAAAAGTTTAAATTGAAGCTGGTATACTGAAAGTCCTGGCTTTGTGCTTTTAATATATATATATGAAAAAAAAAAATCTGGGCTTCCCTGGTGGCGCAGTGGTTAAGAAGAATCCACTTGCCAATGCAGGGGACACGGGTTTGAGCCCTGGGCCGGGAAGATCCCACATGCTGCGGAGCAACTAAGCCCGTGCGCCACAACTACTGAGCCTGCACTCTAGACCCCATGAGCCACAACTACTGAAGCCCGCGCGCCTAGAGCCTAAGCTCTGCAACAGGAGAAGCCACCGCAATGAGAAGCCTGCGCACCACAACAAAGAGTAGCCCCCACTCGCCGCAACTAGAGAAAGCCCGCGTGCAGCAACAAAGACCCAATGCAGCCAAAAATAAATAAATTAAATACATAAATTAAAAAAAAAATCAGAAATGGAGTAGGAATGAAATAGAAGAAATCAAACTATAAATTGATTTCTAGTTCTCAAAGAGAAACAGATTCTGAAAGGATGGACTACAGAACTCTTATAACATGAATAACACAATTTATGGCATACCTACATAGCTCACTTAATATGCAAGGAGAAGGAAGGTCTTTCTTCATGACAACAGTGCGATAAAGTTTTTACTGTAGAAATCCAACTAGATGGATGTTTTCTTATTAATGAAATTTTTCTGTCATAATGCACAGATCAGTTCTTTAAAAACTGTAGCTATATGAGTTTTGTCTCTAGTGTAAATGTACTCTTTAGAGTGCTCGTAATAACTTTAATTAGTAGACAAATTTGGTACTCAAAGTATAATCAATTGTATTATATCATAAGTCATATAAAAAGATGTGTTCTTGAGAGATATTTTACCTATAAAATCTTCCTACTATTACTTTCATAACTGAACTTCTATATTGCATATATCTTCTACATATGAAAAATTCCAAATGAGTCTAAGCTATTTAAATGTATGAATTTCCTCATTTATTTTCATACTTATATTGCTATAGGGTAGAAAATTTGGTTCCTATATGTTGAGGTTTTTCTCCTCACAATTTGAATCCATCATGATGGTCTTGATAATCAATAATTCCAAATATAAACTAAAAACTTTATAAATATGTGATTTTTTTCAAAGACATGATAAAGTAATTTTTCTGGTAAAAGACTTTTTATCTTCCCTGTCATAGAAGCTTCTTAGAATCTGTCAGAATATTCCAGAGGAAAGAACTCATGTCTATTTCACTTGCTTTGTTGAGCACATAGCACAGGATAAATGTTCCTTAGTAATGGATAAATATTCTTTACTTTTGATAAAGAATAAGATACTTAAAATATTTAATATCATTTTTCCAAAGAATTAACTGTAGGAAATTTCTGATCAAGATTTTTAGTTTTAGTATGAAAAGTGTTTCTCGGGTCTCAAGTTTGACTGAAATAGCATTACTATTTTAAAATGCCTATAAACCTAAGCTGTATCACATGAAGATAAATATTAACTGGAATTATTCTCATTAAACAAAGAATTATTATAATATAGAATCAGTATTCAGGGGTTCATTTCTGGGAAAGAGAATTAGCTGTGCAAGAGAACATTTTTTGTTAAAAAGTATAAAGCTGATTAATGGGGGCTCTAGTTACTTGTAGAAGGTGTTACCACAGTAGTCCAATTTTATCTAATCCACTGAATTTATTTCTTTTAAAAATACCAGTATAAGAACACAGGTTTAAGTCTTAGATATCTGAACTTGATAATGATCCCTAGGCACAATATGCCAGAAAAGAAATGTTTCCACGCGTTTCAAATAGTCTCCTCGTCTCACTCCATCAGCAAATGAGTATATGCATGGGCAAGTCAGAAAGGTCATCCATCCATGGCCTCGAGACACATGGTTTCAGGACACCTTGAACCCTTCTCACACAAATTATACTAAGTCAGCCAAACACTGATGTAACTAATAAATGGAATAACCAACATCCTTTGCTACTTATTTTTCCCCTTGCACTCCAACACAGGATAAGTCTAGAATTTTCAGTTTTGCTTATGTACTGATTTTACCTTCCAAATACAGTCCCTCTGCCCAGCCCTCAGAGCACGTTCACCTCATGTTGGGGAAGCAAGGTGCCACATGGTGACAAGAAACAAAAAGCTTTGGACCAAGCAACTGGATTAGCGCCTATTCACGCACCTCATGTCTCTCTCTGTACCTCCAGTACCAATAGGCCTCAGTTTCTTCACATATAAAATAAAGAACTGGGGCTAGCTGATGGAATGAGCCACATGCAGTGTGCTTTTACATCCCATTACTAATGTATTCATCACTTCCTTCAAGCTTGGACTCATTTTGAAGAGGAATTCTTCCAAAAATTGATGTTTTCATGGGAAAGTGGATAATGAACTATTCTGGGTTTAACACCAATTGAGGGAGTTCTAAATTGTTTTACTTAGGAACAGAGAATTTAAACTTAAAGTGCTATCTGTTTAAGAACTCTATGTGGAAGTATGTGTTTCATGTGACTGACAGTTAAATTAGTTTTCAGATTATTTTAACTTACTATCTTAAATCCTGTTTGTTTTTCTTAGGATTTTTAAAAATTAATAAATATTTCATTTTATTAAAACAATTCAAAAATTGATTGTATATATCAAATGGCTACAATGATATATTCACATTAACACATTTTTACATGATATTTGTTTTATCCTTATATTTTCAGATTAATAAATTAAAAACATATTGTTAGAGTTCTGATATCAGAACCTGGATATATTAATGATTTTTTCCCCATTTTTAGATATATATTTTCAAATTCTGGAGATGTACAAGATAAGCCTTCATTGTTTCCTCATAAAAATAAAGTCTTATCTTCTCCAAAAAGAGACAGAGATTTGTACAATTCAGATTCAAGCATCTTGGCATCTTGGCAGAGACGAACACTTTCCTGTTTATAACTTATCAGTCACACCACAGTTTTGGCAACTGCAAAGGACTTTTTACCAATTTTGGAAGGATGATTACAGAAAAGATATGTATGAAGCTTTCTTCAAAGACATAATGGGGTGTGATTTGAAGAAAATCATAAGATCCTACTGCCCCAAAATATCTTTCCCATATCTAGGACCTGAAATTTCCATCATAGTCATAAAAGATGAAAAACAGCATCTGAACTCAAGCTTTAAGTGAGCAGTGAAACACTAGTGCTGACACATTACCTGTTGCTTAGCAGAAAGCAAAACTTGGGGAAAATAGAATACAGGCATATGGGGTGGCACAGAAAAAGAGGCTGAGGGAACAAAGATATCAGAGTAAATAGAGGTCACCACATACGAAACAGGAGTGGGAACTTGGGGGACAAGTGGAAATGGATTTCTTATTAAAATCTCCCTATGTTGATAATAGAAAACCAAAAGGGGAAGGAGGGGTTAGTTTAAAAAGCAAGTATTAAGAGGTACAAACTACTATATATAAATAATAAGCTATAAGGATATATTAAACAGCACAGAGAATACTGCCAATATTTTAAGATAACTTCAAATGGAGTATAATCTATAAAAATTTTGAATCCCTATGTTGTACACCTGAAAACTAATATAATATAGTAAATCAACTATACCTCAATAAAAATAATAATAAAATAAAGTATACAGGAAAACAAAAAAAAACTGTGCCTGTTCAGGCTATTTTGAAGTACTATTTCCCACTGAATAAACAGATGTTGAATGATTTTTTTAAAAAAGCAGTTACTCCCAACTGCTAAGTTTACATTTTAGTAGAAAAAAATGAATAGCATTCCTATAAAAATAAAAGAGCAAGTATTAAATTCCCCAATGAACAGTATTTATAGAAACATTCCTTTAATAAAAATCTACCCAGCTCCTACTGAGTAGAAATATTGTAAATACGAATATTAATTAGAGGTTTCTTCCCTCAAGGATGTGTAGGCTGATAATTAAAATACAAAATAATAATGGCCAAGGTTGATGCGTGTACAGAGTGCTGTGGAATCCCAGCAAAAGCATCTACTTCTACCCTGGAGAACCTGGAAAGAGAAGAGATGCTGTGTAAGATGATTCTTGAAGAGTGATTAACAGATCATTCAGAGGAAAGGAGACGGCAGTGTGGATTGAAACAAGGGCTCAAGAAGGGAAATTTTGCAGCAATTAGGAAGATTTCAAAGATGGTGGAGGCTCTGAAATCAGATCTAAGTTCAAATCCAACAGCAGCTTTGAGAATTTAAGAAACTGCTTAATTTCTCTGAAACTTGTTTTCTCTTCATCTGTAAAATGATAATAACAATAATATTAGTAACATCTTCCTCATAGGCTGCTGTATATTTAAATGCATATCAAGTCTGTACTGTGGTCAATAAACTTTAATCATATTATTAGGTGCCATAAAAGTCCAAATGAGAGGCAATGACAGAGCTAGGCAAGTGAGGAAAAGAGAGACCTTTCTGAGGGAGAAACTGTGAATTGGTCAGATAAGCGAAATAAGGGAGAGATCAAGGCTGATGCAAAGCTTCTAATTTGAGCATCAGGGCAGGTACAGATATCATGAGTGGAGAGAGGCAGCCCGGGAAGGTGAGCAGGAGTGGGAGGCCTGCTGTGTGTGAGCGTCTGCATGCCGTGCTGGGGACTCCAGAGAGGCTGAGTGTCTACACGCCGTACTGGGGACTCCAGAGAAGTCGAGTGTCTACACGCCATGCTGGGGACTCCAGAGAGACTGAGCGTCTACACGCCGTGCTGGGAACGCCAGAGAGGCTGAGCGTCTACATTCCATGCTGGGGACTCCAGAGAGAGGCAGAGATGTAGATCTGGGAGCTATTAGCAAGGCTGAGTCACTGACCACAGAAGGTCTTACAGGGAAACTGCAAAACAGAGGGTAGAAACCCAAAGCACTCAATCAAACCTTACAGAGGGACGAGGGGAAGATGGCGGAAGAGTAAGATGCAGAGATCACCTTCCTCCCCACAGATACACCAGAAATACATCTACACGTGGAACAACTACAGGACACCTGCTGAACGCTGGCAGAAGACCTCAGACCTCCCAAAAGGCAAGAAACTCCCCAAGTACCTGGGTAGGGCAAAAGAAAAAAGAAAAAACAGACAAAATAATAGAGATGGGACCTGCACCTCGGGGAGGGAGCTGTGAAGGAGGAAAGGTTTCCAGACACTAGGAAGCCCCTTCGCGGGCAGAGACTGCGGGTGGCGAAGAGGGAAAGCTTCAGAGCCGCGGAGGAGAGCACAGCAACAGGGGTGCGGAGGGCAAAGCAGAGAGATTCCCGCACAGAGGACCGGTGCGGACCAGCACTCACCAGCCCGAGAGGCTTGTCTGTTCACCTGCCGGGGGTGGGCGGGGCTGGGAGCTGAGGCTCGGGCTTCTGTCGGAGCACAGGGAGAGGACTGGGGTTGGCGGCATGAACACAGCCTGCAGGGGATTAGTGCACCACGGCTAGCCGAGAGGGAGTCCGGGGAAAAGTCTGGAGCTGCCGAGGAGGCAAGAGACTTTTTCTTCCCTCTTTGTTTCCTGGTGCGAGAGGAGAGGGGATTAAGAGCTCTGCTTAAAGGAGCTCCAGAGACGGGCGCGAGCCGCGGCTAAAAGCACGGACCACAGAGATGGGCATGAGACGCTAAGACTGTTGCTGCCGCCACCAAGAAGCCTGTGTGCGAGCACAGGTCATTATCCACACCTCCCTTCCAGGGAGCCTGTGCAGCCCACCGCTGCCAGGGTCCCGGGATCCAGGGACAACTTCCTTGGGAGAACGCACGGAGCGCCTCAGGCTGGTGCAACGTCACGCTGGCCTCTGCAGCTGCAGGCTCGCCCGCACTCCGTGGCCCTCCCTCCCCCGGCCTGATTGAGCCAGAGTCCCCGAAGCAGCTGCTCGCTTAACACCGTCCTGTCTGAGTGAAGAAAAGGTGGCCTCCGTCGACCTACACGCAGGGGCGGGGCCAAATACAAAGCTGAGCGGGAACTACGAACCTACAGCCTGCAAAGAAGAGACCCCAAACACAGTAAGATAAGCAAAATGAGAAGACAGAAAAACACACAGCAGATGAAAGAGCAAGATAAAAACCCACCACACCTAACAAATGAAGAGGAAATAGGCAGTCTACCTGAAAAAGAATTCAGAATAATGATAGTAAAGATGATCCAAAATCTGGGAAATAGAAAAGACAAAATGCAAGAAATGTTTAACAAGGACGTAGAAGAACTAAAGATGAAATAAACAACAATGAACAACACAATAAATGAAATTAAAAATACTCTAGATGGGATCAATAGCAGAATAACTGAGGCAGAAAAACGGATAAGTGACCTGGAAGATAAAATAGTTGAAATAACTACTGCAGAGCAGAATAAAGAAAAAAGAATGAAAAGAACTGAGGACAGTCTCAGAGACCTCTGGGACAACATTAAACTTCTTCCAGAAGAGGAAGAGAAAAAGAAAGGGACTGAGAAAATATTTGAAGAGATTACAGTTGAAAACTTCCCTAATATGGGAAAGGAAATAGTTAATCAAGTCCAGGAAGCACAGAGAGTCCCATACAGGATAAATACAAGGAGAAATGCGCCAAGACACATATTAATCAAACTGTCAAAAATTAAATACAAAGAAAACATATTAAAAGTAGCAAGGGAAAAACAACAAATAACATACAAGGGAATCCCCATAAGGTTAACAGCTGATCTTTCAGGAGAAACTCTGCAAGCCAGAAGGGACTGGCAGGACATATTTAAAGTGATGAAGGAGAAAAACCTGCAACCAAGATTACTCTACCCAGCAAGGATCTCATTCAGATTTGATGGAGAAATTAAAACCTTTACAGACAAGCAAAAGCTGAGAGAGTTCAGCACCACCAAACCAGCTTCACAACAAATGCTACAGGTACTTCTCTAGGCAAGAAACACAAGAGAAGGAAAAGACCTACAATAACGAACTCAAAACAATTAAGAAAATGGGAATAGGAACACAGATATCGATAATTACCTTAAACGTAAATGGACTAAATGCTCCCACCAAAAGACACAGATTGGCTGAATGGATACAAAAACAAGACACATATATATGCTGTCTACAAGAGACCCACCTCAGACCTACAGACACACACAGACTGAAAGTAAGGGGATGGAAAAAGATATTCCATGCAAAGGAAACCAAAAGAAAGCTGGAGTAGCAATTCTCATATCAGACAAAATAGACTTTAAAATAAAGACTATTAGAAGAGACAAAGAAGGACACTACATAATGATCAAGGGATCGATCCAAGAAGAAGATATAAAAATTGTAAATATTTATGCACCCAACATAGGAGCACCTCAATACATAAGGCAAATACTAACAGCCATAAAAGGGGAAATCGACAGTAACACATTCATAGTAGGGGACTTTAACACCCCACTTTCACCAATGGATAGATCATCCAAAATGAAAATAAATAAGGAAACACAAGCTTTAAATGATACATTAAACAAGATGGACTTAATTGCTATTTATAGGACATTCCATCCAAAAACAAGAGAATAAACATTTTTCTCAAGTGCTCATGGAACATTCTCCAGAATAGATCATATCATGGGTCACAAATCAAGCCTTGGTAAATTTAAGAAAACTGAAATTGTATCAAGTATCTTTTCCGACCACAACGCTATGAGACTAGATATCAATTACAGGAAAAGATCTGTAAAAAATACAAACACATGGAGGCTAAACAATACACTACTTAATAACGAAGTGATCACTGAAGATATGAAAGAGGAAATAAAAAAAATACCTGGAAACAAATGACAATGGAGACATGATGACCCGAAACCTATGAGATGCAGAAAAAGCAGTTCTAAGAGGGAAGTTTATAGCAATCCAATCCACCTTAAGAAACAGGAAACATCTCGAATAAGCAACCTAACCTTGCACCTAAAGCAATTAGAGAAAGAAGACAAAAAAAACCCAAAGTTAGCAGAAGGAAAGAAATCATAAAAATCAGATCAGAAATAAATGAAAAAGAAATGAAGGAAACGATAGCAAAGATCAATAAAACTAAAAGCTGGTTCTTTGAGAAGATAAACAAAATTGATAAACCACTAGCCAGACTCACCAAGTAAAAAAGGGAGAAGACTCAAATCAATAGAATTAGAAATGAAAAAGGAGAAGTAACAACTGACACTGCAGAAATACAAAAGATCATCAGAGATTACTACAAGCAGCTCTATGCCAATAAAATGGACAACCTGGAAGAAATGGACAAATTCTTAGAAATGCACAGCCTGCCAAGACTGAATCAGGAAGAAATAGAAAATATGAAAAGACCAATCACAAGCACTGAAATTGAAACTGTGATTAAAAATCTTCCAACAAATAAAAGCCCAGGACGAGATGGCTTCACAGGTGATTTCTACCAAACATTTAGAGAAGAGCTAACACCTATCCTTCTCAAACTCTTCCAAAATATAGCAGAGGGAGGAACACTCCCAAACTCATTCTACGAGGCCACCATCACCTTGATACCAAAACCAGACAAGGATGTCACAAAGAAAGAAAACTACAGGCCAATATCACTGATGAACATAGATACAAAAATCCTCAACAAAATACTAGCAAACAGAATCCAACAGCACATTAAAAGGACCATAAACCATGATCAAGTGGGGTTTATTCCAGTATGCAAAGATTCTACAGTATACGCAAATCAAACAATGTGGTAAACCATATTAACAAATTGCAGGAGAAAAACCATATGATCATCTCAATAGATGCAGAGAAAGCTTTCAACAAAATCCAACACCCATTTATGACAAAAACCCTGCAGAAAGTAGGCATAGAGGGAACTTTCCTCAACATAATAAAGGAAATATATGACAAACCCACAGCCAACATCGTCCTCAATGGTGAAAAACAGAAAGGATTTCCACTAAGATCAGGAACAAGACAAGGTTGCCTACTCTCACCACTTTTATTCAACATAGTTTTGGAAGTTTTAGCAACAGCAATCAGAGAAGAAAAGTAACTAAAAGGAATCCAAATCGGAAAAGAAGAAGTAAAGCTGTCACTGTTTGCAGATGACATGATACTATACATAGAGAATCCTAAAGATGCTACCAGAAAACTACTAGAACTAATCAATGAATTTGGTAAAGTGGCAGGATACAAAATTAATGCACAGAAATCTCTGGCATTCCTATACACTAATGATGAAAAACCTGAAAGTGAAATCAAGAAAACACCCCCATTTACCACTGCAACAAAAAGAATAAAATACCTAGGAATAAACCTACCAAAGGAGACAAAAGACCTGTATGCAGAAAAGTATAAGACACTGATGAAAGAAATTAAAGATGATACAAATAGATGGAGAGATATACCATGTTCTTGGATTGGAAGAATCAACATTGTGAAAATGACTCTACTACCCAAAGCAATCTACAGATTCAATGCAATCCCTATCAAACTACCACTGGCATTTTTCACAGAACTAGAACAAAAAATTTCACAATTTGTATGGAAACACAAAAGACCCCGAATAGCCAAAGCAATCTTGAGAATGAAAAACGGAGCTGGAGGAATCAGGCTCCCTGACTTCAGACTACACTACAAAGCTACATTAATCAAGACAGTATGGTACTGGCACAAAAACAGAAAGATAGATCAATGGAACAGGATAGAAGGCCCAGAGATAAACCCATGCTCATATGGTCACCTTACCTTTGATAAAGGAGGCAGGAATGTACAGTGGAGAAAGGACAGCCTCTTCAATAAGTGGTGCTGGGAAAATTGGACAGGTGCCTGTAAAAGTATAAGATTAGAACACTCCCTAACACCATACACAAAAATAAGCTCAAAATGGATTAAAGACCTAAATGTAAGGCCAGAAACTATCAAACTCTTAGAGGAAAACATAGGCAGAACACTCTATGACATAAATCACAGCAAGATCCTTTTTGACCCACCTCCTAGAGTAACGGAAATAAAAACAAAAATAAACAAATGGGACCTAATGAAACTTCAAAGCTTTTGCACAGCAAAGGAAACCATACACAAGACCAAAAGACAACCCTCAGAATGGGAGAAAATATTTGCAGATGAAGCAACTGACAAAGGATTAATCTCCAAAATTTATAAGCAGCTCATGAAGCTCAATAACAAAAAAACAAACAACCCAATCCAAAAATGGGCAGAGGACCTAAATAGACATTTCTCCAAAGAAGATATACAGACTGCCAACAAACACATGAAAGAATGCTCAACATCATTAATCATTAGAGAAATGCAAATCAAAACTACAATGAGATATCATCTCACACCAGTCAGAATGGCCATCATCAAAAAATCTAGAAACAATAATTGCTGGAGAAGTTGTGCATAAAAGGGAACACTCTTGCACTGCTGGTGGGAATGTGAAATGGTACAGCCACTATGGAGAACAGTATGGAGGTTCCTTAAAAAACTACAAATAGAACTACCATATGTCCCAGCAATCCCACTACTGGGCACATACCCTGAGAAAACCATAATTCAAAAAGAGTCATGTACCAAAATGTTCATTGCAGCTCTATTTACAATAGCCCGGAGATGGAAACAACCTAAGTGTCCATCATTGGATGAATTGATAAAAAAGATGTGGCACATATATACAATGGAATATACTCAGCCATAAAAAGAAACGAAATTCAGCTATTTGTAATGAGGTGGATAGACCTAGAGTCTGTCATACAGAGTGAAGTAAGTCAGAAAGAAAAAGACAAATACCATATGCTAACACATATATATGGAATTTAAGGGGAAAAAATGTCATGAAGAATCTAGGGGTAAGACAGGAATAAAGACACAGACCTACTAGAGAATGGACTTGAGGATATGCGGAGGGGGAAGGGTAAGCTGTGACAAAGCGAGAGAGAGGCATGGACATATATACACTACCAAACGTAAAACAGATAGCTAGTGGGAAGCAGCCGCATAGCACAGTGAGATCAGCTCGGTGCTTTGTGACCGCCTGGAGGGGTGGGATAGGGAGGGTGGGAGGGAGGGAGACGCAAGAGGGAAGAGATATGGGAACATATGTATATGTATAACTGATTCACTTTGTTATAAAGCAGAAACTAACACACCATTGTAAAGCAATTATACTCCAATAAAGATGTAAAACAAACAAACAAACAAAACCTTAGAGAAAAAAATAACATACTAATGATTCAAATTCTCGTTGTAAGCTCATCATGATATTTGCAGTAACAATAATGATGGTTTATTGCGTTTTCCTCTGTGGATATTGTGCTAAGTGTTTGAATACATTATTCATTCATTCAACAAATAGTCTCAGAGCTCCTTCTGAATGCCAGCCTGGTTCTCAGGTGAGAACCTGAGATGCACCAACAAACCTAGCAGAAGACATGGCTGCCCACATGGAGCTTACACTGTCTTGTGTGACAAAACAGTAACCAAATAAAGAATATCACATCAGATTACGACAAGTGCTACAAAGAAAGGAAAAGAAACCAATACGATAGAGAGCAGCAGAGGCAGGATGGGGACAGCTGGAGACAGCTGTCAGGGGAGCTTCTCTGCAAAGTTCATATGGTCCCTGCTCCCGACAGCCCTAACCGAGGCTGGGACTCCAAGGCTTTGCGAAGTTAACTTTTTCAGTGCCTCTCGGCTAGAACCAAGATTTTTCTGACTCTCATACCTTAACCACGATAAGTACAGCCTCCCACAAACAAGCTAAATGGCAAGTAAATGCACAATAACCTAATATAGTAAAATACATATTCAAATGTAAAGTGCTATTACCTACACAGACGGTTTTAATATGGAAATGGTCACTATTATAGCTACTGCTAGTTACTGCTGCTAATAAGCTCGTACAGACTGGTTTAAATCATTGCTGATGCTTAGGTTTCTGCTAGAAAGAATTACCAGGCAACTGATTGAGGTAATGATGCCCAAGTTCCAATAATAAGATGAAACCTCTTCTCTTTAGTTAGCAAATACACTGTTGACTCCAGGAACTGAAACACACATATTGAGTAGTCAGCTTATGTTTATGAAAATGATGCAGGGGGAGACAGGAGAGGAACCAAGCCTGTCGAGAGGTTGGAGGTCATGGTACTTACCATGCAGCATCCCACACTGTCACTGCTGTCCTGGATGACAAATGAGCAGGAGGTCCAGGCTCAGCACCATGGCCATGGCCAGTCAGTACTAACGGCTAAATCTTCAGATTGAGAGCCTGGAGGAAAGGTGTGGGCAGAGAATGAAAATGTCATTAGAAACACTAAAAGCCAAAGAAAAAAAGTGCTGAAAGAATCTAGAATCAATGGCCAAAAATTTAGAGAAAATAATGTAGGAAATCATGAGGGTATTTTAGTTTTTTTCACAAGCAGCATCTTTGTCATCTGAGGTCATTTTTAAAAAATCTATCAGCCATACATGCAGCAGCATTTGCCACTTTCTGAAGACACCACCCAACATCTGGCACCTACCACTGTCACGGTCAGTTTTGCTTAAAATTAGGAACCAGTCACTTAGGGCTTAGATCCTTTATCTAAGTATAAAGAAATGTGTTTATAGAAAGGATTTGACCAGTGGTGTTTTCAAATTTTAACACTTTATCGGTAGAATGCCTTAGAAAGAATAAATCATTTTCAAAAATCAATAAAGTCTTAGTAGTTTTCTGGTAGCATCTTTGGGATGCTCTACATATATTATCATGTCATCTGCAAACAGTGACAGCTTTACTTCTTCTCTGATTTGGATTCCTTTTATTTCTTTTTCTTCTCTGATTGCTGTGGCTAAAACTTCCAAAACTATGTTGAATAAGAGTGGTGAGAGTGGGCAACCTTGTCTTGTTCCTGATCTTGGTGGAAATGGTTTCAGTTTTTCACCACTGAGGACGATGTTGGCTGTGGGTTTGTCATATATGGCCTTTAATATGTTGAGGAAAGTTCCCTCTATGCCTACTTTCGGCAGGGTTTTTATCATAAATGGGTGCTGGATTTTGTCAAAAGCTTTCTCTGCATCTATTGAGATGATCATATGGTTTTTCTCCTTCAATTTGTTAATATGGTGTACAACGTTGATTGATTTGCGTATACTGAAGAATCCTTGCATTCGTGGAATACACCCCAGTTGATCATGGTGTATGATCCTTTTAATGTGCTGTTGGATTCTGTTTGCTAGTATTTTGTTGAGGATTTTTGCATCAATGAATTTGGTAAAGTAGCAGGATACAAAATTAATGCACAGAAATCTCTGGCATTCCTATACACTAATGATGAAAAATCTGAAAGTGAAATCAAGAAAACACTCCCATTTACCAGTGCAACAAAAAGAATAAAATATCTAGAAATAAACCTACCTAAGGAGACAAAAGACCTGTATGCAGAAAAGTATAAGACACTGATGAAAGAAATTAAAGATGATACAAATAGATGGAGAGATATACCATGTTCTTGGATTGGAAGAATCAACATTGTGAAAATGACCCTACTACCCAAAACAATCTACAGATTCAATGCAATTCCTATCAAACTACCACTGGCATTTTTCACAGAACTAGAACAAAAAATTTCACAATTTGTATGGAAACACAAAAGACCCCGAATAGCCAAAGCAATCTTGAGAATGAAAAACGGAGCTGGAGGAATCAGGCTCCCTGACTTCAGACTATACTACAAAGCTATAGTAATTAAGACAGTATGGTACTGGCACAAAAACAGAAAGATAGATCAATGGAACAGGATAGAAAGCCCAGAGATAAACCCATGCACTTATGGTCACCTTATCTTTGATAAAGGAGGCAAGAATATACAGTGGAGAAAAGACAGTCTCTTCAATAAGTGGTGCTGGGAAAACTGGGCAGGTACATGTAAAAGTATGAGATTAGATCACTCCCTAACACTATACACAAAAATAATCTCAAAATGGATTAAAGACCTAAATGTAAGGGCAGAAACTATCAAACTCTTAGAGGAAAACATAGGCAGAACACTCTGTGACATAAATCACAGCAAGATCCTTTTTGACCCACCTCCTAGAGAAATGGAAATAAAAACAAAAATAAACAAATGGGACCTAATGACACTTCAAAGCTTTTGCACAGCAATGGAAACCATAAACAAGATGGGATACAAGAGAAAAATAAAATGAAATACATAGGGGAAACAGAAGAAGCAGTATTGTAAACGCAAAGAGCAGTGGCCTCAGATGACAATCGCTAGAAGGGAGGAGGGGGAAATGAAGAAATAAGCCGCATGCAGAAGTGCTATGAGAGTAAATAAGCAGTGCTTATAATGATAAACACCCTTCATTAGAGAGCTTCCATTCTTAATAAGGAAAGGAAACTTTTCAATACAAGAATGGAATCTGCCAGATCTAATAAACATACTTAGTTCATACTTAGTTTGAAACTTATCCTGTAAAAGGAATGGTATATAGAAAGAGGTGGGAAAACCTACTGGATAATTTAACTTCTTGACAGGACTACAGCTCATCTTGCTGCTTCTAATTAATAATGTATTTAGCTATATTATTAGACACTTAGATGTGTTTTTCTGGCAGCAACGGTAACTGAGTTCTTTCTCACAGGGCTTTGCTAGTGAGAAGAATAATAAAAGACAGTTAAGGTAAATATAGTCTGCTTTCATGCTGTAAGCATGGGCTGTCTGATAACACCCCAGCCCTTTGGTGATTTATACACAAGTTACATCCCAAGTAACTAATCCTAAAATTAGACTGTACGTGCTAGCTCAATTTTTATGTCTCAGTGTGGCAGTTTGTTTCTAGAGTTGCCACAAATGAACGTTACTATTAGCTTAAAGCTTTGGTAAAACGTGTCATCAATGCTTATTCTTTGAGAAGAGGAAAAAGAAAAAAAGATACTGAGGTTCTGTTCCCAGAAAAAAAAAAACTTGGAAGCTACTAGGTGCCAGGCACTGTGATAGTCATTTTACATTTCTTATCTCATTTAAGTCTCACAATAAATGTGCAAAGAAGTTATTATTAACTACATTTTAACCTTGAGAAAACTAAGCTTCAGAGAGATTAAAAACTTGTCCAAGTTCACTCAAGGAACCAAGAAACCAAGCCAGGACTAAAACTAAGAACTTTCTGACTCTGAAATAACCGCTCTTCCCATAAATCAAATGAGATTTTGCTGATTAATGACCAAAACTGCAACTTCTTTCAGTCACATGCTTAAAATTAGCCTCTGAAATTGAGGAGACTCTTTTGTGACTAATGACTGATTTTCTTAATAAATCTCAAAAGAGATATTGTCATCATTCAAATTGTATTGTAAGGATGGTCACAGTCATCATCCTAAACACAGACAAGTTAGAAAGTTCTTTCTATGCAATATGCAACAGTTATTGATACGTGCAATCTGATGCACATTCTAAGAAAAAAAAAACATGGAGACTTAATTTTAAAAGATATTACTGTTTTCAGTAATTCCCTATCTTTCCAAAGGCAAGGAAATTGTTCAGAAAAACTGAACTGAATAATCTGAAGTTTTTGAAATGAGCACCCGTTCAGAAAACAGGACGATGTTCAGAAATCATCACTGCCCTTCTCGCTTGCTAGACTTCTGTGGAGCAGTCTCTCACCCACTGCAGCGTCACCAATCATCTACCCCCCGTCTGAGATCTCCACCTGAACTCCAGACAGGAACTGTGCAATGGCACCACACTTCAGAACCCCCATGTACACTCACCCTCTTTGTCAGTTATTGCACTAAAGATGTAATACATTATCATCACCCATGTTCAGTAACTGTGAAAAGTGGGTGGTCTGAATCCCATTTTTCAGATGACGAACCTGTTACTTACCTGAAGTCATAAACCTAACAACTGATGGAGCCAGGCAGCAATCCAAGCCCAGGTCTTTCTGATTCCAAGGCTGATTCTTGTCCCTCTCGCCCTGACTGCCTCTCCGTATAACTTCCAGTTCCCACTCGTGGGTCCAGAGCTCTCCTGATCTTTTCTGTGTCTATAACTGAATGCCACTTTTCCTCCTTATAATTCATCTCTGTTTTCTTTTTCTCCTGGATTCTTTATGAGGATGAAAGGTGTCGCTTACCAGCTGTAATATATTTGTACGTTCACTTGTCTACCTCTTCCGCTAAATTCTCAGTTACCTTTGTGTGCCTACAACCCGTCGGAGAGCCTGGCAAGAAGTTTGGCACATTTAACATATAAGTATTTGCTTGGTAAATGATGCTCTCCAGTCACCTTAGCCGGAACCCCGGAGGTCATCCAAGACTCATTCCTCTCCTGCCCCCGAGACCAGTACGAATCAAGTCTCATCCGTTCTACTTTAAACGTCTCATGAAGCTGTCTTCAGTTTTCCACCGTGACTGCCTTGGTTATGGTTTCCGTTCCCACCTCTTGCTTGGATTACCACAGTTCTCTTCTGAATGATGGAAACACCCTTCTCTCTGAGGTGATTCTCGCCAAAAACACTGTCTACCAAATGCGAGCCGGTTCTTCAGTAACTCCCCACCGCCTCTACCATGATGTATGTCTCTTCAGAGCTCTGACCCTGCAAACCGCTCTCATCTCGCCCTTCACTGGCTCTCGCGTGCTCTCTCTCTCTACCCCCCACACCTCCCATATGAACTGTACTGTCCAGCCATTACACACTGCTTATAAGCCCCTTAAACCTATGTGCTTTTTCTCCACTGCGTGGCTTCTTGCACAAGAAATGCCCGTTATCCATTTATTTACCTCATACATTTCTAATTAAAAGGCCAGTCAAAGGTTAATAATTTGTCATCCCTTTAAAGGGACAGTCTTCACGCCTGCTGGATGAAGATGGCAGAGCAGGAGGATCCTGAGCTCACCTCTCCCCAGGGACACACCTGAGCTCACCTGTCCCCAGGGACACACCTGAGCTCACCTCCCCCCAGGGACACACCAACCTACAACCACATACACAACAACTCTCTCTGAGAACAGCCTGAAGACGAACAGGACAGATGTTCTACAACTAAGGATATAAAGAAAAGCCCACATGGAGATGGGAAGAAAGGGAAGAGATGCAGGCTTGTCACAGCCCCCACCCCGGGTGTAGTGGCCCACAGGCAGGAGGGACATCACAACCACGGATGCCCCCTGAGAAGCAAGGGGTCCGTGCCTCACACTGGGCTCCCCAACTCAGGGGACCTGCACAGGGAAGATGAGCCCCATAACATCAGACGTTGAAAGCTGGTGGGACTTACATCTGGGAGAGCCAGAGAGCTGTGGGAAACCAGGACTCCGCTCGTGAAGGGCTCGTGCACAGACTCACTCTCACTGCGTCTCAGCACAGATGAAGCAACTTGGAAAGTGCCTGGGTTATATGAGAAGGAGATTTGTTGACTAATATTAGGGCCTGTGCTGGAGCGACAGGGATCTGGTAAAACTTCCTTCAGGGACAGAAGCGCTGGCGCGTGCCATTTTGTTATGCTCTGTTTCTACCTACCTGGCCTGGCAGTGGCAGGTGCCACTTCTGTCACTTGCTATCATCTCCGCTAAAACCATGCACCCACCCTGGTGTTCTCCTGAGGACCAGCCCCGCTACCAGGCCCATCCCAGCTGGCCCTTCCAAAGCAGCTCCCAGCCCCCCCGCTCCCCGCCTGGCAAGTGGCCTGTGTCAGCATCAGTGGCCCCCCTAAAGCAGTTCCTGCTCCAGGGAGCCAGCCCACAGCCACAGCATGTTCACAACAGCCACCGCAAGGCCTCAGGGCCAGTCACACGGGGGGCCAGCCCCACACATCAGCATGCCCACAGCAGTTGTGTGCAGACCTCTCAGCCAGCTGGCCAGCCCTGCCCACCAGCACGCCTGCAGCAATCACAGCCCAACCACAGCAAAAGGGCACACGCAGTCCACACAGGAGATACACCTGGAGCACCTGGCTCTGGTGACCAGGGGGGATTGTGCCACTGGGTACCGCAAGACACCTTCTACGTAAGGCTACTCTTTAAAGACTGGGAGATATATACCTCACATGCCTAATACATAGAAACAAACACAAAGAGTTAGGCAAAATGAGAAGACAAAGTAATACCTTCCAAACAAAAGAACAAGACAAAACCTCAGAAAAGGAACTAAACGAAATGGAGATACAAAATTTACCAGGTAAAGAGTCCAAAGAAATATTCATAAAGATACTCATTGAACTTTGGAGAAGAATGGATGAACTCAGTGAGAACTTCAGCAAAGAGACAGAAAATATAAAAAACCAATCAGAGCTGAAGAATACAATAGCCGAAATGAAAAACATACTACAGGGAATCAGCAGCAGATTTGAGGATGCAGAAGAACAGATCAGCCATCTAGAAGACAGGGTAATGGAAATTAACCAACTGGAACAGCAAAAAAAGAATTCAAAAAAATGAGGATAGTTTAAGGGCCCCCTAGGACAACATCAAGTGTGCTAACATTCGCATGATAGGGGTCCCAGAAGGAGAAGAGAAAAAGAAACAATGACAGAAGACCTACCTATCTGAAGATAATGGCTGAAAACTTTCCTAACCTGGTGAAGAAAACAGTCATCCAAATCCAGGAAGCTACAAAAAAGAAAAAGTTACAGGTGAAAATCTCTGAGGAACACAGATGCAAAAATCCTCAACAAAATACTAGCATGCCAAATTCAACAATATATTAAAAGGATTATTCACCATGATCAAGTGATATTCATTCCAGGGATGCAAGGATGATTCAATATCTGCAAATCAGTCAATGTGATACACCACATTAACAAAATGAAAAATAAAAATCATATGATTGTATCAATAGATGCAGAAAAAGCATTTGACAAAATTCAACACCAATTCATGATTTAAAAAAAAACTCTTAACAAATTAGGCATAGAAGGAACATATCTCAACATAATAAAACCTATATACAACAATCCTACAGCTAGCGTCATACTCAATGGTGAAAGGTTGAAAGCATTTCCTCTAAGATCAGGAACTAGATGAGGATGCCCACTATTGCCACTTTTATTAAACATTGTATTGGAAGTCCTAACCACAGCAATCAGAAAAGAAAAGAGATAACAGGCATTCAGATTGGAAAGGAAGAAGTAAAACTGCAACTATTTGCAGATGACATGATACTATATACAGAAAACACCCAAAGACTCCACCAAAAATCTATTAGAACTAACAAATAAATTAGTAAAGTGGCAGGACCAAAATAAATATACATAAATCTGTTGCAATTCTATACACTAATAACAAAACTATCAGAAAGAGAAATTAAGAAAACAATCCCGTGTACTATTTCATAAAAAAGAAAAAAATACCTAGGAATAAACTGAGCCAAGAAGGTAAAAGAGCTATACTCTGGGAACTGTAAAACACTGATAAAAGAAAGTGAAAACAACACAAACAAATGGAAAGATATATTGTACTAGTGAATTAGAAGCATTAATATCGTTAAGATGTCCCCAAGCAATCTAAAGACTCAATGAAATACCTGTCAAAATACCAGTGGCATTTTTCACAGAATTGGAACAAATAATTCAAAATTTTGTACTGAACAACAGACCCTGAATAGCCAAAGAAATTTTAAGAAAGAAGAAAAAAGCTCGAGGTATCATGGTCTCTGATTTCAAACTATACTACAAAAGTATAGCAATTAAAACTGTATGATACTGGCACAAAAACAGAAACATAGATCAATGGAAACAACAGAATAGGGAGCCCAGAAAACCCATGAATATATGGTTAATTGATGTATGACAAAGGAGCCAAGAATACACAGGGGGGAAAAGAGAGTCTCTTCAATAAATGGTGGTGGGAAAACTGAAAAGCTACATGCAAAAGAATGAAACTGGACCACTTTCTTATACCACATACAAAAATAAACTAAAAATGGATTAAAGCCTTGATGTTGAGACCTGAAACCATAAAACTCCTAGAAGAAAACACTGGCAGTATGCTCTTTGATATCAGTCTTGGAAATATTTTGTTTGGATCTGTCTCCTCAGGCAAAGGAAACAAAAGCAAAAATTAAAAAATGGGACTACATCAAACCAAAAAGCTTTTGCACCATGAAGGGAACCATCAATAAAATGAAAAGGCAACCTTCTGAATGGGAGAAGATACTGGCAAATGATGTATTCGGTAAAGGGTTAATATCCAAAATATACAGAGAACTCACACAACTCAGTATAAAAAACAGTAAACAATCTGATTACAAAATAGGCAGAGGATATGAATAGACATCTTTCCAAAGAAGACATGAAGATGGCCAAAAGACACATGAAAAGATGCTCAACATCACTAATCATCAGGGAAATGCAAATCAAAACCATAATGAGATACCACTTTACACCTGTCAGAATGGCTATTATCAAAAAGACAAATAACAACAAATAACAAGTGTTGACAAGGATGTGGATAAAAGAGAATCCTCCTGCGCTGCTGGTGGGAATGTAAATTGGTGTAGCCTCTATGGAAAACAGTATGGAGATTCCTCAAAAAATTTTTAAAAACCTGCCATATGACCCAGCAATTCCACTTCCAGGTATTTATCCAAAGAAAACAAAAAGACTAATTTGAAAAGATAAATGCACTCTTATGTTCACTGCAGGACTATTTACAGTAGCCAAGATATGGAAGCAACTTAAGTGCTTAAAAGTGGATAAAGAAGATGTGGTATATATATAAAAACAATGGAATATTACTCAGCCGTAAAAAAGAAAGATATCTTGCCATTTGAGACATGGATGAACCTACAGGGTATTATGCCAAGCGAAATAAGTCAGACAGAGAAAGACAAATACCATACAATTCCACTTACATGTGGAGTCTAAAAAACAAAACAAAACAGAAACAGACTCAGATACAGAGAGCAAACTAGTGGCTGCCAGAGGGGCGGGGTGTGGGAAGTTGGGTGAAACAGGTGAAGGGATTAAAAAGTACAAACTTCCAGTTATAAAATAAATAAGTCACGAGGATGTAAGGTACAGCATAGGGAATATAGTCAATAATATTGTAATAACTTTGTATGGTGACAGATGGTTACTAGACTTATCGTTATGATCAATATGTAATAGATATAAATGTAGAATCACTATGTTGTTTACCTGAAATTAATATAATATTGTGTGTCAGCTATACTTCAATAAAAATGATAGAAATGGAAAATAAAGTGATAGTCTTCAAAGATGTGATCCTTTTGCACAAAACTTCTAATCATTAAAATATGTACACCTAATTCTACAGGTTCAAAATATGGAAATTTATTGCCTGCATTAAATATCACCAGTTATTTTATCTTTTCTGTTATCGTTCTTGTATTTCAGTCGATCTGACCTTCATTAGTAGGTAGCATTTGTAGCAGAAAAATAATATATGAGATATTAACCAAGATTTTTCATCTGTGCGTGGGGGGCATGGGTGAGAGGGGTGAAGGGGTCAAAAGGTATAAACTTCCAGGTATAAAATGAGGAAGTCACGGGGATGTAATGTACAGTATGGTGACTATGGTCAACAATACTTTACAGTATATTTGAAAGCTGCTAAGAGAATAAATCTTATAGGTTCTCATCACAAGAAAAAAAAATTTTGTCCCTACATGTGGTAATGGACGTTAAGTAGACTTACTGTGGTGATCATTTCACGATATAAACAAATATCAAATCTTTATATTGTACACCTGAAACTAATGTTATATGTCAACTGCATCTCAATTTTTAAAAACACATTTTTACTTTCATGTTCTCCTATTTTGTCGGCAGCAAACAGCAGCAGCTCAAGGAAGCAGAAAGAGCACAAAAAGCAAATGGTCAAAGTCTTGGCTTTTGAGTTCCAAAATAAAGACCTGAAACTTGTAGTGATGCCAAAGATCTTAAAAGATTGTTATTTGCAAGCACAGACTTTTCCTACTTTCAAAGGCTGTCTTGAAAACCCAAGCATAATGTTTATGCTGTTAGAAAAATAAATAAAGGGGTCTCTAATAAGGAGGTCTCTAATAGAATCACTCTTTCCTGAAATTTTCCAAACTTTTTGTCTTTAGCATGGAAAATTTTAATTCAAGTTTATGTCTTATAGTTATATCTATTCCCTTCGCTTTCTAGTTTTTATACTTTATTTTGCCAATAGAACTTTAGCAAACAACTCATCAGAAAAATCTGCTTTACTTTGACTGAAATCTTAGCTCTCTTATAAATACTGTTTCCATAAACACACTTGGGTCTTCTCGGTTCCACACTTTTCCCTGTTATATTTCACCGGCGTGAAATATCTGCCCCTTTTCTCTTGGCTTTAAATAAATCCTGTGCCTCCATCAATATCCAGTTTAAATCCCACTATGTTTTCCCAAAGTCCTTCATGATCACCCCTGGCTAGAAAGCCATCTGTCTCTCACCTCTGAATGCCCACAGCAACCATTATCAATGAAATCCATGGGCCGTAAATCTTGTGCCATTTTGCCATCATTTTTATCTTTATTGAACTACTTCTTAAAATTTTTATTATCATATTCTTTTCAAGAATAGTACTCTTATTTCTGCAACTACAGTATAAATTTTTGGAGGGAACTAAATATGTTTTCCACCTTTATATCCACCAGAGACCACATCAGTGGGTTGAAAGGCATAAATGCTAAAAGCACATTTGATATGGTATTTTATCTTTGGTGATGATGATTATAGTAACAACAATAACAGTAATAATAATAATAATTTATTAAGCATCTACTATGTGCCGGGTGATACGCAAATCACTTCATGTGGATTATCTCATTTAACTCTCACATAAACTTATGAATTTCGTTCCATTATTACCTTTATTGTTTAGCAGATAAGACAGACTTTAGAGTCCTGAGAAGTGTTAAGTCATTTGCTCTAAGCCACACAGCTAGAAGTGGAAAAACCGTAACTTAGTTTAATCTTCAATGTTAAATTTCTAGTTGTAGGAATCCACATCTAGGACTTCCTCAGATGGACAACATTTTATTATCTGTTTTTTGATGTCATGGTTTGAGGAAATGTATTCTTTATTAAAAGCCAATCTCCATTCCAGTATCTAGATCATCTGAGAGCAAATGGGAAAGCTCTCTGCAATGGTCTCCAGAAGTAAGAAGTGGATGGTATTAAGGGTGCTTCATGGCTCTAATGAAGTGACATAAATTTTCAGGGAAAACAACAGTAAATCACATTAATAGAAAACCTAATGAACCAGAACTCTGCAATAAATAATGATAAATGTTACACAAAGGTTTCTAAATATCAGAACTAGTGATAATTCTGAAAAACAACTAGGCAGTTAAAAAGTTCAACATGGAATAAAATAATTATTGTCAACTAAATCACTGTGAGAGAGAAAAGTGTTTTTTTTATAAAACCTCCTAATTGGATCTGGAATTGGTGAAATCATCTGCAAGTGAAACCTAACTGAAGAAGATGAAGACAAAGAGACTGTAAAGTGCTCTGAGTACGATACTATCTGTTCCCAGTATATTGCTTCCTACAGACAAAGAACTATCACACATGAAGGAGGATGAAATATTAAGGGACCTCTAAATAGTTAGGGTGTCTAATAAGACATTTCAAAACTAATAGTTCCAAGAATTAACTCTTGATTTCCTCCAAACCCTATTCCTCCCCAATTCCCTCCCCTCAGGAAACACCACCGCCTTTTCCCAGTTCTCAACTTGTCCGTGTTTCAGGTTTGTTTCACTGGTCTAAAATTCCTGCCCCCTTTCTCTTGGCTTTAAACAAACCCTGTTCCTCCCTCAGTATCCAGTTCAAATCCCACCATGTTTTCCCAAAGTCTTTCATGATCATCCCGGGTTAGAACACTCTCTCACCTCTGAGCGCCCACGGCAACCATCATCAGTGCAATTCATGGGTCATAAATTTAGGCCCCGACCCTTGGAATCTTCCTGAACTCTGCTCTTTCTGTCACAGCCTACATGCAATGCATCAGTCAATCTGGTCATCTCTGCCTTTGAACTATACCCTGAATCCTGTTGAGCCACTACTTTGACAAAGCCACTGGCACACTGTGCCTGGACTATTGCAGTAGACCCTTAGTTGGCCTTAGAGTTTCAACCTCTCCATTTCCATCATTTTCCCCAACACACACACACATACACACACACACCAGAGTATTCTTTTAAAAATCAGATTATGTCACTCTTCAAAATTCTCCAGTGATTTCAATAGCACTCAAGGAAAATGCCCCAAATCCTTGCCATAGACTAATAGATCCACCGATACCTCACCATCAAGCCTAACTAATCTTCCTGCTACCATTCTCTGCTGCTCTAACACCTCCAGCAAAAACCCATCACCCTTCCCTCTACTCCAGACATGGGGTCTCGCTGCTCTTCTATGAACTCATCATCCTCTTCTCCCTCTACCCCAAGGCATTTTCACTTGCTAATCGCTGGGCCTGGAACACTCTCAGTTCAGTTCTCTGCTCAAATGCCTTAGGGAGACATTCTCTGATCACGCTACACAAAGTAACATTATTATCATCACCACCTCTTTCTCTTCCCCGAACCTTATTATTCTTCACAACACTTGTCAATCCCTAACATGTTATTTTAATATACATTATAATATACAAAGTATATATTTTAAAATAAGTTCTTGGGAGGTTCTATCTAATAGGAGCCTACAATAAATAAATAAATAACACATACTAAGAATAGTTTTTAATATATACTCAGTTGGTCATTTTGCAAACTTCTCAACAATGCAATGGTCCAAAAATGCAACTGCAAAATGCATGAAGTAGGGCTGATGAGGAGAAAGGTTAGGGATTAAAAGCAGCATTAGTGAAAACTTATGTCCATACAAAAACCTGCACACAGAGGTTTATAGCAGCTTTATTCATAACTACCAAAACTTGGAAGCAATCAACATGTCCTTCAGTAGGTGAATGGGTAAACTGTGGTACATCCACACGATGGAACATTACTCAGGGCTAAAAAGAAATGAGCTCTCAAGCCATGAAAAGACATGGAGGAACCTTAAGTGCATATGACCAAGTGAAAGAAGCCAATCTGAAAACGCTTTATACTGTATGATTCCAACCGTATTACATTTTGGAAAAGATAAAACTATGGAGACAGTAAAAAGATTAGTGGTTGCCAGGGGTTGGGGGAAGAAGGAGGGATGAATAGGCGGAGCACAGAGGACTTCTAGGACACTGAAAATACTCTGTTTAATGACATGTGGCATTATCCTATCACACAGCATCCAAATCCATAGACTGTATAACACCAGCAGTGAACTGTAATGTAAACTGCAGACTCTGGGTGATTCTGATGTGTCAGTGTAGGTTCACCAGTTGTAACAGATGCACCATCTGGTGGGGCATGCTGATAGTGGTGGAGGCTGTGCGTGTGTGGGCACGGGGCGCATACGGGAAATCTCTGTACCTTCCTCTCAATTTTGCTGTGAACCGAAAATTACCCTAAAACAAAATAAAAGTAGTATTTGTGGATAAAAGTTACTTCACAGAGTTGCTATGAAGATTATATTACTCTCAATGACATATGTGAGGTATCTCAGAAACTGACCAGCCTATTACAAGTCTTCAATAAATGTCCACAAACACAAATCTTTTGTTATTGCTCCCATTCTGTTTTCTGTAAATGGGAGCACACAGCTGCCTAGAGAGTGCAATCATTCAATACTGTCACCTGAAAGGCATGAAACACAGTTAATTGTTAGTCTACAAATTGAAGAGTGACGAGCATCGGCCTATTAGTTTACATTGCTTCCACTCTTCTAATGGGCCATCTAGCACTGTAGAAAAAGCAAAATAACCTCATAAAAGCCCAGATTACTATGGTCTTCATTACATTCCAGATTAAGTCTTCTCTCTGATATCACACCTGCACAATGTCAAAGTGTTCGAAGGACCAATTTTCATGATAATTTTATTTTATTAAATTATGTTTATGTAGACAGTATCTATTTCATTACCTAATATTTCCTGGAAACTCTGATTATTTACAAAGAAATGAGTAGATCCTGTGTCACTAAGCTCAGGCTAGTATCTTCTGCCATCTAATGTGCTAAGAATTCTTGAGACTTTTCTGATTACAATTCAAATTAAATGCAAACAGTCAAGTAGCACACAGAGACCCCATTATCCACTCTCCGTGAGCTGAGAGGATGAATAATATGAGACATGTTAATTATTTGCTTTCCAGCAGCTGTGACTGATTAGTTTTGACTGGTACATCTTGCTAATGTGATAGAGGACAGTAAATATCAGGGCTTGTCATATTTTTCCAGGGCAAGGAAACTGTGGTCTCCAATGACTTGCTTCATTTGTAGCTTGCTATGCAATTTGCCAAAGTGATGCTAGATCCCCACAATCTCTTAACCAAGTGAATTTCATGTTAGGGGACCCTAAGTTTTCAGAGCCCTCTGTCTCAGTAAAGTTGGTCTCTCTCTGTCTCTGTCTCTCTGTCTCTCTGTCTCTCTGTCTCTCTCTCTCTCTCTCACACACACACACACACACACACACACACACACACTTTCGTTTCTGAATTGATAACATACAGAACCAAGCCTACGGAGGTACTAAGAGATCCCAGCCACCATATGTACTTTTCTTTCTTTCTACTTAAGAGTGCCTTTTTACATCATGTTGCTTATTTTTAAACAACTAAATGCCTTTTGTGAGTCCACGAGTGGCTGCACCAGATCCACTCTGAGCTTTGAAATCTTTGAGCTGCGTGTGAGGGGTTTTGAATCATGGCCATCTAGAAGAAACTATCACTAGAGGTGTGTTTCTCAATGTTTTTTTTATCACCCCCCCCCCTTTAGATTTTTTTTCCTAATCGTCCCCTCCCCATGAAATTTTAATACCTCAGATACACCATACCTGGTTATGTACTATGGCCTTTTATAGGGCCACAGACCTGTAACATCTGAGATTTTCTTGATCCCCCAAGAACCTGTTTTCACCCCTTGGGAGAAAGATCACCCCTGCTGCGAAAGTGTTCACGAGGGGCTTCATTCTACCCCCTCTTCATCGTTGTCTAAGTTACATATTCTCGTTGGACACATGAGCTCTTCAATATCTCATGTCTCCCATACAAACTGCTAGAACAGGCACACCCCAAGTCTAGGTCCTCCCCTCAAAGGAGGTGCTCAAGACAGTGCACAGGGTACAATCACACTTCATCCTCTTTCTTTTCCCCCCAGGAACCTAGGCTGAATCAGGTTCAAACAACTTCAAGGCAACCTTGATGGAAGAAAGAAAACTCAAAAGTGCCATGTGCAAATAGTGCTTTGCAGAAATACTGAATGAATTTGAGCCCACAGTCTACCTACTTTAATTAAGTACTTCACTTTTCTGAGCTTTAGCATGCACATCCATTAAGTGGAAATGTCAGTAGTTATTTCTTGCCCATTTAATAAAGATTTGTTAGCTCAGCTGAAAGCCCCCATGAAGACAACCAAAAACACTTACTGATCCAAAGAAGATAATTTTCCTAAATTTACTGCAGCAAGTAAGAACACTACCTTGACAAAATCTTAGAATCACCAAAGGGAGAAAATTAAGGACGGTTACTTATATGGTTATAGGACCCGCGCCAAAAGATTTCAAGGTCATTTTGAAAAGCAGAGAAGCAGCTGGGATTGGGTAGAATTAAGGACAGAGTAACTTGGGATTGGTGGCCACAGTAAAGTGAGGTCTCGAGATGAGGGCTGATAAGCAAGCTGTTTTTGAAGCAGTTTGAGGAGCAAGCTATTCGTGTTCATACGATAACCATTTTAGTTGGCCTGTGGTCTTAGCTTCCTGGAGTGAAACAAAAATAATACATTTTGCTTGGTCCCAGTATCATTTAACGCAGGAACTGGAATTTGTTTAAATTCTCAGTTCCTGCAATATGTCAGACATATAAATTGTGAACTGGTTCCCTAGCTTCAAGAAGCTTCTACTCCCGCAAGAAAAATAAGCTTCAAAAAGATACTGCATGGATCAAACCTTTCAAAGAAGTGTAGGTTGCTAGGGAAGTGAAAAGAAGAGGGGGTCATCCATGAGAAAAATATAATAAAGTGTTCTTTGTAAAATGTCTAGCAAAGTCTCCAAGACAATACAGGAAGTATCCCTGAGAATATCCACTGGCTTTTCAGTGCTTGGACCTGAGGATGAAAGGTGGGATGGAGAGGTTTACCCCTTTTTCCCATTCTGAATTTGCAAGGATCTACAGATTAAGTAATTTAATCTATAAGTATACATAGATTATAGATTAACCTTCTGTTGTCTTTCCTAAAATTCTAAGGAAGACAGACTCTCCCTCTGAGTTTGTGAGGTCAAGCACTAAATCAAGGAATAGAAGCTATCAAGACAATAATCTAGAAACTATGAGTTCTAGTTAACCCAAGTGGTCTGGGATTACAATCAGTAGAAAGCCATGCCCTGGTTTTAGTAAATGTTGCCTCTTAGTAGGTATGAATATCATATACTCATGTTTAAGAATCATGACTAAATGTTTTCTTGACACAAGTCTCTGGAGTAAAAAGGGTCTAACTCGTAAACCAAAATTCATCAGCAGTTGCAATCTAGAATTACTGAAGCACTGAACGTTAAATAAATCTACTCAAGAAACCCACGCAGATCCAGGAACACCGGACACTTTAACTGCGTGAAATTATCACTTGGGCTGTGTCTATTCTGGCTCAGTTTTGACGGGTCCTCTGGCAGATCTTCCATGAGCCAACAACTCCTACCACCTTCTGCCCTCTCAGGTCTGGTGAGCCCACATGTACCCTCTTCCCTTCCCTATGGAAACTGGCTCCATTCCTACAGACCCATTTTGGAAACTGGCACCACCACACGAGGCTCACCTGGCAAACCTGTGCTAATCCCAAATGATCTGGCCCATCACTTACTAATGCTGTAACCCTAAGGAAGTCACTTAAACTCTTGTGCTTGACTTTTCTCACCTAAAAATGGGGGTAACAATAACGTCTAGAATCTTAGAGCTGTTCCGAGGTTTGAGTAACATAATGCATGAAAAGGGGTAAGCACGGTAACTAAAAAACAGAGAACTATACATTTTAGCTATTATTATTCATGCCTTCATGTGTCTCACTGATTTTGTCTCTTCTCAATTGCTGCTGATACCAACAGAATCTTAACTCTCATCACCTGACACCTCATGTCATTATTTTAAGAGCTTTCCCACTGGTTTTCTTACCATCAATTTTTCCCCTTCTTCATTTTAGACATTAGTAATTAATTATCCCCTACGTGCAACTCCCCATCACATCAAGTTCCTGGCTTGAACACCTTCTTGTGCCTCACTCTCAAGGTTTCCTGTAACCTGACTCTGCTAAAACAACTTAAACGCATTGTTAACGCACCATGGATTCTTTCTGGTAGTTTTCAGTAGAAACCAATGGCTAGAGGGAGTTAAAGCTATAGGTCTTCTCTCCCTCTGTCACTCAGAGTTACACCAAAATGAAAGCAAGACTGAAAGCTGCTTCTGCCACCGATGCAAACGGTGATGTGACCCTAAAACAACCATGCCACCTGTTCCGTAAGCCTGGTAGAGGCCCATCTCTCTATCCTTTCTCATGTTCCAACAGCATTCTGTATAGAAAATTTACCTAAAGCAGATTCTACACCATTCTTTCTTTCCCCGGCTTTACTGAGATATAACTGACATGCAACACTGTAAGTTTAAGGTGTACAACAGGTTGATTTGATACACTTATATATTACAAAACGATTACCACCATCGTGTTAGCAAATACCTCCCTCACATCATATAATAACCATTTCTTTTTTGGGGTGAGAACATTTAAGATCTACTCTCTTAGCAACTTTCAAGTATATAATAGGGTACTGTTAACTAAAATCACCATGCTGTACACTAGGTCCTCAGAACTTATTCGTCTTATAACTGGAAGTCCGTACCCTTTGACCAGCATCTTCCCACTTTCCTCACCCTCTACACTCTTCTAATGGCAGGATGCAACTCACCTGGTCAGGGCTGAGCAGCGGTATCCTCTGCTTAACAACTGAGCCCAGGTCAGGTTTAGAAACCTGAGCCCAGCGTGTCGTCCACAGCACGTGGTCAGTGGGATCTCTGCGCCTTGTTTATGCCCCAGCTGCCATGCCTGTACAACGTTTCTAGACTGATCAGCCCTCATTTCATGGATTATAAAATAATAGCTAACATCAACTATAAAAATTAATAAGGCAACTGATATTAATTGAAATAAAGACAGTGAAGCTCTCTGCCTGCCTGGGCCTCTGGCCCTGGGGCCTCTGTTTAGAGACTTTCATACACTGACTAACCACTCCTAACGTGCGTATTCCTGACTACGGTATCTGAAATGCCGACCTTAGAGTACAGATTAAATTAATTAGCACTTTCTATGCTGAAGCATTTGACAGTAAATTGCAGGATATAACGTCTTCTCTTTCCCTGTTTCCCACCACACACATTCATCTAGAGCAGGGTTTCTCAACCTTGGCACTACTGACATTTCTGACTAGATAATTCTCCTAGAGGGGGATGGACTGTGTGTTATAGGATGTCTAGGTCAATTCTAAGACTGGGACCCACTTTGCTTACAGTTGGTCCCAGTCTTAGATTTGACCTTCTCTGCCCTCCTAATCAAATGTGACCTACGCTTTAAGACAAGATATCTACAAGCACCTCAAAAACCATGTGAAGATCTCAGAAGTAATTTGTCTGACCCATGGGAATGCAGTTTCTGGATCCACATGGTCCCCCCCCACAGCTCTGGTTATCTTAGAGCTTCCCACTCCTCCTACTTTTTTCATTTATAGTACCCGCCGGGTCCTCTAAGAATAGACTTTGAAACCTCTACCTTAATATTAAACAGAAGTTATCCTTACATAAAAGCTTCCACTCTTTATGTCCATAGTGACCTGACTTCTTCCTTTTCTGGAGAAGTTTTACACTCTAAAGCAGAGAGAAAGAGAGAGAGAGAGAGAGAGAGAGAGATTCTGGTACCAAAATTTGCAACTTAATTGGTTCCTGTTAACAGAATTAAACTATTAAACCACAATATACAAAAGTCATTTATTCTTTAAATAGTCACAGAAATCACAGTAGTTAGACTGGCTAAAATATTGTTCATGTGGATTAATATAGAGTATGAGCTGTTCCGCAATTCTCAAAAGATCAAGGCCCATAGAAGATAGAGTTCTTTAAAAAATTCATGTGGGAGTGTCCATTTATGTGGCAATCTATGAAACTGTTTGTACTAGGAAAAGGTACAGGTAATAATTTTTTGTGAACTACTAGCTAAAAAAATTATTTTTAACTCTCCTAATTTTCTAGAAACAAACCCTATCATATTACATCAAGAACATTATAAAAGCAAATGTTGGCAAAATACAAAGTTAGGTGAACAGTGGCTGTTCTCAGCAAGGCTTAATAAACGTAATAGGAGTTATAACAAATTAATCATTAATAAAAGCACTGTGAAAATGCAGTGATATATCTGTGTACACATTATCCATGTAGGTTAAATCACTTAAAAGTAGTTCTACCTGGATAGTTTTTAAATTGGATAATTTATAATATGTAAGGAAGATTTTACAGTTTTCCCTAAAATAGAAATGAGATAAACATTTGGCAACATTTTATTAAAACACCTTATATCTCCACATCTGTTTTATCTCAAAAGTCTTCAACAGTGCAAAAAAAATTTCCCAAACTGAAATAAATATATCAGGAAAACATACATATGTGTCTGTGAACTATCTACTTTTTGTAAATAAACATAAACTATGTCACTGATATCTCACTTCTTTCCTTTCCTTTTTTTTCTATTCTTACATCAAACACTTTGCAATGTTACATCACAACCAGACACCTCTCCCCAAAGAAAGTCTCTTTTTAAATAATATGGCCTTTTCTAATCTTCACAACTGCTGTTGTGGGTAGTTATATTCAGTTTATAGAGAGGAAAATCAAATCTCAGGGAATTTGAGAATATTGTCTAACTTCCTAAGTGGAAAATGAAGAACCCAAACTCAGGCATATCTGACTCCAAGTCTGTGGTGTTTAAGCTACTCAAGCTGCTCGTCAGTTTTCTCCCTCTTAGCAAAGAGAGCCTGACTGTACTGGTCAGTAGGGTCCATCTAGTTCAGTTATCTATGTACAATCATTCCAAAAGGTTCATTAAAAAAATTTTTTGGCACTTTATGAGATAACCAAAACCTTATTTGAGAATGCAAAGAATGAATAACCCCTAGTCTGAGTAAGATGCATATGGATATGTATAGAGATATTACTATATCTTAGAATGCATTAAGCAAATAAATGGTATCCATGCATAGTATTTATGATAAGTATTCAATGGATAAAAATGAGGTTCTGAATAAACTTGCATGACTTTCTCACAGTGCAACTGGTAAAACACTTTAGTATGGCTGAGAGAATAGTCTCCATTCTGGTCTGGAGTTCTCTTTTATTAGCATCTTCTTTTTCCTTAATGAATACTTCACTACTTTTGTGCCATCCTATTCTATCATGGAATGTTGGTTTACTGAGCGCAAGGATCTTTATTTTCAGTCTAATTTTTCATGTGCTGAAAGTTCAAGTGTGAGATTATTACATCCTAATAATATTTACTCATAACGACTACTCAAAACCTGCTAATCATTTTGTTAAATCTATTACATTTATTATCTCATATCATATTTACAGGACATTGCAAGGTAGACATTTTTACCTCCACTGTGTAGTTGAAGAAACTGAGGCTTACGGGCGGGTACTGTGTGAATTCTAAAGTCACACAGATGGGAGATGGTGGACTGGAAATTCAGATGCAGAAATGTCTAATTCCAAGCTGTGTACTCAGCCACCTTGCGGTACAGCTGAGGAGGGAATGTTTCTCCAACGAGCTTTGCAAAATGTCAGCTGCATGCTTTCCAAGCTATCCCAGAGGTTTACATGGGCTAAACCTCTTCCTCTGTTTACATGGCATTCTGAGCTCTGGGTGAGGCAACTACTCTCTGTGCCAAAGGAAAGAAAGAGTACTTTATTCAGTTCCCTACGAAGGAAAGAGAGCTAATGTTGTTTTCCAGGAAGAAAACTATTACTTTCAGATTAATGATTGAGTTGAAGATGGGTCATCCATTGGGCAAACATCTCCTCTAGTGCAGCATTAAATCTTCTCCAGTATCAGTGCTCAGGGGATGTATTCAGTTAATTCTATCTAAATGAGGTTACATTTTAATCAAATTATCAATTTTATCAACTTATATATTTTATACAATTTCTATATTTAAGTTCTACAACTTATTTAGCTACTATCATTTGAATAACGTAAAATAATTTTAGCTATATAAAATAACTTAATTAAATTACGCAGAACTTAATTCCACCTGAAGTCCAACTTTTTGTAGATTCAAGGATATTAAAGAGGCTTAAAAAATGTTTCAAGTGGACATTCAAACTTCTAATGGGAAATGTTATAATTCACATACTGAAAAATACCCTGTCATGTACAAAGATGAAATCTGTGACCTCTTTTCAACATGCTATATTTAGTTTCCCAAAAAAGAGGAGGAGGAGGAATTTTGCAAATCTCTCTCCATTTCTTACCTGGTTCCTGCTAAAGCAATAACAGGCACTTGAAAAATGTCATTCTGTAGGATTACAGAGCTAACTGGCTGGCCTGGGCTAAATTCACACTCGATTTTCTTGGCACCATGCTAAAACCAACTGAACTATTTGGTCTTCAAAGCAAGAAAGGTTTACTCTGCCAGTCTAAATACCTAGAGGAATCACTATGTAGTATTTTTTTAGTTTTTTTTAACCCTAATTAAACGTAGTTTTAAAGTTTATCCTGAGAAATTTATTTTCCAGTGGAAATTTACCCCCTGGATATTTAAGTAAAGTTTTTTGTTTTTTTTTTCCTAACTACTTATAAAGCAGTATGCTAGAAGTTACATATCAGGGATCTACCATAATATAACTTTTAATAGATACATGGGTGCATTTTAGCCAAAATCCACATACTTGGCTGGGGATGAATACATCTATTATTTACAGCTAAATACTTCCTCTACCTGGAGAGATTCCTATCCTGGAAGGATTTTAGAACATGAAGTACTAATATCTTATTTTGAAAATAAAGTGAGTGACAACCTTCTAAAATCCTTGCCAGGAAGAAAAATGCTAAATATAGATGGTGAAACTCCATCTTGGGGAGATTAAATCATACCTGTATAAACACCTGAAGTCATGGCAACTTTCCACCACAGACCAGTAAATTGTTATATTTTCAAAATTCTATACTTCCTGTGTGTTATTTTATAGTGCACTTTTGTAATCATTGTATCCTTTTTAACCATTCCCCAAATCCCCCCAATATTGCTTTTTTACATGAATTGTAAAGCTCAGAAAAATTAATTCACTAGCTTAAAAAGGTAATCACAGAGTAATACACAAAACAGGATTAAAGAAAACACAGTCAAGTTGACACCTAAAATCATCACAGATGTGTAGGCAGATCTATACATATCATCACAAATAGATATTAATAATATTACTATCATTTTGCCTTTCCTTCCCACTTAGCTCTCAGGTATTGCTTTTTTACTGAAGGCACTGTACCTGCCTCTGTCACCTCTCTTTCCTCTCTGCTTTGATTTCCCATTTCTAATCTTCTGAGGGATGGATAAAAAAGAGAAGCATAGTTCTAAGTGTAAAATGGAAAGAAAATGCCTGTAAATGACAGCCAGAGCACTTACCCATGAGTAAGAGGACTTTAGTCTGGGCATGTGGATTTTGTGTTACTGTACTTGGCTACCCAGAAGTCTTTCTTATTTATTTTTACATGTCTATTTATACCGGTGATTGAGTTTGCCAAATATGTGAGAGGGAACAACAACAATGAGACTTTCTAAGAAGTTATTATTTACCCATTTTTAACACAGAAAATGTATAGAAAACTCTTTATTAATCTTATGAAATCTGATAATTCAAAAATAATAAGAATGTTTTAATTAATGGAAGGGTCTCATTAATATTTGATATAATTTCCAATCGAATACTTAGAAGATGATTAATATTTTTACTTATTCTCTCTTGTAAAACTAACTTCTCAAGTTTCTGTTTCAACACTAGAGACCATAATCAAGATGGAAACTAGTCATCTTTTCAGCTTCCTGGAATTTATCATAATTAATCTTTGAATACATTAAGCCAAAATGTTAGAGGCATTTAACACGCAAAGTAACATAACAATAAAAATGTTGAATTAATATCATCACTATTTCCAAATCAATATTGGAAAAATAATTCAAATGATCTATAAGTAAAGTCCCTTGTGATTCATATCTGGAAGTATCGCTTGTAATCAGTATCTGGTTTATCTTCTCAGCTTTGGTCGTGCCTATAAAGTAACAGACAAGAAGCCAGACACAGCCTTCCTCAAATCACTGATATGAAGAAAGCTCTTTGTTATGCGCTAAAACTGAACATGCCTCATCTTTGGTATTTGTTTGCCCTGAATTGTGTCATTTATTATCTATTATAAGCAAGTCAGGCCCAGTTACAAAGTCTTCGCTTTCTGAAATGTATGCTACTTACTGCTCTACATGTGACTCAAGAACACTTTTACTTAATAACAAATCTTTTCCTGTTTCTCATGTCAGAAAGTACCAAGTAAGCAAATGGAAAGTCCTAACAGTAGGAGAATGCTTGCCGAAATCAGTGAATGTGACTTCCAATGGCACTCCAAATTCAAAAATAGAGTGGATTTTAATTATTTCCTTTGAGGGAAAATAAAACAACCACGGCACTTAAAAAGATGTCTCAAATAAGGCATCTTTCCTCAGAAATAAGAAATAACAGAGTGCTATCTGAAAATACCCCCCAATGTCCAGTCAGGCAGTGATGTGAACACTCAAAATCAGAGCTTCTGCCTCAGACATTGTAAGGACCAGAGAGAGGACCTGTCGGCATAGGACATCTAGCTCTCCTAGACCATTCCTGTCATTCTCTCCACAGGGCTGACAGGCACCAGAAATCTCGATCTCACCAGCAGGTGCCCATAATGTCAGCTTTCAACAACAGGCATTTTATCATAAGCACAGTGTATTTTTAATTCCTGGCAGCTAACTTTTCTGAACCAGCCTTGATCTAATGTTAAGAGAGCTGGACCATTCTTTGAGCTTCACTTCTGCTCTGAGATTCAGGAACCTATTCACGACAACCCTTGATCTCTGCCAGTACTGTTTGTTTATCCTCCCTGCAGAAGGATGGCTTCTGGACCCCAGTCTGCTGTGCCCACACCTTGGGGCACACTCTGACCAATGAAGTTTATTCCTCCAACTCTGACAACAAACGGTCCAAAGTGTATTCAAGCTGGTTATTAATTTATATCATGGCCCTTTCCCATACATATAACAGAGAGTTGCAGCCAGAGTTCTTGCTGCAGAAAGCTATACGCTTCTTCCCCTAAGAGGGATCATTTAATTCCCCACAGGGAAAGATATGTAGAATAAGCCCCCAGCAAAATTACCAAGGCTGGAAACTGTGCCCCGCATCCATTTTCAGGCTGTGGTCCAAAGCGTCCCTTTTCCCATATTCCAAGAAGGAATCTAGACAGTGCAGAGTTGAAGGTCTCAGGCTCACAGGGGCCTGGTGTGAAGCCAGCTCTGAGGGGCCTGGGCACCGCCCTTGCAATCAGGCTGCCTGGGCAGATCCTGGCTCCGACAGCCGCCAGCTCTGGGACCGTGGGGAAGTCATGTAAAGCTTCCACACCTCGGTCCTTCCGAATGCGTGGAGAGATGAGGGTAATAATGGGGTTGGTCTGAACATTCAAGGAGCTTGCCCACATAACGTCACTAGCAAAATGCCCGAAACAGTGCAATGCTGATCCCTCATCAAACTGCCTACTCACAGCTTTAAAACAAATACATAAATAGATAAAAGGAAATGGACCTGTGGACGTAACTTGGGTTTGAGAGAATATAGTTCTTTCTCGTCGTTACTTTCATGAGGATGATTAAGACCAACATCACTCTGCCTTCACCACAGGCACCTCCTGGCATTTCTTCAAACTCACCAAACACCAGCCTTGCGCTTGCTGCCCCTTCTGCCTGGAATGCCGTGTCCCCAGGTGGCCACGCTGCCCCTTCCCGTCCTCCAGTGTTCTGCTCAAACGTCCCCATCACAGAGAGAACGTTCCTGAGCCCTGATCCATAACAGCACCCTGTATGGTTCTCTATTCTTTTAAGCAGCTTTACTTTCTTTCATAGCATTAGGGCCACCTGACGGTTCATTATGAGTTGATCGCCTTAGTGTCTGTCTCACCGCATGTGAAGGCGCGGACTTCCCTTCACTGTGCTCCCTGACGTCTGTGACAGTGACTGGCACGTTACAGGTGCTCAAAATTATGTGTTAAGTAAATAAGTGTTGTTACCGAATGATTCTTCACCAAGCAGGTTATACAGAGGAACAGGGATGCGTGGTGTATGTCAGACAGAGGTCAGGGCTGCAGCTCCTCTCGTGGAGCTCAGTCCCCGGCCAGGACCCTCTCAGCTGCATGCATGCTAAGATGCCGAAAGGTAAAATGGACATTTCTCTCCACTATCTGGCACTAGGTTGTTTCAGTTTATTTCCAAAAAGACAAATGTTTAAGATTTTCAATTGTTTCAATACACGTGGCCATAAAGAGAGACTGGAATTAATATATATTCTACTACAATCATTTGTCAAATTATCATGGGCTCAGTAGACACAAAAGAACACAACTAGGTTTGAAACACCAGTTACTCCCAGCTGACAGTTAGGTTGTTTGTTTTACTTAGTTAGGTACATGTATCTTTTTCATTTCTATCCTACAAGTCTTGCCATAAAAACCATGGTGTCTAAGATCCAGCTCAGGTTATGTTCTATGTGGTTAAGTTTGCAAACCAGAGGAGGTCAAATCTGCACTACATTTTAACTGATTTAGATTTTGTTATTTCAACAAGCAAACAACTTAAGCGTTCCGCCGTGGGGAACTCAGGGACAAGAGTGATCCCATCATCGTCTGTCTACTCCGGGCCAACAGGATGCTTCGTGAGGCTCAATCATATTGGTAGAATGGGCGCACTCTATGCTCTTCTCAAAGACTAAACAGCTTTATTATAAGTGGTATCCTAAATCAATATTTGTGATGCATTTTTTTAATGCAACAAGCACAGTATGATTCAGAAAGATGTTTGTAATAATTACATGGAACTCCTCTCCTGAAACTTTTCCAGCTTTCTTTCGTTTGAATAGCAGTCTAGTGACTCCTTAGGAAATCCTTATAAAGTAAGTAAAGGGTGGTAACAAGAAAACCCATTTTACAAATGAGGAAGTGGTGGTTACTTACCCTAGGTTCAGGTTCTAATTGAAAAGTCAGGACAGAAGACTCTGTATCAGAGTCTACTGTTAAGCTCCAAAAAGGGAATGACTTCTTTCCTAGCATGATTTTCAAACTTATCAATTGATCCCAAGGTCATGAAATAGTTTTTACAATTTCTCTTTAGCTTTGAGCCAGCACCAATTGCTATTTGTCACCAGCCTTGGAAAGGGAGCAAGAGGTTGGAGAGATGGCACGTGGATTTTTTTAAATTGAGATATAATTGTCTCATAGCATTGTATTGGTTTTAGGTATACAACCTAATGATTTGATAATGATTTGATATATGTACATTTTGGGAAATGATTACCTAAATAAATTTAGTTAACATCCATAACAATGCATAGTTAGCAACCTCCAAATATTGATATATAATATAGTATTGTTAACTATAGTCACCGTGCTGTAAATTACAGGATTTATTTATCTGATAACTGGAAGTTTGACCACCTACACCTATTTCACCCATCCCTCCACCCCACCTCCAGCAACTACCAATCTCTGTACCTGTGAGTTCAGAGTTTTCGTTTGTTTTTAGATTCCACATATACATGAGATCTTATGGTATCTTGTTCTGTGTGATTCATTTCATTTAGGAGTCCTCAAGGCCCCTATTCATATTGTCAAAATGGCAGGATTTCCTTCTTTTTTATGGCTAAATAATAATTTTCCATTATTTTCTTTATTTATTCACCCACCAATGGACAATTATGTTGTTTCCATGTGTTGGCTATTATAAGTAACGCTGCAATGAATAGGGAGGTACAGATGTTTTCACGTTAATGTTTTGTTTCCTTTGGATAAATACCCAGAAGTGGGATTGCTGGGTCATGTGGTAGCTCCATTTTTAGTTTTTTGAGGAAGCTCCATACTGTTTTCCACAGTGGCTGCACCAATTTACATTCCCACCAACAGTGCAAAGTTTCCCTTTTTTCCAAGCCCTTGTCAACATTTGCTACTTCTTCTCTTTTTGAAAATAGCCGTTCTAACATGTGAGAAGTGATATTTCATTGTTGTTTTGATTTGCGTTTCCCTGATGATTAGTGATATTGAGCTCTTTTTCATGTAACTGTTGTCCATCTGCATGTCTTCTTTGGAAAAATGTCTATTCGAGTCCTCTGCCCTTCTTAAAATCAGATTGTCTGTGTTTGGGGGGGTTTGTTGTTTCTTTTTTTTGCTATTGAGTTGTATAAGTTCTTTGTATATTTTGGATATTAGCTTATCAGATGTATGATTTATAATTCTTTTCTCTCATTCAGTAGGTTGTCTTTTCATTTTGTTGATGGTTTCCTTTGCTGTATAGAAGCTTTTTAGTTTGATGTAGTACCACTTGTTTACCTTTGCTTTTGTTACCTTTGCTTTTGGTGTCAAATCCAAAAAACTCATTGTCAAGACAGATGCCAAGGAGCCTATCCCCTATGTTTTCTTCTAGAAGTTTTATGGTTTCAGGTCTTACATTCAAGTCTTTATTTCGAGTTCAGTTTTGTGTATGGAGTATACAAAAAGAATAAACAGAAACCTCAATTAAATAGAGTTGGGAGACTAGCATGGGGAGCTCTCATGGCCTGCAATGATAGCAGAGCCCAACAGGAAGTAAGACCCCTATTCTTTCCTGGCAGGACTCAGCCAGTGAAAAGCCATGAACTCTTTGTTTACCATCACCCTCCCTACTTCCTTTTCCCTTCTATAAAAGTGTTCGTCCTCCCTTGCTGTGTGGGGACTTGCATATGGCTCGCCATGGTTGCAGAAGCCAAATTACAATTCTCTTGTGAGCCCAAATAAACCCATCTTTGCTAGAGCAATATCTGGCAGTTATTTGTTTCGGGTCAACAGGGGTAACATAGTGGTCCAGTTTCATGCTTTTGCATGTGGCTGTTCAGTTTTCCCAACACCATTTATTGAAGAGACTGTCCTTTTCCCACTGTATATCCTTGGGTCCTTTGTTATAAATTAGATGACCATACAGGCATGGGTCTATTTCTGGGTTCTCTGTTCTGTTCCATTGATCTATGTGTCTATTTTTGTGCCAGTACCATACTGTTTAGATTACTGTAGCTTTGTGTTATAGTTTGAAATCAGGGAGCGTGATATGTCCAAGTTTGTTCTTTTTCAAGATTACTTTAGCTATTCAGCGTCTTTTGTGGTTCCACACAAATTTGGGGGTTCTTAGTCCTATTTCTGTGAAAAATGTCATTGGAATTTTGAGGGGGATTGCACTGAATCTCTAGATTACTTTGGGCAGTATGGGCATTTTAACAATATTAATTCTTCCAATTCATGGACACAGAGTATATTTTCATTTATGTGTGTCTCCTCCAATTTCTTTCATTGGTGTCTTATGTTTCCTTGGTTAACTTTATACCCAGTATTTTATTCTTTTTGATGTAATTGTAAACGGGACTGATTTCTTAATTTCTCTTTGATAGTTCGTTATTAGTATATAGAAATGCAACTAATTTTTGTATATTGATTTTGTATCTTCCGACTTTACCAAATTTGTTTATTAGTTCCAACAGGTTTTTTGGTGGAGACTTTAGGGTTTTCTATGTATAGTACCATGTCAGCTACAAAGAGAGACAGTTTTACTTCTTCCTTTCAAATCTGGATGACTTCTATCTCTTTTTCTTGTCGAATTGCTGTGGTACGGCTTCCAATATTATGTTGAATAAAAGTAGTAAGAGTGACCATTCTTGTCTTGTTCCTGATCTTAGAGGAAATACTCTCAGCTTTTCACTATTGAGTATGATGTTACCTGTGGGCTTGTTATATGTGGTCTTTATTATGCTGAGGTACATTATCTCTATACCTCTTTGTTGAGAATTTTTGTCATGAATGGATGTTGAATTTTGTCAAATGCTTTTTCTGCATCTATGGTGATGACTGTATTGGGTTGGCCAAAAAGTTCATTTGGGTTTTTCTGTAAGATGTTACAAACTTTTTGGCCAGCCCAATATGATTTTTGTCCTTCATTTTGTTAATGTGGTATATCACACTGATTTGAAGATGTTGAACCATCCTTGTGTCCCTGGAATAAATCCAATTTGATCATAGTGTATGATCCTTTTAATGTACTGTCGAATTCAGTTTGCTGATATTTTGTTGAGGATTTTCTTGCATCAATGTTCATCAGGGATATCGGCCTATAATTTTATTTTCTTGTAGTGTCTAGTTTTGCTGTCAGGGTAATGCTGGCCTTGAAAAATGAGTTTGAAAATGTTCCCTTCTCTTCTATTTTTTAGAAGAGTTTGAGAAGGATTAGTATTAATTCTTCTTTAAATGTTTGTTAGAATTCATCAGTGAAGCCATCTGGTCCTGAACTTCTGTTTGCTGGGTGTAATGCATTTTTAAATGTTTCAAAGAGCACTCTGTGTCTTAATAAATAGACAATATAAGAGGTGTGCTTACCCAGACAATCATTCTCTTAGGGAACATCAGTTTAATTTCAACATCATAATTATTCTGGCACTAAATCAATCAAAGCATTTTCTCCTTTACCTCAGTTATGATACTTAAATGTTACTGAATTGAAACAATCATAAAATTGAGGAAAATACTGTATACTGACAACCTACAACAAATATGTCAAAATATCAATAATTTGTCCAATTCTTCATGGCCTATTGATCGGTAAATGCCATGTCACTGCTCCAGCAGATCCCTGGGTCATTGTAGCTTCATGACTGAGAATTGAGGCTGGCCAAACTCCGCAGAAGGGACCACACAATCACATGCCTGACCCTCTTCCGAAATGTTAACATGCCCAAAACATTAACCCAAGTAAGAATGAGAGCACTCTTCCTCTTAAAGATTAAAGACCAACAGCTCCTGTTGCCTTTGGTGCCACAGTCACTGAAACTGGGGTCCTGGGTGCCTCCACCACAGCTGGGGTACAACTCCTAGCAACATCCTTAGACTGTCATCATTCCTTAAGGTTTGATAAATGCAGCACCTTGTTTAAAAGACAAGCTCAGACAGGAGCACTCCATGACAACACTGGCCTGGGCGCCAAATGGGATAAGATCTCTTATTCAATAACACACACACTGCTCTTGGTGAGAGTGTTTGGACTGGAATTATGTGCTTCCAAGGTCAGCTAATTCACGGTCTCACAACCAGAGCTTCCCTTTAGCCTCCAGCCCTGAGACAGAACCTCACCCACTAGACACATATACTCTGGTAGCGATGGATTCACTCTCAAGAGTGTCACTGCTCTTCCCTGCAGGCAAGAAAAAATGAAGGCTATATAAGTTAATTAAAAATGTTTAACAACTTTGGATTCCAAAAGAAAGGCATCATTATGGGCCCCTTTCCTCAGAGGAAACTCCTCTACTTCTATGCAAATTTATGGTTACAGATGGATTCATAATGGAGGGTTTCTCCCTCTGCTCCTAGGGTAGCAATGAAACTCCAATAGATATAAGAGAAAAGGGGTAAAGTCTACTTCCTATATCCTAAGCAGATACCCTGGCATGGCTAAAATGTCTTTTTCAAAAACAACATACATGTATATATAAAATGCCTTGCACATGATAACTATTTATCAACAAAAGGTACATTTCGTGTTCAATGAAAGATAGCTATTGTTATTAAAAACATAATCACACAATGCACAGATTCTGCTGGGCCACTTCTCAACTGGAAAAACCACATGGAATGGCAAACAGCATTTAGTTCCACTTTCTTAGTCATCTACATATTCACTGCAAAATTAGAGCTGAGGTCAATAAAACACAGACTTTTGTAATAGTCCAGATCAAACTCTTTTTTTCCCCATCCCTAAATTTTACATTTGCAAGTAAATGACCATAGTGTGCTGACTAACAACCTAAAATGATAACAGTATGTATTTTCATCAATAACTAAAATTGGCTTGGCTGTATAGATTCTTGAAAAAGAAAGAAAAAAGGCAAAACTCATAAAAGTAGGATAAATTGGAATCAAATATCATCCCCTGGATAAATTCCTTAATTGTGTGTATGCCCCTCAGCACTTCACAGACAAGTAAAACAGAAAAACACACATTCGTTTTAATCCGAGAGCCTAGAGATGAATACTAACTCCTTTTCATTTGTCCGAAGAGACTGAAGATGAGAGATGCTCACGAATGGAATATGCTTCTATTCCCAATAGCCAAGACATGGAAACAACCTAAATGTCCACTGACAGATGAATGGATAAAGAAGATGTGGCACATATATACAATAGAATACTACTCATCCATGAAAAAAGAATGAAATAATGCCATTTGAAGCAACATGGACAGACCTAGAGATTCTCGTACTAAGTGAAGTAAGTCAGAAAGAGAAAGACAAATACCATATGATATCACTTATATGTGGAATCTAAAATATGACACAAAGGAAGCTATCTATGAAACAGAAACAGACTCACAGACATAGAGAACAGACCTGTGGTTGCCAAGGGGGAGGAGTGTGGGGGAAGGAAGGAGTGGGAGTTTGGGATTAGCAGATGCAAACTAGCATATATAGGATGGATGAAAAACAAAGTCCTACTGTATAGCACAGGGAACTATATTCAATATCCTGTGATAAACCATAATGGACAAGAATATAAAAAAGAATGTATATATGTATAACTGAATCACTTTGCAGTACAGCAGAAATTAACACAATATTGTAAATCAATTATACTTCAATTTAAAAAACAAAAAAGGAATGTGCTTAATCAGTGGGAGTCATGCTGGCATCAGCATCCTGGGCTCTGGTCCACCTGTAGATATGCAGAAAAGTAGATGACAGGGACACACATTCACAGGCCTGTCTCCCCAAATGAATAATAACAACAGCTTACATTTACATAGCACTTACTGTGTGCCAGAGACTGCTCTAAGCACTCACCGAGTGTGAGAGACTGTGTGTGTGTGTGTGTGTGTGTGTGTATGTGTGTGCATGCATCATTTAATCTTCACAACCACTCTATGAGAAAGCTACTTATCCTCACTTTAAAGATGGGAAAATTGAGGCCCAAGTTCACACAGCTCGGAAGTGGTAGAGCTGGCATTTAAACTCAGGCCATCTGAACTCTGTAGTCTGTGTTTTTAACCACCACGCTCTACTGCCTAGAGCGGAATCATTTCCCCTGAAGTGCCACCAGAGGAAGTGTTATTCTTTCTGAGAACAGTGGTGGTGCTGCTGTCTCCTAGTTTTTCAGATGACCCTGGAACCTTAGGTTTTTTCTGACTTAGCACGTCTGCAGTTCACACTAGTGGAGCTCCTGTGTCACTCTGAGAAGTTCAGAGATTGAACCGGTCACTTAATTAGGCAACAGTACAATGTGACTTCCTGTCCCCTGGGCAGCACTGCACTGGGCACTGAGAACTTACAAGGTAAAGGGAGGATGGCCCTGCTGAGGCCCAACCTAACATGACAGTATTAGAGAATGGGCCTTTGGGAGGTAATTAGGTTTAGGAGAGGTCCTGAGGGTGGGAACCTCATGCTGGGAATAATGGCCCTTAAAAGGAGAGACACTAGAAAGCTTGCTCTGGTGAGGACACAGCAAGAAGGTGGCAGTTTCTCAACCCAAGGAGGGAGCCTTCACTAGAAACCAATCATGCTGGCACCTTGATCTTGGATATCTAGTCTCTAGAACTATGAGAAAATAAATTTCTGAGTTTGGGGGGGTTTGTTTTTTTGTTTTTTTAAATTTATAAAGAAAAAAAAAGCTCAATTTATTTTGTACTTTCTTTTACATCAACATCTTCTTCTTTCCTGCTTTAAAAAGGCTCACATTCTCAGTTGAAACCCCAAATGTCAGTTTGTGGGGCACAATGTTATTTCATGGGTAAAAGCGGAAGTGCTGATATTAATTATTAATTAATCTTGATTAATTACAAAGCTGTTCAAAAATATGGAACGCTTCACGAATTTGCACGTCAGCCTTGCGCAGGGGCCGTGCTAATCTCCTCTGTGTCGTTCCAATTTTAGTATACATGCTGCCGAAGCAAGCACAGATTTCTGTTTGTAAAGCCACCCAGTCCATGGTATTTGGTTATGGCAGCCTAAGCTGAGATAGACACAGACAGTGTTTAATGACAAAGACAGGATAGACACTTAAATCTGTGTTCATGGAAGAGAGACAGGAGCGAGAAACCATATTTAGAGGTTTACTAGTAGAAATATTTATGCATTTTAATAGAGAAGGTAAACAGGGGAGGATGGGTGTTTATCATGGTGGCAGATAATTATTATCATCATTACTCTTGCTACCACTTACCGAACATTTAACATACTTTCTCATTTAATCCTCAAAAACAACCCTACGTGAAACTGAAATTTAGAGGGACTAGGTCATTTTCCCAGAGCATATAGCAATATTGTCAGGACGAAGACGGGACCCTGGCTCTGACATCAAAGCCCCTGACTCTGCCTTGCATCATGCAGAAGGTGGCAGGACAGCTCTGGGTTTTTCTGGCAAAGCTTCCAGAGCAGCTAACATCCAGGAGGGTAGAAACCCAGCAAACAATATCTACAATTAAGGCTTTCAAAAAAAAACAACAAAGTACTTCTTTCCAGCTCCTGCCAAGACAAAGGAAAAGAGCGGCTTCTTATCCGTAATATGATTCTCACTTTTAAATTAATCCAGGGAGAATAAAAAGATAGCATCAGCCGAAGATGCACGTGGAGACTATGATCAAGCTCAAAGTATCCTAAAAGGGACTTTGTCTGCTCTGGATAACCATGCGCTTGTGTCAATCTTAGATCACATTCCCTTTCAGGTAAGTGTGAAAACTGGGAAGGATTTGATGCTTAAAATTTAGTTAACAATATAGTATTATCAAGATATTGGATTTGAAATCCAACGTACTCCACTCTCTCTTCACTCAGAAAACCTGCGCTTAAAGCGAATTAATCGAGGAATGAAAAGTTGGGTAACGCCTATGGAATCATTACAGTATGGCTACATTTTTTGTCTGGAGCTTTCTGCTCATTTGAGCATTTTGTTCTCAGGAACAGCCCAGTACTTAAGAATAATTGTCCCACAAATTAGTGAAGGCATTCTTTGTCAACCATCTGGCAGGCTGTTAAACGGATACTTTTTTCCTTTTTTTCCCAGCCAAATGATTTCAGCACAATGTACTACCAGATGTCTTCTGTTTCTGAACAAATGATGATAGAAAGCAATCTTTGTCTAACAACAAAGGTATAAATAGTGAATAATCTTGGCTCCATTTAAAATGTAATGCAACAAACTGTGGAACCCTGAGCTCAAAGACACGCTGTTCAATTTTCTCTCAATTTTCCTAAGGATATTTTCTATCTCCCAAGATTATTCTAAACGATAAGGGGAATGATGCATTCAGAGATAAACACATGATAAATGTTGGCTCTATTTGTTTTGGTATAAGAATAAAGTCTGCCTCATGAATTATAAAGTATTTATATGTGTGAGCAGAATTCAATAGTATAATCAAATAAGCCTTAAGAAAATGTTCTATTAGCATTCTAAAATATTCACAATTGTTGTTGCTCTGCATGCTAATTGAGCAAACCCAAATTTATATTAAGAAGTGTAATGTTTAATTCTTACACAAATTACTTTTATGTGTCAAATGACTTATTCCCTCCTATTCCCTCCTATTCCCTCCTATTCCCAGAAGGATTTAAAATAGATTACAACGAAAGATATAACTAAGGAAAGTAAAAAATTTTTAAGTCGAGGACTAAAAAGAAGATGTAAACATTCTGACTACAAGATAACATCAGTGCTGCCACTGAGGTTCTGCATACCCTCATACTAAGGTCTAATACATGATAGATGATAGATAGATAGAGACAGATAGATAGATAGACAGACAGAGAATAATAAATTGTGTGGCTGCCATTATGCCATAATTGCACAGTAAAAAACACGTCAACTCTAAAGAAACAACTTTTCCTGGCACTAAATTCAAACCACAAGTTTATAGGTTAAGGGAAGGGAAGTGGTGAATAAAAAAGAAATACATTATTAGAGCCCCTCTGAATAATCTTCAAAACATAAACTAGAAGTCTCTATGGAGACGGACCATGGTGACAACATTCCAGGAATTCCAAGATGATGGGATCACCCCCACAGAGATGCTGAAACAGAGGCAGGATGGACACTCCTTTCTCAGGGCTAGAACAGATTGGGGCGGCTCCAGGATCCAGGCGGTGGACAGAGGCTGTGCTGCAGCCAGGCACAACACAGCCCGGGTGCGCTGGGGCCTGTGGCAGACAGCGAGAAGGCAGCCCCGCAGAGAGTACACTCCCAGCCCAGAAGGAAGGGCACAAACAACACCCTCTTTCTGAGGAAGTCCAACCCACAGGCCATGTGCTCCCAGTTGCCGGCAAAGAAAAATCATGTGCGAAATACTTCCTGGTAATTACATGCGACATCAAGATGAGGTTTCAAGCACAGCCTGCAGGATTTCCCTTCCACGGAAGATGTGGGAGGTCATGGCAAGGCATCTCTTGCAACAACTACAAAAAGCCAAATAAATTACCAAAAATCATACCTTTAAAGACACTGAAGACCTATGGGGACACTGAGGACCAAACATACTACAATCCCAGGAAGGGCAGGTTCCCTCCCAGGTGATCTGAGCATCAGAGACAGAAGGGATGGCAAGAGTGCCAAGCTCAGAACTCCCAGAGGGTGAAACTCACCTCCTACTCTTTCAGGGCACAAGAGACAGAACACCAGGTGCTCAAGGAAAAGCCTGAGAAGGTCACACCTGAAGAACATGTATAAACCTGTCCTGGAAATACTCAGTTATCACGTGACTCAGTGTTTCAGCCCTGAAAACATAATCTTCTATGATTTAGGAATACAGCCCAGATCTCAATGACTTTCCTTTATAAGGCAGTAAGGGTCTTCCATCTATGCATTTATCTAAATTCTTTGTTCACTCATTTGTATTTTTAGCCTGTGCTGCCACCGGGAAAAATCAGACCTATAAGCTTACTCTCCACTATGTGAAGAGATATATATAAATATATTTACAATTCCACTTACTAATCCATTTATAACAGATTTTTAGAATAGTCACTTCTAATTTTCCATTTCTAGGCTTCAAGGCACTAAAATATTTAGTCTGTTACTGACTATATTTGTTTTTGCATCTTTTTGAAACATATTTTTAAATACACAGTTAACACCTGAAGATGTTCTCCATGTTGAGACGTTTTGAATCAGATTTTGTAGGCGGCCCATCCAATCCCATTGTCTTCCTCAGAAGTAACCGCTTTGATGTGAATCTTTTCAGTCCTTTTAAAGATATATTTATGGTCATATAAGTGCAAATGGAGATATATTTAGGTTTTTACATGACATATTTATGCAAGTATTACATAATGTGTTGCAACTTGGTTTATTCAAGTAAAAAGACAAATTCCTCATATGTACAGATACCCCTATACATGTTATTTTTTTTTATTTTGAAATGTTTTTCAAAAAACATTTTACTCCTTTGTTATTCAGCTGAAAGTATTATGTTATAATTTATAATTAGGACAGAGTCTGTACTTTTACTAATAAAATTCTGAAATGAATTTTAAAAATAACTAGAAATGTACCTTCATTACAGTCAAATTTTTGTAAGATTTTTTTTGTCTTAGGTTGTATTTATAACCCTGAATTTCCAAAAGTATTAATAAGAATTGAGGGGTACCACATGTTATTTAATAATAAGAACTTTTGAGTAGAAAGTGATCTGTGTCACATAAGAAAACAATCATCCTCCCTGTAGAAGTTGGTCATGGAAAGTTCACTCAATTCATTACTTTCCTTAAAAAGGAAACGGTTCCAACTGTATCTCTCACTGCTGTTCTCCATGTTCTGTATCGTCACTAAAAGTCTTGTCCATATGCTCCTTGTTCTTTTTGGTTCTATGCCTCGCGACCTTCCTCTTCTGGCTGTGAGGCGCGTCTCCACGGCAACACGTGTCCAAGCTCAGCTTGGCTTCAAGGGCAGGTCACTGACCCCCCTCTCCAAAATCACTTGCTTTCTTTAGTTTTCTAATCAATAGCTGCACTCTCTTGGACAAGTCACTAGAAACTGTAAATCTATTTTCCTAGAGTATTAGAGAATCTCTCAATTTCCCCCCAGTCCCCAATGTGCAGTGGTTCTAAAAATGCTCCCTCTTGGTGGACCCTCCACTGCATTTATCACATGTTCCTCTTTGTGGGGCTAATACAAGTCTCCCCTGTGGGATGGAGCCTGGCTCACCTCCCAGGCTAGAGGGCGCAGGCGGAGGTAAGGACTCGCTGGTGAGCACTCTACTTGAAAGGCTTCCTGTGATTTGGATTCTTATGATTTTTTTCTTTTTAACAGCTTTATCAAGGTGTGACAGACACAGAATAACCTGCATGCGTTTACACTGTAAAACATACACTTAAATGTGTTCATACGTGTGTTCTGACACATTTATGCAACAGAGAGACCGTTAGCCCAATCGAGACAATGAACATATATAACCACCACCCCCAAAAGCTTCCTTGTCCCCTCTTGCATATCTTTTATTCAAAAATCCTTCCTTTAATTAGGTGGCTATATAATTACAGATTCTTTTGTATGTAAACGATATTTACCTCAGACTTAACCTTGGTTGCCTGATTTTAAATTTCAGCTAGGCCCTCATCTTCCAGCTTTGACTAGGAATCATCTTATTTCCTGAAGCACTATTTTTCAACCTTTCTTCCAACGCAACCAATCCTATCAGTGACTCTTCTCATTATGGGGAGTGATTCTAACACAGCCTTATGGTCAGAATCCTTAGTCTTGTATATGGCTTAACTGAGAGAAGGGTTTCAGCAGATTTTTCCACACAGTCTTTAAAAATAAAAAGCAACTCTTTATAAAACACTGACGCATAAGCAATCACTATACTATGATCATGACATTTTAGAACAAGAGGCACTAATAATCTGACAAGTATTTAAAGAAACAGAAGTTCCCAGGAAAATCAGGCCCATTGATGGTTCACAAAATAACTCACTCAACAAGCATTAACCCCACCCTATCAGCCACACACACATACCCATCCTTGAAGATCACTTCCAAAGAAACCTTCTCAGCCATGACATCTTCAGCAACACTGTAACTATCAGAATACCTACCTGAAGACTGAACACTTTAATATTCAAGGAACAGAACTGTTTGAAACAAACCTTTTATGATCATATATTTTTAAAATGATGACCTTATAAAAAGTGAAGAATGGTGAGCACAGAGAGCATCACATGATAATGATGAAATTCATCAGGCAACAAAAGGCCAGGCCACAAGATGCAGACAAGATCCCGCAGATTTTACTGGAAGATGGCAGGGACATCACTGCAAATCTCTGGTGATGCGTGAATTGTGACAATTTCCAGTTGTTGATGGAGGGAGGCACGTGGATAAATGTGTGTATGTGTCTGTGTGTGTGTGACTGATGAGCTTTTTGAGAGGCTAAAATATCTGTAAACAATGGGGGAAATGTCTTAATCTAGACGCTGTTGGGTGAGGAGTGACAGAATTCACAAATGCAGAGGGGAATAAGCCCAGCTGTGATCACAAACACATGAACTGACGAAATGGGGCTATTGCTTTCGAAACAGGCACTTCTGTTTCGTCTGCTCATTTAATAATTGTGAGATGACACTGCAGCCAGAGTGGGACAGACAGAAGGCTGGGAGGGAAGGAAAGAAGCACACCAGTCAGAGGCAGAGACAGTAGTGGTTACAGCATGGCAGGGCCAGGCCATTTGGGTTTGAATGTTGGTGCTAATATATACATATAAAGTTGGACAAATTCTTTAATCTCACTGTGCTTCATATATAAAATGGAGATATTACCACAGGATCTTCACTGGATCATTCTGAGGCTTAAATAAGTTAATATAAGTAAAGTGCAAAAAATAGTGCCAGGCAAACTATAAGCACGATTCATTGCTATTATTGTTCCAATATTTCTTTCACGCTAATTTGAATTTAACATCCAAATAACTGGAGAGAAATAGGTGAAAATAAAATAATTTGGATCCTAGGTTGCAGGGGATACAAACCCAGCTCAGATTGGATTTCTTGACAGGACTTATGCTAAGAGAACTTAAGGAAGGTGTGCCTCTCAGGAACACGTGGACAGGACGGTGCATGGTGAGCCTCGTACACAGCAGAACCACAGACAAGTCGAACACTCCCAGCCTGCCCCCTCGCTCTTCTCCACGACAGCTTCCCTCTTCACTTTCTCTTTGCAAAGCGGCTTCCTCCTCTCTGAAACCGTGCTGGGAAACACGTTGCTGACACACCATAGGCCGTACATGCTACATTTTAGGAACTCAGAGACGGGTTTACTTTTCTCAGTTCCAGTTTTAAAAACCTGCCCAGGGAAGGCTTCCTACTGCCCATTCCCCAGGCAGCCCCAGAAAGGTCCAGATGGACGACGGGAGGGACAGCTCCCAGTGCAGTGAGGCGGCGGCGCACTCCTAAGCACGCTGGAACTTCTTCTAAGAGGTCTTTACAGGAAAAGAAGATGATATGAGGGCAAAAATAGAGTTCTTCCTCTGAATCAGCGCCTGCCTTCTTCTCTACCAGGTTTCCTCAACTGGCTTTTCTTCTCAAGCTCAGTAAGACTCCAGGAACAAAAGGAAATCTCCCAACTTCCTGATACTTTCCCACACTTGGAAGAGAACTGTGTTTGTATGATACTCATTTCTGAATGGGTCTTGCTTGTTATATTATTTGTTTGGTCTAAATTCCAACTGTTGATGCCTAAATTAGTTAGAGGAATCTCATTCTTGGTCCTAACCACGGGTTTCTGTTTTTAAGTTTCAACTTAGAAAATCCTGTCATTTGATTCATGTAGTTGAAATGTCTTTTTCTGCATCTACTGAGATGATCAGATGGTTTTTATTCCTTAATTTGTTAATATGGTATATCACATTGATTGATTTATGTATACTGAAGAATCCTTGCATTCCTGGGATAAACCCCACTTGATCATGGTGTATGATCCTTTTAATGTGTTGCTGGATTCTGTTTGCTAGTATTTTGTTGAGCATTTTTGCATTACGTTCATCAGTGATATTGGTCTGTAATTTTCTTTTACTGTGATATCTTTGTCTGGTTTTGGTATCAGGGTGATGGTGGCTTTGTAGAATAAATTTGGGAGTGTTCCTCCTTCTGCAATTTTTGGAAGAGTTTGAGAAGGACAGGTGTTAGCTCTTCTCTAAATGTTTGACAGAATTCGCCTGTGAAGCCATCCGGTCCTGGACTTTTGTTTGTTAGAAGATTTTTAATTACAATTTCAATTTCATTACTTGTGATAGGTCTGTTTATGTTTTCTAATTCTTCCTGGTTCAGTCTTGGAAATTCGTACCTTTCCAAAAATTTGTCCATTTCTTTGTGGTTGTCCATTTTATTGACATATAGTTGTTTGCAGTAGTCTCTTATAATCCTTTGTATTTCTGTGGTGTCAGTTGTGCATACACATGCACAACTGTCTACAAGAGACCCACTTCAGACCTAGGGACACATACAGACTGAAAGTGAAGGGATGGAAAAAGATATTCCATGCAAACAGAAATCAAAAGAAAGCTGGAGTAGCAATACTCATATCAGATAAAACAGACTTTAAAATAAAGACTGTTACAAGAGATAAGGAAGGACACTACATAATGATCAAGGGATCAACCCAGGAAGAATATATAGCAATTTTAAGTATTTATGCACCCAACATAGGAGCACTTCAATAAGTAAGACAAATGTTAACAACTATAAAAGGGGAAATCGACAGTAACACAATAGTAAGGGACTTTAACACCCCACTTACGCCAACAAACAGAACATCCAAACAGAAAATAAATAAGGAAACACAAGCTTTAAAATGACACAATAGACCAGTTAGATTTAATTGATATTTATAGGACATTCCACCCAAAAGGGGCAGAATACACGTTCTTCTCAAGTGCACACAGAACATTCTCCAGGATAGATCACATCTTGGGCTACAAATCAAGCCTTGGAAAATTTAAGAAAACTGGTATCGTATCAAGCATCTTTTCTGACCACAACACTATGAGACTGGAAATCAATTACAGGGAAAAAAACCGTAAAAAACACAAATACATGGAGGCTAAACAGTGCACTACTAAATAACCAAGAGATCACTGAAGAAATCAAAGAAGAAATAAAAAAATACATAGAAACAAATGACAACAAAAACACAACAACCCAAAACCTATGGGATGCCACAAAAGCAGTTCTAAGAGGGAAGTTTATAGCAATTCAATCTCACCTCAAGAAACAAGAAAAATCTCAAGTAAACAATCTAACCTTATACCTAAAGCAACTATAGAAAGAAGAACAAAGAAAACCCAAAGTCAGTAGAACGAACGAAATCATAAAGATCCGAGAAGAAATAAATGAAATAGAAATGAAGAAAACAATAGCAAAGATCAGTGAAACTAAAAAAGTTGGTTCTCTGAGAAGATAACAAAACTTTAGCCAGACTCATCAAGAAGAAAAGAGAGAGGATGCAAATCAGTAAAATTAGAAATGAAAAAGGAGAAAACTACATTCTTTTTTGAGCTGCCATTTATCATATCTAATCCAACCAAAAGATGTGCTAAGTTACATGAGATAAGCTTACCCAGTACAACAATCCTATTATATTTATGTTAACACTGAGATCAAAAAGGTTAACTAACTTGTCCAAGGTCACTTAACTGATAAGTCTAGGATTAGGGATTAAACCCAGATCTCTATGACTCCAGCATTATTGGATAATACAGTCTTTATAATCAAGTAATAATGATAATTGTTTAATGCCCTCTTACTATGTATCTGGCACAACAGGAGGAGCTTAGGGTAATTCATTATTGCTAACTAATACATTTATTCCTCACAATAAGCCTATCAAATGGGTACTATTGTCAACCCATTTTACAGATGAGAAAATTTAGCCACAGTTTAGCCTGTCTGAAGTGACACTTAGGTTAAGTGCAACAGCCCAGATTCAAATGTAAGTAAATTTACTCTAGACTCAGGAACCAATTACACTTTCTACAAATGAAACAAAATATAGTATATATACCTATAAAGATAATTGGCTATAACTTCCTAAACTGTGAATTGTCATAAAAATGACATCTGTCCTGTATCATTCAGAAATCGGTATTAAAATCAGGAGCATTATAAAATAATGGAATGTCTAGTCCTATTAATATACTGATATTAATATCAATTGATAGACTTTTCAAAAACTTTATAATTCATTTATTCAAATAAATATACCTTAGAACATTGGCTAAAGAGTTGGGTTTTTAAATCTGTAACAACTAGAACTTTCTTAAAAATAGTTTTAAATCCAAATGACTTACTTTTACAAAAACTGAACACTTAATTAAGTATATACCAAAAATATCAATGATTTAACTGTTGCTTCTGTATATAGTTTTTCCAAAGATGAGCACCACCATGACCATTACCATTACAACTACAGCATTCTTTTTTTTTTTTTATTTATTCATTTATTTATTTATTTTTGGCTGCACTGGGTCTTCATTGCTGCACTCGGGCTTTCTCTAGTTGCAGCGAGCAGGGGCTACTCTTCATTGCAGTGCGCAGGCTTCTCACTGCGGTGGCTTCTCTTGTTGCGAAGCATGGGCTCTAGGCATGCAGGCTTCAGTAGTTGTGGCACGTGGGCTCAGTAGTTGTGGCTCGTGGGCTCTAGAGTGCAGGCTCAGAAGTTGTGGCGCATGGGCTTAGCTGCTCTGCAGCATGTGGGATCATCCCAGACCAGGGCTTGAACCCGTGTCCCCTGCATTGGCAGGCAGATTCTTAACCACTGCACCACCAGGGAAGTCCCACAGCATTCTTTTTAAAATTTGCTTTTCATCCAGAATTTCACATTTTGATTTTTCAGTTCGATATTTAAATTCCACTATTAATCATGAGTCACTTTAGAAGCTATGATAAAATTGAAAAATGATGAATGTCATGTAACAATTTCATTTAAAAAATAAACTGTAGTCACTTTTGAGAAAGCAAATTTCAGGCAGTAAAGCTACATGAAATCAACTTTTGGAAGAGGTAGTAATTTACGAAAAACTAGGGAAGTGACAACTTAAGGCAACTGCTAAATTTTTGATCTCTTAGAATAGACTCTTTGGGTAAGTTTAGAAACTCTCCAAGGTGAGTTGTCTGCTTCAGGTGACTATTTTCCTAATGTACACATAGCAACAGCTATCATATGTGGATTTCCCAAAATGAAATGGAAAACAGTCACTGTTTCCTTTGTCCTACCCAAGCCCCTGAGGCAGACTGTGATCAGATAAGTTATTTCTGTAATTGCCAAACACTTTTGATTTGCAATGAGGAAATGATTGAGGGAACTAGTAACAGAAATACAAAGCATTATAACACACCAGGAAAGTATTAGTTAAGCTTCTTGGCCTGGCAGATGCCAATACAAAATCAAAGCAGGCAATCCTCTGAAGAAATCAACTCTAGTCATTCCTATCTATAAGTAAATCCAAATCAAATTAATAAGGGCATTTACTCCAAGCAAAGTAACTCTAATTTTTCATTTTGTGACATGACATTTAAAAGACAATACAATGGGTGAGACTTCCTTAAATTGTGAATTAGGTGAAATTATTTTGCCTACTCCTATTTCATTTTCTGTCACATATCATATCTTTCATTCTTGGAAAAGTAATTGCTTTAAAAAAAATCAAGCAACACTTAAAAAAAAAAAAAACAGAGTAGAAGGACTTCAAGGTGTTTATCAGAGCCACTGAAAAAATTCTAATTAAAAACATTCAATTACAGCATTCATAGAAGAATCATGAAAACAGTCCCTCAAAGCAATCACCTCCCTTCTCCTAGAATGTTTTACTCTCAAAGAGCTCTCAACTCATCTCCACTAGGCCAAAGCTAGTTGGTTAAACAACAAACGACTCCTTCCAGGAGTAATTACATTTCAATAACAGACTCTTGAATGTGAAGGTCGATTTAAAGAAATAGATCTCATGTCTGGGATGTAGGCACTATGACAGAACAATGAGTTAGGTGTCTTTTCTGAGCAGAGGGTATTATTGCTCAGTACCTTCTCCAATCACACAATGTGGGTGATTCTAACTTCTCAGCTCCCTAACCTGGCTGACACAGGACCTACTCTGGTGAGGTCTGTTTTTGCTTTGGACCTATTTGTCACTTCATTCTCACTCAAGGAAGAAAAGCTTCAGAGTTTTGACTTTTTCTGAGATAGAATATAAACAAAAGGTGACAGGAAGGAGGAACCCAGAAACAGCTGGTGGTCGAAACGAGATGGTGGAACATACTGTAAAAACAAAACAAACTGCTAAATTGGAATGACAATATCCCACAGATAAAACTCCCACTGGTGCTCCAGTAAACAAAAGCCACACTAGGCACTGTGTCACCAGCATGTTACCAGATGCTCAGTTTTTATCTCATCACATTTCAAGGAAAAATAGAAGTCAGTAGGGAAATCCTACAAGTTTGCTTCATTGAAATACTTTTGTCAGCCAACTCTGCTGTAATAAATCTGTTCTACAAAATAATATCTTTCTACCATCACCATACATACTGGCATTACTCTTCTTTCACAAAGTCTATCCCACTGACATTTTTCTTAAGAATTGCATCAAATGAAACACGTTGATCTAAGGTTTTGTTTATGTAACTCACAGGTAAAAAAATGTCAGCATTTAAAGTATATGAAGTATATGAAAGCACCAGATGAAGTCTAAAAACGGCTCTTTCCTGCCAGCTTATTTGCTGGGTCATATGACTTTCATCAGCTTTTAAGTGAGCTGGATACCACCTAACCTTACACACAGGATAACTGAGGATGAATGATCAAACCTGAAACTGCTTTAAATCCTGAAGGATAGCCTCGTACTCAGTAAAAGGCAGTTTGGATGGGTTTTTTTTTTTAATTTTTTCTTTGTTTTATGAATTAAATGAAGGGCAAACTCAAGGGTTCTTTTTACTTCTTTCTTACCAAATATGGCAAAGTCATTCATAACAAAGCTAAAATGTGAAAATCTGCCTATCCACCACGGCCTTTAATGGTCACAGTTATTTGTTGAATGATCCTGGGATGAAATTTCAAAGACAAGGGTTGTGGTAGGACCTGGCCCTGCTCACCAATGGGCCAGCACCAGTCATGAGACACCCCCCCCCCGGGGCTGCACACCAAGCAGGATGGGATCCAACCCTGCCCACTAGTGGGCATGCAGCCACTGCACAAGGGAGGGCCTGGCAGTCAACTGGGCCAGGGGCCAGCCTCACCCTACCAGCACACCCATAGTAGTCAGTCCCACCACAACAGAAGGACCCATGCAGTCCACACAGGGGGCACCCCTAGAGTGTATAGCTCTGGTGACAAGAGGGGAGTGTGCTGCTGAGTCCCACAGGACATCTCCTACATAAGGTCATTTCCCCAAGATTGGGACATGTAACTGACTGACCTAACACACAGAAACAAACACACAGAATTAGGCAAAATGAGGGGACAGAGAAATAGGTTCCAAAGACAGGAAGAAGACATAACCCCAGAAGAAGAACTATGTGAAGTGGAGGTAAGCAATCTACCTGATAAAGAGTCTGGGGTAATGATCATCAAGATGCTCAACAAACTCAGAGAAGAATGGATGAACGAAGTGAAAAGTTTAACAAAGAGTTAGAAAATGTAAAGAAGAACCAAACAGAGCTGAAGAAAACAATAACTGATATAAAAAAATACACTAGAAGGAATCAACAGTAGACTGATACAGAGGAACAGGTAAGTGAACCAGAAGACAGAGTAGTGGAAATCACCCAAGCTGAACAGAAAAAAGAATTTTTTAAAATAAGGATAGTTTCAGGCACCTGTGAGACAATGTCAAGCCTACTAAAATTCACGTTATGGGGATCCCAGCAGGAAGAGACAGAAAAAAGGGCAGAAGAAATTTATTATTATTTAAAGAAATAATAGCTGAAAACATCCCCAATCTGGGGAAGGAAACAGACATCCAAGTCCAAGAGGAAGAAAGAGTTCCAAACAAGATGAATCCAAAGTGGTCCATAGCAAGACACATTATAGCTAAAATGGCAAAAATTAAAGAGAAAGATAAAATCTTAAAAGCAGCAGGAGGGAAAGCACTAGTTACATACAAGGGAACTTCCACAAGACTGCTAGCTGACTCTTCAGCAGAAATTTTGCAGGCCAGAAGGGAGTAGCACAATATATTCAAAGTGATGAAAGGGAAAAAACTACAAGCAACAGTACTCTACCCAGCAAGGCTATGATTCAGATCTGAAGAAGAGATAAAGAGTTTTACAAACAAGCAAAATCTACAAGAGCAGGGAACTTTAACACTCCACTTACATCAATGAACACATCATCCAGACAGAAAATCAGGAAGGAAACACTGGTCTTAAATGACACATTACACCAAGTAATTATATATATATAAAACATTCCATTCAAAAGCAGTAAAATACATTCTTTTCAAGTGCAAATGGAATACTCTCCAGGACAGACCACTTGTGAGGCCACAAAACAAGTCTTAACAAATTTAAGAATATTGAAATCTCATAAGGCATCTTTTCCAACCAGAACACTATGAGATTAGAAATCAACTACAAGAAACAAACTGCAAAAAACACAAACACATGGAGTCTAAACAATATGCTACAAACAAACCAATGGGTCAATGAAAAAATCAAAGGGGAAATTCAAAAATATCTTTAGAAAAATGAACATGAAACATAGTGTTCCAAAATCTATGGGATGTAGGGCAAGTAGCTCTAAGAGGGAGGTTTATAGCAATACAAGCCTACCTCGGGAAACAAGAAAAGTCTCAAATAAATAACCTTATATCTAAAGGAACTAAAAAAAAACAAAACCCAAAGTTAGCAGAAGGAAAGAACTAATAAAGATCAGAGCAGAACTAAATGAAACAGAGACTATAAAAACAAAAGACCAATGACACTAAAAACTGCTTCTTAGAAAAAAATCTAAAAAATTGATAAACCGGGCTTCCCTGGTGGCACAGTGGTTGAGGGTCCACCTGCCGATGCGGGGGGCAAGGGTTCGTGCCCCGGTCCAGGAGGATCCCACATGCTGCAGAGCGGCTGGGCCCATGAGCCATGGCCGCTGAGCCTGTGCTCCGCAACGGGAGCGGCCACAACAGTGAGAGGCCCGCATACTGCAAAAGGAAAAAAAAAAAAAAATACCAGAAATACAAAGGAGCATAAGAGATTACTATGAACAATTATACTCCAATAAAATGGACAACTAAAGGAAATGGACAAATTCTTAAAAATGGACAATCTTCCAAGACTGAATCAAGAACAGACCAATTACCCTAAGGAAATTTAATCAGTTAAAAAAAAAAAACCTCCCACCAAAAACCATCCAGGACTAGAGAGTTTCACAGGTGAATTCCAACAAACATTTAAAAAGGAGTTAACATCTATTCTTCTTCAACTATTCCAAAAAAATTGAAGAGGAAGGAATACTTCCATACTCATTCTATGAGGCCAGGATCACCTTGATACCAAAACCAGACAAAGGTATCACAAAAAAAGAAAATTATAGGCCAATATCACTGATGAACATAGATGCAAAAATTCTTAACAAAATATTAGCAAACTGAATTCAATAATACATTAAAAGAATGATACACCATGATTAAGATCGCTCTATCTGCAAATCAATCAATGTGATACACCACATTAAATAACTGAAGGAAAAATCATACTATCATCTCAAAAGATGCAAAAAAAGCTTTTGACAAAATTCAACCCATGTACAGTAAAAACTCTCAACAAAATGGGTATAGAAGATACCACACCTCAACATAATAAAATGAAAATGCAGCCTACTGAATAGGAGAAAATACTTGCATATGATATATTCCATAAGGGGTTAATACCCAAAATAAACAAAAAACTCATACAACTCAACAGCAAAAAACAACCCAATTGAAAAATGAGCAGAGGACCTGAATAGACACTTTTCCAAAAAAGACATACAGATGTCCAACAGACACATGATAAGATGCTCAACATCACTAATCACAAGGGGAATGCAAATCAAAACCACATGAGATACTACTTCACACGTGTCTGAACAGCTGGCTGTCTATTAATAAAAAAACAAGTGACAAGTGCTGAGAGGATGTGGAGGAAAGGGAACCGTCATACACTGTTGGTGGGACTGTAAATTAGTACAGCCACTACAAAAAACAATATGGAGAGTCCTAAATCAATTGAAAATACAACTACTTTATTATTCACCAATTTCACTTCTGGGTATTTACCTGAAGAAAACAAAAACACTAATTCAAAAAGATACATGCACTCCTATGTTCACGGCAGCATTATTTACACTAGCCAAGATATGGAAGCAACTTAAGTGTCCATCAACGGATGAATGGATAAAGAAGATATGAGATAGACACACATAATGGAATATTACTCAGCCATAAAAAAGAAGGAAATCTTGCCATTTGCAATAACATGGATGGACCTAGAGGGTATTATGCTAAATGAAATAAGTCAGACAAAGAAAGACAAATATCATATGATTTCACTCATACGTGGAATCTAAACAACAAAATAAATGAACAAACATTATAAAACAGAAACAGACTCATAGATACAGAGAACAAACTGGTAGTTGCCGGAGGGGAGGGTGTGAGGGATAAATGAAGTATTTGAGGAAGATTAAGAGGTTACAGACTTCTAGCTATCAAATAAGTCACTGAATGTAATGTACAGCATAAGAAATATAGTCAATAATATTGTAATAACTTTGGTGACAGATGTTAACTAGACTTATCATGATCATTTTGTAATCTATAAAAATATTGCATCACTATGATGCACACCTGAAACTAATATTGTAAGTCATTATACTTCAGTAAAAAATTAAAATCAATTAAAAAAAAGACAAAAACAAGGGTCCTGTAAATTTCAACTGTGGTAAATATGTTTACTAAAAACCCTTGGAATATTAATCTAAAACTAGAGTAACGGGCTTCCCTAGTGGCGCAGTGGTTGAGAGTCCGCCTGCCAACGCAGGGTACGCGAGTTCGTGACCCGGTCTGGGAGGATCCCACATGCCGCGGAGCGGCTGGGCCCGTGAGCCGTGGCCGCTGAGCCTGCGCGTCCGGAGCCTGTGCTCCGAAACCAGAGAGGCCACACAGTGAGAGGCCCGCGTACCACAAAAAAAAAAAGAAAAAAAAAAAATCAAGTAATCAGCTCAATAGATGCAGAAAAAGCATTTGAAAAAAATCAATAATCCTTCACGATAAAAATGCCCAGAAAACTAAGAACAGAAGTGAACTTCTTAAACTTGACAAAGGGCAATTCTGAAATAAAACTACAGCTAACAACATACTTTATGGTGAAAGATTGAATAAGTTCCCCTGAGACAGGGAACAATGAAAAGATAACTGCTCTTAACCCATCTATTAAATGAGCAGGAGTGTATGTGTATGTGTGTGTGTGTGTGTGTGTGTGTGTGTTTGTGATAAAATTCACCACTGTAATCTTAGAGTGTACAATTCAGTGGCATTCAGTGCATTCACAATACTATGTAACCGTCACCACTATGCAGTTCCAGAATTTCTCATCACCACAGAAGGAAATCCTGTACTCCCCATTCTCTGTTCCCTCCAGCCCTAGGCAACCACTAATCTAATATCTGTCTCTATGGATTTGCCTCTTCTGGCTATTTCCTATAAATAGAATCATACAATATGTGGCCTCTTTCACTGAGTATAATGTTTTCAAGGTTCACCCATGTTGTGACATATATCAGTACTTCATTCCTTTTTATGGCCGAACAATATTCCACTGTATGGAGAGACCACATTTTGCTTATCCAGTCATCTGTTGAGGGACAGGTGTGTGTATTTTAACAGAAAGATAGCCTTTATCCTCAAGGAATGAATGTCTATGGTGGGATTTCAAGCATAACATCGAACTGGAGATAAGAGAGTTGGCAGCAAGGACCTTTCTCAAAACTTTCAAGTCACAATTTAGAAATCACTTGTTCTGTGACTAGCTCTGTGGGAGTGGCAATGAGGCGGGATGTCTAATGGTACATGCTCCCCACAGGTGTCAAGGCTTCCAAACCACTTCTGCCTGGTAGGGAGGTTACTACAGGACGGCATCTGGCAGGCTCTTGGAATCAAAGCTTACATCTCAGGCTACTCACCCCCCATTTCACTGGGGGAGGACATGACATAAGAATAACTAGGTTTCCACACACAGACTGTTTGCACAAGCATAAAGGAAGGGAGGATCTGAGTGATCCCCTGGATAATTTAACCCCCAGGTCAGCCCAACTGCTGTCTTGGGTTCCCTCCATAACATATATACACACATAAAATTAATTACGCAGCTTCTAATAATGCACCGAATAGGTCTTCTTAAAGGTAGTTAAATCAGTCCAGTTTGAAAGCATTTGGCTGGGCCAAGCTTTCTTTGTGAGGCTAAGTACTGTAGTGGTTCAGAACAAAGGCTTTAGAATCAGGTAGACCTACATTCAAATAATGCCTCTGCTACCATTAGCTCTGGGAATTTAAACAGGAGATACAACCTCAATTTCTTCACCTATAAACTCGGAACAGTAGTTAACAGTACCAAACTCAGTGTATTCTTACCACCATATGTGAAGCATGCAGCAGGGTGCCTAGGAGAAGCAATTTTTAATGTGATTATTAAAAATCACCGTCGTCAACGTTTACTGAGATTTTATGAAAGGACAGACTAAGGATCGCAACTGCCAACTCTACGTTATTCGATACAATTAAACCATGAGCTTAAATGGTTCAAATTTATCCCATCATCTTACATTCCTCTAGATTTCATCCAGTAGCTGAATTTGGGGGAGGAAAAGAAAAAGGACCCACCCAAAACTTTCCCAGTTGAAGACATTTTTATTTCGGTACGCACCTGAGTCCCTGGCAGGATGGGCCTGTCCTCCGCAGGAGGGCTTTGGGAGAGGATGGGGGCCCTGCCCTGAGGTGGCAGCTGGGGGATGAGGCAAAGGGCTCTGTGACAGTGATGGGTCACAATGAGGCTAAGGGCTGTGTGACAGTCATAGGTCACAAAGGGCATCAGAGGATAAACAGGCTGTGCCAGGGGGTTAGGCTGAGAAAGTGGTTACTTCTCTCACTAGGACTGAAGTTCACCACAGCCTCTTGGGGAGATAAAAAGCCAGAAGCAGAAGTGAGGGGAGGCAGAGGGGAAGCCTACCATACCTCTCTACACACTTGAGGAGATTCAGCCTGGGGTCCAGGCACCCTACAGCGTCCTCGCTGTGATCATCTGTGCCCCTACCCACACCCCTGCCTCTGAGAGACCCTGAGGCAAAGGTGGGGGCCTGTGGGGCGGGCTCGGAAGACCTGCCGTAGGGCCGCCGGTGTGTGACCTACGAGCACCGCAGCTCGCTCTTCTGCCAGTGAGGCCGAGGGAGCGAAGAGCCAGGGGCCCACCTTAACCGCGCTGCCTGTCGTGATCAAAGACAGCCATGAGTGGGGACTCTCTGCTCCCGTATCACACGGCCCAGAGCAGCACCGGGGTGGGCCTGTTCAACACCACCACGGGGAAGCTGCAGCAGCAACTGCGCAACGGCGAATACGACATATTCAAGGACGCACAGATATTCGAGAGCGACTTTATCCAGATCACGAAGAGGGGAGACCTGACTGACGTGCACAACTGTGTCTGCATGGTGACCGTGGGCATCGCATGCAGCAGCCCCGTCCTCCCACTCCCAGACACCATGCTGCTGGCCCAATGGGCCACCGGCTGTGAAGAGCATGCTGAGCACAGCCAGGTCGCCAAGGGCAAGAGCCACGAGGCTGCAAAGACCTTAGAGCTCACCAGGCTCCTTCCCCTGAAGTTAGTGAGCATCTCCACTCACAATCGTGAGAAACAACAGCTGCGCGTGAAGTTTGCCACTGGTCGCTCCTGGTACCTGCAGCTGTGTGCCCCTCTGGATGCACAGGAAGACCTCTTCACCTCTTGGGAAGAGCTGATTTACCTCCTGCGACCACCAGTGGAGGGTCTCAGCCGCACCTACGCCGTTCCAGCCTGGGACATGACCTGCCTGCCTGTGTTCGAGGAGGAGGAGGACGGCAGGAGCCCGGCAGTGGAGTATTTCCAAGGCAAGTGGGATCAGGACCAGGTGAGCATCTGCAGCCTCCACACGTGCTCTGAGCTGGCCGGGGCCACGTCTGCAGCTTTTGCTGGTGGGGAGGGGATCCAACTGGACTCCCACAAGCCCGATACCATGCCCGATGTGGCCACTGCAAAAGCAAAACCTACAGTGCTTGACAAAGCGTCAGCATCGCGGGCAACGACAAAGGTGGAGACAGCAGGGGTGGCAGGAGGCACCGCAGCGGGTGCTTCGAGCGTGGCAGTGATCAAGTCTCCTGCCCCTGAAGAGCAGAGCATGGCCACAGCAGCCACAGCCGGCAACGGTCCAGGAGGAAGCAAAACCAACATAGCCACTGGGGGCACTGCCAGAACATCCCGGAGGAGCAGGAAAATGGTGCTGCGAACAATTCAGGGTATGCTTGGCAGGTGCCGCGAACTATTCAGGGTATGCTTCCAGCACGTCCACCAGCCTCTCCCCAGAGGCCGGCGTGACTGTGGTCGGAGCAGAACCCACCAGCAAGACTGCTGAAGGAAGAGCCGACGAGGAGGGCGAGGGGACCCTCATCTCCACCTTGCCACAGGAAGGCAAAGTGAGTGAACAGGATGGCAGCTCACAGAGGGTGTCCCAGGCCCGCAAGGGAAGAAGGGAGAGAAGGGAGCACTGGGGAGAGGACAGAGCTCTTACGAGCCCCTCGCTCTGCAGTTCAGTGGAAAGCCACCACAAGGCAGCGGGGAACAAGACCATCCAGAAAGCAGCTGGCCCGTGCTCGGGCGGCCGCAGAGCCACTAGAGATGACCAAAAGGACAAAGGCCACGGCAGCCCGGGGGGCAGCGAGCAGGGCACTGCTCACAAAGGCATCAGCCGTGCTCCCATCACCATCGAGTCCAGGACCTCGCACAAATCGGGCAGGAGCTTATCTACAGCGAGTTCAGGTCCCACCACCGAGAGACTCAGCAGGATCAGCTCCTTCTTCAGGAACGTCAGAGCCAGTCTTACTACAAAGACAGTGGCCTCCTCAGGTGATAAATATGTGAGCATCCTGGCGAAGCCAGTGGAAGGGACCCGAATGGAGGCCATCGTAGAGACAGCAGAGAGTGGCCAGGGGCTGGAGATCACTGGAGGTGTGACATCTGAGACCATGGAGCCAGTGACCGCTGAAGCCCATCAATAGGACCTAGAGCTGGGAGCTGCAAAGGGGACCAGGGCTCAGGGAAATACCCCTGGAGAGCCCATTTCAGCTTCCTTACTGCAATTTAAATAAAAAACCAAACAATCTGAGAATGCATGCAGTGTTTTGTCTGAATTTCTAGGTCCCGAAGCCCAGCCGTAGCCTCACAGTGGATTCTGTGATGTCAGCTGTGCCACAGTCTGAGACCCAGTGTCCAGTCAAGGGCAGCCCCACCTCACACACATGCTCAGCGCCAACAGCAGTGCTGCATCTGGCCTCCACTCCTTTCTGGCTTTGCCCCCCAGGGCCATGGCTCAAAGTCAGACTGTGGTCTGGGAAGCTCTCCTTCACTATCCCCCTATTCTTTTTATAAATGCTTATTGCCCCTGAAGGTCTGTAAACAAAGCAAGAACAGGACTCATGTCCCCTCGGGCTATTCAGTGGACAGAAATAAGTATTAGCTAGCAATCAGAACCGCAAGCACTCTCACCTAGACTTAGCCGTTCCCTGCCCAGGTATTAGCTCGCAATCAGAACAGCAAGTATTAGCTAGTGTGCCATCGTAAGCATACCACTCGATGACATTTCACAAGATAAGCAACCCCACGAAACTAGCACCTGGCGAAGAATCAGAACATCACTGCAACTCTGGAAGTGCCCCCTTGCAGTCACTCAAGGGTAACCACCACCCTAGCTTCCAACACCATAGATGAATGTTGTTTGCTTTTTCAACTTTACATACTGGAATCACGTAGTATGTACTCTTTGACTCTGGTTTCTTTCCCTTAACATTATATTTATGAGGTTTCTGCATGACTTTCCTGGCGATCGTCCATTTATTTTCACTGCTATACAGTATTCCACTGTGTGATGATACTACAACTTATTTTGTTATTGATTTAAGTTATTATCAGTTTGGGGCTATTAAAAATAGTGCTATTATGAACATTTATATACAGATCTGTTGGTAAAAATATACATAAACTTCTGTTCAGCATATACCTAGGAATGGAATTGAATATGCATACGTTCAGCTTCTGATTATACTGCCAAGCTATTTTCCTTCCAAAATGACTGTGGAAATAATAATTCCCACCAGGAACATATTACAGTCCTGGTTGTTCCACATCCTTGCCAACATTTGATACTGTTTAGCTCTTTCCTTTTAGCCATTCAGATGGGATATAGTGACTTTTCTCCCTTTTTCATGATAAAAATATACTTAAAAATATATAATTGGGCTTCCCTGGTGGCGCAGTGGTTGAGAGTCCGCCTGCCGATGCAGGGGACATGGGTTCGTGACCCGGTCCGGGAGGATCCCACATGCCGTGGAGCGGCTGGGCCCGTGAGCTGTGGCCACTGAGCCTGTGCGTCCGGAGCCTGTGCTCCGTAACAGGAGAGGCCACAGCAGTGAGAGGCCCGCGTACCACAAAAAAAAAAAACAAAAACAAGAATAATGGCAGATAATTATGAGTTTAATTCTTATGTATATGACTCAAGTTCAAAAAAATCGAGTATATATGTATTGGTAATTGAAATGTTTTTCTTCTACATGAATTAAGAAATAGCTAATCACAATCACATACAATTTCTATTTACAGTGGGCCTTTTCAGTGAAAATAAAAATAGAATTCATTGAACTTATTTGGACCCTCCTTTTTAAAAAGCAGTTTGAATAGATATCTAAGAAAACATTAGTTTTAAATATTATTTAAGAGAGGAAAGCATTTGAATAAGAATACATATCCAATTTCATTTTATTTATGAATTATGAATTTTTGCTTTATTCTAATGTCTTTCCAAGGGAAGGCAGGTGGCATTCCCATAATCAAGTAAGGTTTCACTCTAGTGTCCTCAATGAAGAAGTTTCTAGTGATCCCAGCAGAAGGACTAACAATGAAGATTTTCTATCTGGTGGTGCAAACAGAGAGGATTAAGAATAGGAACCAGAGATGAGGTTCTGAGCTTAACCATTCCTAGTGAATATAAATGAGACCTACACCTTGTTTCTTCGAGTATATGATTTCCTTCACTACCATGGGTTTATCAATTTAACTCGTATCTAGCCAGATGACAAGCTAGCTTTTACCTCTAAAATTACTGACAACAATGTGTACGATCTAGAAGTAATCCAACAGAAATCTCTGGCATTTGAGTAGAGTTAGTAGTCCATGTATGAATTAATGTTGCATCCACAAATAATGTATTACTAGCCAGAAAGCATTTTCAACACAAATTGTTATATGAGAATCTTTTAAGCGACTTTAATGTTTTAACTCTGGAGCTGAAATTAAGACACTAAGCATGTTTGTGTGTGCATGATAAGCCTTGCAATGGTAGCTTTCATATCTATTTATTTTCATGATAGCTTTTAGAAACTGATTCTCCCCACCCCTCCCCTAGACCTTCTAAATAGCCTAACACATTCATTCAATTTGGAAATGTATCTTGGCAAAAAGTTCTCCCCACCCACCCAATTTATAACAGAGCCTCAAAGTAAAATTGTTTAGAAATCAGACCCATAAGGGAAGATTATTCTATCTGCCAAGGTAATGCTACGTGCTATTGTTTACACACACCTTTTTGTTGATAGTTACCCTGGAACTCAAGAAGCCACACTGTCCTCTGGGGAAATAAGATTAATCACATGTGATGATATGCTGACATGCTGTTATAGAGTATTTCAGTGATATCATAGCTATAACCATCTTAACTTTCAGATGAATACATTTTGTTCCTACATTTTGTTCCTAGGAGGTTTTAAAGGGATGATATAAGCATGGTATCAAGGTTTTATTTAGCAATGGACACTAAAAACAGTTACATGCACAGACATTATCCCATTTTTAATATCTTTGGCAGCAAGGCCCTGCTGTAGATTTAGTTCTCATTCATTCATTTATTCAATTTTCTTTTTCTACTAAAGAAAAACTGAGACCTTTTAATGAAAAAACACAGTAAACTTATAGTATATAGACATCTTTAATGTCCATTTCTTCTTTCTCTTCACCTTCAGCTTTGCCCACTCACTCACCCCTCCCCTGTCTCAACACTAAAGTCATGAAATCATAACCACAGAGACTGAGAAAAATATTCAAGGTAGTGAGGACTCCATGGACATTTCTTCCCCTTGTGCTGATTCCTAGTTCTTCTCCATGGAAATAGTTTCTTTTTTTTTTTTTTCAACAAACACTGGTTGGCATATGACAATGTAAACAAAATTTTGCCCAAGGTTTGTTGTATACATTCAAAGTCTATCATATGACTATATCAATAAAGTGCCCCGGAGTTGAGAATACCTCAATGTTCCTGGGGTTAAAAATTCAGTAACATTTCTAAGGCACTTATACACTGAATATCTCATATCACTGAGGTATCTTAATAAATCATTTTTTATTACAGAGGTAAGGAAACAAGATATAAATCTATGGTAAAAGTACATTAATATATGTTTTTCTTTCATTAATGAAAAAGTATTTATTGAGATTCAACCAAATGTAGATCATTATGCTAGGAACCACGTGCAGGAGAAGGGCAGCGTCAGAGAGGTTGAAAATATTACTGCAACACTGAAAAATTCCAAAATAATTTACAGTCTGGGGTGGGGGAGAGATTAAAATGGATGAAAGGTTAATTATTAGTGTAACATAACATTATTTAGTAGGTAAGAATATGTATTTGAATCCGGGCTTCACCAATTTTAGCTGGTGGCTTTCATTTAAATTCTCTGAGATGCTTCCTCACCTGCAAAATGAGGATAAGAAGAGCACCTTTCCCATGGAGTTCGAGGATTAAATAAGAAAAAGCTCTTAGCACAATGCTTGGCACTTAGTGGGCACTAATGTAGACAAGGTCGTAAGAACTTGGAAATGGAGTAGAGGTACACTGGAACAGAGCAGTTCAAAGAGAACTTCAGACATGAGGGAAGACTTCAGCAGGAACTTGAAAGATGCTTAGGATATGAGTGGGCAGAGATGACGGGATACTGTCACAGTCTGGGGGCACGGAGCAACAGAGGAAGGACAAACGTGTTATGTGTGCTGGACCAGTGCAACTAGAGTGAAGGCGTGCACTGAAGTTTACTAGGATGTAATACCGGAAAAGAAAGCAGAGGCCACATTATGAGGAACTTTGAATAAAAGGCAAAATAATCTGTACTTTATCGTAACAGGGAGTAATTAGAGGTTGCTGACTTTGCATATTTATCAAAAGTATTCACGTAAATTTATGAAATTTACCCTTTGACAACAAACTTCCAAAAATAAAGTCCACAATGGTAATTAGAATAACTGACCTGTTTAGAAGCGTTTTTAGATTTTCTAAACCATAAATCACAGTCATGTCTCTGCTGTGTCTCATTCCATTTCAGATAAATGTACAGGGCTCTTTGACTTTCAATGGAAAATATGATAGTTACCCTACTTTTACCTAAGAAACTAAGAAACTAAACATGCCTGGCCTACTGAGGTCTCTAAGTAGAGGAGAATAACACAATGGTAAAAAGAAATTAGTGAGTCAACTGTGTGCCTAGTCTTGAAAAAAATGTCTTCAGCCTTACATCACTCTGAACACAAGCCAGCTATCATCAGATCTCATTAATTAGATAAGCAGACCAAATTAAATTTCATAATACTTAACTCAAAGTGATTTTAGGGTATACCAAAGATTCCAATGTATAGTTTATATCTTTTGAAATATTTTAAAAAATAAACTAATGGAAGTTTTTAGTTTTAAAATTCCAGAACTCTTAAAAATTTCAAATCCAAAACCTAATACAAGCTTCCATGTATAGCATTTCAGATTTTAAAATATATTCTTTTTAATTGTGATTAACAATAAATATTAAAGTATGGCATATATGTCCTTCTTCAGACATCATAATGAGATAAATGAGTAATTTTGGGTCTTGGTAGAAATTCCTCTATTATTCTAAAATAAAAGTTCAGTAGTAGATGTACAGAATCATGGATCCTCTCTGACCTGGATTCATTATTTTCTTTTCCGTCAGTATAGATATGGCTCAGGACCAAATCTAAAAATTTATATAAGGTATATCTAAATATAGATATAGGAAAGCACTTATCCTCTTTTACCAATGAAAACAGCTTTCAGCTCCAGTGCCCAGTCTTGCAGCTGGGAATTATAACACTGAAAGTTAGAAATGGCAAGAGACAAAACCGTGGAGGAAACAGTTTGGGGTTGGGGTGTTTTTTAATACCTCCAATTCCACGCATCAGCCTCCTGAAAGAACAAGGCTACATTTTACGGTATCTTAGATCTTTAATGCAGAGAGCCTTGTGTTCAGGAAGCACATTTCTGCCTTTCTTTCAATCAGTCCTAGTTATCAAATTCTCTGTAAATTAACTGAAGTCAATCTGATGAATTAAATAATACTCACAAGATTCAAATGAGTGATGATAACATAAGTTATCAATACACCTTGGGAGGGCATGGGGACTGAGGGATCCGTATTTTAATAGATATGTTTTCAGATGAACTGCTTTAACCATTAGTGAAAGAATTTAAGTGCTGACTCTAAAAGCCAGGAGGGTACTAGGGGAGAGATGCTTTCTAACAGAATCCCCTTGAATCAAATCATTCAGACAACCCAGTCATCCTACCGGTCAGGTCAGCACTGCCTGAGGATAAAGGAACCATAACCCTACCCGCCAACTGAGCACTAGGTAAAGGGTCATCACCAATTCCTCGAATCCAGGCACCTCTGTATACATAGCTTAATGGTCTGTATGGGAAGGACCTCTGTTCCTATTCAGTTCAGTTCCACAGCCATTTACTAAGCAGCCAAGAGCAGCAAATAAAGCACTACGTGAGCTAATTCGGGGCTGCAGTTCTCTGCCTGGCTACCTAGTGACATGATGACCTGCTGCTGTCAATCGTGGGAAAGGAGAGCAGTTGTGATTAATAGAAAAGGCACTGCTTATCCCTGGAAAGTTATTTAAGTTCTTCTTCATCTGGATGGCCAAAATCTCAGGAAATTCCCGGCATGGCTTGTGTGTGAACATGCAGTACTATGAACAAAGGTTAAGCCCCACCCATGGGCAGGGTAAGCGGTCCGTCCTCTCCTGAGGCCACAGCAACTACTGCTCCTGACTGCCCCTCCACCAGCCCACAAGTGTGTCCTTGAACTGCAAGAGGAATTTTGGAAGAGGCTTTGCAGAATAGCTGTAACCTGGTGGAGGTCACCTCAACAGCTCTAATCTTAAAAGAGCTGAGTAAAATAAAATATTACTAGATCGAAAACTTCTTGAGTGCAACAACTATATTTTATAATCCATTGTGACATTCAGCATAATCCCTGATATCTAACGTTCATTGAGCAAATAAGTGAAAACTTGAAGAGACTGGAAAAGGAGGACTTGTTGAGAGCAGTTAGGCTAACTGGATTGGGAATTTTAAACTGGTTTAGCATCCAGATCTTTTATGCAACTGAAATCTTTTAAGATCAAAGGGTAAAACAGAGAAAGAGCAAGTGTGGAAAAAAGATGAGTCAGGAACTTCTGGCCCCTCTCCTCCCATCCCCCTCGCCTCTACTGGTGGCGGCCCTGAGGCATCTCCTGAAACCTTCAGGATTTCTCAGAGCACAGGTTAAACACAAGCACACCAAACCTCCAATTCGCTAACTGCAAGGATAACATTTAACCTGGTTTATCATTGCAATTCTAGCACGTGTCACAGGTTGTGGCAAAGAGTTAAGTATGCGGTAAACATGAATGAATGAACGAGTGAATGAGCATAGGATTATAACATTTAATGAAATGCAGGATTATAACATTTAAATAAACTGCTCAAGGAAATGGAGTAAAGTTTAAAAAGACTCAATAGTGACCAACTTACTCATCCTAGGATTCGTATATAATTACCTTTAAAAATTTTTTAAGTCTAAACAGAAAAAAAATCCTCAAAATATATCAGAGAAGTTTTATTTTACTGTAGTAAATATAATATTCATTGGTGAGGGTCTTCAAGTACAGAAAACTAATTAATTAATTAATTAAGAAACAAACTCCATTTCAGAAGGCGCTATTCCATTGTGCTTGAGTAGAATGAACAATTCACCTCTAAACTCACTCATGCTCACTGTTACCTTGAAATTGAGCTATGCATTATTTACTGTTCTTTCAGAGAATTATCTTTCCCTGGTCACTGGCCACAGCTGCTGAAGTGAGTGATTCTTTTCTCAGGTTCCTGATCTAGCTTTGCTCCAATTTCACACTGCCTTTATGCTACGCAAAATTCATATTCAAGTTACAGCTTACAGGATGTTTTCCCCCAACCCAGAGCATTATACTCATGTTTCAATCACAAACACAGGTATACTTGCCTGAAGGTTCCTCAAATGCAGATCCCTCCTAGAAGCTTATCAGGGGCATTTCTTAATTAGAAAAACATACACTGGTTGCTAAAAGACAAAGAAGTGTATAATGCTTGCTGACAAACTGCACTGAATTTATAAAGCAAATTTATCCAAAAACAAAAACAAAAAACAACTCTGTTCTTCCCTGCAGTCAAATGAATGTTTGCTACAGCAAGCTATACATTCAAAAATCTTTTGACAGGGGAGCCTTTTGTACATTTCCAATTTCTGGAAATAATGCAAAAGTGGTTCCAAAAGTTTAATTAAATGTATGCATACAAAAGTACTCAGTTATAAGACCAATACTGTTTATACTGATCAAGTTCAATGAAAATACGAACAGACTAAAATATTTTGAGACCTGGGAGCAGATTGGGAAGGTAGAAAAAACTGAGTTCTATTAGAGAATATCTTGTCTATAACTCAAGGTTTCCATCAGTCATTATTAGCTTTCACTTGATTTTAGAAATTCCATGAAAGAGATTATGTAAGCCATTGGACTTAGGTCTACACTCGGTTCAAAAGTTTAAAATTCCAGGAATTCAAAGATTCACTTTGTCCCATCTCTTGAAGGATGGGTACTTGGTAACTCAAACAACTTCTAAGGTTTTTTTTTTTTTTTTTTTTTTCCCGGTACGCGGGCCTCTCACTGTTGTGGCCTCTCCCGTTGCGGAGCACAGGCTCCGGACGCGCAGGCTCAGCGGCCATGGCTCACGGGCCCAGCCGCTCCGCGGCATGGGGGATCCTCCCGGACCGGGGCACGAACCCGCGTCCCCTGCATTGGCAGGCAGACTCAACAACTGCGCCAACAGGGAAGCCCCAACTTCTAAGGTTAGCTCAAGAAATATATCTGCAAAAACTTGAGCATAATTGATACTCAAACCCCGTGACTCATCTCTAAAACTGCGATTTTGTTTCCACTGGAAAGCTCTGAAATTCTCCAAAACCTATCATTTATTTGAGTCAGAACATTCAAGCAATGGAGGAAAAATCAGCTTTTAGCATCTGGTCTATCCACACACTCAATTTTAGCTTAAATACCTGTACTTCCTTGAACAAATTAGGACCACTCATTTTTCTCTGTTCTCAAAATTTCAATATGCTCAGATTTCTGGTCATAACATACAAAGGTACAACTTGAAATGCACTCATATGCATCAAATTGGTTCTCTCAAAATCTTTAACTGATTAAAAAAAAAAAACTTTATCTAAAAAAAGCAGCTCAATGAATATCTTCAATAACTTTCCATCCCCTGCCCATCCAGCACCACATTCTACTTCAACTTCTTCCAAATATGCCATAACCAGGAGTCCCCAACCTCTGCGGCACCAGGGACCGGTTTCGTGTAAGACAATTTTTTCCCTGGAGGTGGAGAAATTGTTCACAGATTGCTCAGGCGGTAATGCCAGCGATGGGAAGTGGCAGATGAAGCTTCACTGGCTTGCCTGACGCTCACCTCCTGCTGTGAAGCAGCCAGGTTCCTAACAGGCAGCAGACCTTTGGGGACCCCTGCCATAAACCACTTAAGGGCTAAGGGGAAGAGAACAAAAGAGAGTTTCAAGCTTGATCACTTTCTCCATCTGTGCTATTAACCTGGCTTGCAAAGTTTATTGCATAAACTCTGTTAGTGTATAACACAATGAAAGATGTGCACAAAAATAATTGTTAAAGACAATTATTAAATAAACGATTAATTTTTCCTTGCAGATGCCCTGTGACAAATGAACTCAGTTTTTATTGATTCTAAGGTGATGGGCATTTTCTGTCTCTTGATCTTGGTTGTAGTTACAATATTTAAGTTACATCTATAACAGGTTACAAGGCATACACTTAAGATTTGAATTTTTTACCATATGTTCATTACCCCACTGTAAGAATATGTTCAAATAGAGCAGCTAGATCTTCCCAAAATTAACCTGGGTCTCAGCTGTCACATATGTAAACTAGTGATAATAATGCTGCCTTCATCTCATGGCTGCAGAATTTATGTAACCACGTGAAGAGCTATTTTCTGTACAATAAAAATTTTCTTTGCAAAAAAATAATAACGCCAGCCACCACTGAATTTAAGAAACAAAGGTTAAGAGCATTTTGGTTATTTCCAATTGTTTGGAAATCTCTGCAGAGCTGTCATTTCCTTCCTGCCTCTTTTCTCCTGGCCCTGGTAACGCATATTGCTCCAACCCGCTCCAGTACCTATTCAGCCAAGCAGAGCCTGGCCTGACCCCTGTAGTACCCTTGGGATTTGAGGCTGCTCTGTTGCAGTGCTGATGCCAGACTCTGAATACTGGGCAGGGCACCAGGAACCATTTTTGCCTTTTCAGAAAGCAGGCATTGACTTTCTAAGCTTACTCTTAATGGAAAACCCCTTTCCCCAAAGGTTTGTGTCTAAATGATTCTCTGGGCCTTTCTCCTTGTATTCTCATTTCTTTGTCCAAAAGAGAAAGAGAATGAAATCTAAGTAGAAGGCTACCCTGGTGACAAAGCTTCTTCCCTTTATTTTGAGATTGGGAACTAGCACCGTGAAAGCAATTTTGTGTTGAATGCTAAAGATTGTTTTGTTTTAGGCTTTAATATAGAGGTTTCCCATCACATTCTGATGAGCACTATTAATGACTTTTTTTCGTAAGAAAACAAGTCCTCATTCCCGCAGCAAAGCTTAAACAAAAACTTACACATAACAGAACAAGATTTAAGGAGAAATATGCAGCTATTTCTTCATGGAGTGCAAACATTTTAAGCCATATCAGTTTATAGGATAGCTGCTACTCTTAAGCACTCTCCTTGGAGCAAGAAGTGTCTTTATAGAACAACTTCCACACTGGATGCTTTAACAATATTTTCAACATGGTTTTCCTAATCGTCAGTTTAATTTCACGAACTGGTTTTGTGGCACACTGCCAGACACCATCACAATTTTCAGCAAATACACTGAACAACTCTTGAAGTTGCAGCCAGAGAGCAAATGATCTTTTTGCATAAATATATCAGTCTTGGCCTTCTCTGGTGGCGCAGTGGTTGGGAGTTCGCCTGCCGATGCAGAGGACACGGGTTCATGCCCCAGTCCGGGAGGATCCCACATGCTGCGGAGCGGCTGTGCCCGTGAGCCACGGCCGCTGAGCCTGTGCTCCACAACGGGAGAGGCCACAACAGTGAGAGGCCTGCGTACCGCAAAAAAAAAAAAAAAAAAAAAAAATATATATATATATACATATATATATATATATATCAATCAGTCTTATCCAACAGGAACTTTTAAGATCATTTAAAACAGCTTATTTCCTAACATATGGCATATTCAAAGTATCATTAAAAGCTATTTAAATTATTTTTATTTCCTCAGCTATTGATTCTACGGATAGGAAATGGTATGAGTCATGTATGAATTAAACATAAATATTAGATAATATTTACTGAGTCCCTACTATGCCATACAGTATGCTCAAGTTAACTCATTCAATCCTCAGGAAAGTGCTATAGATATATATTATTATTATTAGCCCTGCTCTACAGAGAGGAAAATTAGACTCAGAGAGGTTAAGTAACTTGCCCAAAGTTGCATATTCATTTTCATGCAGCAAGTATGGCTCCAGAGCACACGCTCTTAACTCCATGATATGCAGTACAACTAACTCATCCACCACTTACTTACACACAACTCAGCAAGATAGCTTCTTCACAGGTAAGTATTAAATTTAAAAGGGAGGAAAATATTCACGTTCTGGCTTCCTTTTTTTTTTTTTTTTTTTTTTTTTTACGGTACGCGGGCCTCTCACTGTTGTGGCCTCTCCTGTTGCGGAGCACAGGCTCCGGACGCGCAGGCTCAGCGGCCATGGCTCACGGGCCCATCCGCTCTGCGGCATGTGGGATCTTCCCAGACCGGGGCACGAATCCGCGTCCCCTGCATCGGCAGGCGGACTCTCAACCACTGCGCCACCAGGGGAGCCCCTGTCTTCCATTTTTTTATCAGTACTTCCTATCGTTTCCTGGGCGACCCCCATGCACCTGGCACTCTGTCAGAAGCTGCACAAACAGGGAATGAGACAGACAAAATTCCTGTGCTCAAGGAGCTTATTTCTAGTAGGAGCAGGAAGGGACAGAGAATAAAACTTTAAACAAGATAGACTCAGAGTCCGTTACACGCTGTGAAGGAAAACTGGATAATATGATAGCGAGTATCTCTGACACAAGAAGAGGGTACTTTGAGTAGAATGGCCAGGAAAGGCCTCTCTGAGGAGATGGCATCAGAGCGTAAAAAAGTCTTTAGAAGGCAATTAGCAGAAACCAGCTACATAGAGTTGAGAGATTAGGATTTGGGCAGAGGAAATAACAAATGACAAAGGCCTTGAGACAGGAAAGCCCTTAACTTTCGCAGAGCACTGTAAAGAAAGAAAAGGTGGCCCAGATGACTGAAATCCAGTGGGCAAGGGTATGAGTGGAAGAGGCTGAAGTTAGGCAGAAAGGCAAGCTCAGACACAGCCATGCGGGCGAGTACAGGTTTTCTTCTAAGCACAATGGGAGACCCCTGGAGGGTTTCAACAGGGTGACGCTGACCAGGCTGGCTTACTTGTGGACTCAGCAGAGGCACAAGCAGCAGCCACAGGCAGAAGCAGGGAGATGAGTGAGCAGCTTGTTCTAATCATCTAAGTAAGGAGGGAGGATGGCGTGAGTTACAGTGACACAAGCGGAGAAGAAAGGGAGTCAACAGTTCTTGAGAACTATTTTGGATGTGTGTTGACAAGACTTTGGGCTAAAAGCAAGTGAATGGATGGTGGTGACGTTTACTGCAATGGAGGAGACGCAGAAAGGAACCAGACGGGCGTGGCGGTGCGGAGGTGGGGAGGTCGGGGAGAAGAGATTCAAGAAGTTGGTTTTTGAAGTTCTATTCATAACCAAATAGATATGGTTTACATAAATTTTAAATTCTTTCTTCAGCCCTTCAGCATGGTGCTGATGCAATGCGTGAGTTCAACAAATACTTCCAGTTATAGCACAGACAAACCCTGCAGTGACAGTTAAGGTTGATAGAAGTTCAGTCTTGTGAGAATGTAACTGTTTTGAAACCCTTTAGATGATCCAGAAGGCTGAAATGTTTATACAAAAGAAAAGAACTAACCTCGTGTGTGTTCTAACCACTCCTGGATGGGCCTCTGGAGCTGATCACCCACGACACTGCACCTCCTTCTCTCCTGGATACTATTTCAGAACTGCCCCCTCTCCCCACACTTCTAACACTCCTTCCTAGACTCGTTCTCGGCCAGCAACCTTGCTTGCTGCTTCAGAACAACCCACCTGTGTCTGTGCCCACACGTCCTTCCTTCTCACCAGTTACCATCTAGAAATGTCTGCACTCCCGGCAGAGGTAACCGAGATCCCCTCTCCTGCAGCTGCCTGGGGACTGGGCCCAGCATTTCTCCTCTCTCCGTGATCAGCAACCCTTCCTTTCATACTGGATCTCTGGGTCTTTCACATCACACACCAACACTGTTATTTTTCACTGCCTACAAACAAGGATTTTGATCCCCACTCTTTCTGCCACGTACGGTCCTAATTCTTTGCTCCTCTTTGCAGCAAACTCCTGAAAACTCTGTCTATATCCGTCATCTCATTTTCCCACCTCTTATCTCTCTTTCTGTCTTAAATCCGTTACTAACTTCATCCCCACCACTCCTCTAAAAACAATTCTACTCAACATCGCCAATAACCCAGTAGTTTAATCCACCTCTACTACCCAAAGCAATCTACAGATTCAATGCAATCCCTATCAAACTACCACTGGCATTTTTCACAGAACTAGAACAAAAAATTTTGCAATGTGTATGGAAACACAAAAGACCCCGAATAGCCAAAGCAATCTTGAGAACGAAAAAAAGAAATGGAGGAATCAGGCTCCCTGACTTCAGACTATACTACAAAGCTACAGTTATCAAGACAGTATGGTACTGGCACAAAAACAGAAAGATAGATCAATGGAACAGGATAGAAAGCCCAGAGATAAACCCACACACATATGGACACCTTATCTTTGATAAAGGTGGCAGGAATATACAGTGGAGAAAGGACAGCCTCTTCAATAAGTGGTGCTGGGAAAACTGGACAGGTACATGTAAAAGTATGAGATTAGATCACTCCCTAACACCATACACAAAAATACACTCAAAATGGATTAAAGACCTAAATGTAAGGGCAGAAACTATCAAACTCTTAGAGGAAAACATAGGCAGAACACTCTGTGACATAAATCACAGCAAGATCCTTTCTGACCCACCTCCTAGAGTAATGGAAATAAAAACAAAAATAAACAAATGGGACCTAATGAAACTTCAAAGCTTTTGCACAGCAAAGGAAACCATAAACAAGACCAAAAGACAACCCTCAGAATGGGAGAAAATATTTGCAAATGAAGCAACCGACAAAGGATTAATCTCCAAAATTTATAAGCAGCTCATGCAGCTCAATAACAAAAAAACAAACAACCCAATCCAAAAATGGGCAGAAGACCTAAATAGACATTTCTCCAAAGAAGATATACAGACTGCCAACAAACACATGAAAGAATGCTCAACATCATTAATCATTAGAGAAATTCAAATCAAAACTACAATGAGATATCATCTCACACCAGTCAGAATGGCCATCATCAAAAAATCTAGAAACAATAAATGCTGGAGAGGGTGTGGAGAAAAGGGAACACTCTTGCACTGCTGGTGGGAATGTGAATTGGTTCAGCCACTATGGAGAACAGTATGGAGGTTCCTTAAAAAACTACAAATAGAACTACCATATGACCCAGCAATCCCACTACTGGGCATATACCCTGAGAAAACCATAATTCAAAAAGAGTCATGTACCAAAATGTTCATTGCAGCTCTATTTACAATAGCCCGGAGATGGAAACAACCTAAGTGCCCATCATCAGATGAATGGATAAAGAAGATGTGGCACATATATACAATGGAATATTACTCAGCCATAAAAAGAAATGAAATTGAGCTATTTGTAATGAGGTGGATGAACCTAGAGTCTGTCATACAGAGTGAAGTAAGTCAGAAAGAAAAAGACAAATACCGTATGCTAACACATATATATGGAATTTAAGAAAAAAAAATGTCATGAAGAACCTTGGGGTAAGGCAGGAATAAAGACACAGACCTCCTAGAGAACGGACTTGAGGTTATGGGGAGGGGGTAGGGTGAGCTGTGACAGGGCGAGAGAGAGTCATGGACATATACTCACTAACAAACGTAGTAAGGTAGATAGCTAGTGGGAAGCAGCCGCATGGCACAGGGATATTGGCTCGGTGCTTTGTGACCGCCTGGAGGGGTGGGATAGGGAGGGTGGGAGGGAGGGAGACGCAAGAGGGAAGACATATGGGAACATATGTTTATGTATGACTGATTCACTTTGTTGTGGGGCGGGGGCTGACGCACTGTTGTAGAGCAATTATACCCCAATAAAGATGTAAAAAAAAAAAAAAAGAATACATATGGTGTATGCAAATATTCCAAAGATTCTCTGTGCGGTAACCCTACACTAATACATTGTGTTTAATACATTACACTTTCCCAGCTGGTAGAGGAAATCCGTTCTGCAGTTTTGTCAGCACACTGATGGAAGGACAATTTATCAAATATTTAATAGGGACTTCTTCTGCTCTCTGTGTTTAGATCAAATCACCACACACAAAACCTTCCTTAACACATTTGCCCAGAATTCAGACGAGCAGATGTTCCAATGCCCTTACCAGAAACGACTGTCAGAGATATCCTCTGATCCTCCTTACTCTGACTCGCTCTCCTTTCACATGGCTTTCTGAGTTTGGCAATCGTCGACAGATTTACAGAGCTGCAGGAAGATGCCGATGACCCCATTTCATTCTTCCTTCCCTCTGTAATTCTGGAACACAAGCATTATCAGACTGTCTCAAAGATGTTATCTGTCTAAACTGTTTTGATTCTTTGCCCCCAGTGTTTTTGTTCCACATACTCTACATGATGTCAGGACCTATCATTTTCAGAAAAGGGCTTGGAGAAGCCACTTAGTTCACTGGGCATAAACATTGTTTACAAGCACTATAATGGGTCAGTTCCTTTAAAAGAGATGCTTCCAGAGTCCTTGGTGTCCTCCCGAAAGTTTCTGCAGCGTTTTCATTTTAAATCCCAGTATGCAGCTTTTTGATCCTTTAGGCTTTCAGGAGACAGTGGACTATATCTCTTAGGGATGGCGTGGGATATTGGGAGAATAAATTTAAAGACCAGTTATTTTCATGACTCAGAATTCTTTCTCATATGATAACTTGCAAATAGTGGCAATATTTATGTTATGGTTTTTAAATAATCTAACAATTTCTCCATTCCCCCACTAAGAGAAACTGTCATCTCTACTTTTTCCTTGTGCTTTCAACTTGCTCATGCACCCCTGAGAACAATATTTCACTGTTAAAGCCACATGGGTGTGGCTGCTAGTTTTTACTCTCCTGTGTGTGGAAGGAGTCAGAGCCAATAAATCCTTAAAGCTGCTGCTAAAAGAAAATCAGTCGTAAGAACCTCAATCTATGCACACTCTCCTCTTAAGTTCTCCCATCACTGGTTGCACTCAGTAGCACCTACTGCCATGGTCACCATAAGTTATTAACAATACATAAAACACAGGATAAACTCTTACCAAAAACTTGGATTAAGAACAGGAACTGGCCCAAATATTTCAGGGTACATTTATTAAACATTAAATGTGTAGGCAATCAGAACTGTTAAATAATCTGTGGCTATCCAGCCAATACACCTAAAACACTGTCTTTATCCATCCACAGGACCACACTGAAAACTGCAGAGTGCTGGCTGCTTCATGTTTCAAGTCTCAAATCTTCCATCCTCATCAAGGTCCTTACTGGAAGCATCTCTGTCATTCATTCCTCCCACAGGCTTGCTTTCACATGTGGCTCACACTGAAGCTCGGAGCCAGGCAAAGAACTTCCTCTGAATCACTCCAGCATAAGTGCTATTGACGTGCAACCCTGTGAGAAGCTACAGGCCACACAAAAGCCATTAGCCACTTCTCATCTTCCTTGTTCTGTCTTTAAACACTTGGCAATCCTATTCGAGAGGAGGCTGCTTCCCCCTGCCACAATCTCCTTTTCTATTTTTCCTTATGGCACATTTCTGAGACGGTCCTCGAGAACTCCTCTTTAGTATATCTTTATATTTCAGTCTGTTATAAACCAAGATGCTTTTGCTCATCAAATTCTAAATGGGACATGGTAAGTATAATGTCTAACAGCAGTGACAAAAATGGAAGAAAGTTTTGGTTGGTCTATAGTCTAATGACCATGGAGATTCCAATTTTATAAAATACAGCAAACCAGAGAATTCCTAAAGAAAAGTACTAAATAAGGAAATAGAATGAACAGAACAGAGAACCTAAATTACTATTGTGGGGCAACAGATAAAGTTTAGAACTGGACTAAAGTCACCCAACACCACAGACCTCAGAATGTGGGACTCAAAGTCTACTGGAGAAAAGTCAGTTCAGATGTGCACAGAGTTTAAGACCCCAACTGCTTTTTATTATATTTTGATGTTTGACATTATTAGAACATCTCTCATCACTGAAGTGCTCTTGATAAAGAGTTCAGGTGTTTCAACTGGTGACTTAGGCTCAATGGAAGACCTAGATTCTCATAAGGAGAGCCTGGCTGTAGGTAGCATATGGATCTGACACAGCTAATACAGCATGTGGACATGCCTGGGGATTAATGACTGAGACTGTAACAATAAAACAAATGCTGTAACGTTGGGGAGCCAGAGCACAGGGACTTGGGGCAAACAAAGCTGGGCCTAACCCTAGGCACCGAGTTTGCTTTTCCCTACATTCAGAGAAGCTACAGTCTGATCAGAAGAGATATCACTGCTGCTTTAAATAAGGATGGCATCGAATCTCCTGTTTTCATGGCAACGCCAAACGGCAGGGACTGCACATTCTCCAAGAAGAGAAACTCTGTTAGTTGCAACAAAAATCTCATTTCTGTACCAAAGCATAAATCATTGAAAACCTAGTCAAACCATGCTTCCATAACAGCAGTTTAAATCTCCAATTACAGAAAGAATTGTATAAGCATAAAAAAAAAACCTCTAAATAAAAAGATAAAAGCTACTGCTTAAAATTTCTTTCTATAGGAGGAACTATTATTTAAACTCGTAGTAAAAGGATAAAATTTCCTAACTTAAAATTCAAATGGGCTCAGAAACAGCAGATTAAAGCTCCACAATCAACTTGATGTACCTTGCATCTGTGGAATACATAAATAGACAATGAATCATCCCAAATTGAGGAGCCGTGTGGATGAAAGGCTCTTGGTGCTGCAGCCAGGAGTCAGTGCTGTGCCTCTGAGGTGGGAGAGCCAACTTCAGGACACTGGTCCACAAGAGACCTCCCAGCTCCACATAATATCAAAAGGCGAAAATCTCCCAGAGATCTCCATCTCAACACCAAAATCCAGCTTCACTCAACAACCAGCAAGCTACAGTGCTGGACATCCTATGCCAAACAACTAGCAAGACAAGAACACAACCCCACCAATTAGCAGAGGCTGCCTAATATCATAATAAATCCACAGGCACCCCAAAACACACCACCAGATGTGGACCTGCGACCAGAAAGACAAGATCCAGCCTCATCCACCAGAACACAGGCACTAGTCCCCTCCACCAGGAAGCCTACACACCCCACTGAACCAACCTTAGCCACTGGGGACAGACACCAAAAACAACGGGAACTACGAACCTGCAGCCTGCAAAAAGGAGACCCCAAACACAGTAAGATAAGCAAAATGAGAAGACAGAAAAACACACAGCAGATCAAGGAACAAGGTAAAAACCGACCAGACCTAATAAATGAAGAGGAAATAGGCAGTCTACTTGAAAAAGAATTCAGAATAATGATAGTAAAGATGATCCAAAATCTTGGAAATAAAATAGAGAATATGCAAGAAACATTTAACAAGGATCTAGAAGAACTAAAGATGAAACAAACAACGACGAACAACACAATAAATGAAATTAAAAATACTCTAGATGGGATCACAATAGCAGAATAACTGAGGCAGAAGAACAGATAAGTGACCTGGAAGATAAAATAGTTGAAATAACTACTGCAGAGCAGAATAAAGAAAAAAGAATGAAAAGAACTGAGGACAGTCTCAGAGACCTCTGGGACAACATCAAACGCACCAACATCCGAATTATAGGGGTTCCAGACGAAGAAGAGAAAAAGAAAGGGACTGAGAAAATATATGAAGGGATTATAGTGGAAAACTTCCCAAATATGGGAAAGGAAATAGTTAATCAAGTCCAGGAAGCACAGAGAGTCCCATACAGGATAATACCAAGAAGAAATACGCCAAGACACATATTAATCAAACTGTCAAAAATTAAATACAAAGAAAACATATTAAAAGCAGCAAGGGAAAAACAACAAATAACACACAAGGGAATCCCCATAAGGTTAACAGCTGATCTTTCAGCAGAAACTCTGCAAGCCAAAAGGGACTGGCAGGACATATATAAAGTGATGAAGGAGAAAAACCTGCAACCAAGATTACTCTACCCAGCAAGGATCTCATTCAGATTTAATGGAGAAATTAAAACCTTTACAGACAAGCAAAAGCTGAGAGAGTTCAGCACCACCAAACCAGTTTTAAAACAAATGCTAAAGGAACTTCTCTACGCAAGAAACACAAGAGAAGGAAAAGACCTACAATAATGAACCCAAAACAATTAAGAAAATGGTAATAGGAACATACATATCGATAATTACCTTAAATGTAAATGGACTAAATGCTCCCACCAAAAGACACAGATTGGCTGAATGGATACAAAAACAAGACACATATATATGCTGTCTACAAGAGACCCACTTCAGACCTAGGGACACATACAGCCTGAAAGTGAGGGTATGGAAAAAGATATTCCATGCAAATGGAAATCAAAAGAAAGCTGGAGTAGCAATTCTCATATCAGACAAAATAGACTTTAAAATAAAGACTATTAGAGGAGACAAAGAAGGACACTACATAATGATCAAGGGATCGATCCAAGAAGAAGATATAACAACTGTAAATATTTATGCACACAACATAGGAGCACCTCAATACATAAGGCAAATACTAACAGCCATAAAAGGGGAAATCGACAGTAACACATTCATAGTAGGGGACTTTAACACCCCACTTTCAAAAATGGACAGATCATCCAAAATGAAAATAAATAAGGAAATACAAGCTTTAAATGATACATTAAAGAAGATGGACTTAATTGATATTTATAGGACATTCAACCAAAAACAACAGAATACACATTTTTCTCAAGTGCTCATGGAACATTCTCCAGGATAGATTATATCTTGGGTCACAAATCAAGCCTTGGTAAATTTAAGAAAATTGAAATTGTATCAAGTATCTTTTCCGACCACAACACTATGAGACTAGATATCAATTACAGGAAAAGATCTGTAAAAAATACAAACACATGGAGGCTAAACAATACACTACTTAATAACGAAGTGATCACTGAAAAATCAAAGAGGAAATAAAAAAATACCTAGAAACAAATGACAATGGAGACACGATGACCCAAAACCTATGGGATGCAGCAAAAGCAGTTCTAAGAGGGAAGTTTATAGCAATAAAATCCTACTTAAGAAACAGGAAATATCTCGAATAAACAACCTAACCTTGCACCTCAAGCAATTAGAGAAAGAAGAACAAAAAATCCCCAAAGTTAGCAGAAGGAAAGAAATCATAAAAATCAGATCAGAAATAAATGAAAAAGAAATGACAGAAACAAAAGCAAAGATCAATAAAACTAAAAGCTGGTTCTTTAAGAAGATAAACAAAATTGATAAACCATTAGCCATACTCATCAAGAAAAAAGGGAGAAGACTCCAATCAATAGAATTAGAAATGAAAAAGGAGAAGTAACAACTGACACTGCAGAAATACAAAAGATCATGAGAGATTACTACAAGCAACTCTATGCCAATAAAATGGACAACCGGGAAGAAATGGACAAATTCTTAGAAATGCACAACCTTCCAAGCCTGAACTGGGAAGAAATAGAAAATATGAACAGACCAATCACAAGCACTGAAATTGAAACTGTGATTGAAAATCTTCCAACAAAGAAAAGCCCAGGACCAGATGGCTTCACAGGCGAATTCTATCAAACATTTAGAGAAGAGCTAATAACACCCAGCCTTCTCAAACACTTCCAAAATATAGTAGAGGGAGGAATACTCCCAAACTCATTCTACGAGGCCACCATCACCTTGATACCAAAACCAGACAAGGATGTCACAAAGAAAGAAAACTACAGGCCAATATCACTGATGAACATAGATGCAAAAATCCTCAACAAAATACTAGCAAACAGAATCCAACAGCACATTAAAAGGATCATACACCACGATCAAGTGGGGTTTATTCCAGGAATGCAAGGATTCTTCAATATACACATATCAATCAACGTGATACACCATATTAACAAATTGAAGGAGAAAAACCATATGATCATCTCAATAGATGCAGAGAAAGCTTTCAACAAAATTCAACACCCATTTATGATAAAAACCCTGCAGAAAGTAGGCACAGAGGGAACTTTCCTCAAATAATAAAGGCCATATATGACAAACCCACAGCCAACATCATTCTCAATGGTGAAAAACGGAAAGCATTTCCACTAAGATCAGGAACAAGACAAGGTTGCCCACTCTCACCACTCTTATTCAACATAGCTTGGGAAGTTTTAGCCACAGCAATCAGAGAAAAAGAGGAAATAAAAGGAATCCAAATCAGAAAAGAAGAAGTAAAGCTGTCACTGTTTGCAGATGACATGATCCTATACATAGAGAATCCTAAAGATGCTACCAGAAAACTACTAGAGCTAATCAATGAATCTGGTAAAGTAGCAGGATACAAAATTAACGCACAGAAATCTCTGGCATTCCTATACACTAATGATGAAAAGTCTGAAAGTGAAATCAAGAAAACACTCCCATTTACCACTGCAACAAAAAGAATAAAATATCTAGGAATAAACCTACCTAAGGAGACAAAAGACCTGTATGCAGAAAATTATAAGACACTGATGAAAGAAATTAAAGATGATACAAATAGATGGAGAGATATACCATGTTCTTGGATTGGAAGAATCAACATTGTGAAAATGACTCTACTACCCAAAGCAATCTACAGACTCAATGCAATCCCTATCAAACTACCACTGGCATTTTTCACAGAACTAGAACAAAAAATTTTGCAATTTGTATGGAAACATAAAAGACCCCGAATAGCCAAAGCAATCTTGAGAACGAAAAATGAAGCTGAAGGAATCAGGCTCCCTGACTTCAGACTATACTACAAAGCTACAGTGATCAAGACAGTATGGTACTGGCACAAAAACAGAAAGATAGATCAATGGAACAGGATAGAAAGCCCAGAGATAAACTCACGCACATATGGTCACCTTATCTTTGATAAAGGAGGCAGGAATATACAGTGGAGAAAGGACAGCCTCTTCAATAAGTGGTGCTGGGAAAACTGGACAGGTACATGTAAAAGTTTGAGATTAGATCACTTCCTAACACCATACACAAAAATAAACTCAAAATGGATTAAAGACCTAAATGTAAGGCCAGAAACTATCAAACTCTTAGAGGAAAACATAGGCAAAACACTCTATGACATAAATCACAGCAAGATCCTTTTTGACCCACCTCCTAGAGAAATGGAAATAAAAACAAAAATAAACAAATGGGACCTAATGAAATTTCAAAGCTTTTGCACAACAAAGGAAACCATAAACAAGACCAAAAGACAACCCTCAGAATGGGAGGAAATGTTTGCAGATGAAGCAACTGACAAAGGATTAATCTCCAAAATTTATAAGCAGCTCATGCAGCTCAATAACAAAAAAACAAACAACCCAAACCAAAAATGGGCAGAAGACCTAAATAGATATTTCCTCAAAGAAGATATACAGACTGCCAACAAACACATGAAAGAATGCTCAACATCATTAATCATTAGAGAAATGCAAATCAAAACTACAATGAGATATCATCTCACACCAGTCAGAATGGCCATCATCAAAAAATCTAGAAACAGTAAATGCTGGAGAGGGTGGGAGAAAAGGGAACCCTCTTGCACTGCTGGTGGGAATGTATATTGATACAGCCACTGTGGAGAACAGTATGGAGGTTCCTTAAAAAACTACAAATAGAACTACCATATGACCCAGCAATCCCACTACTGGGCATATACCCTGAGAAAACCATAATTCAAAAAGAGTCATGTACCAAAATGTTCATTGCAGCTCTATTTACAATAGCCCGGAGATGGAAACAACCTAAGTGTCCATCATCGGATGAATGGATAAAGACGATGTGGCACATATATACAATGGAATATACCCAGCCATAAAAAGAAACGAAATTGAGCTATTTGTAATGAGGTGGATGAACCTAGAGTCTGTCATACAGAGTGAAGTAAGTCAGAAAGAGAAAAACAAACACCATATGCTAACACATATATATGAAATCTAAGAAGAAAAAAAATGTCATGAAGAACCTAGGGGTAAGACAGGAATAAAGGCACAGACCTACTAGAGAATGGACTTGTGGATATGGGAAGGGGGAAGGGTAAGCTGTGACAAAGCGAGAGAGTGGCATGGACATATATACACTACCAAATGTAAGGTATATAGCTAGTGGGAAGCAGCCGCATAGCACAGGGAGATCAGCTCAGTGCTTTGTGACCGCCTGGAGGGGTGGGATAGGGAGGGTGGGAGGGAGGGAAATGCAAGAGGGAAGAGATATGGGAACATATGTATATGTATAACTGATTCACTTTGTTATAAAGCAGAAACTAACACACCATTGTAAAGCAATTATGCTCTAATAAAGATGTAAAAAAAAAAAAAAAAAGGTGAGGAACCCAGCAGGATGACCTCACACCAAAGGGCCCAAATCATAAAAAGCTGAGGAACCCAGCAATATAAAAAAAAGTCAAATGGAAGGATAATTGTCATCTTATCTACAAATAATACTTTCTTGTACCTGTTGCCATGATCATATGTTAATCTGTAGACAATGTATAAATATCAAATCATAAATCAACTTCCTTATGTGTAAAAAAAAAAATACTAAGAGAAACTATACTAAGAGTAGTGATTTTTCCAGGATTTTCTAACTAGGTAGAAGGACAGGACAAATTCTAAGGCATTGCTAATTTTCAAATCTATGCATTAGGCACAAACTTATTAATTTATGTATGCCATGCATTCGTTTCTTAGAAGTCTTTCCCCAACCGAAGGCCTTCCCTTAACTTTGAGACAGAAGCATTTCCTACTTTGAGACAGAAGCATTTCCTACTTTGCCCATTGGTTACAGGATCCCTTGAAACACCATGCATCACTACTAGGCTCAGTAGTAGCTATAGGAAATGTCACAGAATTTTCTAATTTGGGGTGACCTAAATGCTCAATTATTAATATGCAGTAGCTGTTTGCTACATGGGACAGTACTTGGCCTGTTGCCCCAGGTCTCAGTGTTTAGATTCAGTACCATCAATGTAACTTGCAAATACAAAGTACTTCCAACTGTCACATGCTCCCTCCTCCACACCCACTTTCTAGCTTGAGGTCCCTGATATTGACATCAATTCACACAGACTGTGCAAAAATGGTTACTTTTTATTCCCTCTTAAAAGAATGTTGAAGTGACACATATATATCAACTTATATATATCATAACACATATATATGAGGAAGTGGATACATGCTCAAGGTCATGAAGAGTATTTATGGCCACAGATGCTGCCCATAAGAGCTGAATGTAAATCGTCAACAAAACATACTGAAGAGACTCCTGCCCTGCATAGATATACATTATGATTATTATTTATATTTATACTGTATATTTTATATATATTATTTAATATGGTAAAAAATACCCATGAAGTCTGATGGACACAACCTTAACCAAAGGATCAAGGTTATGATCACAGGATTTAAGCCACACTAATGTCATGTGGCCCCTGATATAGTGCAACGAGAAGAACACCTCACCTTAGGTGTTTTTTGCAAAAATCCATAATCCCAGTGTAATCATAAGAAAACATCAGACAAACCTAAAATGAGGGACCCTTTACAAAATGCCAAACCAGAACTCTTTAAAATTTGTCTCAAGGTCATGAATGGCAAGGAAAGACTAAGTAACTGTCACAGACTGGAGAAGGCTTAGGAGACCACGGTTAATGCAGTATGTTAGGCTGGGTTGGATACTGACAGCAAAATGACATATGTGGGAAAACTGGTAAAATCCAGATGAAGTCTGTAGTTTAGTTAATAACACTGTATTAGTGTTAATTATTCCTTTGTTTTGACAAAATGCACTGTGATTGGGTAAGATGTTAACACTAAGTAATGCTGGATGAGGAACACACTGAAACTTTCTTCTATCTTTGTAACCTTTCTGAAAATCTAAAATTTTCCCCCCCCAAAAAAGTTACTTAAAAAAATATCATTAACATATTACTAAATGTTACTAAATGCCAGGCACAGAGACCAAGAAATAATATGTATGTTAATCTCCTCAAATTCACACAAGAAAATGTTGCAAATCTGGCACCTAAGACTTAAGATTCTTCTCGCCTTCCTTATAGACAGCTGGATGTAATTAACGATAACCACCTGTACTCCAGCAACCTATCTTTAAATTCTAATAACTTAGCTAAAATTAAGCATATTCCAAACAGAATAAAATAAAAAATGAAAAATTCCCAAATTTCTTAAAACCCCAACTGACTGCCTGGTTTCTTAATCTTTCAACGTATTTTATAAAATGAAAGGGCTACTTTTAATTTTTCTTTAAATTTTCTTTTTGCTCACCTAATAAAACCAATCTTTCCTTTTCCTTTTAGTTTTCTTATATAAATTTTAATGGAGCATCAAATTTGACAAGGCACATTTCACTTCTAAGAACTATTTATCTAGCTTACAAATTGAATGTTTAATATGTTTTGTCTCACAGTATGACGCCACTTTTGTCAAAAGGGTGTGTGTTTGAGTCTAGAGATAGTAGTCTGGAGAGACACACGTCAACAGTGGTATGACAGACAGCAAGCTGACCTCCAAAGATCCACACTCTCCTTCTCTAGGGTTAAGTTGCTGCCGGAAAGTGATGATCTAATTTCCAAGCCCCCTTTCTTCTAAGTGAAGCTATGTTACTAGTTTGGGGTCATATAATGTGAATGTGTATCATTTCTAGGCCAAAGAGTTTAATCATGTGCTTCCTCCATGCTCTCTTTGCTTTGCATGATAATCTTGAAGGCATACTCTACAGCAAAGTAATTATTTGAAAGCAAAGTTACAAAACAGTAAGAAAACTGACACATTATTAATTTTATATTAAATATCACTCACCCTATTTCTGTGTAAGGATAGGCTATCCACTTCAATATAAGTCTTGCACACGATGTTCTACACATATATTTTTGTATATTTATTGAAAACAATCCGTGTATAAATGGACCCACACAATTCAAACCCATGTTGTTCAAGGGACAACTGTAGGTCCTGCATGGAGAAAAAAAGAACAAATTACTTAATCTTTCAATCCCAATAATCTTCCTCTTACGTCTTGTGACTTTGAAAAAGTTACCTCTTCCTACCAGATAAAAAATGTTTTCCTCTTTAGGATAAAGTTATCTGGAAATGCTAATAAGTATTCTGCTATGTTTTAGATCCAGTATCACAAATACAGTATCCCAGGGCAGATGTACACGTCATTTTAAAAATATTACCTAGATGCATGACAACCAAAAGTCAAAAGGATGTAAAGATTCCAGCAGATGTGAGAACTTAGAAAAATTAAAAGTCATAGAAACAATGAGCACCTTTAACCTGGGGATATTCATTATTTTGTTTATATGTCCACAGCATACTCTAAAAACAATCATATATTAAAATGAAAGCAAAACCGACAAATAAAACTATGCCTTTGACCCCACAAATATTTCATTATTTTATGCCTTTTATCTCAGTCATAACGACATAACAGCCGTGGCACAGACGTGCAATTCTCCCCTATTACCTACATGCTTCTTCACAATTCTGGTCCTGCTAGAGATAGGTATGCTATATTACTAGCTTTGACCAAAAATTGTGAGAAGTAATGTGTGTCACTGCCAGGCCCAGGCAGTGAAAAATCCCAGAGGGATACTACACAGATTTTTATCCCCTGCCTCAGTGAATGGAAAACTAGTGTTGAGATGACAGAGTCAAGATGGAACCTCGAATCACTGCTTAAAGTGAGCTGCCTTGGAGACCTGGCAGGCACACTGAAGGCTTTTATATAATAACACACTGAGATTTCTGAGTTGGTTTGTTACTGAGGCATAGCCCAGCCTGCCTAACACAGCACCTCCCAACTTTCTCCCTCCTTTGAATTCCATAGCATTTCAATCCATTTACTACAAAGGTACTTACCTCTAAGTAAGCTTTGGGCACTGTTATTTAAGCAAAGTCTTTGCTTAGTCTAACTCAAAGACTTTCAGTGAGACAAGTATATTCTTGAGACCTCTCATTCATTGCCTTACAGAAAGCATGGTATAAAAGAATGAATCTTAAAAAAATAACTGCACATCACAGACTAGTATTTAAATTCATGAACATAAAAGAGACACTGACAATGTTCATCTATAGGAAACAAAACAGAAATGAGAGAACTAACTAATTGTATCTTTTTTTTCTCTGTCAGCCATAGTGAAGAGGCCTAAATGTCATTTGCTCATTTACTGCGATACATATCAGAAGTACCAGAAATCAGCTTCTTCGCATTAAAAAAAAAGTGGTAAGATAAAAATATCTTAGATTTACATATTAAAAACAACAGCACTCACTGCCAAGAAGGACTGCGGATAAGGCAGAATCTTCTCAATTATAATCAGTAGAACAGGGGAAGATGTTAGTGTAATTTCACCCGGCATCTAAATCCACTGGGGTAAGTCTATAAATACAAACATGTAAGTTAATTACTAAATGACTCACTTAGCTAAACAAGTCAGTATGTTCGGAATCTAAGTTACCCAGCTCTGCACTGCCTCAGTGAAGCTGAAGTGGCTGTAATGGAAGCACGCTCAGGTTTCCCAGGACAACCAAAACCAGTGCTTGCCCATCATTTGATGGATTCCTAACAAAATATAAACCCGATTTAAAATCAGGGTCCAGGGCTTCCCTGGTGGCGCACTGGTTGGGAGTCCGCCTGCCGATGCAGGGGACGTGGGTTTGTGCCCCGGTCTGGGAGGATCCCACGTGCCGCGGAGCGGCTGGGCCCGTGAGCCATGGCCGCTGAGCCTGCGCGTCCGGAGCCTGTGCTCTGCAACGGGAGAGGCCACAGCAGTGAGAGGCCCGCATACCGCAAAAAAAAAAAAAATCAGGGCCCAGCAAAAATCTATGACACATATATTCAGATGTACATAAGACTACACTTTCCAGGTCAGCACCTTTTCACAACATATATTCCTAAAGATCTAACTACATGCCTCCTTTAGCACACAGAAGGGTTGCGCTTAACTACGTGCATTAGAGCAGTGATTTTTCAGGGACTTCCCGGGTGGTGCAGTGGTTAAGACTCCATGCTTCCAATGTAGGGGACCCAGGTTCGATCCTCAGTCAGGGAACTAGATCCCACATGCATGCCACAACTAAGAGTTCGCATGCCACAACTAAAGACCCAACACGACCAAATAAATAAATAAATAAGAACAGTGATTTTCAGGATGGAGCAGGGAGTGAGACAGTAGAAGGTGAGAGAAGGCGTATTAGAATCACCAAGGGAGGATTTTTCAAACCAGGTCACATGCCCGCCCCAGTCACCCTGGGCACCTGACAAGCCCTTAGAGTCTCAGGCCCTGTGGGGTTTGGGGAACAGGCGTACAGGCTGTAGGGGCCTCAAGGGTCCTGCTCTATCCTCACACCTTCCCCCATCTGGAACTCCCGAAATGAAGACAGATACGTTTCTTTTTCTGTAAGATTTTTTAAAGGTGGACTCCTGAGAGAATAAATTCAAACAAAATACCCAGCAGAACAGTCTCAATGTTCCGGTGGAGACTGAACCAAATCTTTCCTGAGCACCTCCTTCACACTTTTCGTCATCTCGGAGAAAAACAGCATGTTCCAACTTTCTCACTTATGCTCACGTTTTAGGAAACAGAATGTCTCACAATACTGAACAGAACTGGAGGGATTATACTAAAATCTCTCAATGATGGCTTCATAGAGTTTTAATGCAAATGTAAAATTTAATAGCATGGTCCAAATATAATGCTCTGTATCCTCCCAAAATTTCTTTTCTTCACAAAATTTTATTCTTTCACTGAAACAAATTAATACATACCTATGGTGTGCTGTGTAATATCAAAATTTGTCAGAAATATTTAACTAATTCTATTTGATTGAATTGTGTAATTTGACTCTTGGGCTTCAAATCCTACTGATTCAACTTCAAAAATACCTTAAATTATACTTCTCCCCATCTCTACTACTGCAGAAATAAATCCAACTCATCAGCTCTCTCAGGAGAGCATCATTTTCAGACTACTTACCCATCAGACTATATCGTAAGATTTATTGCCCTCTAACCCAAATCTCATCGTGCTGGGGTAGGTTAAAACCTATTGTTGCTTCTGCATGACCTTAAAGACAAAGTCTAAGCTTCTTAACTTTGCAAAAAACCTTTCACAAGCTTTAAACTCAATTCATGCAGCTCCCCACTGTGTAGTATTTTGGGTCTTATTATACTCATTAGATATTTTAAATTATTCCTGAATACATCATAACTTTTCTTTGACTTCACGTATGACATCTACTACGCTTAGAATGCCCTCTCCCAACTTCTTTACTAAAAAAATAAAAATAACTTTTCCTACTGGTCCTTCAAGAACCGACTCAAATTATACTCTCTCCTCAAAGTGTTTTGGTTGTCAGATGAGTGTAGTAAGTTACTCTAAAACAGGGCCACTGTCAAAACAAGAAACATTTATTATATCATAGTTTCTGTGGTCAGGAATTTGGACGGAGCTTAGCTGGTGGTTCCAACACAGGGCATCTCACGCAGTCAGGACACTGACTGGGGCTGCAGGGATCTGAAGCCTGACTGGGCTGGAGGATCCCCTTCCATGATGGCTCCTGCATATGGCTACTGGCAAAACCCCTTGTTGGCTGCTGGCAGGATGCCTCAGCTCCTCACAATGTGCACCTCTTTATAGGGCGGCTTCAGTGTTGTGATTACATGGCAGCTGGCCTAGATGAGAAACTTGCTGGGGCGGGGGGTGGGGGTGGGGCAAGGACAGGGAGAGAGCGTGCGCGCAAGGAGAAAACTAGTGTCTTTTATCTATTTGGCCATGTTCTATTCATTGGAAGTGAATCACTAAGTCCTGATAATGCTCAAGAAATGTCTCCACCTTTGCAGGGAGGATTGTCAAAGAATTTTGACATACTTTAAAACAATCACAAAAGGTTTCCAAAATTTCTCCAGAAAGCCAGCTATTCCTTCCTCCGTATTCCCCTAGTATTTTTTCTACCTGTACTGCAAAACTGACCATATGGTATACGGAATTCACCTGAAAAGACACTGTGGGGCTTTAATACATAAACAGTAAACTTCTACTTTGATATTTCCATATGTTTAAATCCCGAGACTCCTAAAATTAGATTACTAAAAAAATAATATAGGGATAACTGGCTAGTCATTTGGGAGGAGAAAGCTGTAACTCTATATTAATCTTTATATAAAAATAAATTCTAAGTTAAAGAGTTAAAGAATTTCAATTTTTAAATAAAACTACACATGTACCAGGGAAAAATATGAACAAATATTTTTATCATCTTGGAGTAGAAAAGGCCTTCTTGAGAATAACATAAGAGCCCAAACTCATAAGAAACTGATAAAGATGACTAGTTAAATAGTAAAACAGCTGTATAGAAGAACAAAAGATCTAAACAAAAAGAAAATATGCAAAAGACAAACAGGGAAATATTAGTAACATACATATGATAAACAAAAAACGAATTTTCTTAATATACACAGAGTTCTTATAATAAGGAAAAGTGGACAGATGAGCAAAGGGACTTCCATTTCAAGAAAGCAGAGCACAGGCTACAATCTCCACATCCTATAACAAATCCTAAAATTTATAAAATAATTTTTAAGTGAAATTATACCAGAGATCACACATATACAAGTGATACACACACACATTTCTCTCTCACATAAAAGCGCACGGGCAGAGTACAGGGACAGTAGGGCAGTTCTACCAAAGTCTTCATTAAATCAGGTTCCCTGCAGCTCTCACTGTGTGGCTGTAACTCTTGTGTCTCAGATGTCAGATCTCCAGCCTCTACATCTCCATTCAAGGAAGTATCCAAAAAGAAGCCACTGACTGAAGAAAGTTTCTAAAAACCACCATATGCAGTTGTGCTTACATCTCTTTGACTAGAACTTTGTCATAAGACCACATCTAAGCCAAAGAGGTTTGGGGATATAGTCTTCGTTGTTTATGTTCACATACCCAGCTAAAAATCAGGGATTCTATCTTTCCAAGAGAAGAGGAAGAATACATATTTGGAAATATGAGCGGCCTCTGAATTCACTAAAAGTCAAAGATATGACAGAAACAGATTTAAGAAAAACCTCAGTATAAAACATTTCTGAAAGTTAGAATTGAAAGACATGAAGACTGAGATCATTAGAACCATTCTATAGAAAATGTCCATGACTTATATATACTACCAGATGTAAAATAGATAGCTAGTGGGAAGCAGCCACACAGTACAGGGAGATCAGCTCAGAGCTTTGTGACCACCTAGAGGGGTGGGATAGGGAGGGTGGGAGGCAGATGCAAGAGGGAGGGGATACGGGGATATACGTATGCATATAGCTGATTCACTTTGTTATAAAGCAGAAATTAACACACCATTGTAAAGCAATTATACTCCAATAAAGATGTTAAAAAAAAAAAAAAAAAGAAAACGTCCATGAGCTCCTGGTACTAAGCCTTGGAGCTGCCCCAGTTCTTTACCTTTCCACAATTTAATCACTTACTCTTTAGATTGTAAGATGTACCCCAATATCAAACCAATGGATGATGATACTTTTCTCTCCCTTAAATTAGCCAGAATCAGTTCCTGCTGTTCACAACAAAAATAATCTCAAGCAATATATTTCAAGATATTTATTGCAAAATCTTCAGTCAAATGCACGTGCATGTACACACACACACACACACACACACACACACACAAAACGGACGTGTCTCTTGGGAAATAAAGGCTGGATTGTGTAGCTTATTAGCAACTATCTATCTCAACAATAAAGGGCAGATTTCTCTCCATCTCATTCCATCTTTCTGAATATCACCTCAGGGGTTCAATAGAGATTCCAAAATATTTAAGGCTAATTCATTTTGAATTTCATGTTTTAAATGCAGATCCAATTATATTATTTCCCTACTTAAAACTCTGGGATTAATCTCTATCATTTTTCAGGAAAAAGTCCCAACTCCTTATGATGACATAGAAATCTCTCTATAACCTGGCCACACACTATTCTCCATCCTCTTCTGTGTTCTTCTGTGCAATCTCTTAGTTAACACAATTATTTATTGACAACCTACTGTGTGCTGGCCACTGTTCTAGATGCTAGATATACAGTCAGGAATGATATTTAAAATATCTAGGGAGATTGGTTCAAGATGGCGGAGTAGAAGGACGTGCTCTCACTCCCTCTCACAAGAGCACCGGAATCATAACTAACTGTTGAAAAATCATCGACAGGAAGACACTGAAACTCACCAAAAAAGATACCCCGCATCCAAAGACAAAGGAGAAGCCACAATGAGACGGCAGGAGGGGCGCAATCACAATAAAATCAAATTCCGTAACTTCTGGGTGGGTGACTTGCAAACAGGAGAACACTTATACCACAGAAGTCCACCCACTGGAGTGAAGGTTCTGAGCCCCATGTCAGGCTTCCCAACCTGGGGGTCTGGCAATAGGAGGACGAATTCCTAGAGAATCAGACTTTGAAGGCTAGTGGGATTTGACTGCAGGACTTCAACAGGACTGAGGGAAACAGAGACTCCACTCTTGGAGGGCACCCACAAAGTACTGTGTGCATCAGGACCCAGGGGAGGGAGCAGTGACCCCACAGGAGACTGAACCAGACCTACCTGTTAGTGTTGGAGGGTCTCCTGCAGAGGCAAGGGGTGGCTGTGGCTCACTGTGGGGACGAGGACACTGGCAGCAGAAGTTCTGGGATGTACTCCTTGGCGTGAGCCCTCCCAGAGTCCGCCATTAGCCCCATAAAAGAGCTGGGTAGGCTCCAGTGTTGGGTGGCCTCAGGCCAAACAACTAACAGGGAGGGAACTCAGCCCCACCCATCAGCAGACAAGAGGATTAAAGTTTTACTGAGCTCTGCCCACCAGAGCAACACCCAGCTCTACCCACCACCAGTCCCTCCCATCAGGAAGCTTGAATAAGCCTCTTAGATAGACTCATCCACCAGACGGCAGACAGCAGAAGCAAGAAGAACTACAATCCTGCAGCCTGTGGAACAAAAACCACATTCACAGAAAGATAGACAAGATGAAAAGGCAGAGGGCTATGTACCAGATGAAGGAACAAGATAAAATCCCAGAAAAACAACTAAATGAAGTGGAGATAGGCAACCTTCCAGAAAAAGAATTCAGAATAATGAGAGTGAGGATGATCCAGGACCTCAGAAAAAGAATGGAGGCTAAGATCAAGATGATGCAAGAAATGTTTAACAAAGATCTAGGAGAATTAAAGAACAAACACCTAGAAGAATTAAAAAACAAACAAACAGAGATGAACAATACAACAACTGAAATGAAAAATACACTAGAAGGAATCAATAACAGAATAACTGAGGCAGAAGAACGGATAAGTGACCTGGAAGACAGAATGGTGAAATTCACTGCCATGGGACAGATTAGAAAGAAAAGAAATGAAGACAGCTTAAGAGACCTCTAGGACAACAGTAAATGCACCAACATTCGCATTACAGGGGTCCCAGAAGGACAAGACAGACAGAAAGGACCCAAGAAAATATATGAAGAGATCAGTCGAAAACTTCCCTAACATGGGAAAGGAAATAGCCACTCAAGTCCAGGAAGTGCAGGGAGTCCCATACAGGATAAACCCAAGGAGAAACACGTCGAGACACATAGTAATCAAATTGACAAAAATTAAAGACAAAGAAAAATTATTGAAAGCAACAAGGGAAAAACGACAAATAACATACAAGGAAACTCCCATAAGGTTAACAGCTGATTTCTCAGCAGAAACTCTACAAGCCAGAAGGGAGTGGCATGACATATTGAAAGTGATGAAAGGGAAGAAACTACAACCAAGATTACTCTACCTGGCAAGGATCTCACCACCACCAAACCAGCTTCACAAAAAATGCTAAAGGAACTTCTCTAAGTGGGAAACACAAAAAAAGAAAAGGACCTACAAAAACAAACCCATAACAACTAAGAAAATGGTAATAGGAACATAAATATCGATAATTACCTTAAGCGTGAATGGATTAAATGCTCCAACCAAAAGATGCAGGCTCACTGAATGGATACAAAAACAAGACCCATGTATATGCCATCTACAAGAGACCCTCTTCAGACCTAGGGACACATACAGCCTGAAAGTGAGGGGATGGAAAAAGATATTCCATGCAAATGGAAATCAAAAGAAAGCTGGAGTAGCAATTCTCATATCAGACAAAATAGACTTTAAAATAAAGACTATTACAAAAGATAAAGAAGGACACTACATAATGATCAAGGGATCAATCCAAGAAGAAGATATAACAATTATAAATATATATGCACCCAACATAGAAGCACCTCAAAACATAGGGCAACTGCTAACAGCAATAAAAGAGGAAATCGACAGTAACACAATAATAGTGGAGGACTTTAACACCTCACTTACACCAGTGTACAGATCAACCAAACAGAAAATTAATAAGGAAACACAAGCATTAAATGACACAACAGACCAGATGGATTTAATTGATATTTATAGGACATTCCATCCAAAAACAGCAGATTACACTTTCTTCTCAAGTGCGCACGGAACATTCTCCAGGATAGATCACATCTTGGGTCACAAACCAAGCCTCGGTAAATTTAAGAAAATTGAAATCATATCAAGCATCTTTTCTGACAACAACACTATGAGATTAGAAATAAAATACAGGGGGAGAAAATGTAAAAAACACAAACACATGGAGGCTAAACAATATGTTACTAAATAACCAAGAGATCAAAGAAATCAAAGAGGGAATCAAAAAATACCTAAAGACAAATGACAATGAAAACACGATGATCCAAAACCTATGGGATGCAGCACAAGCAGTTCTAAAAGGGAAGTTTATAGCTATACAAGCCTACCTCAAGAAACAAGAAAAATCTCAAATAAACAATCTAAACTTACACCTAAAGGAACTAGAGAAAGAAAAACAAACAAATCCCAAAGTTAGCAGAAGGAAAGAAATCATAAAGATCAGAGCAGAAATAAATGAAATAGAAACAAAGAAAACAATGGCAAAGATCAATAAAACTAAAAGCTGGTTCTTTGAGAAGATAAACAAAATTGATAAACCATTAGCCAGATTCATCAAGAAAAAGAGGGAGAGGACTCAAATCAATGAAATTAGAAATGAAAAAAGAGAAGTTACAACAGACACTGCAGAAATACAAAGCATCCTAAGAGACTGCTACAAGCAATTCTATGCCAATAAAATGGACAACCTGGAAGAAATGGACAAATTCTTAGAAAGGTATAACCTTCCAAGACTGAGCCAGGAAGAAACAGAAAATATGAACAGACCAATCACAAGCACTGAAATTGAAACTGTGATTGAAAATCTTCCAACAAACAAAAGTCCAGGACCCGATGGCTTCGGTGAATTCTATCAAACATTGAGAGAAGAGCTAACACCCAGCCTTCTCAAACTCTTCCAAAAAATTGCAGAGGAAGGAACATGCCCAAACTCATTCTATGAGGCCACCATCACTCTGATACCAAAATCAGACAAAGATACTACAAAAAAAGAAAATTACAGACCAATATCTCTGATGAATATAGATGCAAAAATCCTCAACAAAATACTAGCAAACAGAATCCAACAATACATTAAAAAGATCATACACCATGATCAAGTGGGATTTATCCCAAGGATGCAAGGATTCTTCAATATACACAAATCAATCAATGTGACATACCATATTAATAAACTGAAGAATAAAATCCATATGATCATCTCAGTAGATGCAGGAAAAGCTTTCAACAAAATTCAACACCAATTTATGATAAAAACTCTCCAGAAAGTGGGCATAGAGGGAACCTACCTCAACATAATAAAAGCCATATATGACAAACCCACAGCAAACATCATTCTCAATGGTGAAAAACTGAAAGCATTTCCTCTAAGATCAGGAACAAGACAAGGTTGTCTACTCTCACCACTATTATTCAACATAGTTTTGAAAGTCCTAGCCATGGCAATCAGAGAAGAAAAAGAAATAAAAGGTATACAAATTGGAAAAAAAGAAGTAAAACTGTCACTGTTTGCAGATGACATGACACTATACATAGACAATCCTAAAGATGCCACCGGAAAACTACTAGAGTTAATCAATGAATTTGGTAAAGTTGCAGGATACAAAATCAATGCACAGAAATCTCTTGCATTCCTATACACTAAAGATGAAAAATCTGAAAGAGAAATTAAGGAAACACTTTTGCAACATTTACCATTGCAATAAAATGAATAAAATACCTAGGAATAAACCTACCTAGGGAGACAAAATACCTGTATGCAGAAAACTACAAGACACTGATGAAAGAAATTAAAGATGATACCAACAGATGCAGAGATATACCATGTTCTTGGATTGAAGAATCAATATTGTGAAAATGACTATACTACCCAAAGCAATGTACAGATTCAATGCAATCCCTATCAAATTACCAATGGCACTTTTTACAGAACTAGAAAAAAAAAATCTTAAAATCTCTATGGAGACACACAAGACCCCTAATAGCCAAAGCTGTCTTGAAGGAAAAAAACAGAGCTGGAGGAATCAGACTCCCTGACTTCAGACTATACTACAAAGGTACAGTAATCAAGACAGTGTTACTGGCACAAAAACAGAAATACAGATCAATGGAACAGGATAGAAAGCCCAGAGATAAACCCATGCACCAATGGTCAACTAATCTATGACAAAGGAGGCAAGGATATACAGTGGAGAAAAGACAGCCTCTTCAATAAGTGGTGCTGGGAAAACTGGACAGCTACATGTAAAAGAATGAAATTAGAACACTCCCTAACAACACACACAAAAATAAACTCAAAATGGATTAGAGACCTAAATGTAAGACTGGACACTATAAAAGTCTTAGAGGAAAACATAGGCAGAACACTCTTTGACATAAATCACAGCAAGATCTTTTTGATCCACCTCCTAGAGTAATGGGAATAAAAACAAAATAAACAAATGGGACCTAATGAAACTTAAAATCTTTTTGCAAAGCAAGGGAAACTACAAACAAGACCAAACAACAACCCTCAGAATGGGAGAAAATATTCGCAAACGAATCAATGGACAACAGATTAATCTCCAAAATATATAAACAGTCCATGCAGCTCAATATTAAAAAAACAAACAAACCAATCAAAAAATCAGCAGAAGACCTAAATAGACATTTCTCCAAAGAAGACATACAGATGGCCACGAAGCACATGAAAAGCTGCTCCACATCACTAATTATTAGAGAAATGCAAATCAAAACTACAATGAGGTATCACTTTACACCAATTAGAATGGGCATCATCAGAAAATCTACAAACAACAAATGCTGGAGAGGGTGTGGAGAAAAGGGAACCCTCTTGCCCTGCTGGTGGGAATGTAAATTGATACAGCCACTATGGAGAACAGTATGGAGGTTCCTTAAAAAACTAAAAATAGAATTACCATAAGACCCAGCAATTCTACTACTGGGCATACACCCAGAGAAAACCATAATTCAAAAAGACACATGCACCCCAATGTTCACTGCAGCACTATTTACAATAGCCAGGTCATGGAAGCAACCTAAATGCCCATCGACAGACGAATGGATAAAGAAGTTGTGGTACATATATACAATGGAATATAAGCCGTAAAAAGGAACAAAATTGGGTCATTTGTAGAGACGTGGATGGACCTAGAGACTGTCATACAGAGTGAATTAAGTCAAAAAGAGAAAAACAAATATCGTATATTAACGCCTATATGTGGAATCTAGAAAAATGGTACAGATGAACCGGTTTGCAGGGCAGAAACAGAGATGCAGATGTAGAGACCAAAAGTATGGACACCAAGCGCGGAAAGTGGCAGGGGTGGTGGTGGTGGCGCTATGATGAATTGGGAGATTGGGACTGACATGTATACACTGATGTGTATAAAATGGATAACTAATAAGAACCTGCTATATAAAAAAATTAAATTAAATAATAAAATAAAATATCTAGCAACTAGTATAACATTACATAGACCAATTATAATGGATACTCAACCAGCAGACACCAGCTACAAACAACTGATAAAGCTTTCCCAGTGTGTATTATCTGAATACCAACCTGAAAATAGCAATAAATACAACAGAGCCCCTCCCTGCAAAGAGTTACATTTTTTTAAATAGGAAGAGAGACAACAGATAAAACATTAAACTAATTATTAAGAAAATTTCAACTACAAGAGTATAAAGAAGATAAGAGAAAATGTCATCTGAGGAGGTGACATTTGAGTTGAGATGTGAATTAATAAGATGTAATAAGTTGAAATGTGCCCCCCCAAATATGTCGATATCCTAATCCCCAGAACTTGTAAATGTTGACTGTGTTTAGAAAGGAGAGCATTATAGATGTGATTAAGTGAGCAGCTTGAGATAAGGGGGTTATCCTGGACTATCCAGATGGGTACTAAATCCAATGACATGTCTTTATAAGAGAAAGGCAGATGGAGATTTGAGACAGAAAGAAGACAAAGACACAGAGGAGTAAGCGATGTGAAGACAGAGGCAGAGATTGGAGTGATGCAGCCACAAGTCAAGGACTGCTAATAGTCACCAGAAGTTGGAAGAGGCAGAGAATGGATTCTCCCTGTCCTAGTCAGCCCAGGCTGCCATAACAAAATATCACAGATATGGTGGCTTAAACAACTGACATTTATTTCTCAGAGTTCTGAAGCCTGGGAAATCCAAGATCAAGGTGTTGGTTGATTCAGTTCCCCAATGAGGGCCTGCTTCTTGGATTGCAGACGGCCACATTTTCTGTTGTTTTAATTCACAGTTCACAGTCATTTGTTATAGCAACCCTGGGAATTTCATACAGAAAGCAATATGGAGAATCTGACAGAAGTATATTCTAATCAGAATGAACAGCAAGGGAAAACTTCCAAGATCATCTATAGAGAATGTACCACATATCAAAGGTCATGAAGGAAGATTTTGGGGAAATACACCACGTTCATAAAGATGCCATTTTTCTCCAAGGTAATCTATAAATCCAATGCTATTCCAGTCAGTATCTCAAAAGATTTCTCATGTAAATTTACAAACTGATTTTAAAATGTATATGGAAGATCACAGCCAAAACAATTCTGAAAAATAAAAGAACAACAGGTATAATATTTACTTAACATATATTGTCTTATAAAGTTAGAGTAATTAAGAGAATGTGATATTGCTATAAGGATAAACAGATCAAAAGAGCTTAATTTCAGGCTTCCCTGGTGGCACAGTGGTTGAGAGTCCGCCTGCCAATGCAGAGGAAACGGGTTCGTGCCCCAGACAGGGAGGATCCCACGTGCCGCGGAGCGGCTGGGCCTGTGAGCCATGGCCACTGAGCCTGCACGTCCGGAGGCTGTGCTCCGCAACGGGAGAGGCCACAGCAGTGAGAGGCCGGCGTACCGCAAAAAAAAAAAAAAAAAGAGCTTAATTTCAAAACCTAAAAATAGACCTCTATTTATGAATACATATAAACAATAACAAAATATATGTATACATATATATTATATACACACACATATATATACATATATTTGAAAAGTCAACAAAGGTGGCATTTTAGATCAGAAGAACAAAGAAAATTTATTTAAATAATGCAAGTGTGCATTATTATACTATTATAAATACATATATATTATATATAAATAAATATTATATTATATATAATTTATATTATATTTATATTATATATTATGTTATAGTATATATTATATATAATTTATATTATATATAAAAGGAAATTTATATTATATATAAAAGGAAATTCCAGGCAGATTTAAAAACTAAATATAAAAAAAATCCAACTTCACAAATTTTAAAAAATATTGAGAAATACCTTTATGACCTCAGAGTTAAAATTTTCTTAACTAAGACCCCAAAATCCAGAACTGTAAAGAAAAGTATTTCATAAATTCAATTACTTAAAATATTTAAAGACAATATTATAATAGTGAAATGAAAAGGCTCAGAGTTTACTTCACTTGGAATTTATATAACTGACAAAGACTGAGTGTCCAGAATATATAAAGAACATCTACAAAACCAGTAAGAAAAAGACAAACAATTTTACGATTTGCTTTTCCACATTCAACATTCCACAGGCATACAACGGAGGTCTGCAGATGCTGCATGATACACAAACACCCTTGAGGCCTTAGTCGGGAGAATGGTCCCTCCTAGGGGAGGAGGTGGAATGGGGATCAGAGGGACCCACAGGACAATAATCATGTGTGCACTGTTTTCCTTCTTGACCTTTCTATTTCTATTTACATGGGTTTTCATGTTGTTACATGTTTCTATACCTGAATTACTCCATAATAAATAAAAACCCAACACAGTTAAAAACAGTAATAAACTGATCAAGCATAGGGGAAAAGAAAAGGACCTCATAGAACTGATTCATTACCTTCCCTGTAACCATGAACAGAGGTAAAATACTCATTATTAGGTTTTTGCAATTCTTCTTCCTGGATCACATATTAAAGAGTTAAAGTCTCCTATTCTGTATTTATATTAGAAAACTATATTTACCAATTTCACATTATTATGCTTAAACAATAATTCTTACAGTAGTCATAAATTCTTCTGCTACTGCCTATAGCTCTTTTGAGTCAAAAAAAAAAATGAAAGGATTTAAAGATAACAGGTAACTCAGCAGAGGAAAAAGCACAGAAGTCTTGGATGCAAAAGGCCTAGATATGACGTTCAGCCATGCCTATTACTCACTGACGGGGCCTGCAATTTACACAACATCTGCGAACCTCCCTCCTCCATTCCTGATTTGTCAAACGGGAACACTAATTCTTCTTAGATGGAGCTGTACATATAGATGGTGCCTGGCAAAAAGAGGATTCAAAATTTTTTTTAAGCCAGACATGGCCTCTTGGGGTAGGAGATTTGTTTTTCTCTTTGGATTCCTTGGTTAATCAATATAATCCTTCTTTCATTGCTTTGTAAATAGTGGCCCAGGGAAGGTTCACAGCAGGAGTCATCCTTCCCAGGTACAAGCAGGAAGGGGTGCTCTACCTAAACAGAATTTTTAAATGATAATGAAGGTCTTCCCTGGTGGCGCAGTGGTTGAGAGTCCGCCTGCCGATGCAGGGGTCACGGGTTCGTGCCCTGGTCCGGCAAGATCCCATATGCCGCGGAGCGGCTGGGCCCGTGAGACATGGCCGCTGGGCCTGCACGTCCAGAGCCTGTGCTCCGCAACGAGAGAGGCCACAACAGTGAGAGGCCCGCATACCGCAAAAAATAAAATAAAATAAAATAAAATAAAATGATAAGGAAGCCCACTAAAAGCCTCCCTGCTGTTGACTGCTACCCTGTGCTGGTGATTTAAGTAATGTCAATACTAAAATACTCCTCTTCTATTATGGTAGACCACACCCACTGTCCTCCCCCTTGGTAGGCCGCTGCTCTTTTATGCCTTCCTCTCTTTGTAGTACACAGCAGTTTAGATTCTGACAGCGGTCTGCCTGCTCCGTCTCTAACTCTGAAGCAGCTGAATGTGGCTGAAGAAAAACACACAACCAAGCTAACAATTCCAGTTTTGCATTCGCGACCTCAAATCCCAAATGGGCACTAAACACTGGTGCGTATTTTACTACACTTTCTTGGAATATTTCTTTTCTCACTATCCAACATCACCACATCACACCTTTTTCTTCCTTCTCAAATCTACAACACTCCACCCCTGCCATTCCGCTCATTATCAGCTGATGACTGACTCTTACTTCAATGAGCAAGTAGAAGGACTGGGATGAGAATTCCCTAAGCTTCCCACCATCAAACATGCTACTTCTACCTGTGAAATCTACCTTCCTGCCTCCTCTTCCAATAGGTTAGGTGTTCCTGCTTCTATATGCTTCTCCACTGGTGCTTTGGATCACGTCCCCTGTCACCATTCCAAGGCTTCGGGCACAGGAAAACCTCCTCTCTCTCAAGTGATAATTTTAAATAATGAAAGATTCAACCAATCATGGACTGAAAATATTCAGGGGAAAACAAAAAAAATCCCAGAAAGTTCCAAAAAGCAAACCTTGAATTTGCCAGGGTCAGCAACTATTTCCATAACGTTTACATTGTATTAGGCATTATAAGTAATCTAGAGATGATTTAAAGTATATAGTAGGGTGTGCACAGGTTATATGCAAATACTGCACCATTTTATATAGAGACCTTGAGCATCTTCGAATTTTGGTATGGGGGTGGGGGGAGATACGTGGAACCAGTCGCCCCCCTACCGTGCAGATATGAGGGACCACTGTAATACCAAGGGTCCTCAGAGATACAGTGAATGTGGGTCCTATTTTATCAGTTGAGTCTTATCAACACACTTTGTCAGGTTTCATGCAGCACAAAAGAAAAGGAAAACAGGAAGCAAGACCCCCCAAAAAGATGAAGAAGTTTGACTACAGTGACCATCCTCCCAACAAAGACTGCTGTGATTTTATCAGGTTTTCTTTAAAATCCAAACGCTTCTGGCTTACCCATTCTAATACAAAGTTACTGGAAAGAAGGAAGAACACTAAAGAATTTTGAAAAGTCAGAATTCTTGACTCATTGATCCTAAAAACAAATTTATGAAACAAATATAAGCAACATATTATGACTTTTTAAAATTTAAAAAGCCTATTAACTTATATAATCATACTTTACAAATATAAACTAATATAGCATATCAAATACATAAGAAGGCAGAAATTAATACATATGCCAAATACCATCTGAGGTAAAGATTAGTTTATCATTGACAGAACAGGGACCCAGACTAAACCAAAGTTATAAATAACAGAATCAGGATGATGCAAACCTTGTGTTTTATCCCCAACCCTACAGCACCTCCCTTGTGAGTGTAGGGGAGCAAAACCTGCCACCTCAAAATGTCTCTTTGGCATGCGGATTATTTTGAACTGAAAACAATCAAGGCCCAAAAGACTCAGGAAGAAACTTTGACCTTCCCCATAACTGCCTAAAAAACATTTAGATAGAGGGCCTATTCCAGGAAGGGAGCTATCCCCCGTATCCCTGTATATAGTAGGAACTAGTACAGTAGGAACTATAGTAGGAACTAGGTGTGTAGACAGGGAGGAACCTACCAAATTCCTCTCTGTGTCCCATGTCTCTTCCTGGCCCAGCAAACATTTATACACCAAACATTTGTTTTTCCATCTCCATGTGCATTGCCTTCCTCCCCTTTAAGTCCCAAACCACGACCCCCAACATCCTCTTTTGTCTTTAGCTGAAGATGGTATTTAAGGGTGAGGGTTTCAGCCATTTGAGGAGTCATTCAGTTTTTTGGGGTCTCTCCCATTGTACATATGTTATTAAAATTTTGTTTGATTTTCTCCTGTTAATGTGTCTCATGTCACTTTACTTCTTAGACCAGCCAGAAGAACCTAGAAGGGTAGAGAAAAATTTCTTCCTGCCCGACATGAATATATCTCATTATTCTTTCTCTGATTTCATAAAAACCTTAATAACTATCGTAACTTCTATGTATGCCTAAATTGTTGATACAGCAAATATCACTTTATCTAAAATATTTTAAAACACTGTACAAATTTAAACATAAACATTCTCAATGATTTCAATTGGTTAAATTAAACTTTATTTGGGAATTCCCTGGCAGTCCAGTGATTAGGACTCTGCGCTTCCACTGCAGGGGGCAATGGTTCGATCCCTGGTCGGGGAACTAAGATCCCACAAGCTGTGTGGTGTGGCAAAAAAAATTTTTTTTAATAAAAATATTAAACTTTAATTTAAGATTTTGATGGTCTTAAAAATATAAGATAATAATGTACAAGAGTGAAAAAAAAAATTGAACACTCAGCCAGAAATTCTATTTAGTCATACACTGGGATGATTCAGCTACATAAAGTTAGTTAAATCAAACATATGACCAAAACCTAATGAATATTTTTATAAAATAACTATATATAAGATGTTAGTATATTTGAGCCATGTTTGGTCCTATTCAGGGGAATGGAATGTTTTTCTGGACAAAATAGGAACTTTAATCCCACAGAAACTCTGGGAGACTGATGGTCTCCTCTCCCTGGCTATAGAGCAGGTCTCAGAAAGTCATGGATATTTTTCTGTTTTAAAGTCAGACATGGTATTTCAACAGCTTTTTACTATACCTTAGAACCAGATACAACTGCCTTCAGAGACATTTTTTCCTTCATCCTGAGTCTTCTCTTAATTTGTCCTCAAACGACCAGCCAGGAAAATGAGAAAAGTTTAATGTGCCAAGAGTCACAAAAACACCGTTCTGATAAGCACTGGGAGCAAGGGCATGTCTACCAACAGCTCTGATCTATTTCAGGAGCTCTCTACAAGAGGGTCCTAAGCTGAAGTTGTTTCTTTTGTTGTTTGTTTTTGTTTTTGCGGTAAGCGGGCCTCTCATCCCTGTGGCCTCTCCCGCTGCGGAACACAGGCTCCGGACGCGCAGGCTCAGCGGCCATGGCTCACGGGCCCAACCGCTCCGCAGCAGGTGGGATCTTCCCGGACCGGGTCACGAACCCATGTCCCCCGCATTGGCAGGCAGACTCTCAACCACTGCGCCACCAGGGAAGCCCCTAAGGTAAATTTTTCAGCCAATAAATTTGGTTTAAATATGAAGTGGATAACAGGATAACATCAGTCCAACCTTCAGGACTTTTCCACTTCCAATAATTACCTACAACAAAACCGCAGGGTACTTACACTTATCACCAGTAACAACCTTTCTGCAGAAACAACTCTTTCCTAAATACTTAAATAAAGAATAATAAAGGGCAACCGTCAGAAATGTAAAGACTCACAAAAATTTTGATCATTGTTCTTTGCCTACCACCCACAGAAAAACCCTTAAGCCTGAACTGTGGTTACAAGTTAAGTATACCATTAATTTTGAGCAGAAGAAACTATTAACATATCATCAGCTATCAATCACCCCAAGACTAAGTCTCTCCTGGCTGGAGTTGTCTTGTTTTGTTTTTGACTTATTTTTTTAAGTTAATGCTTAGGACCACATATTATTTTTCACAAAGAGAAAAGTACAAAAACTGTACTGACCTATGTGATTTATCATGGTTAACAAACCAATTTTAAAAAAGAAAAAAACTTTCAACAAAACATATTGCTGATTTTGGTATTAGGATAATGGTGGCCTCATAGAATGAGTTCAGAAGTGTTCCTTCCTCTGCAATTTTCTGGAATAGTTTCAGAAGGATAGGTGTTAACTCTTCTCTAAATGTTTGGTAGAATTCACCTGTAAAGCCATCTGGTCCTGTACTTTTGTTTGTTGGGAGTTTTTAAATTACTGATTCAATTTCGGTAGTTAATTGGTCTGTGTGCATTTTCCATTTTTTCCTGGTTCAGTCCTGGGAGACAGTACCTTTCCAAGACTTTGTCCATTTCTTGTAGGTTGTCCATTTTATTGGTGCATAGTTGCTCACAGTAGTCTCTTATTATGCTTTATATCCTGTAACTTCTCCTTTTTCATTTCTGATTTTATTGATTTGGGCCCTCTCTCTTTTTTTCTTGATGAGTCTGGCTAAAGATTTATCAATTTTGTTTATCTTTTCAAAGAACCAGCTTTTAGTTTCATGGATCTTTTCAACTGTTGTTTTAGATACCACTGTTTGCAGACAACATGATACTATACACAGAAAATCCTAAGGAAGCTACCAGAAAACTACTAGAGTTCATCAATGAATTCAGTAAAGTTGCAGGATACAAAATTAATACACAGAAATCTGTCACATTTCCATACACTAACAACGAAACAGCAGAAAGAGAAATTATGGAAACAATCCCATTTACCAATGCATCAAAAAGAATAAAATACCTAGGAATAAATCTACCTAAGGAGACAAAAGACCTGTATTCCAACAAACTATAAGATGCTGATGAAAGAAATTGAAGACCACACAAACAGATGGAAAGATATACTGTGTTCTTGGATTGGAAGAATCAATATTGTTAAAATGACCATTCTACACAAGGCAATCTACAGATTCAATGCAATCCCTATCAAATTACCAATGGCATTTTTCACAGAACTAGAACAAAATTTTTTTAAATTTCTACAGAAACACAAAAGACCCCAAATAGCCAAAGCAAACTTGAGAAAGAAAAACAGAGCTGGAGGAATCAGGCTCCCTGACTTCAGACTATGCTACAAAGCTACAGTAATCAAGGCAGTATGGTACTGGCACAAAAACAGACATATAGGTCAATGGAACAGGATAGAAAGCCCAGAAATAAACCCACGCACTTACGGTCAATTAATCTATAACAAAGGAGGCAAGAACATACAATGGAGAAAAGACAGTCTCTTCAATAAGTGGTGCTGGGAAAACTAGACAGCTACATGTAAAAGAATGAAATTAGAACATTCTCTAACACATATACAAAAATAAACTCAAAATAGATTAAAGACCTAAATTTAAGATGAGATTACCATAAAATTCCTCAAGGAAAACATAGACAGAACACTTTGACATATATTGCAGCAATGTTTTTTGGATCTATCTCGAGTAATGGAAATAAAAACAAAAATAAACAAATGGGGCCTAATTAAACTTAAAAGCTTTTGCACAGCAAAGGAAACCACAAACAAAATGAAAAGACAACCTACAGAATGGGAGAAAATATTTGCAAACAATTCAACGGACAAGGGATTAATTTCCCAAATATACAAACTGCTCATACAGCTCAATATCCAAAAAACAAACAACCCAATCAAAAAATGGGCAGAAGATCTAAATAGACATTTCTCCAAAGAAGACAGACTGATGGCCAACAGGCACATGAAAAAAAATGTTCAACATTGCTAATTACTAGAGAAATGCATATCAAAACTACAGTGAAGTATGACCTAACACAGGTCAGAACAGCCAGCATCAAAATGTCTACAAATAATAAATGCTAGAGAGGGACTTCCCTAGCAGTCCAGTGGTTAAGACCCCACACTTCCACTGCAGGGGGCATGGGTTTTATGCCTGGTCAGGGAACTAAGATCCTTCATGCCACACAGTGCAGCCAAAAAAAAGAAAAAAAAGGAAGAAAAAAAAAAAAGCTAGAGATGGTGTGGAGAAAAAGGAACCTTCTACACTGTTGGTGGGAATGTAAATTGGTACAGCCACTACAGAGAACAGTGCGGAGGTTCCTTAAAAAACTAAAAATAGAGCTACCATATGATCCAGCAATCCCACTCCTGGGCATATATGTGGAGAAAAGTATAACTCAAAAAGATACATGCACCCCAATGTTCTTAGCAGCACTATTTACAATAGCCAAAACATGGAAGCAACCTAAATGTCCATCAACAGATAAATGGATAAAGATGTGGTATTTACATATACACACACACACACACACACACACACACACACACACACACACATATACACAATGGAATATTACTCAGCCATAAAAAAAGAATGAAATATTACCATCTGCAGCAACATGGATGGACCTAGAGATTATCATACTAAGTAAGCCAGACAATGAAAGACAAGTATCATATAATATCACTTATGTATGGAATCTAAAAAAATCATATAAATGAACTTATTTATAAAAGAGAAACAGACTCACAGACACAGAAAACAAACTTGTGGTTACCAAAAGGGAAAGGGGTGGGGGGAGGGATAAATTAGGAGTTGGGGGTTAACATATAAACACTACTATATGCAAAATAGATAACCAACAAGGACCTACTGTATAGCACAGGGAACTATATTCAATATCTTATAATAACCTATAAAGGAAACTAATCTGAAAAAGAATATATATGCACACACACAGGTATAACTGAATCACTGTGCTGTACACCTGAAACTAACACAACATTTTAAATCAACTATACCTCAATACAAAAACAGAAAGAAACAAAACAAATATTGATGAAAAAAATCAGGTAAGGTTTTAAAAGCTGCCCTGGGTAAAAAGGGTAATTAGTCTCGGTAACTCCAATTATGTTAATTCTTTTAGTAATTGTCAGATTATGGACACATGATTATTCCACTTAATTTGCCAAGTGATCTTCCCAGTGTGCATCTACAACGTTTGAGTTTTCTATAATTTCTTCCTTTATAAAACAGAGATGATATTGTTCCTTCCTTATTCTCTGTTTTTATTTGGGGGAGTAGGAAAAGCGCTGAACCAGGATTTAGGAAAGTCATTCTAGTACTGGAGTGTCACTTACTAATATGTGACATCATACTAACCTCAGTATCCTCATCTTTAAAACATAATGTTATTTTGCTTTTCTACTTCATATAGTTAAAAATAATATATGATCCAGCAATCCCACTCCTGAGCATATATCTGGAGAAAACTATAACTCAAAAAGATACATGCACCCCAATGTTTATATATTTATAGTTACAAATAACCATGAAATGAGATAATGCACATGAAAATAATCTCGAATTGTAATACCCTGTATAAAACTAAGATGCTATTAGCAGGACTTTACAGTGAAAGCCAAAGACACTATTTGGGCCTACGAATAGTCACAGCTCCATCATTTATAGATCTTAGATATGACCCTCAGTTTTTAAGGACTCCAAGTATTCATGTTTCCCTAACTCCATTAGCATATATCAGTCAAAAATCACTGACATTATGTTCCAGAAGCCTAATTCTTATTCCATGAAAGCCTGACAGACCTGAAAAGGATAAAAATCTGGCCTACGTTAATGCCTACACTCAATTATATAATAGTGCACATACCAAAGATTTCCAAAATGTATTTCAGAACAGCAACACTGGTTCTCAAGTAGCAAAATTAACACAGGCCTTGTCTATTTCCTCTTCTCTAATTGTTAACTGGCCACACTCTCGGACAGTCTTTTACAAATGACCTTCCTATTGACATCGACTTTATGGCATTCTGCATCTTTTGCAAATTTTGCTATTAGGCTTTGCATGACATGTGCATTGTATGTTAGTGATTGTTAATTACCAAGACTACTATGAAGTAGGAAGAGGGTTTTGAGTGTAAAATGCATTGGTTTTCAACTCATTAGTGGATGTTTTCCTATTTTGATGGCCTTAGCATCCCTGTGCACTCAGTGTGGAGACTATAGTAATGAATACTCAGATAACAAGGACATCCTATTCCTACCTCAAAAGGTTGTTCTGAGAATAAAGGTGAAATTCTGCTTGGCACACAGTAAGCCTCAATAAATGTTGCTTACTGGTAGACAGAAGGCAGTAAGCAGAAGCCATGAGGCAGAAACAAGGAGGGACAAAAGTAGTAACCAATTATGGAATAGGAAGACATCTACAAAGGGAAGCAAGGAAAGGAGTGCTGAGTCACAAGCATGACAGACAAGTACAATCACCCTTGGCTCCCAGAGCTGGGCCAGATTTTGAGCACTGCAGCCTTGCTCAGAGTTTCCTGGCTCTCCCTTCAGACTGCGTGTACACAGTGACAATACACTGCTATCACCTGGGGTAACCGAGGATGCCTCAACCACGAAATAACCAAACACACCAATGGGATCTCTTTGTTAAATTTTAGTCAACCAGACTTGCCTCTGGGGGAGATACTGACAAAAGAAAAGTTCCTTTCACTGAATGAAAGAGCCCCTTTCTTTTCTGATTTAACTGAGTCTCTTAACTGTTCTCTTCCTTCACTTTCAACAGATCCCAAAGGATACTTTCTCCACCTTCATGGGAAACACACACACACACACACACACACACACACACACACGCAGTTTCTTGGTAATATATTAAGTGTGTACAGCACTCCACAATTTACAAAGCATTGTATTTCACATCCAGGAGAGGAGAGTATAAAAATAACAAACTCTGGGAATGGAATATAGGGATTTTCATTTTTAATGAGATCCCTAGATGACTAGCCAATCCTTTTATTTCACGTTTTTTCACTCACTAAACGAAAATCAAATTCCAGTTTTACCTTCCTAGGAAAATCTGCCCGTCATCTGAAGTTGTGGGTGTGTAAACACTCTTGAATCACACACACATAAACAGTCTCTTGGTTTATTAAATAAATTACTAAGAATAACATTCATGGGTTTTCTATTAATTAACTAATTCATTATTTCATTCAACAATTATATTGACCATGCAATTACCATGTGCCAAGCAATGTATTCAAGGCTGGATTTCACCAGCTCAACTTTCACGACCGACCTTTTACAAGCCATAATTACACAGCCAGGGTACCCATGAGGAGACCTACTGACGACAACCCAAACTGAGCTTCCCATAGAAACATCAATTCTACAGTGGAACAATTACAGGCTTGGGATTCAAACTCTGGCTCTGCCAGACTTCCTTGCTATTTAGTTGGGGCAGCTTCTTCAGGTCTCCAAGCATCTGTAAGATGGAGATAATAGCACCTACCTCACAAACGTGGAAGGATAAGAGAGAATGATAATAATATAGAGTGCCTGGTCAGTGTTTGGCACATATAATAGGTGTTCAATAAACAAAGCCTACTGCCTTTATTATGAAAGGGCCAGACTTTTTTCTAAGGAAGATTCTTGAAAACCCCATTCTCATGTATTTTTTTTCTTTTTTTTACAGCAGGTTCTTATTAGTCATCAATTTTATACACATCAGCGTATACATGTCAATCCCAATCGCCCAATTCATCACACCACCATCCCCATCCCCCCGCCGCTTTCCCCCTTGGTGTCCATACGTTTGTTCTCTACATCTGTGTCTCTATTTCTGCCCTGCAAACCGGTTCATCTGTACCATTCTTCTAAGCTCCACATATATGCGTTAATATACGATATTTGTTTTTCTCTTTCTGACTTACTTCATCTCACGTATTATTAACGTTCTCATTTTTCAAATGGAGAAAAATTAAGCTCAGGGAAGTTAAATCCTTCATTCATGTATCAAGTGTGGTCAGCCCTTACTGTGTCCAGACAAGGGCTGTTCTCTGCAGATACAGGGATGCAAAGGACAGAGTCTCTGGCCTCAAGCACCACTGTCTCACAGAGGAAACGCAGGAGAAGCGAACCGCCCCAGAAGAGGGAAGCATGGGGCCGGGGCAGCACACAAGTGAGCTCGCTCAGGACGCGGGGGGCCTCGAGGAGGCTCTCCAGAGGGGGTGTCCCGGCTGAGTCATGAGGGAAGTAACGTGACAAAAGCAGATACCCACTAGCAGCCTGGCTTGAATGAAACCAAATCCTTGTCTCAGACCCGTGAGTGTCCCACTACTCCACAGCTCCTGTGATTAGATTCAATTAACAAGGATTTTCTTAGCGCTTGCTTTATGGAAATGTCTGTACTGGATGGCAACAAAGGTGAATCATCATAGTTCTTATCTCATGATAAGACAGACATACAGATAACAAACTCAACCAATACCAAATCTAAGTTTGACCTTCAAAATCAGGTGCTGGACTTTCTGCTTGAGCTTTCACCTAGTTCTCAGACCCTTGGTGTGGATGCTAGTAACTCCTCCCGTGCCCTGGGGAAGCAGGTCAACAACACTGCCCACCCTGTGAATTGCCCACGCAGCAAAGCCGGACGGATATTATTCACCACCTCATCTGTGAATTATGATATAAATTCTCCAACTTCTGCAAAGGAGCTTCTTTTATCACTTGTAGGTACCACGAATTCTATATTTCACTGTGCACAGTGTTTCTGCTTCCTTGAAACTGTTCACAGTGGAAATATTTAAAATATTTTATTTAAGGTATCTACATCTTTATAACTGAATTTTTTCTTTAGTTTTCTTTTGAGTGCTTTCTTCAGCAGATTTGGGACCAGAATTATGCCTGCCTCCAAAAAATTATTGGGGAGGGCTTCCCTGGTGGTGCAGTGGTTGAGAGTCCACCTGCCGATGCAGGGGACACGGGTTCGTGCCCCGGTCCGGGAAGATCCCACATGCCGCGGAGCGGCTGGGCCCGTGAGCCATGGCTGCTGAGCCTGCACGTCCAGAGCCTGTGCTCCGCAACGGGAGAGGCCGCAACAGGGAGAGGCCCACGTACTGCAAAAAAAAAAGAATTATTGGGGAAACTTCCTGTCATTCTGTGCTTTGGAGCGATACAGGAATTATCAGACCCTTAGCAGTTTTATTCAGCTCATCTGAAAAATCCATTGAACGCTGAAGTCACTACTCACTAACAGCAGTGCTCCCCATTCAGTACAGACTCACCTTCACACGCCTTCTCAACACTGCACTCAAATAACCATTGAGTGACAAACGTGCATGGGTTCATTTATCTTCAGTCTTTCTTCTACTGTATGTGGAATCTAAAAAGTAAAACAAACGAATGAATATAACAAAACAGAAACAGACTCAGATACAGAGAACAAACTGGTTACCAATGGGGAGAGGGAAGAGGAATGGGGCAAGACAGGTGAAGGGGATTAAGAGGTACAAACTACTAGGTATAAAATGAGTAAGATACAAGGATGTAATGTGCACCACAGGGAATATAGCCAATATTTCATAACAACTTCATATGAGTATTATCTATAAAAATATTGAATCACTATGTTGTATACCTGAAACTTATGTAATAGTTGATTGTAAATCAACTATACTTCAAATTTAAAAGAAATTAAGACAAGTTATTTTCTGTGTATGGCTTTGACCACATTCCACAGCTTTTCGTAGATGACTGTCCCATTTTAATAATTTCTAAATAGGCTTTGACTTTTATTTTCATTTCCTCCTTGGCTTACAAGCTCTTCATCTCATACACTCTCCATATAAAACAAAACCCAGGGAAACACAGCATGTGGATCACTGGTACACCTTCTAAAATAATGTAATAGCCCCCTCACCCATGACCCCTATAGCACACCCTTGTTCAAACCTGTTGCTCCAAAAAGGAAACTTTTTCAGGTTACATTGAGGACACTGTCCACTTACTTCTCAAGAGGAACCAACTTACCTGCTATTCAAGTCTGATAGGTTTTTGCTTCCATTTGGTCCTTTCTGTTTCACATATTCCCCAAGTTCCATATTTCTTATACGTCAATGGTACATTTTCCTCTTTTACAGCAGTCCTACAAAGTTTCCTGTTTACTTTTCTTCTCTCTCTTTTTAATTTCTTCCCATTTCAGTGGACTGCGGGAAAGAACAGGAGGTAATTGCACAGGCTCAAGACAAGACCTCAAAGCAAAAATCCAGAAAAATTTTTGACCTCTTTTAAGTGTTACCCAATTGATCATACTCTTAATAAGGCTTTCTTATTTGTTTTCCTCTTCCTGAACCTAAGAAAATTATCTAAACTGATAATTGTACATATTATACATTATAATGTTATAATAAATTGAACATTACAATCCAAATAATGACTGCTTATATGCGAACAGAAAGTCAGAGTTTAAAAGCAGTGAAAGTATAAAGGAAATTATTTTCTATCATGATGAAAGTTTTAAAACCATTAGGAAATGTTCTGTTTTCTAAAATCTACAATGCGTTAGGCCTCAGTCCATTTGTCTGACGGAAGCAAAAAAGAGGCAACCTATTACATAATGGTCCAAACTGGAAATTCCTAAAAACAAGAAACAAGCTACTTTTATATTAGATCTAATTTACTATTAAATTGTCTAATTAAGACAAATACACACACACACACACACACACACACACACACACATATACACATCTATATGGCTTCATTCAAATATATATGGTAAGAGACAGTGAAAGGAAAACAAATGATAATACCGTGTGACCTTTTTAATCCTGTGGGGCTTTTTTTTTTAAAACATTTTTATTAGAGGAAATGTGAGATTTTTCACACGTTCATAATGTTTTAAATGAATAGCCTCTAAACCTGTAAACCTATTTACAATAGGTAAAAGTCAGATTTTTAAGAAAACCAACAAATAGATTATTTCATAAATTGCACACAGAAAAAATACCAACAGAAAGAATAGAAAACTTACAAACACTGCAAAGTTCAATGTTAGTATGGAAAGTTTATAAGGTTACAATAGGAATTTAATTACAGATATGGAGAACATATGAACCTCTGGCACAAGTCACACTGGTAACAATGGCAAACACCCTGGAAAAGTTACCATGCATGCATTCATTCACTCATTCACTCATTCATATGTCCACCCATCCATTCCCTCAGCAAATATTTACTGAGGATTCTCTATGTTCCAGGATATAATAATTTTTAAAAAGAAGAAGGAGGGGGAGGGAGAGAGAAGGGGGAGGAGAAAGAGAAATTGTCTAGTGATGAACAGTGACAAGAAACCAGGCAATTACAATTCATTGCGGTAAGTAAATTAACAGGTGCTATGACAGCACTTAAGAGGAGCACCTTATCCAGATATGTCAGTGGAGGGAAGAAAAGTGTGTAGGTGGTGTACACAAAGAAAGTTCACTTAAGCGATACCTGGAAGAGTATGAATCATACAGAAGAAAGTCAGATAAAGAGTGGAAAGAATGGAAAAAGGTCCAAGTAGAGGTAACAACATGAGCAAATGGCTAAAGGAAAGAGGAAGCATAGCACGTGGAAGGAACTACAAAATATTCAGTAGGCAGGGGCACAGAGAGCAAGGCAGCAGTGACAGAAGATCACGAAAGGCTTTCAGGGGCCAGATAGAAAGGATCTCGTAGGGCAATTTAAGGAATCTGGAACTTAAGGGTAATGACAAGCCATTAGCAGTTTTAATCAGAAAAGCAATAATGACCAGACAAGTGTTTTAGTAGAATCACGCTGCCTGAAAACGGATCATTCATTAGAGGGGATCAATTAGCAGGTGAGAGATCACTTAGAAGTTTTGCCTGGATCCACAAGAGAGATGAAGAGAGAATCAGGAAAGTGGAAATGGAGTAAAGAGAAGTTTATAGTTTCAAGATACATTTAAGAAGTAAAATTAATAGGCAGGATAAACTTGATATGAGACTGGGAGAGGGTGAACTCAAAGATAAACTCAATTTGTCTTTGGTAACTGAGATAGAGAACAAAGGCAAAGAAACAGGTTTAGGAAATGGGAAATGCTGTTTTCAACAAGTTCACTTGAACCGCCTATGAGTCATCTAGGTGAATCAAGCTAATGGACAATTAGCTAAAAAGGTCTGAGATGAGGAGAGAGACGAGCAGAGACATTCATCAGCACACAGACCACAGCTGAGTTTATGGGAGTGACTGCATAGCGTGAATGTGCAGAGCAAAAACAGAAGACATCTAAGGAACTTCAGCATTTAAGGGATAAACAAGCAGATGCTGCAAAGAAGGTGGAAAGAAAACCCTCTTCCCAAACAGAAAGTCAATTTGATATGCCTATAAAAATTCCCTGGCTTAGATCTGGGAGACCCACAGAGAAAGTTCTCCTGACCAGCTTAAACTCACGTCTTTGCTAAGCTTTCTAACATCTGATAGCCACCATCACCTGCCCACTTCTCTACCCTCCTCCAAAACAACTGACACACACACTCTTACCTTTTCATCAAGTTCATAAGCTCTTCTCTCCTGAAAATAAAAAAGTCTGCTAAGAAGGTCTGTTTATATATTATATGACAAACAAACATTAAGTATTTAATGTTTAAAAAAAAAAGGGAGACGCTCCACCCGGGTGGTAGTCTCACAAAGCAGAGACACCTCCCTCCAGAAGTCCCTCAGGTTTGCTACAGTCATCCACCAGCCCAAGGGATCATGGTGTTCCCCAAGGGGCAGGACAGCCAGGGTCTCCCAGAGGTGGAAAAGAGAAGACAAAGAACAAATTGACAAGCTGACTGAAATTCTGTAGCTCTCAGCTGCAGCAGGGTGTTTCAGGACAAGAATTAAAGGCTTATCACCTTTTGGAAAGACAGCACGAAGAATGACTCAGAGCATAATTCCTTGTACCTTGACATAAATGTTGATTTATTCTTTCAAGAAAACTCTACAATATGTTAAAAAAAAAATTAGCACTCTTAGAAAAAAACTGTCTCAGTCCTGCCAAAGATGAACTTTTCACACCAGCTTGAGCCCCACCAGATTCAAAATATGGAGTTTACTCACATATTTCCTGCTCTTCAGAGAGAGAAAAATGAAGACCTGCAAATATGAAGAGGCTTCCCTGGAATCCTGCAGTTACTCAGCATTTGGTCCTGCTGAATCAGTGTCTTTGACACCCAAGCCGTCGTTATTCCCATTGGACAGTGTATGCTGCGAGGAGTTTCTCCTCACCTGGTCAGCGGAGTGCAGGACTTCGGGAATGCTCGTTTAGCCGTCTCTGGGTTGGTGTCCACTGCAGTAAGAGTTCATCTCTGCCAACTCACGCGTCCCAACTTCACAGTGACCTGTGAGCCAAGCCACAGAAAGAGAAGAAATGGGTGACTAGATCAACTTCTACTCCATATCCCAATTCCGGAAAACCTACAGTCTCCCTCAGGATCATGTCTCCGAGAAGAGAAAAGGCCACCAAATGAAATGCCGACATCTCACAGTCAGGGTGAATTTTTAAAAATGCAAATTGGACAACTGCTCTCACAGCCAAAACACTGGCTGTTTTGTGCTCTGCCATTACCATGGGAATGACAGACCAGGTTTTACCACAGATTACAAGACAAGGATGAGAGATTCAAGGGGCAGAGCCAGGCACTGAGCAATACCAGCCTGTATCCGCTGAGCTCAAGACACAGGAGAAATCCAGCCAAGACCTGCAGAGCCACCCAGCCTCGCCGAGCCTGACTGACCGATCTCTAGCCTACTCCAAGCCGTATAAGTGAGCCCAGCCAGGGCAGGTGAAATGCCCAGCCCAGGCAAAGCCAGTGAACTCCCAGCCAACCTGCAGGCTCATCGCCAAAAAGACTGAGCTGTTAAGTGAGCCAGACAAAGCTTGGATGTCCCACGGCCTAAGGGTCAACTTCTGGGAGGAAAAGCTGCATCCAACATCTAATACCTCCAGAGATGATCATTCTGAACAGAAGCACCCTGAAGGGCTTCTGTATCATCAAACGTTCTACCACCTGCAAGAGTTAGAAAACATCATGTTTTCTCTGGTCACAGTTGGACTGCACATTCTTGAGGAGTGAAAACTTTTTAAAATTCCAATTATTTATTTCTTATTTTTCAAAGGTGAAATTGGTGAAGTTGAAGCCTCTCTAGTGTCCTCCATAATCTGTCCCCCATCCTTTCCCACATATGCTCAAGGCCATCCTGACGTGCAGGGGCTCTGAGAGCAGGAAGTCTTCTGTGGCCTGTTTGGGCAACGGAAGACCTCCAGGGCCACAGAATAAAAAGGTAGTCAAGAGAAAAAGAAGTATTAGCCAATAATTTATTGTACTTGTCCCCTCTACTTCCCCTGCATTGAGGTCTACCCTAGTTACCAGACACAGGACTGGTTCCGGGCACACGCTTGCAGGTGTTGTCTACACTCTGTGCGGCCATCAGAGTTCTGGTAACCTGCATTGGCTCAGAATAGCCTAGGGGGTCTGCTCATGGCCACGATGCTCTGTGCTGCCCTGGTTCTGGACACGCTGTACCAGCCAGCGTCCGCCCTGCTAGGGAACATTAACCTAGACCTAGAGCCCATGGATTACTGTGGGAGATGGTGTTATTTATAGTCAGTCAGATTTTTAATAATTAAAGCCTATCTTACGCAAATAAAGACAGAGAACTAGCTACTGAAGTTCCTGCCCTTCTGGAGAAAAGACATCAAAATTTTGTCAAGTTTAACCTAATTCAAAAAGAATTTGGGGCTTCCCTGGTGGAGTAGTGGTTGAGAGTCCGCCTGGCGATGCAGGGGATGCGGGTTCGTGCCCCGGTCCGGGAGGATCCCACATGCCATGAAGCGGCTGGGCCCGTGAGCCATGGCCGCTGAGCCTGCGCGTCCGGAGCCTGTGCTCCGCAACGGGAGAGGCCACGACAGTGAGAGGCCCGCGTACCGCAAAAAAAAAAAAAAAAAAAAAAAAAAAAAGGAATTTGAAGGACGTGAACCAACTTTAATGGAGGCCAGACTCAAGAACAAACTATCAGCAATAGAAAAACTGGAGGCCAATAATAAGGAGGTGGAATCTCCAACTCCTTGCTTAGGCTTAAAATACAGACCTTTACAAAAGAACTTAGCAAAAAGATATCTAAGCATTTAGAACAAGTTGACATTCAAGAAATATGCAGTCTTTGAAAAATTCATCAAAACCCATGCAATATAAGTAACTACAAACAAAACAGCCTTTAAAGTGCACCAGAAAATCAAAGAACAACTTCAGACAGCACTAAAAAGATGCTTCAGATGACAATTCCCATCTTCAGGGAAGTATATAACTGCTTTCACAAGAAGCTAAAGAACGGACAGGAAGAGTGAGCAAACTTATTAATCAGAAAAAAAAAAAAACCTAGGGGGCTTCCCTTGTGGCTCAGTGGTTAAGAATCCACCTGCCAATGCATGGGACACGGGTTCGAGCCCTGGTCCTGGAAGACCCCACATGCCGCGGATCAACTAAGCCCGTGCACCACAACTACTGAGCCTGCGCTCTAGAGCCCGCGAGCCACAACTACTGAGCCCACAAGCCACAACTACTGAAGCCCGAGTGCCTAGAGCCCGTGCTCTGCAACGAGAAGCCACCGCAATAAGAAGCCCTCGCGCTGCAACGCAGAGTAGCCCCCGCTCCCCGCACCTAGAGAAAGCCCGCGCACAGCAACGAAGACCCAACACAGCCAATAAATAAATAAATAAACCTAAAATTCTACTGCATCTGGAACAAGTTCTAAATGATTAAGAAAGATTATTACTCAAGATGAGAGATCAGTCTGCAGTTCATGAAGAAGGCAACATGGATGCAGAACCTTGAAACTAGATATAAACAAACATATCAGAAAATGAAGACTTCTAATAAGATGAATTCAAAGCAGTTTTGATGAAACTGACTCATGTTGCTGGGTTAAACACGGCTGATCTAGGCTTGGCTAGGCCAGGTGACTATGCTCACCTTCACTAGGTTTATTTTAAAATTTATTTAAAAACTCTTGAAGAATGTGAAACCAAATGTACACTGCATTAACTGAAAGAGATAAAATAATTGAAGCACTGAAAGTCTGTAAGTCTCCAAATAAGCTTCGCTATGATCAGAAAGGGGGACGGTAGGGGGGAGAGGGGAATGTACTTAGAGAGGAACAGGGAGAACCACCAGAGGCAACTTAACATCCTTCCTACACTGCGCTGAGAAAAATAAATGAATTTTCACCAAATATCTAATGTAGAGAGAATTCACCTAGTGAAGATAGCGGAGAATTCTTTCAAAATATCAGTAGATGGAAATGTCAGCATGTGAAGAGCTAGACATTTCCAGAACATTTTTCAGGAAGAACTTACAACATTTCCAAAAGTAACCTTACATCCCTGATGTTCCCAATGGAGCATTTGGAAGAGCAAAAAGGGAGCACCAGGGAACCCCATGGATGAACAGACACCCAGAAAGCAGTGGCAGCAGGCAGTGATGGCAGAGTCCAGGGCCTAGAGCCTGGTGGAGAGCAGATGCATCCTCCCAGGGACAGGACCACAGACAGAAGAGCCCTCCACTGGCCACCCCCATCCTTAACACAGTGTGTCCTACACTGAAGCAAGCCAGAACTTGCCCTGGTACTCCTCGGACTGGTAGATACTCAGGGCCTTCTGATTCAACCCTTCCACCTGAATGGAAGATCTGCCACCCTAAGAGTAGCAGCAAATAGTGGGTGCTAGGAAAGCAACAACAAAATGGGAAAAAGAGACCTCTGGAAGAAACTAGTCCCACTACAAAGTTCTGCTGAACACCGGGTCTGGGCACTATGAGCTATCATCAACCCAGACACTCATGCAGTCCCCGCAATGTTTTCTTTTCACTTCCTCGCAAAGGAAGGCTGCTATAATTACTTCCACCCTCAAGATATGAAGCCTAGGCACGAGAAGGCTAAGCAATTTGCCTGGGCTCATAACTAAAATAATGCCAGGAACTGGGAACTAAAGGCAAATATCCCAATTATGGACAAAACCTCCAAACATCCTGCTCTGCTAAGGATAATTTATGAAAATAAAGGCAAAAGTACTGTGTCTTTTGAAGCTGTGGACGTGAGCTCAGCATTGAGGACTTGAACATTTATAATGAGGCAGTTGGGTCAGGGCCTACTGGTATCTCCTTGAAAGCATTGCTCTTTTATCAGTTAATTCGGTTAAGATCTGGGAATTTTTGTTGGTTTAAAAAAATGTGTTTGGGAGAGAAAATCCATGAGGTTTTAGGTTCTTGCGAAGTAGTCCATGGATCAAAGACCTTTGAAAGCCAGTGTCTAAAATGAATTAATACTCCCTACATAAGAAGAGTCAGCAAGCTGGAAATACCAGTACAAATGGATTCCTTATTTACTAGATGAAAAGAAGCCTTTCTTCACACTTAAAAAAAAAAAAAGATTCTCTGCAACTGATATCATATAGACCTTTGAAATCTTGTATATTACGATGCCAATATCCCAAGATTTCAAAACAGTAATCAATAGACACTTGACATTTTCATGATTTGACAAAATTCTGTGCACAGAAATTAAAATCCCAGGAGAACAAATGCCAGGAAAGAAACCCCTAGTTTTACTGCAGTTAATAAGGTAATATGCCATCTATGTAACTTATTTCATCAGAAAGTGTTTCTAATCGCCTACTCTCCCCTGAGATTCCATGTGGCCCACTGTCACAGAAGAGAGCGGCAAGAGGCAGATACTGGAAATGTTCCCCCAAACCTAGACTTCATACTAAGTGTTCTTTAACTACAGGAACCTACTAGAGGTATTTCAATATACATTAGGATTTTTATTCGGGAAGAAAAAAAAAATCTGTAATCCTCCTGTTGTCAGTTTCCAAAGAGAATCCAGGTGCTTTACTTAGTAAGAGGGAATTATTAAATTTAAGAGGGAATTATTAAATTTAAGTAGGCCCTGCCTGCATCCGAAGTATGACATACTTCATACGATGGGTGAATTTAAGGCAGAGCCATGGAAGTGCTCTTACTGAAATTACCAATACAAGGACTAGTAAAATCGGTAACTCCTCTATAATACATGTCAAGTATTTGGTTGAAACTCTGATTCATTCCTGACAAAAACACATTCTCTCTTAACAACTCCTAGGTATGAAAATTACCTTCTACGAAAAAGAGCAATTATGAATTTTAAATCTCAGACCATATTAGGAGTGAAGACTAGAGTACATAATCCTGTGGGATCATAAATTCATTCATTGTGGGGTCATATGTTCCGTCTGTTAAAAGAATATTCCACCAATTAAAGTTAAATGAGAATAAGACCAAAAAGAAAAAAAGGACAAAAAAGACAAACAAAATGAGAAGACAGGTGTCACACTTCCTCAAATACACTAAACAATATGGATACTAAAAGTTTTCATTATTTCCAATTACTCATCACACCGTTTGACACAGGGCACTTAATTTCCTAATTTTTTTCCTTTTTTTAAACTTCTCACCAATTTAAGATTTCATGAGGTAAGCAACAGGTTTACAGCTTTTACAAATTTAGGAACTAAGATATCTTACTGACCAAAAAAGTAAAACACAGAGTAATACACAGAATGATCCTTTTCTTTTAAAGCATATATCCTGTTTCCTAAATTTCTAAAGCACAAGTATGAAAGTTATTATGTATAAATATTTTCAGATAATAATAGTTCTTATTAATAAATAGCATACAGTGGGTGCGGAAGAGAGAAGTATGGCAGGGGACACTTTTGCTTTCGGTAATCTCCTTTTGGTGTTACTAAAAACTTGTATTTTTTGTTTGCCTTCTTCTGTAACTTAAATTTTTTTAGATACAAAAAGTTCAAGGACCACCCTGCAAGCTTCCACCACTAACGCGCTCAGCAGACAGCCTCTCCAGTAGAGGGCACGGTAGACTCAACATGGGAAATGTATGTGTAGTTCATCAAGCCACTCTCAACTGAGGTTTTGCTGTGCAGTATTTACATCCTACTGCATTGTTTCTGCCTCCAACGCAAAATGGAAAGCATGTGTCATCTTCATATTAAGCAATCCCATTTACCTAAAAGACACTCCCAACAACAGCAAAAAAGGGAAGTCAACACTGCAGTTTTCGCTTTAAATGTACGTCTGCCTGCCTTAACTTCAGTTGTCATTCGGAAATGGGTTGCAAAAAAAGCAAATAGTTATATTAAAAACTTACAAGAAACATCTGGAATAGTCTATATTTAAACCAGCTACTTACATGGATATACATATACATTCACGACATACATTCACTGTCATGAATGTATTGAGATGATTAAACTTTTCTGGCTTGAAGATCTCTAAAAAAGTTCAAATCCTAAACAGTTTACTTATTTTCTTATTTGTTTTTTACCCAGGGAACATTTATAAAGTATCTGTTACGAGCTTGATACTCCACAAAGCTGTGACGTTATCTTGAATTTTACTAGTACTTACACATTTATAACCTAATAAACCCTGAATTAATCCTTTAATGATTTTTCTACCTTGAATAGCTATGCTTCCAGATATTTCCTTCTTCCACGCACATGCAAATTTTAAAGAAAAAACAAACTTTTGTATAGTACTTTAAAATTTGCAAAGGCCTTTCACGAAAGATTCCCATAATATACAGTGAGGCTGGCAAGAAAAACACATTCATTACTCTTAATAGAGATGAGAAACTGGTGCTCAGGGAGGTGGGATGCGACTGCCCCAGCAGTTACTTAGCATTTACTGGTGAAGCTGAGACTCTAACTACGTATCCTGACACAAGCCCAGCTCTCTCTCCTTGCTGCCTCTGAGTCAGAACTCCTGTCTTTTCCACTATGAGTGAATTCTACCATCCAAGGTTCTAAGTGAAAAACATATTGAGGTTTAAATTAGCAAGAAAAAGCAAGTGTCTGCATATTACACATAGTTAATAAATAAGTACTGAATCATCAGAAAGTGAAAATAGCTGTAGGAAATATGCAAAGTTCTTTCAGAGATGAAGTGCATAGGCTTGAGAAAAATTATATTCTTACATTTCACAAACATGCTTTCAAGTATTTATTACTGAAATCTAAATGATTTTCCTTTCCATAAGTGAGTACATGGCTGTCCTCTTTAGTAATAATTGCAGGTTTTACTCTCCAAGTCAAACTGGGAGCTCCAACTACTGGCAGCTCATCATAAGAATATGGTAAACTAGTCCCCATTTTCTTTTAACAGTTCTAATGCAAAGGAGAGAGAATATTTGCAGTCTAATACCTTGCTGTTAATCTCGCTGTCTACTTAGACGCTTGAGGGAAAACCACTAGAATATTCCACCGTGCGGTTCTAATCATGTTATCTGATATCAAATCATTTTGGAGTTGAGATTATCTACTTGTCCTTACCAATCAAACCGTTTAACTCGTGCTACAGCAAGATGATTTTTGAAGACTTCATAGACTAAACTTATTCAAGCAAGCTGTTAACTTCTCCCTCCCTCCACCGCCACCTCTCCTTTTTGCCAATTAAATGTTCTGGCAAATTCTAAGGCAACTAAGAATGACTCAGGAGGAAATCTTGCATCCTTGCACTCTTACACTGATTCGGGTGTATGACAGCTGCGAGGTCTTGGTGTTTCCCTCTATCTCATCGTAAGGTCTGTGATTTCTCTTTCTGTTCTGGAAGGACAGGCAGCCAAGGACTCCTGAGGGACAGTCTGCAACCCCACGGACAGACCCAGCCACGTGCCTGCTGGTGATCAAAACTGCACACCCAGTGAAAGCACTTTCTCCTGTCCCTTCCCTGACTAACGTTCATCCCCAAACGTGCTACGAGACGCCCAGGCAGAACGCGAAGTCACTCACACCACCTGCCTCTGGACCGTCACCTTTCCTCCCATTCACGGTTTCCTTCCGCAAATTAAACGGAGTCGCAAAGAGGAACGGATGAGGGTCTCCCCACGGTCTCAGTTTGCATACCAAGAAAGGAGGCGTGGGGAGAGGGCGTGCGCTCCAAAAAGGGGGAAACACATCCTAATTCAAAATAAGGTAATTGCGTTCGGGATCCCAGCAAGCAACCTTTACCTGCTGGGCAATCGTCGCTCGCTTTGGGGTCAGAGCGTGGGGGAGGGGAGAGGATGGAGAAAAGGACGGGGAGGGCGAGCGCCCCGGCCGGGCCTGCGGCCGACCTGGCTCCCTGCCTCCACGGCCCTGCGACCCCGCCCGGCCGCCACAACTCGGCAGAGGTGTCTGGCGACCACTCGGCGGGAAACTTCTCAGCTCCCACACCGGCCCGAGCCTGTCGCCGCGTTTGGCCCGACTGCGCACGACGCCGGGGCCGCAAACGTCACCGGCTCCCTCGCTTCCAGACCTTTCGCTGGCAGCCGTGACTGCGCAGACGGGCGCTGACCTCGCCCCCGTGCCCGGCTGCAGCTGGCCAATCGGCGTCCGCTGGAGGCGGGAGGGGCATCGTCAGGCCCCGCCCCCGCGTCTCCTTCTTTTATAAATACGGCGCCGCCCGCCCCGCTACCCGGAGCAGTAGCCTCAGTCAGAAAACGATAATGCCTAGTGCTATGTTCCTGGCTGTCCAGCACGACTGCGGACCCATGGACAAGAGCGCAGGCACCGGCCCCAAGAGCGAGGAGAAGCGGGAGAAGATGAAGCGAACCCTGTGAGTAAGGCTTTCTTCTCTCCCCTGCGCCACCCCTGCAGACCCAGCTGTCCTGGGCGGCTGCAAACGCGGTACATTTGCGCCTGGAACTGGGTACCGTGCACCTCTGCAGGAAAAAAAAAATGTGGAAAAGGTTAATTTGTTAAGTAAGGTTTAAACCTGGGTGGGTATTTATTTTGTGACGTGAGCGAAGGACTCTCGGGTAGAGTTTAGAAACTGCAGAAAATTCTTGATGCAGAGGCGGTGGTAGATGCTGGTTGGCTTTTTGTCCCCCTGCATCGAAAATGACTTCAGGGAATCCTGCGGCCGAAGCGCGTCCCCGTAATTCGTACGTTGCATTGTAAATTTTGATCAGCTTTACACGGCTGCTGAGATGTAGATATTTTTTACTGATTCCGAATATATTCTTTTAAAATCTTTTCTTTTTTTTAATTGAACAGCAGATCTCACCCACTCAGGACTGTGGAACAAATAATTGTTCTGCATCATGTTCTTAAAATGAGTGTTGTAGTTGGGGGAGGAGGACGGGCCATCTCTCACACATACATTCATTATGCACAGCTTCTAGGGTGGTCCAGAGCTTCCAGCTCGAAGGGTAGAAGGGAAGTGAGCACAGGCTGGTTCAGGGCAGTTCCACTGTGGGTTTCATCAAGTGTGAAATGTCTCAGAATTGTAATTAACGTTGCAGACAAACTGCTGCCTTCTGTGGGCCAGAAATAACATCTGCTTTTTGAACTATGCAGACTAGAGTCATAAAAATACCCTATAATTGTAGGTAGTTCTACCCTTAGTTTTAAAACTAGTAATTATGTTCAGATGAGTGGATGAAACGAGTGTGTTTAGTATATAGGTGCTGGGTTTAAATGTTAAAGGTGTAAGACTGACAGGAAGAGTTGTTTTGTCTTATTTCGTTTGTCTGTAGCCACAGGGGGCAACTTTATTTGGTAAAAATGCCTTCAGCTGCATTGGCGATTTCAAGTGTTGCCACTAAGTGAATATCCTTTTTTTTCTTTTCTTTTTTTTAAGATTGAAAGATTGGAAGAGCCGTTTGAGCTACTTCTTGCAAAATTCCTCCTCTCCTGGGAAGCCCAAAACCAGCAAGAAAAGCAAACAGCAAACCTTCACCAAGTAAGTTGAAAATCTTGTACTTGCGAATGAACTCACTGCTGAGCTGAAAAGGGAACCTCTGACTGACGTGCCTGAGCTAATACGCAGAACTTCTCTTGCAGGCCTTCTCCCGAGGAAGCCCAGCTGTGGTCAGAAGCATTTGATGAGCTGCTAGCCAGTAAATGTAAGTTAACCTCTTGAATTTGATCCATTTCAAGTATCAGGAGACTCTAGAAACTTTGTGTCCACACAGCGAGAGCAGCTTGCTCAAGGGGAATTTTACTTTACAATCCCCATGACATGAGGCGTATTCTTCTCCTTTATTTCCCAGTGATTAACCAGGGAAATGCATGGCTTTTTCACTCAAGGTGGGAAAAAAATTAGCCCAAAACTGTAATGGCAGTTGCTTTTTGTTAAGGTTGAGTCAGGTTTTCCATTGCAAACAGTGTTTTCAAGAGACGTCATTCCCAGAGAACTTATGGCTCCCCTATAAGTATTTGAATTAACAGCGAAGCTAAGTATTTATATATTTTTGTAGTAGTGTGCCAACTTAAGCGTTTTGCTGACTGGCATCTTAGTCTTTAAAGAGCCAAATTCTGAGGGTTACAGGTTGACTGAAATGTAGAAAATTGCTATCATTTAGAAATAATAAAATATGGGGCCAGGGGAGTGGGAGTTCTAGGAAAAAACAGAAGGGATTATTTGGTCACTCAGTTCACTGTATGCATGCTTTCTTTCTCCCCCCACCCCACCTCCCCAGATGGTCTTGCTGCATTCAGGGCTTTTTTAAAATCTGAATTCTGTGAAGAAAATATTGAATTCTGGCTGGCCTGTGAAGACTTCAAAAAAACCAAGTCACCCCAAAAGCTGTCCTCAAAAGCAAAGAAAATATATACTGATTTCATAGAAAAAGAAGCTCCAAAAGAGGTAAGGGGAGATAAAAAGTTCCTCATTTTAGCATGTTTTAAACATTCTCAGCACCAAAGTGAAACGGAAAGAATTGAAGAGACCTCAAATTAAAAGGGGAGTGGGGTAAATGTTCTTCCCCTACTTCTACTTTCAGGGAGGTTAATTACATTTCTCCAGTGACTTGGCCAGTGAAGCTAATCACACATTATAGTTGTTTTGTTGTTGTTTTCAAATATTAAATAGATTAATCTCTTAACTCTGAATATGGAATAAACCACTTTTTATGTTTTATTTCAGATCAACATAGACTTTCAAACCAAAACTCTGATTGCCCAAAACATACAAGAGGCTACAAGTGGCTGCTTTACAACTGCCCAGAAAAGGGTGTACAGCTTGATGGAGAACAACTCTTATCCCCGTTTCTTGGAGTCAGAATTCTACCAGGACTTGTGTAAAAAGCCACAGATCACCACTGAGCCCCATGCTACCTGAGATGAAAAAGGGAACCCAGAAACGAGGACATTTCATTTTTTTCCTAAGGGGAAAGGCTGTCACCTGCCAAAAAAGACTGACGTTGAATTCAGCCTGGGTGTTCAGGAAACATCACTCAGAACTATTGATTCAGAGTTGGGTAGTGAATCAGGAAGCCAGTAGCCATCTAGGAGAAGCTGGTACTGGGACAGCTTCCGTAACTGATGGAGCACAGGGAAAGCGTGGTCTAAACGTGGCGCGTCTCATGTTGGAAAAGCAGGAGCTTGAGACTGAAAGATAACTATGTAACACTATTGGTCCAGAAGCATTTACAATCAATAGGTCTGGGGTTATGTGGCCTTAGTGAGCTGGCTGTACATTTTTCCCTAAATCAGTCCTTGTTACCACACAGTGGTTTAGCTGTAGTTTCTTTAGTACTAGGTAACACGTTTACTGTGTGCAAGGGTATTGAAGTTCCTATGACTACAGATCATCAGTACTGTTGTCTCATGTAACTCTAAAACTGAAACAGTCTGTTTGAATTGTCAATTGGTGTGTGTAATAGAATGAGTGCTGTTGTGTAGAAAACGACAATGTCCATTACGAGTGCCAAAACTGTCCTGATGGCAGCTAAACTTTGAAGTGGTCTTTGAATACTTTTAATAAATTTATTTTGATAAATAATGTTATTGAATATTTGGTCCAGATGTGGGTTGGGGTGGGTTTTTCTGGTAACTGAATATGGCAGATACAAGGTGAAATACCTCCTCTCTGGTGAAGAAGAGGTGTCAGTTGATGGGCCTGTTTAGTGAGGATTGACAATCCTCGGAACTGAGAAATTACAGCTGCAGGGAAGATCTACTCCCATCTCTAATGCTTTCGTAGGTCAAAGGAGGTCAGGTCACATCTTTAGAGCCACCCTGAGATCAACCTTTCTAATATAACCTTGTAAAAATCAAGCTTGTTACTGAAAATACGGCAACATTGGCTTTAAAGCCTTTCATGAGTATTAAAGATCAGCTAAATATGAGAAGTAAAATGATGTAAGAGACAAAGCACCAGAATTATTCACATAACTAAGCTGCTCAAATGAAGAAAGAAACCAAATAAAGAGGAAAGCAGGCCTTTTTACTTCCCTTGCTTCCAAGTGCCCCCGCAGGGTAATGGTATGAGCTTCCAAGATCCACGCCTGAAACTGTTCACTTCTGTGATGGATCAGAACAAAATCAGAATTTCCCTGATTTGCCAGCCTTCATTTGGCCAATAAAGAATCTGGAGACTTCCCTGGTGGTCCAGCAGTTAAGACTCCATGCTCCCAATGTAGGGGGCCAGGGTCTGATCCCTGGTCAGGGAACTAGATGCCGCATGCCGCAACTAAAAGATCCTGCACGCGGCGATGAGATCGATCCCGAGCACCGCGACTAAGACCTGGTAAGGGGATAAATAAAAGTGGTTTATTCCATATTCATAAGTTAGCCAAATGAATATTTTTTTTTAAAAAAAGAATCTGGTTATGTTACTGCAGCTAATGATGAAGGTAAGAAGCACGCTTTTGTGGCTTAGACTTCACCTCGAAGTGTGCTCTTTCCCTGGTTGAGAGAGAGGCCTTGAATCTGTTATTTTCCAAACCAGCTACTTAGACAAGGAATCCTCTTCTCCAGCAGGCTGCTTTTTCAACCTTCTTGATGATGGTTTTCATTTTGAAATGAAAGAGGAGGGCGAACACTCGTCTTGGAAAACCTGAGCCCGTGTACTGACTTCTCACACCTTTGTGACCTTGGGAGTCCTAATCTGCCCTGGCTCCTTAATTCACACCTTCCTGCCTATCCCACTGGTTCCTGTGAGGTAGTAAGGGGCTTTAGGAAGTGTAAAGCGCTTTTTAGAACGTTTATCCTGATTTGCCAGAAGAAAACTTGACCTCCCCTGGTTTAAACTGTTTCCCTGGTGCTTGCACTGAACTTCACCTTCACCCCACTTTCTGGGACCAACGGGCACAAGCTCCATGAGAGACTTGAGCTAGTCTACTCCTGGGTCACCAGCAGCCAAAACGATACATAACAGGTGCTCCATCAAGAGTGATAGAGTAAAAATTCTGAAGGGTCACTGAAAGAGATTTCTTTGGAGAATAAATATGTCAGGTCTGCACAAGCCTCAACTTGGACAGGTTTTGGCCAACAGAGAAACCCAGGAGTCACGCCACATATCCAATTTGTCACCAAGTCCTATTTTTACTTCAAGTCTCTCTCCAGCCTGCTTTCTGTCGCCTCCCTGATCAAAGGTACCACCATCTTCCCCGGGCAACCGCAACACCCTCAATTCACCTACCCTCACTCACTTTTCCCCCCTCCAGTGTGTTCCCTGCTTTTTTTTTTTTTTTTTAACATCTTTATTGGAGTATAATTGCTTTACAATGGTATGTTAGTTTCAGCTTCACAACAAAATGAATCAGTTATATATACACATATATTCCCATATCTCTGTTCCCTGCTTTTTAACTCTAGGAAGCCTCTCCACCCAGAAACCTGATCCTGTCTCCTGTTGCTTATAAACCCCTGACAGGTTTCCCAAACAATCAGGATAAAGGCATCATCCTTAATATAGTCTAACACCTGCATGGGCTTGACCCCCTTCTTCCACTCCATCCATTCTCCACCACGTGTCCCCCAGCTCTCTCTGCCAGCCTCACCGACCTACTTCTATTCCCCCGTGGGTGCCATGCCCGCTGGTTCCATAGGACCTTTGGGCATCATAGGCCCTCTGCATAGAATGCAATTTTAGCTCTTACTCATCATTCACAGATCGGTGCAATCGTCACTTCCTCAGGGAAGCCTTCCCTGACCTCCTTACCTGGGTCAGATCCCCTTTTAGATGTTCTCATAGCACCAGCTTCTCTAATTCAGCACACCAAATAGAATTCTCATTAATTTGTATGATAATTAATAATTCTGTCTTTTCCCCCTGGATTGCAGATGTCACAGTTCAAGGACTCCATGTCTTTTTCTGCTCACTGCCTGATCCCAACACCTAGCGCCTTGATGGGCACACAATGCCAGCTGCACTAATGAATGCATGAATATTAAAAACTCTTAAATTTTGGCGAAAGTATCTACCAATGCACAAAGAACTAAGGACAAGGTTTTAAAAGCCCCATTGCCTCAAACATCTGAAAATATCTGCAGAGCTTTTTCTTGGCAAAAAAAAATACCTCTTACTAAGCATGTTCTCTATAACTTTTGACCTTTAATAGAAGGAGAAGCCAGATTAGAGTAACAAGAAGCAAGAGTTCTGACCGTTTCAGGGCTGCTAAAAGTACAGACTTCATTCAGGTGGTATTTTCCAATGTTCTTTCGTGTAGAACAAGCTGAAATAGATTTAAGTTTAGAAACCACGTACCTCCACAAATAAATATCACTTAATGTTCCCATTTGTTGGAGTTCGTACACTTAGACTCCACAGTCCACTCACTTTGCTAATATTTCATTTTCCACATATTTTAAGTTCAGAAGCATTTCAAAATGTAATTTCATACAGTCCCACTGAAAAAATTAGAATTGTGTATTATCTGTCATGTGAGCCCAGAGAGGCAATACATGAGTTTCAACGTGGTGATTTAAAATGATCGCCCCAAATTTTATAGGAAACAGGTCTTTGGTAGAGGGTTTGTTTGCCCACATTATTTGATCATTTCTGGCAGTGATTCTTACCTTGTGGGGTTGCAGAGTGACGAGGCTGTGTTTTTGTCAATGGCAAGGTTGAGGTTTGGTCTACATTTCGGCATCGGATCCAAGGAGTAGCTTGGAATTGCTTGAGGCAACAATAACAGCTCCAAAAAGCTTCTCCCGTGACCCGCTTTTAAAATCTAAAACTATATCTTTAATGTTTTCCAGACTCTCTATTATTGAAGACCATTATTTTTAAGAACTGCATAGTGTTCTGTAACATGTGCTTATTATAATTAATTCTCCTCTGTTGAACATCGTAGTTTTTCTATTCTATATGTTTTACAAACACTATGGTTAATTTCCTTAATTATGTGAGTGTATACACATTATGTACTTGTATACATATTACCTATATGTGTCTGTGTAAATGATATATGTATATTAAAATTTTTCATCTTAAAGAAAAAGAAAGGAATCACTAGAGGAGTAAGGAGTACATACTAGCCTACGGCAATAGCATTGAACAAAAGCCTGATACTACCCATTGGGGGCCCATGATTCAGCATCACCAGAGTACCTGGCAGGATAAAGGCGGGATGGGTGTAGAAGCATGGCCCAGAACCAGGTGATAGAGGACAGCCTTGAATACGAAAGGTTAGGATTTTATTCTGAGGTGATGGATACCAATCTCAAATGTACAAAATAACCTGGGCAGCAAATGAAGGATGAATTGGAGTCAAGCAGATGAATTAGGAGACTGCAGTTATAGCCCAGATGAGACATGCCATGTTGCCTAAACCAGGACGTTGTCACCAAATAATTCAATGTACTGTGTTGGCCAAAAAGTTCGTTCGGTTAGTGAATCCATTGTGCAATAAAGTTCTTGGTGAAAATGAAAAATGTGTCTTTTATTTTTACTTAAAACCAAACAAACTTTTTGGCCAACCCAATAAGTTAACAGCAAATTATACATCTATGCAGAGCACTGATCTCAACCACACAGGGGATGGTAAGACATTGGTCCTCTAGGAGGCACCAATTACGTATCTGATGAAATAATGCTCCAAAAGTAAAACATGAGGTGGGCCATGATTGGCGATTAATTATCAAAAGAGAAGTGCAAGACCCTTTAGATGGAATGAATCAAGAAACAAAGTGAAGTGGCAATTTTTAGCAGATTTAAAAAATGGGTCGATTAGCAAGGATGAAGTGGAGAGCATCAGGGTGGAGAAACAGTTTAAATAAAGGGAAAGGGGAAAGCAGGATTGCATTTTGCATCGTGCTATGCTATACAACAGCTAAATAAACAGATATTGTAGGCAGATATTTTTGATGGAGATGTATATTTGAAAACTATTGACATTTCAATGAGTTATTTTTGGCAAATATTTATGAAGAGTTTCTCCGGGCAAGGGAGATGTGAAAGAGCAGGAGAAATGGTCATCTATTGAGAAGGAAAGAAACAGAAAGGCTGGAGATTCAAAATCACAACTAAAAGCTATGCTTTATTTGCCTTAAAAACTGATTTCTGTAAGATCATCAACCAGCCTCGTCATCAAGCACACCACTGTCGTGGTCCTCTCGACCAGAGCTTGATAGCTCAGATCCCGTGTCCCGTTTCTCATTGGTTCCCTAGACTACCATCTGAACATGGACTTTCTCACACAAAATATATGAACTCTGGAATCTCCCAACTCAAGATAAACTCCTATATCTAAGGCTAAAACTTCTCCACCATGTGGCCTTTTGCTGCCCATCCAATCTCATTTCTCACCACTGACCAGAAACATTCAATGCTGGATTTTCTTACTGTTCCTGAGATATATTATTTTTCTCCTGTTATGAGATCAAATTGTTCCTCTTGCATAGAACTGCCCTTTCTTTCCCTAGATTTTATTCATTTTTCAAGGCTCAGATCAAGTTTCACCTTTATGAAATCCTGCCAAGGGAGTCTGTCTTATCTTCCAAATAAAAGGTCAATAACTGGACCATTTTGGTTTATTCTACTTAATTTTTGGAGTAACTAGTAAAGTTCTAGACATGGAAGATACTCAGTGCCCACTGATCATTGATTCAGTAATTAGCTCATTGACTGATCGATTCACAAACTCCTCAGTAAAAATGCATGCAGAGGGCTTCCCTGGTGGTGCAGTGGTTGAGAGTCCGCCTGCCGATGCAGGGGACGTGGGTTCGTGCCCCGGTCCGGGAGGATCCTACATGCCGCAGAGCAGCTGGGCCCGTGAGCCACGGCCGCTGGGCCTGCGCGTCCAGAGCCTGTGCTCTGCAACGCGAGAGGCCACAACAGTGAGAGGCCAGCATACCGCAAAAAAAAAAAAAAAGCAGAGATATAAATGATTTAAATTTGCTAAACTCATTTGCAAAACAATGTTTTTTCAGGAGTCAACATAGTTTTTCATTTTCTCTTTACGTTTTTGCCTTGCAAATTTAGAGAAAAAAAACTATTAACTGTGTGGATCTTGGATAAGATCCTAACATTAGCTTTTCTCAAATCCCAAATTAATCTGATATTTATATAGTTTAAAAAGCACACTGCCCTATATGGAAACTTCCCTTAAGTGAGGCTGTGTGTTTACTTAGCTGCTGTATATCTTAGACATGTACGGACGTCACACCAAATCAAAATAATGAAAAGGAGAAATGGGCCAAAAAAGAGAACGAGAAGAAACAATTGATATCTGCTGCTGTCTGCTCTGGGGTAAGAAGGGACCTGATTTTTTTTTTTTTTTTTTTTTTTAATGCATTTGCAACTTCCAATCTCATAGGCCTCTTGCCACTTTCACCCCAAATTACTCTTCAGTCTTTCGCTTCGGAATGCAACTACAGCTTGTCTATGACAAGTGCATTTTTAAACTACGATATTGAAAGAACTAAGAAAATGCACATATGCAGTTATGTGAGCCATGGCGTAGTCTGAGAAAGACCAGATATAAAGCTTTGGTTTGAGAAGCAGGTGGTACTTAGCAGACCTTTGCCCTGTTAACAATACAAAAACAGGAACGTTTACAGTATTAAATCTCTGTTTGGCACAAACCTGTGCCTTCTCAGAAGTGGCCGCTGAGCCTGGTAATCTAAATGTCAGGGCTTTAAGTGGTAACTCTTTCTAATTTCTTCTACCTCTGTTTTCAGATTCCAGAACTTCACAAGTCCTATAACTTTCTACAAAAGTGATGGTACGATGATTAACATTTTAAGAGCAGCTGATAACAATAATTTCTGAAATAATTTTGATCATCAGACAACTATTTTTAGGAAAAAAAAGTCAATAATTCACCCCCTACCGAAAATGTTAATAAAGTATCTCTGAACTTTGAGACATTTTTTCATCCAGAGAATGTAGAAAGAAACCAGAAACAGCATTAAACATAAAATCAGTAAAGCAGTGCTGTCCAATAAAAAAGATAATGTAATATAACATGCCACATAGGTAATTTTAAATCTTATAGCCACATTAAAATATGTAAAAAGAAACAAGTAAAATTAATTTTTTTGTTTGTTTGTTGCGGTACGCGGGCCTCTCACTGTTGTGGCCTCTCCCGCTGTGGAGCACAGGCTCCGGATGCGCAGGCTCAGCGGCCATGGCTCACGGGCCCAGCCGCTCTGCGGTACGCGGGACCCTCCCAGACCGGGGCACAAACCCGTGTCCCCTGCATCGGCAGGCGGACTTTCAACCACTGCGCCACCAGGGAAGCCCAGTAAAATTAATTTAACAATATATTTTATATAACCCTGAATATTCAGAATGTTATCAACATGTGATCCATATAACAAATTATGAAAGAAATTTTATATGTACTTTTTTCTTATTAAGTGTTCAAAATCTGGTGTATGTTTTTCACTTATAGCACATCCAGGTCCACACCAGCCACCTTCCAAGTGCTCAGCAGCCACATGTGGCTACTGGCTCCCTTATTGCAAAGCATAACAGTAAAAGCTGAGTCTGAGATGACAGATTATAAACCAGAATAAATTTACACTTTGCCTTCTCTTTTTCCAGTCCCCAAAATATACTTTGTAGCCAGCAGTTCTCAAAATCCTTTACCACCTTGCTGCTTTGGATTAGGAAACCTGCCTTCTATTTGCTGAATAAAGGCAGTCAACTAGATTGTCTGAGATCAGATCCCACCTCCAACTCTTACTGGTTGTGTCACCAAGCAGGGACATATTATGGAACCTCTTAACCTCACTGCCTCTCAGCTATATAACAGCAAGGAACAGACCCCTTTAACAGGTCTTTCTGCTCTTTTGATTTTTTTCCAAATACATGGATGGATACATGTAAAATGCTTATAACAGTGCTAGCAAATGATGTTTAATAGTAACATTATTTATTTAAGCATTTGCTACTAACACTACTTGGTATAATTTTCTAGACATGATGGAGATCAGTAAATATTGTAGACTGGAGGACCACTAGAAAATCCTGACTTGAAAGAACTAGTTTCTTAAGGGAACTGACTCCTTTGCACAGAATTAGAATTAGAATTAGAATTAGGATTAGGATGTTGCTTTCACACATTCAACAATATTCAGCCCGGTACCCACTGAGCAGCAAACAAGATACATGGTCTCTGCCATCATGGGAATTCTGTTGCAGTAGATATCCCCTCTACAGTCTTCTAGCTTACATCTATCATAGGATGATTTTGTCTGCAAAGAGTCAAAAACCCCAATCAAGCTGGCTTGCAAAATATGGAAATTCAAAGATAGGATTGACCCCAGTCATTGTGCAATCCGGGCTCCTGCTGTGACTGGCCATTGTTTCTCTAGCCCTCCTCTATACTTCTGTTTTGTCAACAGATTGGCTTCCACCATGGTCACAAAAGGGAAGAACCTAGGGGCAGGACAGGAATAAAGACGAAGACTAGAGAATGGACTTGACACAGGGAGGGGGAAGGGTAAGCTGAGACCAACTGAAAGAGTGTCATGGACATATATACACTACCCAATGTAAAATAGATAGCTAGTGGGAAGCAGCCCCATAGCACAGGGAGATCAGCTCGGTGCTTTGTGACCACCTAGAAGTGTGGGATAAAGGAAGGTGGGAGGGAGACGCAAGAGGGAGGGGATATAGGGATATATGTATATGTATAGCTGATTCACTCTGTTATACAGCAGCAACTAACACAACAGTGTAAAGCAATTATACCTCAATAAAGATGTTAAAAAAAAAAAAAAGGGTTGCCACTGGTGAGAGGAGTGATGGAGACAAGAGATCGCTCCTCCAAGTACAGTGAAAAAGGTTTCTTAAGTCTCTTTGGGTCAACCTGTAGCAGTCCAGAGAAGAAATCATGCACAGATCGGCTTAAAGTTGGGCTTTTTTTGTTTTTGTTTTTTGCGGTACGCGGGCCTCTCACCGTTGTGGCCTCTCCCGTTGTGGAACACAGGTTCCAGATGCGCAGGCTCAGCGGCCATGGCTCACGGGCCCAGCCGCTCCGCGGCATGTGGGATCCTCCCAGACCAGGGCACGAACCCGTGTCCCCTGCATCGGCAGGCAGACTCTCAACCACTGCGCCACCAGGGAAGCCCAAGGTTGGGCTTTTAAAGGATCCTTGGCAAAGCTGTGGAATCATCACCAGGATCCAATGCCACTCGGTCCAGGAGAGGGATCATGCCTAGGGTTGAGGTGGGTTGCTGAAGGAAAGTAGGGTTTTGTTAGTAAGGAGGAAATGAAACTGTATGGGCGATCAACAATGTCTATCACACACTCTGCTAAAAAGGAACTGATATTTGTGTGATTGTTCTAAAGCCACTGCAGAGGCAGTCCATGACTCAATAGGGACTTGGGGAGAATACCAGAAATTGGGCCATCATAAAGTGAAATTTAGAACACACATGATTTTTATCCCGACTGCATGGACTATTGTCTTTATCAGTTCAAACATGACTGGAAAGCATTAAATGAGCAAATAAACATAAAACAAGGAATATATTTAGAAATTTGATTTGCAGCTCCACTGCTTACAACACTACTTTCCAGTGTATTGCCTGTTCTCTTGGAATTAGAGTTTTCCCTTTCCAACTCACCCTACATACTGAGTCAGATTACTTTTCATAAACACCAACTTTACCATATACTGTGTTTCATTCAGTTTCATTGCTCTCCTATTTCCAAAGTACCATAGGAAGAGCACTGGATTGGAAGTCAACAGAATGAGATTTCTGATCGTAACAGCATTAACCATTTAGTTACCTGTCTAGGTCACCCATCACCTCTCAGCACCCCAGGCACTTCATCTTCTTTTTTTTTTTTAAGATTTTTGTTTTGATGTGGACCATATGTTTTTAAGTCTTTATTGAATTTGTTACAATACTGCTTCTGTTTTGGTTTTTTGGCCCCAAGGCATGTGGGATCTTAGTTCCCCGACTAGGGCTCGAACCCGCAACCCCTGCGTTGGAAGGCGAAGTCTTAACCACTGGACCGCCAGGGAAGTCCCTCCAGCCACTTCATGTTTAAGGGAGTTGATTGGATCGTGAAATCTCTTCTAACTCTAAAATCCTGCTTGGCTTTGCATCTTCTCTGCAATCTGCCTCTCCACTAACAACCTTAATTTTCCCCCAAACAATCTACCATAAAATCACTGCTTTAATCTCTCTGCTTGCCTCCTTAACCCCATTAACAAAGCCACCATCATTTCACTTGTGTTGACCTGCCTGAATAGGTTCCCTACTCCCTTTATCCTACCCATATCCCATAGATGCTTCAAGACTTAACTCACATTCCCATGGCACACCAGTTTATTAATCTCTGCATCTAATCTCTCATTCAGCAAATACTTGTTGAGTGCATACTCTGTGCAAAGCACTGAGGACACCTCGTTGAAGAAGAGAGACAGGTTTCCTGCCCCTGGAACTTACATTCCACTGGGGTCAATAGATAATGAACAAGTAAACAAACAAGTTAATTCTAGATTATGGCAAATGCTTACCTAAAAAAAAAAATTAAGCTAAGTGGTGAGATAGGGAGAAAACTGGGTGGTCTGGGAAGGCACACTTTAGCTGTGCAGTATTGTCAGATGTTCCGTGAATTTGTATTCACCAACTGAGGAACTAAACAAAAGCCTGGTTCTGCTTTGCAATAACAAATCCTCTTTGAATAAACTAGACATAAAACTTGTTTTAGCTAAGCCATAGCTTTCTATTAATTCCAAAATAATTTTTATCCGTAAGAAAAAGAATGTTTTCACCAACATATTACATTCAGTGTTTTTATATTCTAAAATATAACAACCCCTTGAGGTATTTCTCAAATCAGTAAAGATACCTGGTTTAATCTAAAGTTTTTGCTACTGTTATTAGTTTGATACTCCAGGCTAATGTTTCTAGAGAGCTCCTGACCTTCTGATTATTTGTTATGGTTTATTTCCTCAGGTAGCAACCTGCTTCTCTTCCTAGTATACTATCATGTTACTGACTTTATCACATACTTTATTCCCTGGGATAAAAACCTGTCACTATATATACTTTTTATGAAAGTTAGAAACCTCAACCATTCACATTACTGAGTTACTAAACCTCAGAGATTCTCCTCACAGCTCTACTCCTTAAATTTACAATGTGAAGACATCAATAAAACTGGAAAATAAAATAAAATAAAAATAAAATAGTGGAGAAAGAATTTGCATGAAGACAACCAACAACAATAGTATTCTAAGTAATTTACATGAAGACAGTATACCTTTGGGCAGGTCCTCACCACCTCTCACCTGGATTCTTCACTACAACTTTCTACTGAAAGTTCTCCCATCTCCAGCCTGGACATGCTCAGTTCATCCTAAGAAAGGAGTGGAAAGGTTGTGGAGCAGAAAGAATAATCAGATTCCAGTTGTCATCTTGATTCCACCACTGTAATTGTTGTTCAGTCTTTGGCTTAGTACTCAACCTCTCTCAGACTGTTTTCTTACTTGTAAATTGTACCAACCTCATACATGGTTTTAAGAAATCTAAGAAACACTGCATGCACTGTACTTACCACTGTCCAGGCACTTAGTAGCCACCCACGTTTATTAATTCCCTTTCCCTTCCTAAAAATCAAATGAGATCACTTCATTTCTTCACCTAGGAAGATCTGTTCACAACCCCATAGGACTTACATTCAGCTCCAAATCTACCGGCAGGCTCCTCTCATTCTGATTCAATTACTTTTCCAGCTTACTTTCATAGTTTTTTAAAATTATTCTCTTCACTCTCCACTAGGGCACCCTGGCCTGCCACCAAAGCAGACATCTCTACATCCCTTGAGAGGAAAAGCTTCTCTGGAGCTCCACGCCCTAGGCCTCAGCATGTATTGTTTTCTTGCCTGAAATGCCCTTCTTTCCTCCTTATGGACACTGAGATTTCCTTACTCCTTCTTGAAATCCTCGACAAAAATTTGCTTCCTTTAAAACTTCATGGACAAACCCCTAGGCAGAAAAAATACTTCTTTTTTCTGATCACACACATTATTTTGTTCACGCCTTCATTATAGCATTTTTTTTTTTTTTTCGGTACGCGGGCCTCTCACCTCTGTGGCCTCCCCCATTGCGGAGCACAGGCTCCAGACGCGCAGGCTCAGCGGCCATGGCTTACAGGCCCAGCCACTCCGCGGCATGTGGGATCTTCCCAGACCGGGGCACGAACCCGCGTCCCCTGCATCTGCAGGCGGACTCTCAACCACTGCGCCACCAGGGAAGCCCCATTATAGCATTTTTATTGAGATAATATCTATCCCACAACATTAATCTCTTCCCTTGTGCACTTGCTTGTAGAAGCATTTCCCTGTCAATCAAAAGCATTCTCATTGCTTGGGCAAGACGTGGAACTGTTTCTCAGGAAGAAAGAGAACTCAACCTTGTTCGGTGTCCAGTTTGTTTCTTTGTTTATTATTTTTTTTTAACACTTCACATATGATCTAGAGCAGAGGTTCTGAACCTGTCCACAGACCTTTTGGGGGTTTGTGCCCTTGGATAGGAGGGAATTACATCTTCATTTTCACTAACCCCAGGCTAAATTTAGCATTTCCTTCCATTGTGAATCTAGCAATAAACCACAACAGTAGTAGCGAGACATGAGACTCCGTCACAAATAGAAAGCACAGATATTTTTACGTCACATTACAGTTGTTGAAGATATTTTGAAATCTTATTTACTATCATTATTACTTCCAAATCTCAAGAGTCATTAGACCCGCCAGTAGATCTTGTTTAAAGTGTTCATGAAGAAGTACACGTATTACTCTATCATAGTTTATTTTAAGTAAATATTTTCTTTTGAGATATTGTAGATTCACGTACAGTTGTAAGAAACAATACAGAGAGATCCTGTGTACTCTCTACTCATTTTCCCCCAATAGTAACATCTTGCAAAACTACAGTAAAATATCACGACTGGTATATTGACATGGATAGTTCAAGATATAGAATATATTTCCGTCACCACAAGGATTCCTTGCCTTGTCTTCTTTATAATCATACATACATTTCTCCCACCCCACCCTATCCTAAACCCCTGAAAACCACAACCTCCTATCCATTTCTGAAATTTTGTCGTTTCTAGAATGTCATACAAATGGAATCTTACGGTATGCAAACTTTAGGGACTGGCTTTCCCACCAGCGTCACACTATGGATATTCATCCAAGTTGGTGTGTGTATCAGTGAGTTATTCTTTTTATGCTGAGTCCTATTCCATAGTGTGAGTGTAGCATCATCTGTTTAACCATTTACCCGCCGAAATCCACCTGGATTGCCTCCAGTTTGGGCTCTTATAAACAAAACTGCTGCAAACATTCATGTACAGGTTGTTGTGTCAACTCACGTTTTCATTTCTCTGGGATAACAAGAGTGCAATTGCTGGGTTATACATGTTTAGTTTTGTAAGAAAACTGCCAAACTGTTTTTCAGTGGCTGTATCATTTCACATTTTCACCAGCAATGTATGTATGAGTAATGTAGTTTTCTCCCATTCTCACAAACATTTTGAGTTAAAATAGTTTTTTATTTTAGCCAGCCTAGTAGGTGTGTAGTGATATTGATTAGGGTTTTAATTTGCATTTCCCTAAAGGCTAATGATGTTGAACATCTTTTCAAGAGCTTACTTGTCGGAATATCCTCTTCGGTGAAATGTCTGTTCATGTCTTTTTCCATATCATCTTTTGCCTTTTCTGTTTAGGTTATTTATTTTACTGTGAAAGCTGAAACAGAATGTCTAACATCTGACTTTTAATATCAAACCCTCTTTTACCACTTATGTTTTGAATTGGTTATGGGATGCCTACCTTACTTCCTCTTGCTTTTATAAGATAAGAACTAGAAGTAGGTCTAATGGTGGAAAGTGGTCTCAGTTTTCCTTCATCAGAGAATGTCTTGATTTCCCTTTCATTCCTGAAGGGCATTTGCACTGGATACAGAATTTTGTGTTCATGGTTCTTTTCTTTCAGCACTTAAAAAATGATATGCCTTCTAGCCTCCATGGTTTCTGATAAGTCTGCTGTCATTCAGATTGTTTTCCCCCTATAGGTAAGGTCATTTCTCTCACTACTTACAAGATTTTTTCCTTTTGTTTTATCCCCCCTTTTTTATTGAGTTAAATTAGTTACAGTATTATATTAGTTTCAGGTGTACAACATAGGATAATTTTGTACACTATGAAATAATCACCATAGTAAGACCACTTACCATCTGTTGCCATACAAAGTTGTTACAGTATTATTGACTACATTCTCTATGTGTACGTGACATCCTGTGATTTATTTATTTTATAACTGAAAGTTTGTAACTCTTAATCCCCTTCACCTGTTTCATCTGTCCCTCCCCTACCCCCACCTGGCAACCACCAGTTTGTTCTCTGTATCTATGAGTCTGTTTCTGTTTTGTTTGTTCCTTTGTTTTGTTTTTCAGTTTCCACATATAAGCGAAATACAATATTTGTTTTTCTCTGTCTGACATTTCACTTAGGATAAGGTCCATCCATGTTATCTCAAATGACAAGGTTTCATTTTTTAATGGCTAAATGATATTCCATATATAATGAAATATGTATATATATACCACATCTTCTTTATCCATTCATCTATCAATGGACACTTAGGTTGCTTCCATATCTTAGCTATTGTTAATAATGCTGCAGTGAACATTGGGGTGCATATGGTTTTTGAATTACTGTTTTCTTTTTCTTTGCATAAATATCCCAAAGTGGAATAACTGGATCATATGGTAGTTCCATTTTTAGTTTTTTTAAGAAATCTCCATTTCAGTTTTAGAAGTTTGACTTTGATATGCTTTGATGTGTATTTCTACAGATTTATCCTTTTTGTGACCCACTCAGTTTCTTGAATATGTAGGTTTAGCTCTCTTGTCAAACTGGGAAGTTTTCAGCCATTTCCTTTCAGCCCCACCCTTTCTCCTCTCTTTTCAGGGCTCTGATGACACAGATGTTAGCTTTTTTATTACAGTCCCACAGGTACCTGAGGCTCTGTTTGTTTTTTTGTTTGTTTGTTTTTCCTCAGTCTATTTTCTCTCTTTTTCTCAGATTAAGTAATTCCTATTTTATCTTCAAGTTCACTGTATTGTTGCCTCTGTCTTATCCACTCTGCTATTGGGCCCATTCGTTGACTGTTTTCATTTAGTTTATTGAATGTTTCAGTTCTAATTTTTCCATTTGGTTCTTCTTTATGTCCTCTATTTCTTTGCTGAAACTTTTTATTTTTCATGTGTTTTACATGTGCTCATAATTGCTTATTGAAGGGTTTTTATGATGGCTTTAAACTCTTTCTCAGGTCATTTTAACATCTCTGTCATCTCACTGTTGGTATCAGCTGGTTATCTTCTTTCACTGAGTTGAGATTTTTCCTGGTTCTTTGCATGACAAGTGATTTCATATTAAAATCTGGACGTTTTAATTATTTTGTTATGAGACCCTGGATCTTATTTAAACCTTCTGTGTTAGTTGCCTTCATATCTCCCTACTCCAGTAGGAGAAGATAGATGCTGCCTTATTATTTCCAGGATTAGAAGTCCAAGTTTCCCACTTGGCCTCTGTTGACACCTGAGGGGGGACAGATGCTCGTTTTTACTGCTGGGGAGGGCTGAGAGTTTCAGCTCCTAACTAGATCTCCACTGAAACCTCGCTGGCTCAGAGTCTGACAAAGGTCGAAACCTAGCTCCCCATTCAGACTTTGCTGGCATGGGCATGGGTATGGCCACAGATTTGTGCGTGCGTGTGTGTGTGTGTGTGTGTGCGTGCGCGTGTTTGGTGTTTGGCTGGAATAGAGTACTTATTGTTTAAAAGTTTTCTGTCTTGTTAGGCTGAATCCTTCCCTGGTCCTTTGGCTAAAGAAAGAAGGCTTTTGTTGAGACTTTCCTGTCTGCCTGCCTTGACATTTCTGGGTTACCAGCTTTTTCAGCTCCAGATCCGGGATATGTGAAGCAAAAAGACAATCTAGGAAACTCATCATATTATTATTCTTTGGGCCCTAAAGTCTCCAGCTGGTCTTCTTATTCTCTTCACTTTTCAGAGTCTTTTTATGATTGTTTCATATATAACATGCAGGGATTTTAGTTGTATTTAGTGGGAGGAATAGGGGAAAGAATATCTATTCCAACTTCCAGGAAGTGGAAGTCTCCTCTATTACTGTTTTTTAAGGTATTTTGATGACTATATTTCAATATAATTGGTTTCCTTTGCAATCCTGTATGTTTTATTTTTGGATTTATAAGCAATATTCTGAGAATCACCAGCCAGCCATAGAGGTCCACAGCACAGAAACACCACTTTAGAGAAAAATTTTAAAAGGAAAACCTAAGGAGGCAGCACAGAATTATTTCCAAGATATGCAGTTGGCCCAGCTCCCTTCTTTAGAGCACACATTGGCTCTTCTAACTTCCGTACATCCTCTCCGACCCCACGAGTGTTATGTGGAGAAGAGAAACTACAACAAGAACTAGGATAATTACATGGAGAGGAGTAGGGAACTGCCCATCACCATGCAAGCTGTCGCTTAGCAGGTGACCCAAGCCGGCAGATCTTCCTCAGAACTCCAGAGAACACCGGCTGCCATCCTGGGAGAAGTGAAGTTAGCCATTCTCCCCATCACTTTGGGTGTAGGTTTTCCACAGGACAGCCCCTTCTTAACTGTGCAATATTGGAAATTCCCTTTTCAGTGACCTAGAATACTCACAGGCATGCCTCCCACCTGAAGGAGATGGCAGTCTTGGTCACCCTGATGGCAGGTAGAGAAGGAGAAGGAAAGACCACACACCAGGACCTGAGAGGGATTGCTCAGCCACTATCACATTACATAGAATGTCTATCCTTTCATTAGACTGTGAATTCCTCAAAAGAGATTATACATATATATTTTATATACGTATACACACACACACATATATAACATGTAATATATATTTTACATATTTAATTACCAGTATTTAGCACAGATTGAGGTGCATGGCAGATGCCTAATAAGTGTGGTTAAATGAACACATAAGCAAATCTATCCCATAGAGAAATGTCATATATAGAATTTACCAAAAGACCTCATGCTTGTATATTTTTATCTTAGTTGAGAAAACATTATTCAATTATCTAAGACAAATTTTAGTCATTTCTTGAGCTTTCATTCCTAAGTTCTTCTTATCCATCCACTACTACTCACCCAAATGTAGACAGTAAAGTGTATGCATGCTTTCTCCATTTCACAGACCATCTGGCACAGATGTCATGCATGCTCATAAATATGCTAATGAATGGCTCAAGGTTTCCAGGTCCAGTCACACCAATGCCATTCCCCTCTTCCACCTCCCCACCCCGACCCCAAGGGTCAAGGTGAACATATCCTGTGGCACCAGTCTGGATAGCAGAAATAAAATTGATTCATAGAAAATTCGAGGGATCTGCCATTGACTGATGGTAATACCTTTAGTTAACTAGAGTCTGGAAACACAAAAAGATAAAAATCTTAGGTGCAGTCTCATAAATCTTTAACCCATGTAGCTCTCCTCGACAGCAAACTCTTCTTGAAAGCAAATGACAATACAAAGAAACCATTTGCGGGAGACTGGGATTGACATATACACACTAGTATACATAAAATAGATAACTAATAAGAACCTACTGTATAGCACAGGGAACTGTACTCCATGCTCTGTAATGACCTATATGGGAAAAGAATCTAAAACACAGTGGATATATGTGTATATATAACTGACTCATTTTACTGCACAGCAGAAACTAACACAACATTGTAAATCAACTATATTCCAATAAAATATTAATTTTAAAAAAAGAAAAATGAAAACAAACTGCCCATGTATCTTGGAAATGACGTGTTATACACAAATACATTTACAAATAAAACATATTAAAAATGAAAAAAAAAAAGAAACCATTTGCATGTCTCAGTGTTAACTAGCTACCCAACCAAGTCTAAGAAATGAAACAAACATTGCCCAAGAGTTGTAAGGAAATGACTAAGGAAGAGCTGGGAAATGGTTCACAGCATCAGGAATGACAACTTGTAAAGGACGGTGATATTCTTCACTTCCTCTGTGGGCAGGGCATACACGACAGCCTACGAACGGCCATGAAACACAAACCCAGGTTGGTCTTACTAAGGTCAATAGCAAAGGAATCTTGGCAGCGAATCTGACAGCTAATACTGTGAGTGAGGCTACTGCCGAAAACAGGGAATACCCTGTCTGGAACTCTTCATCAGCGCAGTGGAAACCACTGAAAAATTAATATGCTCGGGTCTCAGAAAGAACACCTTCTGCATCACCCAGATAGATAAAGAAATTAAAAGACAAGAGTATCTTTTTAAAGGCAGGTTAATTGATCCCTTTGCTTAAGTAGAAAAGATTTGTTGTTGGAAGTAAAAACAAAACAAATATCTGAAGTAAATAAAAAGTTTTGATGAAATAAAAGACAGATTTTAGATACACTATGAGCATAGGGCAGACAAAACATGGATATTTATTTTGGAATCGATGATGTTTTAAAACTGTCTTGCCTTATTGTTGTAAAATTAGCATTACAGGGTTAGAAGTCTCAAGCTGGATAAAATCATGACAGATGTCGTGTCAAATAAATTGCCTAGATTGGTTAAACTTCCAAATGGATTGACTTCCTTTTCACGCAGGCTTATTGTGTGTGTGTGTGTGTGTGTGTGTGTGTGTGTGTGTTCACCCTGGGTCAGACTGGAAATTGGGGTAAGGAGAGGCAGCTATTCAAATCTCTTCTACAATCACTGCCTAGAGGAAAAGATGAAAACTTTGGTTGCCCATTCAACTGGTCCTTGAAATGCAACAGAAAATAGGAACAGAGAAGTTACATAAATCTAGAAGGGTTTTCTGTAAAACTCTGGAGAATTCTGAGTCATATAGTAACTGATCTCCTTACTGCATCTCAAGATTTCTGCAGGATACAGTTCTCTTTATCTTTTACTAGATTTTTATACTTTCCTGTTGCAAGTACTCCTCCTGGTTGTACTCAGTTCACAGTGGATAATCTCGTTAATCATTCATTTAAAGTAAAAAAAGCTTAATGATACCTGTGAAGAGTAGAACTGCTGGAAGTAAGAAAAACAGTAAATAATGGCACCTATCCTCTTAGTAAGTGTGGGGTACACTACAGTGTACCGTTTAGGGGTGTATTACAAGTAATTAGGCTACCAGTGCTCAATTATTATAAACAATAAATATTAGTAATTATACTGATGCTGAATAGCAATTCAGTGACTCTATTTTTAACTTAAAAATTGCTCTTGAGACTTCCCTGGTGGTCCCGTGGTTAAGAATCCATGCTTCCGGGCTTCCCTGGTGGCGCAGTGGTTGAGAGTCCGCCTGTCGATGCAGGGAACACGGGTTCATGCCCCGGTCCGGGAAGATCCCACATGCCACAGAGCAGCTGGGCCCGTGAGCCATGGCTGCTGAGCCTGTGCGTCTGGGGCCTGTGCTCCGCAACGGGAGAGGCCACAACAGTGAGAGGCCCACGTATTGCAAAAAAAAAGAATCCATGCTCCCACTGCAGGGGTGCAGGTTTGACCCCTGGTCTCAGAACTAAGATCCCACATGTCGCGACGGTGAGGCAAAATAATAATAATAATAATAATTAATATGTGAACTTAAAAATTGCTCCTGGCTCCTTGTCTTTTCTCAGGATAGCTGGGGCTCCTGCTATTCCTGCCAGTGGAAAAAAGTAATAGACATGCTTCTCCTAAGCTCTTAAAGTATGAAAAACTTAGTCCTTTGAAAACCATCAACCCAGGAAACAGACAGCTTCATGACGAAAAATAAACAAATAAATAAGCTCCAACTTCAAAAGTGGTATAAGAGCTTGCATCCATTTTGACATTTAAATGTTTTAATTCAACATTTATATTTTGGGGGAAAAATTGCTCATGAACTCAAATGACTTCAGAGATCCTAATAGAACCCCCAAACCTAGCAGTTCTTGATTATTTAGTCCCTCCTCTTCAGTGCCAACTTTATTATTTATACTGCTAAGAAGACCTTAGAATTGTATAATAACTCACAGTTTACAAAGCACTTTCACACCCACGTGAACCTTACAATAAGATAATGGGATATAGAATAGGTTTTTAATAGAAAGAGGAAGAAATCCAATCTCCTTGTTTCACAAGACAGGAAGAACTGAGGAGCTGAAATGACTTGCCAGTGTCGCTTTGCTCATTTGGAGCAGAACTCAGATGAGACTTCAGACTCAAGCTACTTCCCTCCACACCAGCTGCCTCAACTAGATTAGCCCATATTTTAAAGATTCAAACTGAGGTCCCAGGAGTTTAGGTGCCTTTTTTAAGGTTATACGGCAAATAAGTGCCCAAGTCAAAAGTAAAGCCACTTGCCAGCTGTCCTTCTCTCTTCTTCATCGATTATGGAACTTGGATTTACTATTGACGACTGTTTCCATATCATTTACATACAAGAAGAATAGATTTTCTCTAAATTTAAAAATGAAATTACTTTCCACCATTGGAGATGTAGACATACGTTTTTGCTGGGCTTCTCACTGTTGTGGCCTCTCCCATTGCGTAGTACAGGCTCCGGACGCGCAGGCTCAGTGGCCATGGCTCACGGGCCCAGCCGCTCCGTGGCATGTGGGATCTTCCCAGACCGGGGCACGAACCCGTGTGCCCTGCATCGGCAGGCAGACCCTCAACCACTGCGCCACCAGGGAAGCCCGACATATGTTTTTTTTCTCCAGGCATTTCAGAATGCACATTTGGAACCAGGTGGATAAGTCAGGCCTGAAGACTAAGACTCTGGAGTTCTCACTGTGTCTGTATAAGTCAATGCGTGAGAACAAATTAGGTCCCCCAAGAAGAGCCTGTAGTGTGGAGAGACAACAGAAGAAGGTGAGCATCTGTTAGAGGCTATCAGCATTTCAGAGACATGTGGAGATCCAGTGAAAGAGACTGAGAAGCAGTTAACAGAAATAGTAGCAGAGTCAAGAGAGAATGCTATTCGAGAAAAGAGTTTTGAAAAAAATAAGTTCGAGTCAAACAATTCAAAATGCTAGGGGACTTGAGGATTTGGGGAGGGGGAAGGGAAAGCTGTGACAAAGTGAGAGAGTGGCATGGACATATATACACTACCAAACGTGAAATAGATAGCTAGTGGGAAGCAGCCGCATAGCACAGGGAGATCAGCTCGGTGCTTTGTGACCACCTAGAGGGGTGGGATAGGGAGGGTGGGAGGGAGGGAGACACAAGAGGGAAGAGATATGGGAACATATGTATATGTATAACTGATTCACTTCGTTATAAAGCAGAAACTAACACACCATTGTAAAGCAATTATACTCCAATAAAGATGTAAAAAAAAAAAAGGAAAAAATAAATAAATAAGTAAAATCACATTAAAAAAATTAAATGCAAAAAAAAATGCTAGGGGAATGTCAAAAAAGAGGCCACTGGACCAGTGTTATTTAAAACCAGCTGGACACTCCTACACTGTTAGTGGGAATGCAAATTGGTGCAGCCACTACAGAAAACAGTATAGATTTCCTTAAAAAACTAAAACTAGAGCTACCATATGATCCAGCAATCCCACTCCTCGGCATATATCCAGAAAAGACAAACAGAAAAGATACACAATTAGAAATATGTAATTAGAAAAGATACATGCAGCCCGGTGTTCACTGCAGCACCATTTCCAATAGCCAACACATGGAAGCAACCTGTGTCCATCAACAGAGGAATGGATAAAGAAGATGTGGTTCATATATACAATGGAATATTAGTCATAAAAAGAATGAAATAATGCCATTTGCAGCAACATGGATGGAACTAGAGAATATCATACTGAATGAAGCCAAACAGAGAAAGACAAATATTGTATGATATCACCTATATGTGGAATCTAAAAAATAATACAAATAATTTTCTTTATGAAGTAGAAACAGACTCACAGACATAGAAAACAAATTTATGGTTACCCAAGGGGAAAGAGGGAGAGGGATAAATTAGGAGTGTAGGATTAACAGATACACACTACTATATATAAAATAGATAAGCAACAAGGATTTACTGTATAGCACAGGGAATTATATTCAATATCTTGTAATAACCTATAATGGAAAAGAATCTGAAAAATTATACATACATATGCACAACTGAATCACTTAGCTGTACACCTAAAACTAACACAATATTGCAAATCAACTATACCTCAGTTTTTTAAAAAGCCATTATCGACCCCCTGATAAAACCCACCTGGTTAAAGATTTTGTACTTTATTGTTAAAAAAAAAATACAGAGAATCTTTTTAGACCATTTTTGTGCAAGAGAGTAATAAGACGAGAATTGTCCTCAACAAGTCTGACTTGGCCAGTTCATGTAGGGTAGATTGAGATGAGGAGAAATTGCAAGAAAGACAGCTTACAATTATGCAGGTATGAAAAAGTGAAAATTGAAACCAGGATGATATCAGTAGGGACAGAAATTCGAAAGGAGATGCAATCAATATTTGGAAAAAGTTAAAGCAAATATATATACATTACAATTCTAGCTTTTGAGGAATTTAGTTGAGGAGAAAATAAATTCTTACGCAATGAAAATATTGGTCGATGTTACAAGTCCATATTTACTTACTAAGAGGCAATTCTCTGATACAGTAAGTGCTGATATCAGGGAAGGATTGATAAAGAAGTATGGGTACAAGCAGGTCGCTCAAGATACATTTAATTCATATAGAAGCCAGGCAACAGTTTTTTAGAGCTGAAGAGAAAATGATGGCTTAAAACTGTGTATTAACTTCTAATAAGGAGATCAGTCATTAAGTCGAGGTGGATTTAGTCATTTAAACAGGCACCTGATCAAACCAGTAATGATGACTTCTTTCCATTTCTAAAGAGAAAAATTATTTTGGGCGGCTTTATAGATGTAGTTCTCTAAATACTGTGGCTAAGAGTCCAGTTTTAAATGACCGTTTGCCAACGTTCTCTAAATAGTATTTTGCCATGTCTCCTGAAGTGCCTGTGAAGACATCAAGAGAAAAATGCGAAACACCAAAGTCTATGATTGACAGGCACTGTATTGCCAGATTCTAAGAGGAAATTCTGTTACCCCAACATCCGATGGAGCTGATTTAGGCATCACAATCTTTTGAGGACACATGGTTTACAACCTGAAAAAGAATAGAACTGTCTGCCTGAGGCTAAGGAGAGAGATTTTCCCCCAGTGCCCGCCTTTAGGCACAAAAACCAGGGGATCCAAGGGAACTGCGTTAGGGTTAGGGTTACCTGCCCTCACATACACAGGTAGAGACTGCAACTCCCTCCACCCGCTCCTTTTTGGCTTTGCAAAAAAAAGAAACCAAGGAAAAGATTGAGGGGCTGGTAGAGGAGCATGGAGTCCTGGGAGGAGAGTGCCAACAAGCGCAGCACGTAGAGGAGGTGGTGGACGAAAGAGGTGGTGGAGGAGAGAGGGACCAGTCCTGGAAGCAGTGCCCAGGGGCGAGTTGCAGCATCTGTGCATTTCCCTGCTTCCGAGAGACAGAGGACCAGGTAATAGGGATGGACCATCCGCCTCCATATATCAAAGTCTTATGTGCAGAATACCTTCAAGATGCTAGAAACGGGGCCATGAGTTTAAATGCATCAATATACCCTCAGTATGTCACCCAAGAAATGAGATTCTCACGCCCAAATATCCACACACCGTTAATGAACTCCAAGATTGAACCATTGGGTGTTCTTGGCTACTCTCCTGACTCTCTGACCTCACCTTTGTGGTCTCTTTTGCTAACTTTCAGGCTCTTCTTCTAAACCTCTTTGCCTGATAGGAATGCATCTGAGAAGAAACCCTTCTGAAAAAGACCAAGAGTTCAAGTTGACATAAATCAACAGTTGATGGTGGTTCCCCAAAATTGAATGCAGGGTTGGGCTATGTTAATAGAGGTGGAGGATATAGGATGAGGGAGGTGACAGACCAACTCTGCTGTGGACCTGTCATAGCACAAGCATCACTATAGTCCTGGACCCTGTGCTACGCAAAGAACATGTCCTCCTTGTGCTTCCAACCAAGGGTCTCTCTTTCCTCAGTCTCCCACTTTCCTGGACCATCTCCTCTCTGTTGGCATCTGGTTGGTTATGAAGGGAGTGTCTGATACAAAGGCACCTGATCAAGGAGGAGGGAATTTAGTCATAGCTGGAGTCCTGGTTAGTGTAGGAGCACAGTTGACCTTGTGGGAGGGAGGGATGCAGCACAGCTTTCTAATGATTTGGCCCAGAGGGAGTGTTCTTTTCTAAACACCACGAAAGATGTGTTTGCCAGCAGGCAGCCCTGCATTTCATGCACTCTCACGGCTCCGATTTTCATTTCTATATTGCTATCTGCCTTCAGCTCAGACAGATCTACACCCAGCTGCTATTGGACAGGAGAATGTTGGTGGGAAGCTTCTGAGAAAGTTGTACTCAATTTTGAAAGAAATATGAGAAAACGCCTTCTCCCTTTCTGCTAGATGTGAATAAAAAAGTGGGTAATCCTGATTGCAACAAGCAGCCTTCTCGTTACCACAAGAAGGACCAACATCTAGATGAAGCTGATGTGGGACTTCCCTGGCAGTACAGTGGTTAGGACTCCACGCTTCCACTGTAGGGGGCACAGGTTCAAATCCCCGATCATGGAACTAAGATACCGTAAGCCGCGCAGTGCCGGCAAAAAAAAAAAAATCTGGGTGAAGTTGATGCTATGGACCACAATGTAGAGGTGAAAAGACCACTGATCTTGGTAACATCACTTAGCTGCTAGATCAACCAACCCAGAAGACCACTCTACGTTTGAACTCCTTTTATGTCAGATAACAAAAGTCTTAACTGTCCAATCCAGTTTTAATTGGATTTTCAGTAACAAAGTCAAAAACATCCTCACCAAAACATTACGTATCAATACTGGGTATTTGATTGATTGGGGCAAGGGCTTTGCACTGAACGCTACACATTTACTGAATGGGCCCCTAAAGGGGCAGACCTATCATTTAGTCTTATTAAAAAACTAGAGCTAGAAGACCAGTAGCGATCTCTTATGATGAATATACTTCGGTGCCTCACAGGGGACGTTAGAATCCCAGCTTGAGCACCCAGTAGCTGTGTGACGCTGAGCAAGTTACTTAGATACTCTGGGACTCAATTTCTTCCCCCACAAATGGAGATAATCACCGTACCTATCTCAGAGGGTTATTGTCAGGACCAAATGAAATGATACATGCGTATTAGTTAGGATTGTTTCAGGTATGAATAGCATTTAAAAAATAACTGGCTTAAACAAGAAAGAAGTTTCCTGCGCTCTCACGTTCAAGTGTACAAAGATATGCATCTCAGGACAGGCATGGCCTTTGTATCAGAGACTCAGACTAAATCTACTTGGTTGCCTCTGCCTCAAGCTTCCCTCATGGTACACAGTTCAGTCCCCCTTCCACGCAGGACACAGGCAGAAAAGAAGGGGATGTACTTACTCTTTTTTAAAGGTTTTACTCCATTTATAGTTATTATAAAATATTGGCTATATTCCCTGTGTTGTACAATATATCCTTGTAGCTTATTTACTTTATACATAGTAGTTTGTACCTCTTAATCCCCTTCCCCTATGGTGCCCCTCCCTCCTTCCCTCTTTCCACTGGTAACCACTAGTTTGTTCTCTATATCAAACTAGTCTGCTTCTTTTTTGTTTTATTCACTAGTTTGCTGTATTTTTTAGATTCCACAGATAAGTGATATCATACAGTCTTTGTCTTCATCTGACATTTCACTAAGCATGATACTCTCCAAGTCCATTCATGTTGTTGCAAATGGCAAAATTTCATTTTTTATGGCTGAGTAATATTCCATTGTATACATGTACCACCTCTTGCTTATCCATTCATCTGTTGATGGACACCTAGGTTGCTTCCATACCCTGGCAATTGTAAATTATGCTGCTGTGAACATTGGGGGGCATGTATCTTTTCAAACTAGGGTTTTTGTTTTCTTCGGATATATATTCTCAGAAGTGGAATCGCTGGGTCATTGTTAGTTCTATTTTTAGTTTTTTGAGGAACCTCCATACTGTTCTCCATAGTGACTGCACCAATTTACATTCCCACCAACAGTGCAGGAGGGTTCCCTTTTCTCCACACCCTGTCCAGCATTTGTTATCTGCAGTCTGTTTGATGATGGCCATTCTGACAGGTGTGAGGCTCCTACTCTTTAGGACATTTCCTGGAAGCAGCACACACCACTTCTGCATGTGGGCTGAGCTAAAAATCAAGGGGTTTGGTATGGGAAATGGGGAGAAAGCATCCAACATCCTCTGCCACAACCTGTGAGGTAAGAACAGCAGCATCAGTGCATGGCAGTTATTCTTATTAGAAATCTCTGCTGCTCGAAGTCCTGCCCTATGAAACAACATGGATGAACCTGGAGCACATCCTGCTAGGCGAAGTGAGCCAGACACAGAAGGACAAATACCGCATGATTCCACTTACATGAGAAATCAAAAACAGTCAGACTCCGGAGCCTGTGCTCCGCAACGGGAGAGGCCACAGCAGTGAGAGGCCCGCGTACCGCAAAAGAAAGAAAGAAAGAAAGAAAACAGTCAGACTCATAGAAGTAGAGGTAGAAGGGTGCCTGCCAGCGGCTGGGGAAGGGACATGGGGAGTTGCTCTCCAATGGGTCTAAAGTTTCAGTTACATAAGCTCTAGAAATCTGCTATATAACACACACTTAAAAATTTAAGAGAGTAGATCTCATATTAAGCGTTCTTACCCCAATTTTAAAAAATTCTCCTCTTTATCACAAGAGCAGGTCCTCTCCCAAGCCCCCACTCCCAGCTTCACTTCCATCCAAATCCCACCCAATCTCTTAGGCCCACTGGGGGTCTATTTAAACTACAAGTTATTGAGATCCCACACTGTATAGGCACAAGACAAGCAGAAATAAAGATACAATTCCCACTCTCAAGTATCTCACTGTAAAGCAGGAGAAGTTACTGCCAAGTTGCCACATGTGAAGCTGTGCCTGGCTCACAAGAAGTGCTCAGTGAGTCTCTGCAATCCTTACTCTTGTGCCTAAGGGCCTAGATAATGGGGTCAGGAGGACTTGAGCTTGAACTCCTGCTCTACCACTTACTGTGTGACCTTGGGCAAGCCGCTAAACCTCTCTGTGCAGTTGCCTTGTTTTCATTCTTTGACAGCTGCATCCAGCATTTCATGTATTACAGGAAAGAACACTGCATCATAAAATTCTTTTCTAAACTTGAAACAGCCTCAAGTCTTATAGATCACAGCACTCTAAGAAGCTATTGTCTAGAATGTGACTTCTAAATGTCCCTCTATGAAAAAGGAAAGTGATTATTTTTCTCTAAATTCCGTCATGGTGTCTGACAAACAGGTTTTAAACCAGCTCTTTTAACCAGTCATACTAACAGCACGTCTTGTCAAGCATTTGAGTTTCCAATATACCAGAACAATCCTGTGACAAAGGAACAAACAGTCTAGAAAACACATAAAACATCTTTGTCCAAATTTACTCATCTTCCAAGTAAAGATAACACTTGTCATCATGTATCTTGGAAATCTAAAAAATAGCTTTTACAGGAAACGTCAGATCTCCAAAACATGAAATAGAGAAGTTGGTAAATGGATCATTTAGGCTTGTTTATCTACAAGATTTCTGGTAGTTGAAGTTAAGGATGAATAAAGATTTGGCTGGATGGGTTCACAGTCAATATATTGGTTTTATCATGAGAAGCTTAAAGATAGATGGATATTTCCAGTGAAAAATATTCCCTAGGTTTGCTAGAATAAAAAACAAAGGGAGAGGGAGGGAGAAGGAGAAGTTAAAGGAGGAAGAAAAGGGAAAGGAATTTTAACTTGTCTATGTTTACAGGAAATGAGAGTTCTGGGAACCTCCAGAGAGGAATGAGCGTCCAGTGCTTGGTGCTGACAAAAGAATGCACAATTCACTCTCTCAGAGATAGCCTCACTGGATAGGAAGACAAGCTCAGTCACAGAGTATCTGATCACTTTCTAGAGGGACAGTCTGATTTTAAGTTATCAAAAATGTTTATCATCCCTTTCTACAACAAATGACTCTCTAAGTCAAAGACCACCATTGAACAGTTTGTGGAGCAAGTGGTCTGCTTCAGGGGGTGCAATTTTATCTACAACATGTCTTGCCAGAAGGTTTCCGAATCCTCACTCAAAGCCTAAAAACCTAAAACTGTGAGTTGACAGTATTCACAAAAAATAGTGTTCTCGAAACTAAAGCTTCTGCGGTTTCTCTAAATAAGTACATAACACTATCTTAGGAGATGCCCAATCCAAAGAGCACATCTCCTGTTCTCTTGCTCATCTGTCACATTCTGTTCCTCAGCGGTTACTGTGGCCCATCCAAACGGAGTCTCACTGTGACAGCCAAGCGAGAGCAATGCTATCAGATCAACATTTCCCAAAGAACAGCCCAGAGGCGACTCAGTTTATAGATCCAGAGTCTACAGATTAGGAGGTTTCTCAGGCTCCAAGATGTTAGCAAAAGAAGTGAAGACCTGGGGGAAATGTTCTCAGTGCCTTACTGCTGGTTATGATGCTTTGGTTTAGAAGTAGCAAATCTGACTCAAATGATTCAACCAAACTGAAGAAAGAGGGAAAGAAGGAAATGTGCAGACTCAGTGTTGTGTTCGGTCGTGATCTGATCAAGAGGCCACCCTGGATCTGCTTCTCTGTGCCACCTTGTCCTCTGCCTGACTTCCTTCATCACGGGAAGATCTGCAGGAATTCCAGACTTCATGTTCTCCCGCCACAATGTCTAGAGGAAGTGGCAACATCTCCATCACTCTCCCACGTGTGAGTGGGGGTGTTTGTCCTAGAATCTCCTCACCCATCCACTTACGTGTGCTGGGGGGAAGGGGGGTGTTCACAAGCCCCCTCTGAAACTGACCACTGTGACAAAAGCAAGGGCTTAGCCGATTGGCAGTGAGGGCTCTTCCCTGGGCCTGAGGGTAAGGCCAGCCCTACCTACTTCACCCACCATAATCATTAAGAATGTTAAAATAAAAACTCCCCCGAAGAAATATCTAGATGCTGGTAGAAAAGGGGAAGGTGGGTGGAGTCATGAAAGAATTTTGAGGAGGTAAACAGTAGATGTTTACTACAATTATTTAGGATTCTTCTTTTTTAAACTACAGAAACCAATTCTAACTAACCTAAGTAGAAAATGGAACTAACTGTATTATAAAAATCCCCCCAAATCTCTTAGGTTTAAAGGCACAAATGCTACTGGACTTCTGGAAGGGTCAGGAATGGAGGGTACAAAATCACTGGAATTTTCTCTCCATCTTTGATTTGTCCTCCGTGTATGTATGGTTTCTTCTCTGGGTGTGGACTGGTTTCCTTTGTTCTAATGTCCACATGGTGGGTAAGATTTCCACTGGCTCCTGACTAGACATGAGGCCCAGTTCCCAGAGAAAATGCTCTGGGTCTCAGTTTTAGTATTCTAGGAAAGAGATTCTAATAGTTTGTATCAGGTGACTCCCTGGTCATGAGATGGAGTTCCATTTTATGAAAGGACTCCCAAAGATCCACTTTGGTGACTTTATGAATGGCAGGACCATAGTGGCAGTTCCCAGGGAGGGGATGGCTGAGAAAACCCTCCAGTAAGTATTCAGTGTGTACCTACGACAATATGTTTTGCATGATATTGGCCACCTGAAACATTTAGAGCAGTGGTCCCCAAGCTTTTTGGCACCAGGGACCAGTTTTGTGGAAGACAATTTTTCCACGGACCGGGGGTGGGGGAATGGTTTAGGGATGATTCAAGCGCATTACGTTTATTGTGCACTTTATTTCTATTATTATTACATTGTGATATATAATGAAATAATTATACAACTCACCATAATGCAGACAGGAGGCGGAGCACAGTTAGTAATGTGAGCGATGGGGAACGGCTATAAATACAGATGAAACTTCACTCACTCACCCACGGCTCACCTCCTGCTGTGCGGCCTGGTTACTAACAGGCCATGGACTGGTACTAGTTCGTGGCCCGGGGGTTGGGGACCCCTGATTTAGAGTATAAACTTTGTCCTAAAAGTGAAAATGTATATAAAAAGAAGCAAACTATCAAACCTGGGACTTCAAAGAAAGAAGCAAGAGAAAGCTCTTATTCCTCCCCATCATTTGGCTGAAATCCTCCTGAGCATCTCTGTGCTCCAGAAACACTTGATACTGGTACCCATGAGCACACCTGACTCCATTATCACAGTTATTTCCATGGGTGTTTCCCTGAGAACACAGCATCCTTTTAGAGTTGGAGAGAGTTTTCAATTCACTGTATCCAACAACCATTGTAGTACCTATCTCAGAGCTAAAACTCATTCCTATTCACGCAACAGGTGGGTTAATGATGATAAGTCTGAGATTATCTCATTCCTTCATTCATTAAGCATTTGAATACATGCTTTCTTTGAAGAACTATTTGAGGAATTACAGAAAAAGTTAAACATTGTATACCTTGCTTCTCCCACCATGACCTGTACATACATGAAAAGAAGTTCGAAATGTACTTAAATGAAAAAGCAACCTATGCTCCCTTAATAAGCGTTTTCTTATTCTGTCTCAAAGTATTTAGTTGACTATTGTTAATTTAAGGTTGTCTTTTGTTATGAAACTCTATAAAAAGGAGCTTAATACCATGTACTTGGAATAGAATAGGACTTGATAAATACTTGATAGTGAATGAATGTTGACACTAATCTTACCTTACAAAATGCTTCCCAACATTTTTCACATCATGGCATATCTAAAAAATTATGGGTCTTTGGTCAAGACCATGAGGTAGGCTCCATGAGGCCACTCCAGGTCCAAGGTAATTAGGGATGTATGGTTTTAACAACCCCAGGAAAGAACTGCAGTGATCAATATCTTAGCACTTCTTCATATGACAGCCAACAGGAAGAGTAAATGAAGCATGGTCTGAATTTTTCATCCTAGATGACTCAACACCTTTTAGGCTGAGTGACACTTGCAGAGAGCTTTCTGTTTTAAAATCATCTTTTAGGTAAGTCATTTTTAGCATTACTGTCTACATCAGTATTTCTTTACAATGAGGGATTGGGATTCCCAGCAGAACTGTGGGGAAAATTGATCTGGAGTGATGCTTCCTAGTATCTCAGCTCCCAAAGCACCAACTATTAGAGGTTTGGATTTCTAGCTGATGAAATAATACGTGCTTTTCTTCTCTCCATCTCTTTTCCTCCTCTATTTTCAGGAGTTAGCCTAGCTGCAAAATCTGGGAATGTTGAATTAGATTTCCCAGTGGGCAGAGACAATACACAAAACCACTTAATGACATTTTCAAACACCAGAACCGTATATTCTTTTGCCTATAAAACTTGTCTTCCAGGATGATTCACAGACACTCCCAAACTTAGCTCATTCCCAGCCCCTCCTCTTACAGACATTTGCTCTCTCCTCTCCAGGGCCCCCTATTCTCCTCCTTCTCTTGCCTATTCCTGTGTCTCCACCTACAGTCACCCAGGCCCGAGTCTCATAGTTGCCATGAGTCTCTCCCTCCCATCCCCTTGCCTCCTTTAGCAAAACAGCCACTTACTTAGTCTTAGCATTTTACCAGATAAGCTTCCTCAAATTGTTTTCCCTCCACCCTCATCTTTTCTTCCTGGAGTCTTTTCAAAATTCCCCTGCCTTCATTCCCACCACCTTGACTCAATTCCCACTACTCTAGCTACAGTGAGCTTTCAAAATATAGGAAAACACAGAAGGCCCCACATAGCCAAAGCAATCCTGAGAAAGAAAACCAGAGCTGGAGAATTCAGGCGCCCTGACTTCGGACTATATGACAAAGCTACAGACATCAAAACAGTATAGTACTGGCACAAAAACAGAGATATAGATCAATGGAACAAGATAGAAAGCCCAGAAATAAACCCACACACCTATGGTCACCTAATCTATGACAAAGGAGGCAAGAATATACAATGGAGAAAAGACAGTCTCTTCAGTAAGTGGTTCTGGGAAAACTGGACAGCTATATGTAAAAGAATGAAATTAGAACACTCCCTAACACCCTACACAAAAATAAACCCAAAATGGATTAAAGACCTAAATGTAAGGCCAGATACTATAAAACTCTTAGGGGAAAACATAGGCAGAATACTCTCTGACATAAATTGCAGCAGGATCTTTTTTGATCCACCTCCTAGAGTAATGAAAATAAAAATAAGAATAAACAAATGGGACCTAATTAAACTTAAAAGCTTTTGCATAGCAAAGTAAATCATAAACAAAACAAAAAGACAACCTATATAATGGGAGAAAATATTTTCAAATGAAGCAAATGACAAGAAATTAATCTCCAAAATATACAAAGAGCTCATGCAGCTCAATATCAAAAAAACAAACAACCCAATCAAAAAATGGGCAGAAGATCTAAATAGACATTTCTGCAAAGAAGACATACAGATGGCCAAAAAGCACATGAAAAGATGCACAACATCACTAATTATTAGAGAAATGCAAATCAAAACTACAACAAGGTATCACTTCACACAAGTCAGAATGGCCATCAGCAAAAAAATCTACAGACAATAAATGCTGGAGAGGGTGTGGAGAAAAGAGAACCCTCCTACACTGTTGGTGGGAATGTAAATTGGTACAACAACTATGGAGAACAGTACGGAGGTTCCTTAAGCAACTAAAAATAGAGCTACTAAAATTGCTCGAGTAGGATCCAGCAATCCCACTCCTGGGCATATATCCAGAGGAAACCATAATTCGAAAAGATACATGCACCCCAATGTTCATTACAACACTATTTACAATAGCCAGGACATGGAAGCAATGTAAATATCCATCAACAGAGGAAAGGATAAAGCAGATGGGGTACATATATACAAGGGAATATTACTCAGCCATAAAAAAGAACAAAGTGATGCCATCTGCAGAAACATGGATGGACCTAGAGACTGTCACACTGAGTGAAGTAAGTCAACAGAGAAAGACAAGTATCATGTGACATCACTTATATGTGGAATCTTAAAAAATGGTATAGACATCGGGTGTGGAGTCAAGACGGCAGATAAGGAGGATGCAGAATTCGCGTCTCCTCACAAATAGGGCACCTACCAGGCATCGGTGGGGGACCATGGACACCTAAGGGGACCAGAGGAACCCCCAGCAACCAGGTAGGATGTGGGGCATAGGGGGAGTGAAGGGGGAGGAGAAGTGGAGGTGGGACGGGACTGGTTACCCTGAGGGGCTGCTGGAGGAGGGGAAGGGATCCCATACCCGAAGGGGGAAATTGGGGAACCATTGGGAGGGCAGAGGATGACAAGGGAGTATGGCCAGGTTTCCCCTGCCCACTTGGGCCCCCAGGAACCTGCTAAGATCCCAGGCCTGATCCTCTGCCCACCTAGGCCCCCTCTAGCCGCACGGGTCCTGAGGGAATGGGAGCGAGGGAAGGGGGAGCAAAAGTAAAGGCTGGACCTCCAGGACTGGCACCAGAGAGGTGGCTGGGGGAGGAGAGGAGTTCCTACACCCAGAGAGACCCACCCACGGTTAGGGGTCCAGCAGGGACAGGGGCGACCCTGGGGGAGACAGTGGGGGGCGGGCGTGGAGGAATGGAAGGGAATGGGGCCAGTGCTTTCCCTGTCCATTTAGGCACCAGGGAGCCTGGTGGGCTCCCAGGCCTAATCCTCTGCCCTCGGAGCCTCCCTCCTGCTGTGCAGAACCAAATCCCCATCCCTACACCCCCACCCAGGGCCCTACCTCTCCACTCGGAGACCCCCTCTGAGACCCCCTCCAGTGTGCTGGGCCTAAACCCCTCCCACACACCCTCATCAGGGCCACACCTCCAAACTCGGGAACTCCACACTCCAGAGGCCCTCCTTTCCACTTGCTGCCTCTCTCCTTCAGTGCAGGTCCTAAGCAGAGGCCCCACCCACGCTTGAAGTCACCCCACCTAGGCCCCGCCCCCAACACCTTTTCCAACAGCATGGGTCCTGAGTCTAGGCCCTGCCCCACAAAGATCACCCTCACACCTGCCTAGGTTCCACCTGACCCTAAGCCCCACCCCTGCCTAAGTTCCACCCCCGCCTAAGCTCCACCCCCATAGTCAAGGTTTTTTTTTTCTTCTTCTTCTGTTCTCTTTTAAATTGGGGTTCTGCTTTACTTTGTTGATTCACTGTTGTTGATTCATTTATATTTTTATTTCTCTAATAAATATTTTATTTCTCTAATTTTATTTTATTCATTACACTGTTATTGTTCTCTCCTTTTGGCTCATTCCCCCCCAGCCCCCCCCCTTTCCTTCCTTTTTCTGTTGTGGTTTTATTTTACTTGTTGCAGTTGTTTCAATTATATTTTTACTTTTCCTAATGTATTTTTTACCTTTGTAATTTTATTTTGTTTTTATTCTTCGATATTTTACTGCTCCTTTTTTTCTTTTTCTGTTTTGTTTTGTTTTGTTTTTTGCTGTGCCACACAGCTTGTGGGATCATGCATCACAGGCTGGAAGTCAGCCCAAGCTCCTGTGGTGGGAGCTCCGAATCCAAACCACTGGAATAACAGAGAACCACAGACCCCAGTGAGACCTCCCAGACATCCTAATCTCAGCACCAACACCTGGCTCTATCCAACTGCTTGCAAACTCCAGTGCTGGACGCCTCAGGCCAAACAAACAGTAAGACTGGAATACAGCACCACCCATCAAAAAAAAAAAAAAAAAAGAAACTGAAATGACAAAAAAATATGTTACAGACAAAGGAGCAAGGTAAAAAACTAAAAGACCAAATAAAAGAAGACAAAATAGGCAACATACCTGAAAAAGAATTCAGAGTAATGGTAGTAAAGATGATCCAAAATCTCAGAAATAGAATGGAGAAAATAGAAGAAACATTTAACAAGGATCTAGAAAAACTAAAGAGCAAACAAACAGTGATGAACAACACAATAACTGAATTTAAAAAGATTCTAGAAGGAATCAATAGCAGAATAACTGAGGCAGAAGAAAGGATAAGTGACCTAGAAGATGAAAAGGTGGAAATAACTGCCAAGGAGCAGAATAAAGAAAGAAGAATGAAAAGAATTGAGGACAGTCTCAGAGACCTCTGGGACAACATTAAATGCACCAACATTCGAATTATAAGGGGTCCCAGAAGAAGAGAAAAAGTATGAGTCTGAGAAAATATTTGAAGAGATTATAGTTGAACACTTCCCTAACATGGGAAAGGAAATAGTCAGTGAAGTTTAGGAAGCCCAGACAGTCCCATACATGATAAATCCAAGGAGAAACACACCAAGACACATGTTAATCAAACTGTCAAAAATTAAATACAAAGAAAACATATTAAAACCAGCAAGGGAAAAGCAACAAATAACATACAATGGAATCCCCATAAGGTTAACAGCTAACCTTTCAGCAGAAACTATGCAAGCCAGAAGGGACTGGCAGGACATATTGAAAGTGACAAAAGGGAAAAAACCTACAACCAAGATTACTCTACCCAGCAAGGATCTCATTCAGCTTCGACGGAGAAATCAAAATCTTTACAGACAAGCAAAAGTTAAAAGAACTCAGCACCACCAAACCAGCTTCACAAAAATGCTAAAGGAAATTCTCTCAGCAGGAAACACAAAAGAAGGAAAAGACCTACAATAACAAACCCAAAACAATTAAGAAAATGGTAATAGGAACATACATGTTGATAATTACCTAAAATGTAAGTGGATTAAATGATCCAAGCAAAAGACATAGACTGGCTGAATGGATACAAAAAAAAGGCCCAGATATATGCTGTATACAAGAGACACACTTCAGACCTAGGGACACATACAGACTGAAAGTGAGGGGATGGAAAAAGATATTCCATGCAAATCAAAAGAAAGCTGGAGTAGCAATTCTCATATCAGACAAAATAGACTTTAAAATAAAGACTATTAAGAGAGACAAAGAAGGACACTACATAATGATCAAGGGATCGATCCAGGAAAAAGATATAACAATGGTAAATATTTATGCACCCAACATAGGAGCACCTCAATACATAAGGCAAATGCTAACAGCCATAAAAGGGGAAATCGACAGCAACACACTCATAGTACGGGACTTTAACATTCCACTTTCACCAATGGACAGATCATCCAAAATGAAAACAAATAAGGGAACACAAGCTTTAAATGATACATTAAACAAGATGGACTTAATTGATATTTATAGGACATTCCATCCAAAAACAACAGAATACACGTTCTTCTCAAGTGCTCACAGAAATTCTCCAGGATAGATCATATCTTGGGTCACAAATCAAACCTTGGTAAATTTAAGAAAATTGAAATCATATTAAGTATCTTTTCTAACCACAATGCTATAAGACTAGAGATCAATTACAGGAAAAAATCTGTAAAAAATACAAAGACATGGAGGCTAAACAATACACTACTTAATAACCAAGAGATCACTGAAGAAATCAAAGAGGAAATCAAAAAATACCTAGAAACAAAGGACAATGAAAACACGATAACCAAAAACCTATGGGATGCAGCAAAAGCAGTTCTAAGAGGGAAGTTTATAGCAATACAATCCTACCTCAAGAAACAGGAAACATCTCAAATAAACAACCTAACCTTACACCTAGAGCAATTAGAGAAAGAAGAACAAAAGAAAAAACCCCAAAGTTAGTAAAAGGAAAGATATCATAAAGATCAGATCAGAAATAAATGAAGGAAACAATAGCAAAGATCAATAAAACTAAAAGCAGGTTATTTGAGAAGATAAACAAAATTGATAAACCATCAGACAGCCTCATCAAGAAAAAAAGGGAGAAGACTCAGATCAACAGAATTAGAAATGAAAAAGGAGAAATAACAACAGACACTGCAGAAATACAAAGGATCATGAGAGATTACTACAAGCAACAATATGCCAATAAAATGGACAATCTGGAAGAAATGGACAAATTCTTAGAAAAGCCCCACCTTCCGAGACTGAACTGGGAAGAAATAAAAAACATAAACAGACCAATCACAAGCACTGAAATTGAAACTGTGATTAAAAATCTTCCAACAAACAAAAGCCCAGGACCAGATGGCTTCACAGAATTCTATCAAACATTTAGAGAAGAGCTAACACCTATCATTTTCAAACTCTTCCAAAATATAACAGAGGGAGGAATACTCCCAAACTCATTCTACAAGGCCATCATCACCCTGATACCAAAACCAAAAATGTCACAAAAAAAGAAAACTACAGGCCAATATCACTGATGAACATAGATGTAAAAATCCTCAACAAAATACTAGCTAACAGAATCCAACAGCACATTAAAAGGAGAATACACCGTGATCAAGTGGGGTTTATCCCAGGAATGCAAGGATTCTTCAATATACACAAATCAATCAATGTGATATACCATATTAACAAATTGAAGGAGAAAAACCATGATAATCTCAATAGATGCAGAAAAAGCTTTTGACAAAATTCAACAACCATTTATGAGAAAAGCTCTCCAGAAAGTAGGCATAGAGGGAACCTACCTCAACATAATAAAGGCCATATATGACAAACCCACAGCCAACATCGTTCTCAATGGTGAAAAACTGAAACCACTTCCTGTAAGATCAGGAACAAGACAAGACAATCAGGTGAGTGCCCACTCTCACCCACTATTATTCAACATAGTTTTGGAAGTTTTAGCCACAGCAATCAGAGAAGAAAAAGAAATAAAAGGAATTCAAATCAGAAAAGAAGAAATAAAACTGTCACTGTATGCAGATGTTATGATACTATACATAGAGAATCCTAAAGATGCTACCAGAAAACTGCTAGAGCTAATCAATGAATTTGTTAAGTAGCAGGATACAAAATTAATGCACAGAAGTCTCTTGCAGTCCTATACATCAATGATGAAAAATCTGAAAGAGAAATTAAGGAAACAATTTTGCAACATTTACCATTGCAACAGAAAGCATAAAATACCTAGGAAAAAACCTACCTAAGGAATCAAAAGGTCTGTATGCAGAAAACTATAAGACACTGATGAAAGAAATTGAAGACGATACAAACAGATGGAGACATATACCTCTTGGATTGCAAGAATCAATATTGTGAAAATGACTATACTACCCAAAGCAATCTACAGATTCAATTCAATCCCTATCAAATTACCAATGGCATTTTTTACAGAACTAGAACAAAAAAATTTTAAATTTATATGGAGATACAAAAGACTCCGAGTAGCCAATGCTGTCTTGAGAAAGAAAAACGGAGCTGGAGGAATCAGGCTCCCTGACTTCAGACTATACTGCAAAGCTACAGTAATCAAGATAGTATGGTACTGGCACAAAAACAGAAATACAGATCAATGGAGGATAGAAAGCCCAGAGATAAACCCACGCACATATGGTCACCTTATCTTTGATAAAGGAGGCAAGAGTATACATTGGAGAAAAGACAGCCTCTTCAACAAGTGGTGCTGGGAAAACTGGATAGTTACATGTAAAAGAATGAAATTAGAACACTCTCTAACACCATACACAAAAATAAACTCAAAATGGATTAAAGACTTAAATGTAAGGGCAGACACTATCAAACTCTTAGAGGAAAACATAAGCAGAACACTCTATGACATAAATCACAGTGAGATACTTTATGACCCACCTCCTAGACAAATGGAAATAAAAACAAAAATAAACAAATGGGACCTAATGAAACTTAAAAGCTTTTGCACAGCAAAGGAAACCATAAACAAGACCAAAAGACAACCCTCAGAATGGGAGAAAATATTTGCAAATGAAGCAACTGACAAAGGATTAATCTACAAAATATACAAGCAGCTCATGCAGCTCAGTACCAGAAAAAACAAACAGCCCAATCCAAAACTGGGCAGAAGGCCTAAACAGACGTTTCTCCAAAAAAGATATACAGATTGCCAACAAACACATGAAAAGATGCTCAACATCACTAATCATTAGAGAAATGCAAATCAAAACTACAATGAGATATCATCTCATACCAGTCAGAATGGCCACCATTAAAATATCTACAAACAGGGCTTCTCTGGTGGCGCAGGGTTGAGAGTCCGCCTGCCGATGCAGGGGACACGGGTTTGTGCCCCAGTCCGGGAAGATCCCACATGCTGCAGAGTGGCTAGGCCCGTGAGCCATGGCCGCTGAGCCTGCACGTCCAGAGCCTGTGCTCCGCAACGGGAGAGGCCACAACAGTGAGTTGTCTGCGTACCGAAAAAAAAAAAAAAAACTACAAACAATAAATGCTGGAGAGGGTGTGGAGAAAAGGGAACCCTCTTGCACTGTTGGTGGGAGTGTAAATTGATACAGCCACTATGGAGGACAGTATGGAGGTTCCTTAAAAAAACTAAAAATAGAACTACCATACAGCCCAGCAATCCCACTACTGGGCATATACCCTGAGAAAACCATAATTCAAATATAGTCATGTACCGCAATGTTCATTGCAGCACTATTTACAACAGTCAGGACCTGGAAGAAACCTAAGTGTCCATCGACAGATGAATGGATAAAGAAGATGTGGCACATATATGCAATGGAATATTACTCAGCCATAAAAAGAAATGAAACTGAGTTATTTGTAGTGAGGTGGATGGACCTAGAGAATGTCATACAGAATGAAGTAAGTTAGAAAGAGAAAAACAAATACCGTATGCTAACACATATATATGGAATCTTAAAAAAAAAATCAGAAGAACCTAGGGCAATACGGGAATAAAAATGCAGACCTACTAGAGAATGGACTTGAGGATACGCGGAGGGGGAAAGGTAATCTGGGACAAAGTGAGACAGTGGCATGGACATATATACACTACCAAACGTAATATAGATAGCTAGTGGGAAGCAGCCACATAGCACAGGGAGATCAGCTCGGTGCTTTGTGACCGCCTGGAGGGGTGGGGTAGGGAGGGTGGGAGGGAGGGAGATGCAAGAGGAAAGAGATATGGGGACACATGTATATGTATAACTGATTCACTTTGTTATAAAGCAGAAACTAACACACCATTGTAAAGCAATTATACTCCAATAAAGATGTTAAAAAAAAAAAGAAAGAGAAAAACAAATACCATATGCTAACACATATATATATGGAATCCAAAAATAAAAAAACAACACCTGGTCTGAAGAACCTAGGGGCAGGACAGGAATAAAGACACAGACGTAGAGAATGGACTTGAGGACACTGGGAGGGGGAAGGCTAAGCTGGGATGAAGTGAGAGAGTAGCATTGACATATATACACTACCAAATGTAAAATACATAGCTAGTGTGAAGCGGCTGCATTGCACAGGGAGATCTGCTCGGTGCTTTGTGACCACCTAGAGGGGTGAGATAGGAAGGGTGGGAGGGAGACCCAAGAGGGAGGGGATATGGGGATATATGTATACATATAGTTGGTTCACTTTATTATAAAGCAGAAACTAACACAACATTGTAAAGCAATTATACTCCAATAAAGATGTTAAAAAAAAAAAAAGAGCCATCTGGAAAACACTAAGCTTGAGGTTCCAGGTGTATAAGCAACAGCTGGGGGCTAACATGTTTGAACTGATTGCTGGTTTGCATAGAGGGTCTTGAGACCTCTACAAATATTGAGCTTATAATTTTATATCCACACATAATTTTATACACATAATGGTTATTATAAACTTTCAGCAAATTCAGAACATAAGGAGGACATAAATTATGCCATTGAAGAGAAGAGAGACTTTATTATAGCTCAGTTAGTTCCAATATATTGTATTATATTTCTTCCTTTTCAATTCACCAATAGAGAACCATATGACTTTTCTATTCTACAAATATGGTGAATGATGGCCATAATATATATTGATAGTAATTTATGAATCACCATTTTCATTATTTGCAAATTAATAAAATAATTTACAGAGATGTGGATTTTTAGTTACCTTTTATTTCTTTTATGGCTCTTGTAAATACAGTTGTCACTTCCTAGATAATTTATCAATATTAAATTATTAAATCTGCACTAATGCAATATCAAACATTCATCATTCAAAGATTCTTGTTTCTCATAATTTATATGTGCTTTAAGGAAGAAACAGCCATGCAACTGGACTTTTTTTTTTTTTTAGCTTTTTTTGGAATAAAACACTTTTCTTAATCTCTGCTTTGTATTATATTGTGTTTTCAAAAAATCAGAAAACAGAAATTTCATAAAAATCATTAAATTTTAACTTAAATCACCTGACATTTTTCTGAAAAGAACCACTTTATTCATATAGTCTTTCTAACTTGTTTTCTACATGCTTGTCTAATTTAATGTTTATGTGATTTATCACATCTTGAACTGTGAACAATTTAACTATATAACAAATGCCTTTGTATTAGTCATCAGTTTATGTACATGATAAAATCAATCCTATTATTTACTATGCTGTTAATTAGAGCCTCTTTCTAGGTACTAATTCTGCATTTAGAAATAAAGTGATATCACTCTGAAGCATCTAGATTAGGCCCTTCGGTATTCACTGAAATACATTCAAATTAGATTTAAAGTATATCTAATAACGTTCTTATTCTCTGTAAATTACTAATACAAGTAGTATATAAATCATATTTTTAACCACACATCTTCGTCAATCAAAGGTCAGAAACACATTTACTTAGCACAGAACCCACATTTCTTTTCCATACCTAAGAGAAATACAAAAAGTGAAATTTGTGGAAAGTTTTCAACGAGCTTATGAGCCGTCCAATGAAATAAGATATTTGTGAAGATATAATTAAAAGCACTACAAAAATTTTACAATGACAGCTAAATGAGTAATGATAACTAATATCAAAGTTATTTTGACACAATCGTCTTGTATTTTTTTTCAGATCTCCTCATATCACTAACTCCTCCTTGAGGTCAAATGGACTCAAAGAAGACAACATGTAAACTGTAGATCTCTATGTTTGACCAGTTAATACTGGTACATCATTTATAGGAAGCACCTCTTGATTTATGACCAGTACCAGTTTCAGTAAGATTTCATTGCTTATAACTGTTAAACACCTTACAATTGAGTAAGAATCCTGCTGCAACATGAGAAAAAATTCAGTTGGCTTTAAGCAACTGTGGTCAGTTGTTTTTTTTTTTAATGGGCACATTCTGTTCTAGTCTTATTTATATTTAGGGAGATTTTTCTTTTCCTGCATCTCCTCGAAGATTAATTTTATTTATTTTGTTTCATTTGCCAATGACGCATTGTTTAGAGGAGGGTCAGTTATTCTAAAACAGGGATGACTTCTCTTGTTAGACAACGTCCAATCAAAACAAAGCAATTAATATTTCTATAGCAAATCTTGACATCTGAACGATTTTCAAAAATTTTTTCCTCCTGTGTAGGGATTTCTTTTTAATGTGATAAGTACAGTGCCTAGAGAAAGAAATTGAGAGATTTCTGAGTATCAATAAAATGACCAACATAGCTGAATACTGACAAGAGTTTTTCCCGTGCCTCAGCTTCTCAACTATTTTCACTTATTGTTAGAGTTGCTTGTTTGAACTTGTCTTCTGATTATCACCCATTAATAGAGATTACAAGTCTTGGCTCATTGTTTTACAAAACATGCTGTAATTCAAATGCCTTAATAGCAGTTAAGAAGCAAGGACACAAACCAGGTTATTCTCTTTTGAAAGCCTTAAGTTCACTTCTTGTAAAAGGTGATATTTCTTACCATTAAATACGTACAAATCATTTTTAGAATATGTTCTGTCTAGTCAACAGCTTGGTGTAAAAGTCAAGTATATACCAGAAATTAGAGAAGGGTAAGGGTAATAAAATCCTCAACCTGTAAAGTGGATTAGCTGTCTCCTGAAAACCAGCCCAGAAGGAATTCACTCTACGATATGGTTAGTCATGAGCAAACCACTTGGAAAATAATCAGTAAGAAATTATATAATCTAAAACATAGACATTGTAATAGACTATAACAACATATTAAGATGAGAGAGTGAAATTGTAGTCAGTGCAAATCCAAAGTACTGATCACAAAAGAGTTTCAGGAAAATTAGAGTTGAAAAATATAAATGAATCCGTCCTGGTTTAAGATCCCAGATGATGATTTCAGACTAATCAGAGGAGAAAAACTCTTCAGGGTATCACAACTTGATAAAAGATGTCTTTAAAATATTCAGTTTCCTTTGCTTATTCCCTATTCACCAAATTCCTAAATAATATTTTTCTTCCTGAATGGAAATTTCCAGGAAGAGAATACCTTGGGCAGAATTTGCTCTTATAAATTAATAAATCTGTGAACTTGTGAAGCACAAATCAATGAAAACCTTCTGAGCCCTAAAATCCAGACTGGGAACAAAAACATACCAATTTGTTATACTTAAGCCAGACTGCCAATCCCCCTTCTACCCTGCTGTTGCCAGTTCATTGCTAAATATGGACCATTTATAAACATTTATAAACATCACAAATCAAGTTTACATAAGCAGAATCTCTAAGACTGTGATGTGATACCCATATAAGTGGACCTGAAGACTTTTTATTTTTAACATTAAAGGCCCAGCTACATAGAAAGTTAAAAGAACTTAAAACTTTAAAATTTCCACTTATGTAAAAGCATGTAAAATTATGAACTCAGACCAGAATAAATAAAACACTGATCACTTTCTGTGTGTGAGGCATATAAAAATAAATAAGACATAGCTCCTGTCTTCAGAGCAGTCACAGTCAATTTGGAAAGATAAGATCCATGAATAAATAAAAAGTTCACTAACAAAGTCAGGCATGACACCAAGGTGAAGGAGAAATCTGTGTAGGTTAGGGATGAATGAACTCTAAGAAGAAGGTATGATTGGAACAGGCCTTAAAGGAAAGGAATGGGAAAATAGGTAAGAAAAGATATTTACCTAGGTAGGTATAAAGAATGCACAAAGCACAATCAGGGAGAAGATGTCCACATGTGGGACTTCAGTAGAGAGTTTATGATTGAGTGGGAGATACATTTAGGAAAACAGAGTAGGATCAGATTTTAAAAGCCATCGAATGTAAAGATTTATCAACCTTTAAGACTGCATTTGAGGACAGGAACTATGTCTTATTTATTTTGGTAGTTTCCTATTAGCCTAACCTACTGCCTTTTACAAAGTAGGTACTGTGTGTGTGTGTGTGTGTGTGTGTGTGTGTGTGTGTGTGTGTGTTTGTGTGTGTGTGTGTAATTGAGTTGGCTTCTCTTGGAAATGTAAAACAGTTAAAGTCTTTTAATAGTGACATGACATGAAAAACAATTTCATAAAATGATTTATGTAGCTAAGCTAGATGCTCTAGATGGGGAAACACCAAGGGGAGGGAGACCACTTATGAATTACGAAAGTCAAACCTACTTTATGTTTGTTTTAGTAGAATTTAAGCATCTCTTGCGGGTTTATAGACAAGATGATAGTTAAAGTTGGCACTTAAAAGATGCTCACATGTTAATTAACCCACCACATGACTATGGGAATGCAAGTTGTACAAAACAAATGTTATAATTATGATGTTTGTAATTATTATCAGCTGCAGCATCTAAGTTGCAGCCAAACATTTCCACCAGATTTAGAAAGTGTTCGGGCATACATCTACTGACTCTCCCTGATACGATTTTCCTGGTAGAAGAAAAGCAAAAATACTTTGACGTTTCCTGTGGAAAGTATCTGAAAATTTCAGTTATTACAATTGATACATTATAAAATGCTGAAGCTATCTTAAACAGTGTTTTGATGGGAATTCAGGCTTAATTTAACATGTAAGGTATTTGGAAAACTGAGGCAAATATGTGATTTGGTTCCAGACATCTGATGCATGAAAAGGAGTAAGTAAAGAAAAAGGAAGAAATATTTGATTGTTGCTGTTTTTTTAAATCACCAACTGTACAAATAAGTTTCATATATAGGCTTGGCTTTAGAATAAAATCACTTGTGAGGTTTTATATTTTACAGTTTTCTGTTTCTAGGAAGAATACTGTGGTCCTTCAACAGGTGTCCTAATCATCACATCAGCACAACTGATCTTCACATGGAAACCAAATTGCACTTAGACCCCTACCCAGTAGGAGATTAAACAACATACACTGTGCACCTGGGAGGACAAGAAGTCAAAGGCACATCTATCACCTCTGAATCATAGCGAGGCCTATTTCAAAACAAGATTTTCCTCTTCAGGACCATTTTAAATAGTCAGTTAGTAGGTGGTTGGGAGGAGGTAAGAAAGGAGGGCCTGGGAAAGGTAGGCATCAGATAGAGTCATCCCACAGGGATTCGTATCCACTGCAATGTGCAGAATGATTTAAGTTTGAACAAAAACCTTTCAGAAATAAAGTTGGATTCAGTGCAATCCCTATCAAAATACCAGTGGCATTTTTTTCACTAGAAATAGAACAAATAATTTTAAAATTTGTATGAAAACACAAAAGACCTCGAATAACCAAAACAATCTTGGGAAAGAAAAACAGAGCTGGAGGACTCATGCACCCTGATTTCACACTATACTACAAAGCTACAGTACTCAAAACAGTATGGTACTGGCACAAAAACATACACATATATCAATGGAACAGAATAGAGAGTCCAGAAATAAGCCCACATAAATCACTCCAGTAAACTGAGACTTTGTAATTTCATCAGGTTACTATTAAGAAGCAAAAGTTTCACTTAGAACAACATAGAGGTCATTAGACCCCTCAAACATTTATTAAACCATTTATTGATTTGTCAAATATTTTTAATGCCTACCATTCTAGGTCCAGGGAGTAAAGAGGAGGATAAAGTCCCTCCTCTCAAGGAATTTACATACTAGTGAGGAGAGAGACAATAATCATATATATCAAATGCCAGGAGGGATTGGTATCAATGAAAAAAAAAAAAAAACAGGGTAAAGGTGATCATGATGGTGATGGAGGGATGGGGGTACAATTTTCTATTGCAGGCTTAAGAAAGGTCTCAGAAAAGGGGACACGGGAGATGGGAAGGAGGTGAGGGAATGAGCCATCTAATTATATCTGGGAAAAGAGTGACCCCGACAGAGGAACAGCAAATGCCAAGCCCCCAACGCAGGAGAGTTTTATACACAGCAAGTCGCCTGGTGTGCCTGGAGTGGGGATGGGGGTAAGGGGGACACAGTGGATGACAAAGGTGCTGGGTGGGGGGATTCCAGAAGGAGGTCAGAAAGATTATATAGAACCTTTCAGGCCACAGCAAGTATTTAAGCATTTCCTTTCAATGGAAAGCTGTTTGATGATTTTGAGCAGAGGAATGATTTGCCATTTTGGAAGGATCACTGTGGCAGCTGTATGACAAGGAGATGGGGTGGATGGAGAAAGGGAGACCGAAGAGGCAGCATTATAATCATCAAAGTGAGAGGTGATCCCCACTTGGAGTAAGGAGAAAGCAGTTGAGTGGTAAGAAGTAGTAGTGTACATGATATATTTTCCAATAGACCCATAAAATTTTGTTTATGGCCTGCCTAGGGAGTGTAGAAAAATCAAAGATGAACACAATGTTTTTGGACTGAACAACTGAAAGGATGGAGTTGCCATACCCTGGAGAACTCGGGAGGACGTACCACTGAGAGGCTGAGAGGATGGTGGAATTAATAGTACAGCTTTGATAGGTAAAGGGAATTAAGAGGTACAAACTAGCAGTTATAAAATAAACAAGTCACAGGGATGTAACGTACAGTACAGGAAATATAGTCAATATTTTATACCATCTCTGTATGGTGCATAGTCTACAAAATATAAAATCACTATGCTGTACACCTGAAACTAATATAATATAAGTCAACCATACTTCGATAAATTACTAAAAAAAAAAAAAGAGCACAGTTTTGAATGTGTTACATGTGAGATGCCTATTGGACACCTGAATGGAAAAATCAAGGAGCCAATTATAAATATGTATGGAGTTCTAGTGAGAGATCGAAGGTGAAAATATAAACTTGGGAATCATCAGCTTTTGGATGATATTTAAAGGTATGGGATCGGATGAGGTTACATGGGGTGTGAATACAGAGAAAGAAGGTGAGGTTCTGATACTGAAGCAAAATCTAGAGTTTGGGAACAAGAGTAGGAACGAGCAAAGGAAGACTGAAGAAAAGTGGGGTAGTCAAGCAGAGGAATAAACAAGAATGAACGGGATCCTGAAAGCCAAGTGAAGAAAGTGTTTCAAAAAAGGAAGGAGCAAACTTCAGTGCTGCTGATTGGTCCAGGGAGCTCTGAACCAAGAATTTGACTTTCGATTTGCCAATGTGTAAGTCATTAATAACCTTGACAAAGGAAGTTTCTGTGGAGAGGTGGAAAATAAATACTAATTGGAATGGGTGAAGAAGAATCAGAGAGGGAGAATCAGAGACAGTGTAGACAACTCCTTTAAGAGCTTACTTGTAAAAAGCAGAGAAACGGTAACTAGAGAGAGACATGGGGATTCAAGGAAGGAGTTACTAAAATGAAAATTGCTTCAGCATGTTTGTTTCTTGGTGGGGAGCCAATAAAGATGAGGGAAAGATAAAGGGAGACAATTATAGGAGCATGTCCTTTATAACACGGGAGAGGTGGAACCCAATAATGAAAGATGGTGATCGCTTTAAATAAGAGCCCTGAGGGTGGTTCTTAGTGTATCAATTGATCAAATTAGCATCCTGTTTGAGGACTGATGATAAAGTTTTATTGAGCACTTACAGTGTACCAGGCACTGTTTTAGTCACTTGACATATTCTCTGTCTCATCCTCAAAACAACTCTATGAATCAAACTGAGCCCACAGTTCATTCATGTATTGAATCATTGAACAGAGTGAATAAGATCCCACTGTGTTCCAAACACTATACCAGCTGTCGGGGAATAAAAAGTGAATGATAAATTATCTGGTAAGAATTGTGTAATGTTCATGATGGACCAGGCTTTTTGCTTATAACTCCATATTTATAACCTCCTTTACTTCTCATACCAACCCTGTGAGGTTGGTATTACTGTTCACAGTTCATAGATTAGAAAACTGAGGATTAGGGAGTTTAAATAATATCTAGGAGAACAATGTCAACGATTCAAACTCAGACTGTATGATTCCATTGTGTTACTTGCATGTTCCCTGCCCTCTATCCTTTACATCTGCATTACTGAGATAAACAAAAACCATGCAAACAAAAAATTTTTAAATAAGAAAAAAGAATTGCAATGTGCCAGGCACAAGAAAATGACTGGGTGCTGAACCAGAGAATGATGGAGGAATAGGATTGGGAAAATCTGTAAAAAAGAATCGTCAGGGAAAGCTACTTTCTAAGGAAGCAACATTTCAGCCAAGACTTAAGAGATAAGAAATATTGAATGAGGGTGGGAAGAAACTTCCAGGTCAAGGCAAGAATAGTAAGTGCAAAGGCCCTGAGGTAGAAAAAAGTCTGTGCATGCTCAAGGGAACAGACTAGAATCAATTTGGCTGGAGCATAAAGGAAGAACATAAGAGTGACTTGAGATAAAGTGAGGAACTAGGGAGAGCTCTGATTCTGCAGGGTCTTGAAGACCCAGAAAAGAGGAGTTTAAATTGCATTCTAAGTTTAGTGAGAAATCAGTGAAAATTTTAAGCAGGAGAGGACACACCAGATTGATATTTGAGGTTAACTCTTTTTTTTGAGGTACGCGGGCCTGTCACTGTTGTGGCTTCTCCTGTTGCGGAGCACAGGCTCTGGACGCGCAGGCTCAGCGGCCATGGCTCACGGGCCCAGCCGCTCCGCGGCATGTGGGATCTTCCCGGTCTGGGGCATGAGGTTAACTCCTGAGCAGTGTAGCAGATGGACTAGAAATATTGGTGGGGAGGGGCAGGATGCAATAGTGGAAAGAGGTAGACCAGTTGGCAGGCTATGCAGCAGTGGCCCAGAAGACAGATAGTGGTGATGAATAGACATGGAAAGAAGTAGTAGGATCTGAGAAATATTTTGCAGATGGCATATACAGGATTTGGTGATGAAATGGATGCAAGGGATAAGAGGAAAGGGGGATGACTCTGTGTTTTTAACTTGAGCCACTGAGTAGATGGTGAATCCATTTACTGAGATGGGGAAACTTAAGGGCTGGGGCAGCAGACAGGTTTGGGAAGAATCAAGAATTCTCCTTTCGGAAAATTTTTGTTAGAAATATTAGAGAACTGAATGTTGGGAGAACTCTGGGCTACAGACATAAATTGGGGAGTCAATGGTGTAAAGACAGTATTTAAAGTAACCGATATGGATGCGATTACCTAGGAGGACAATAGTGAGGTGAGGAAGGAAGGGAAGGGAAGAGAACAGGATCCAAGAAAAGCCCTCAAGAACTTCAAACTTTAACATGTGGATAAGGAATGAGAAGCTGGCAAAAAATGTGAGGGCTGAGAAACGTGTCCAGTGTGTTCAGAGGAATGTGGTGCCAGGAAGCCAGGAGAGGGGTTCATTTAGAGAAAGGGACTGGTCAGGTATACCAAATGCTGGTGAGAACTGAGAAAAACAAGGACAGGGACTTCCCTGGTTGTCCAGCGGTTAAGACACAGGGGGTGCGGGTTCGATCCCTGGTTGGGGAACTAACCTCCCATATGCCTCACAGCATGGCCCCAAAAAATAAATAAATAAAACAGTGGGTATGTAAATCAACTACACTTCAATTAAAACAAACAAACAAAAGCTTAAAAGAAAGAAAAAGAAAAACAAGGATAGAGAAGCATTGGATGCATTTTGCTACGTGGAATTTACTAGCAAACGTGGCAAAAGGGTTTTAGGAGGGATGGTAGAATACGGACAGGGTATGGGGGCATTGAAGAGTACATGAGAGGAGGGGACGAGAAGTAAGGAAGTGCGTGATCATGACAGGGAGCTGAGAAATGGGGAGATATGTGCAACAAGGGCTTTTTCAACACAGGAATGTCAAAAGATAAGCTGAGGGATATTAAAGAACTTTAAGAGTTTATTTGAGCAAACAATCAATTCAAATCAGGTAGCACCAAACCAGAAGTGGCTAGAAGCATTCCACAGACAGGAGCGGAGGGAAAGACCTCTATAGGGAAGAGGTGGAAGCAAAGCAAGGACATTATTTGATTGGCTGTAACTTAAGCCTTTGCCTTATTTGGAAAGTTCTGCGTGGTTGGCTGTTTGTGATTGCTTGTCCTTAGGTTTTGATTTCTTACCCTTCAGGCTGTGGTTTTGGTTTGCCTCCTTAGGCTGCTGAGGTATTAAGGACACCTCAGTCTAACAACCTCTTTGTTTAATTTGTTTAACAGGAGACACGAAAGCCTGTTAGTATGCTGATAGAAATGACCTGGTAGAGAGGAGTATCATGTACTGTAGATAACACTGAAAAGAGAATCCTGTGTGAATTCCTAAAGAAAGTGAGAGAAAAAAGGGGCCCATAACACAGGTGGAGACAATAGACATTAATGTAAGAGAGACACGACCTCTTCCTTACTAGGGGAAGAAGCAGAAAACAGGTGCCAATGTAGGTTGGTTTGCAAATTTGACAATGGGAAGGAAGATAAAGAAATTTGCTTATGAAACACAAAGCCAAAGTCTGAACTCAGGTCTGTCCACATCGAAACAGCCTGGCCATGGACACACAGCCTCTTCTTTAAAAACTTTTATTGGAGTATGGTTGTTTTACAATGTTGTATTAGTTTCTACTGTACAGCAAAGTGAGTCAGCTATGCAGAAAGAGAAAAACAAATATCATATATTAATGTATATATGTGAAATCTAAAAAAATGGTATAGATGATCTTATTTGCAAAGCACACAGCCTTTTGAAAACGGTTTCCAGTTACTGAGCAGGGTCTCTGCCCAGCCTGGTGAATCACTATTTTCCCAGAGCAAAAATGGCCGTAACTTTGCCCCCGCCTTGCGAGAGATGTCCTGCCTGTACCTGCCTCCTAACGGGATCATGGCTTGGAGACTTTAGCCCAGGAGAGAAAGAAGAGAGCTTTCCTGATTCTGGGGAACCAAGCAGGCTGATGCCTGCCCCACACCATTCCACTCAGTCTCTTTTTCTTGGCCATTTCATGTGATAAATTTGAAATCTAAATATTGAGCATTTCTAGGTTTTCAACTCCATATCAGCTACTGTTACTCATATCAAACTTGAAAACTGTTTCAGAGAACAACTTTTCCAAATTACTGCTTATTAAAGTACTCTTTTCCATCCCCAGCCCTCCTCCACCCTCTTCTCCCCTCCTTTCTGTACCATTATCTTGACTGGTCCTCCCCATTTCTGCCAAGGCAACATCAAAGCTTTTCTCTCCCTCTTGTTCTCTTCCCTTGTCTTTGCCACCTACATTTTCTAATCATTTTCTAACCAGGCAATAATGTTCTTCCCATCACAATTCTCAGAATAGCGTCCTGTGTCCTTCAAGATGGCATTTGACAGAGGCCAGACTTTGTTTTCCAGAACGGTTTCTATCAAAGTCACAGAAAAGCCTTGAATTGAAGAATTAAACTGCTCAAACTAATTCTGTTTGAAAATCCACATCAATATGGTTCCCCTCCCTCCAAGCCATTTCAAGACTGGCATTTTTGTTATTGGATTTTCCACCCAACCCTTACTCTTGGCGCCCCTGGCTGCTCCCTGCCTATTATCTTTCATCTCTCATTTTGCTAGCAATTCCACCCACTCATCATCATTCTCCTCAGTAATCCTGTCAAGAACTCAATTTTCTCCTTCCTCTGCTATTAAATAAAGTGGCTTACCCAGCAATTCTTCCCTTTTATGGAAGAGAAATGAGGGTAGAAGTAAGCTCTCCTCTGCTCGTCCCGAACATAGCATGACTGGGTTTCCAACACAGGTACTGTGTCATTCTGGATAACTCACAGAGACCGTGCACTTAAACCTCATTAAAATGGAAATATTCATTATAATTAGAGAGTGCTTGCTGAACTGTACATTACTTGTTCATTGAAAGCACTTACTTTTAGGGTAATGTGACGATAATAAATGCTACTGTGGGAGAAGCCTTGCATTTGCCCAGAACTAGACCAGAAACAAAGGGACCAGGAAATTAAAAAAAGATTTCAGACCTGTAGGGAATTCTGGATCTTAGATGCCAAAGCAGCCTAATTAGGGCTGGGTCTGCCATGCTATTTAGTCCACCTAACGGAAGGGAAGGTAAAGATATTGTCAGTAATTGGAAATTATACCCCAACACTTAGAATTAGGGATTTTCCTCTGAAAAGTTTTAAACTGGGAAGTCAGCACACAGAGATGGAAGGTTTCCTTCAAGGTAGCGGCTATAACCCTAAATAATGACTTGTAAGTAGGAGGCTGAAGATTCTCCTCTACGTGAATAAGGTATAGATGTAATTGGGATTCTCAGTATTGAAAACTGTGGCATTGAGAAGATAAACAAAATTGATAAACCATTAGCCAGACTCATCAAGAAAAAATGGGAGAAGACTCAAACCAACAGAATTAGAAATGAAAAAGAAGTAACTACTGACACTGCAGAAATAGAAAGGATCATGAGAGATTACTACAAGCAACTCTATGCCAATAAAATGGACAACCTGGAAGAAATGGACAAATTCTTAGAAAAGCACAACCTTCCAAAACTGAACCAGGAAGAAATAGAAAATATAAGCGGACCAGTAACAAGCATTGAAATTGAAACTGTGATTAAAAATCTTCCAACAAAGAAAAGCCCAGGACCAGATGGCTTCACAGGTGAATTCTATCAAACATTTAGAGAAGAGCTAACACCTATCCTTCTCAAAGTCTTCCAACATATAGCAGAGGGAGGAACACTCCCAAACTTATTCTATGAGGCCACCATCACCTTGATACCAAAACCAGACAAGGATGTCACAAAGAAAGAAAACTACAGGCCAATATCACTGATGAACATAGATGCAAAAATCCTCAACAAAATACTAGCAAACAGAATCCAACAGCACATTAAAAGGATCATACACCAGGATCAAGTGGGGTTTATTCCAGGAATGCAAGGATTCTTCAATATATGCAAATCAATCAATGTGATACACCATATTAACAAATTGAAGGAGAAAAACCATATTATCATCTCAATAGATGCAGAGAAAGCTTTCAACAAAATTCAACACCCATTTATGAATGAAAAACCCTTCATAAAGTAGGCATAGAGGGAACTTTCCTCAACATAATAAAGGACATGTATGACAAACCCACAGCCAACATCGTCCTCAATGGTGAAAAACGGAAAGCATTTCCACTAAGATCAGGAACAAGACAAGGTTGCCTACTCTCACCACTCTTATTCAACATAGTTTTGGAAGTTTTAACCACAGCAATCAGAGAAGAAAAGGAAATAAAAGAAATCCAAATCGGAAAAGAAGAAGTAAAGCTGTCACTGTTTGCAGATGACATGATCCTATACATAGAGAATCCTAAAGATGCTACCAGAAAACTACTAGAGCTAATCAGTGATTCTGGTAAAGTAGAAGGATACAAAATTAATGCACAGAAATCTCTGGTATTCCTATACACTAATGATGAAAAATCTGAAAGTGAAATCAAGAAAACACTCCCATTTACCACTGCAAAAAAAGAATAAAATATCTAGGAATAAACCTACCTAAGGAGACAAAAGACCTGTATGCAGAAAATTATAAGATGCTGATGAAAGAAATTAAAGATGATACAAATAGATGGAGAGATATACCATGTTCTTGGATTGGAAGAATCAACATTGTGAAAATGACTCTACTACCCAAAGCAATCTACAGATTCAATGCAATCCCTATCAAACTACCACTGGTATTTTTCACAGAACTAGAGCAAAAAATTTCACAATTTGTATGGAAACACAAAAGACCCCGAATAGCCAAAGCAATCTTGAGAACGGAAAACAGAGCTGGAGGAATCAGGCTCCCTGACTTCAGACTATACTACAAAGCTACAGTTATCAAGACGGTATGGTACTGGCACAAAAACAGAAAGATAGATCAATGGAACAGGATAGAAAGCCCAGAGATAAACCCACACACATATGGACACCTTATCTTTGATAAAGGTGGCAAGAATATACAGTGGAGAAAGGACAGCCTCTTCAATAAGTGGTGCTGGGAAAACTGGACAGGTACATGTAAAAGTATGAGATTAGATCACTCCCTAACACCATACACAAAAATAAACTCAAAATGGATTAAAGACCTAAATGTAAGGCCAGAAATTATCAAACTCTTAGAGGAAAACATAGGCAGAACACTCTGTGACATAAATCACAGCAAGATCCTTTTTGACCCACCTCCTAGAGAAATGGAAATAAAAACAAAAATAAACAAATGGGACCTAATGAAACTTCAAAGCTTTTGCACAGCAAAGGAAACCATAAACAAGACCAAAAGACAACCCTCAGAATGGGAGAAAATATTTGCAAATGAAGCAACTGACAAAGGATTAATCTCCAAAATTTATAAGCAGCTCATGCAGCTCAATAACAAAAAAACAAACAACCCAATCCAAAAATGGGCAGAGGACCTAAATAGACATTTCTCCAAAGAAGATATACAGACTGCCAACAAAGACATGAAAGAATGCTCAACATCATTAATCATTAGAGAAATACAAATCAAAACTACAATGAGATATCATCTCACACCAGTCAGAATGGCCATCATCAAAAAATCTAGAAACAATAAATGCTGGAGAGGATGTGGAGAAAAGGGAACCCTCTTGCACTGTTGGTGGGAATGTAAATGATACAGCCACTGTGGAGAACAGTATGGAGGTTCCTTAAAAAACTACAAATAGAACTACCATATGACCCAGCAATCCCACTACTGGGCATATATCCTGAGAAAACCATAATTCAAAAAGAGTCATGTACCAAAATGTTCATTGCAGCTCTATTTACAATAGCCCGGAGATGGAAACAACCTAAGTGTCCATCATCGGAAGAATGGATTAAGAAGATGTGGCACATATAGACAATGGAATATTACTCAGCCATAAAAAGAAACGAAATTGAGATATTTGTAATGAGGCGGATAGACCTAGAGTCTGTCATACAGAGTGAAGTAAGTCAGAAAGAGAAAGACAAATACTGTATGCTAACACATATATATGGAATTTAAGGGGAAAAAATGTCATGAAGAACCTAGGGTAAGACAGGAATAAAGACACAGACCTACTAGAGAATGGACTTGAGGATATGGTAAGGGGGAAGGGTAAGCTGTGACAAAGCGAGAGAGCGGCATGGACATATATACACTACCAAACGTAAGGTAGATAGCTAGTGGGAAGCAGCCGCATAGCACAGGGAGATCAGCTCGGTGCTCTGTGACCGCCAGGAGGGGTGGGATAGGGAGGGTGGGAGGGAGGGAGATGCAAGAGGGAAGAGATGTATAACTGATTCACTTTGTTATAAAACAGAGAAAAAAAAAAGACATTAAAAAAAAAAAATCTGTGGCATTGATACCGGTATTTATATACCTAAGAAGAGAATAAGAAGAAAAGGGAGGGTATAGGTCCCGAGACATCCTGCATCCTGTCACGCTGTGACTCCAGAGGTCCATCCAAGGGACCCCAAAAGTGGGTTTTCCAGTAGCAAGCTCTCTGTATAGAGCATTGATTCAAAATGGTGATTGCTTTTAAATTTACATTTTGATATAATTTATGTTAGTATTTCCTCTGTCTCTCTCTGTTTTTTTCCTGCATTATTTGCTTCTAAGTTACAGACGTAATGCCCTATTAAAAACCCCAAAATGGAGTCATTTGCCCCCATGACGGCAAATCAAGACAATTGCAGTTTCAACCTCTTCCAGGAATGTGACCTTTAAACAGACGGTCTGAAATTTCCTAACCAGCACTAGTGAGGTAATCTATATAACAGGATCCCTGCTGTTCCCTGCCCCCCGAAAGAAGATTGCCTGTCCCCAAAAAATTCTTTCTTTCCCCTTGCCAATAACTTCTGGGCTGCATCCTCCTTCTGCCTTCCATCGTGTACCACTCTTTGGAGCCCCCTTCTAGTTGCTAGATGGGATGTTGTCTGATTCATGAATCCCTTAACAAAGCCAAAGAGATCTTCTCAGTTGGATTTTGTTTCTTAACAGCCCTTTATGCCTAAATACTTCAGTGTGTATTTCTTATCTAGCCATGGTATGATGATCAAAACCAGGAAATTAATTTTGGCTCAATACTTTCACCTGTTCTATGGATCCTATTTGGATTTCACCAATTATCCCAGTAATGTCCTTTCTAACAACAACAAAAATCAAGGATCAAGCATTGATTCAGTTGTCATGTTAGCCTCTTACCCGGAACTCTTCCTCAGTCCTTCATGACAGTGACATTTGAAAAGTGTACGTCACTTATCTGATAGAATGGCCCTCAATTTGAGTTTCTCTGATGCTTCCTTAGGATGAGGTTGACTTTACGCGTCTTTGGCAGGTATGTCACAGGGCGGTGTTCTTCTCTTCTTGGTGCTTAGTGATTTGTATCAGGAGGCACTGATGTCAGCTTGCCCTATTACAGTGATGTTAACTTTAATCATTGGGTTAAGGTGTTTTCTGCCAGGTTTCTCAACTGTAAACTGATTCTTTTTCCCTTTAGAGCTAATGAGTACTTGGTGGGGAGCTATTATGTAAATATCCTGTCACTACTCAAACTTTCACGCATGAGCATTAGAATTTAATGGTGACATCTACCTCAGTTCATTATTATTATCATGGTTGCCAAATGGTCACTTCCAAATTCCATCACTCTTGCATCATTTATTAGTTAGCTTTGACTATCAGGAAGACCTTTCCCTCCATCCCTGTGATTTCCTTTATTGACATCTCAATATAAGCTCACATGGTAGATCATAACACACACATAAGGTAACGGATTATATTTTTTGCTATCATTTATTTTGTCTTTTGGATTTTTTTAATATTTTAATTTTATTGGAGTATAGTTGATTTACAATGTTGTGTTAGTTTCAGGTGTACAGCAATGTGATTCAGTCATACATATACATATATTCATTCTTTTTCAGATTCTTTTCTCATATAGGTTATCACAGAATATTAGGTAGAGTTCCCTGTGCTATCTAGTAGGTCCTTGTTGGTTATCTTTCTTATATATAGTAGTGTGCATGGCTATCATTTATTTTGATTCTCCAATTGATGCTCAGATTTAGCCACAAACTGATTTTTTAAAAAAATTCAGATTTCTGGCTTTTATTGAAAAATCAGTGTTCTGGAGAAAATGGGGCAATAATTCCATGGATCAGAGTAGCTGAGAAAAATGTAAGCAGCCTTGCCTTCTCCAATTTCCGGATTTTACCTCCCTCCCCCCACCAGCAGTTGACCTGACTCATACCTAACTTACCACGTATGCATCTGACTCTATTATAGAAGGACTTCTCAGGCACAGGTGATACCACCTAACCCCCCAAAGCTAGGCCAGTTCAAAGACTTCTAATTTCGATCCATCCCCACTCAAATAAGGAGGGGCTATGTCTGTTTTCCCTCCTGTCTCCCAGCACAAGGCAAGCATATAACTATTGAATCTGTTAATTTGAAAACCATTGCTCTAATGAAAAAGTCTAAGGCCCCAGTCATAGGTCTGACTCTGATATTTGAGTAAGTCATTTAATTCCTGCTTGTCCTAGTTTACCTGCTAGTTGGAAGGACTAATGCTTGCCTCTGCTTAGCCAAGAGTCATGAGAAAAATGAGAAATGGGCAGACCTGCCATAGGACAAATGGAAACTAAGACATTCAAAAGATAATGTTTTATTTTCTTTCTGTAAGGATATTATTAAGCAAAATAGGTATAATAATACCCACTTTTCAAATGTCAATAAGTTGGTACAGCCACTATGGAAAACAGTACGGAGGTTCCTCAGAAAACTAAAAATAGAATTACCATATGATCCAGCAATCCCACTCCTGGGAATATACCCAGACAAAACTATAATTCAAAAAGATATATGCGGGAAGAGATACGGGAACATATGTATATGTATAACTGATTCACTTTGTTATAAAGAAGAAACTAACACACCATTGTAAAGCAATTATACCCCAATAAAGATGTTAAAAAAAAAAAAAGATATATGCATGCCTATGTTCATAGCAGCACTGTTCACAATAGCCAAGATATGGAATCAACCTACATGTCCATCGACAGATAAATGGATAAAAAAGATGTGGTACATATATACAATGGAATATTACTCAGCCATAAAAAAGAACGAAATAATGCCATTTGCAGCAACATAGATGCAACTAGAGATTATCATACTAAGTGAAGTTAAGTCAGAAAGAGAAAGACAAATACCATATGATACCACTTATATGTAGAATCTAAAATATGGCACAAATGAGTCTATCTACAAAACAGAAACAGACTCATAAACAAAGAGAACAGACTTGTAGTTTAGTTACCAAGGGGGAGAGGAGGAGGGAGAGGGATGGATTGGAAGTTTGGGGTTGGTAGATGCCAACTATTACATTTAGAATAGATAAACAACAAGGTCCTAATATATAGCACAGGGAACATACTCAGTATCCTGTGATAAACCATAATGGAAAAGAATATAAAAAGTGAATGCATATATGTGTATAACTTTGCTGCACAGCAGAGACGGCCACAACATTGTAAATCAACTATACGTCAATAAAAAAAAATTTTAAATAATAATAATACCCACCTTTCACAGGGTTACTTTGAGAATTGGAAATACTGCATGTAAAACCCTTGCAGTGATTGATGTAAAATAGGAGACCAATAAATTATAGCCATGATTTTTATCACTATTATTGCTGAGGGACTTTAAAGTCATTTCTGCCTCCTGTAAAAGGAAGAGCACAGAACAGCTGTGCAAACAATATACAAGTTCCTTGGAATTAATAGAATATGTGCACATCTCAACTTTCAGGAGTCCACTGTGTTCTTGTTTACTAAATGAGGACACCATGATCAATGAACATGAGTCAGTTCTGCCCAGCCTTCCTTAGATGTTACAAAAATCAGCAGAATGGTAACTAGCAGGAGTCAGGGCTCTTTAAGACTCACACTGGTGTGTCTCATCAGAATTGCATTACAACAGAAATAGGATGTTTATTTTTATCACCACACCTTGAAAGTCGCCAAGGGTTTAGAAGTCAGTCTGTCACTGAGAAACTCCCAAAGCAAATAATATGAATAACTCTTTACAGGCTTATCATTCAGTCAGGTTGAACATGGGACCACAAGCTTGGATGATCTTTTTGAAAGTTCCCTAGCTGTGTGATCTATATGAAGTATATTACACTCACCTAACATGTTTTCATTATTCTTAGCTTAGTCAATTCTCATACTGCCCCCATATGAGAGGTTTCAGTAGGTGCTATGATATCCACGTTACTGATTGAAAAACTGAGATGCCATGACTTCCTCAGGGTCGGTGATTAAAGCAGAACTAGAGTCCAGATTTCTGGGTCTACCTTCCTTCCACTGCATTTTGCTATTTCCACATACCTCCAGTGCTCCAGGAAAATAAAATGCTTCTAAGCAATTCACCCGTTTTTTTTTTTAATGACCGTAAACAATACAACCAGACAGGTATAATACTAATTATTTTAGGGAGTTAATCTGATCTTGCTATTAGTAACATATAAGAGGAAAATAACTTGGTATCTCAGAAGAGAAACTTCCATAATCACTGAAGATAAGGACTAATCTGGGACTTCCCTGGTGGCTCAGTGGTTAAGAATCCGCCTGCCAATGCAGGGGACACGGGTTTGAGCCCTGGTCCGGGAAGATCCCACATGCCGCGGAGCAACTAAGCCCGTGCGCCACAGCTACTGAGCCTGCGCTCTAGAGCCTGAAAGCCACAACTACTGAGCCCATGTGCCACAACTCCTAAGACTGCACTCCAGAGCTCGCACACCACACCTACTGAAGCCCGTGTGCCTAGAGCCCATGCTCTGCAACAACAGAAGCCACCGCAATGAGAAGCCCGCGCACCGCAACAAAGAGTAGCCCCCGCTTGTCACAACTAGAGAAAAGCCCACGTGCAGCAATGAAGACCCAATGCAGCCAAAAATAAATAAATTAAATAAATTTAAAAAAAAAAAAAAAAGAACTAATCTGTCAGAAAACTGACCCCAGCTAAGTGTGCAGGCAACGGGAGGAGCTTCAGGTAGAAGTCTGTGTTCCAGGCTAATTCTGGCTCTAATTAGCTGTGTGACTTTAGATAAATTCCTTCTCCCTCTAGGGTTGCAGTGTTATCAACTATATAACAAGGGAGTTGGAATGAATGTAGCTGCAGGACGTTGAAATGATCATATTTACAAATCAGCACCAACTCCATGGAGGCGCTCAGCACTTTAGCATGAACACTGATAAGATGAAGATTAGAGACTAATAAAGTTTACAGTAGTGTTCTGTACAATAAAAGACGTGAATTATTCTCATGGATAAGCTGTAATAAAATATATGGTTGCACCAACAAGTGCCTCAGAGCCTTATCAGTGTCAGAATGAACGATTATGGCCTCCGTTCACGGGGCTTACTGAAATGTCCCTGTCACTGCAATTTTCTAATTTTAAGAATATCAGGTTTTCTTTTTTGTGCCCAGTTCACCCTTGGGTGCTGGGCAGCGAGGAAAAGCAGCCTCCCTAAGGTCACCCCAGGCCTTGAAGAGAGCTTGTTTGTCCAGGAAAAGCCAGCCAACCTGACCACCCACTTCAGAAGGTGCTTCTCTAGGAGACAGGGGACTGCCTTGCCTCACTTTCCACGCACACAGTCCGCAAAATGTATTTTTTATGATTTTCTTCCCTCCTAAAGACTTCCCTGAAATTTATTCAAACCTGGTTTTACCTGAGCCCTGTCCCAGAAATTTGTTTTTTCTTAGCATAATTGCCATTTAAAGTAATCAAAAATTCCTTAGGAAAAAAATGTCAACTTTCTCTAGCTTTATAAATATGAAGCAAATATATCTGTTTATCTTGAATTTTGATGAATGTCCGTTGTAACACTTTACTCATCTTGAGAAAAATGAATTCTCATATTCCTCAGAAGTTCCTTGAGAGACCATCAATGAATAATACATCCTTAATGCTGCCCTAGAGAAAGAGAGATGATTTCAGATGTCTGAAAAATAACCTTTTATCTTTCCTTAAAAATTTGAAAAAAATTCATTATTGTACCACAGTATACCATTTTGTATATAACCTCAAAATAGCAGAACAAATTTTCAGAATTCTAAGAAGGGTTCTAGACACAACTCTGGTGTCTTTCCTTCAAAATTGTTTAAAATATGGGTTATTCCAGACTTCCCTGGTGGCACAGTGGTTAAGAATCCGCCTGCCAACGCAGGGGACATGGGTCCGAATCCTGGTCCGGGAAGAACCCACATACCGCAGAGCAACTAAGCCCATGCGTCACTACTGAGCCTGCGTTCTAGGGCCCGTGAGCCACAATTACTGAGCCCACATGCCACAGCTACTGAAGCCCACATGCCTAGACCCCGTGCTCTGCAACAAGAGAAGCCACTGCAATGAGAAGCCCGTGCACCGCAACAAAGTATCCCACGCTCAACACAACTAGAGAAAGCCTGTGCGCAGCAACGAAGACCCAACACAGCCAACAATAAATAAATAAATTTATTTAAAAATTATGAGTTATTCCATAATATAGCAAGTATATGATCTAGGTTTTCTGTGACCATCCTAATTTGAAAGACTCCATCCCACCCTATAAATAAGTAAACTTCTGCCCGTCAGACTATGAATTGGATATAATATCATGATATGCACTGACCACAGGGAAAATGTCTTCCCTTAGAAATACTCTAACCTCTTTGCACAGTAACACAAAGAATTTATACAGAAATAATTTATGAATATTATTAATTTGTACATAATTAGTATATAATACTAATGTTATATAAATTAGTATACTATATTATATATAATAATTTAACATTAATTAATTAAATTAATGATACCTTCAACTCTCTTAGGAATATGAAAATGAGAAATGGTATTTTTAATTCACGCAGTTGTCTCTTTTTTGATGTTGGCTTGCTAGCCTCAAACAGCTTACAAATGTGAAGTGGAGGTAGGTATCTTTCTACTGTATACATATACTAGGGCTTTATACACTCCCTGGGTCTAAGCTACCATCTCTATAAAGATGACTTGAATCGATAATTCTAGTAGTCTGTCCTTTTTCTTTGACCTGTCTTTTGAACCTCAGACCTATACATGTTCAGTTGACATATCCAACTCACATTTCAAATTCAACAAAATCATACCACCCTCCCCTAATCAACTGAGGGAGATACATTAGAGTTAATTCCTTTCCTTGGTCATCAAATTAAAAAGAACATTCATAATTTTCAAACCAAAAGCCTCTCAAACTAAAAGTGTTATTGCAGTCAGCATAGGACAGTGGTCCAGTATGTGAATTTTGACATAAGACAGAGCTGAGTTTTAATCACCACTCTGCCACTGCTGGTATGACAGTAGGCAAATTATTCAGTCTCTCTGAATAGTTTTAACCAGACAATGGGCATAAGCAAACCAATCCTATAGGGCTGTGTGAGGATTTACAAAGGTAACACATGCTCAGGAATTAGCGTAGTCCCCAGCTCAGAGTAAGATCATCATCTTCTCTGTGTTTCCTAGGCTATGATGCTAGACTACTTGGCCGTCTCTCTGCTTTCTGTCTTCTTCTTAGTCCTTCCTCCACAATCTTTGCTTTTCCACAATGAAGACCTAATTACAGCTTCCTGTTTTGCCAAGGAAAACCAAACTTTGTATTGAAGGAATGAAGCTGCCATCACTGCAATCCAATGGTCAACCTTGGCACCACAAACAGCGATGGAATCTCACAAGTAGTATCTCTTGATGAGATAAAATATGAAGTACCCAACATTACATGTGTTGTATCAGAGCAAAAAAATGTTTCACCGGAATCCACTCAAGCCTGTAGGTGTGATTTGTACTTGATAAGAAATACAGAGAATAGAAGCTAAACAGCACCAACAAATCAGACAAACCCAGAAGATGGAACACAGGTAACTGGAGTGGCGAGAGAAGGGACTACTCTACATTAAAAGATGTCAAGGACCTACCGATATAATGGTGGTCCTGGGTTGGATCCTCGTGTTGACAAACCAGCTATAAAGACATGTGGGGACTATTGGAAATGTTTACTACAGACTGAATAATAGATAATGTTAAGAAATTATTATTAATTTTAAAGGTTTCTATAGTGTTATTTTTATATAGGAAAATGTTATTTTTTAGAGATGCGACTAAATCATTTGGGGTTGAATCATGATGTTGGCAGTTTACAGTGCTTCGGTATTAAAACCAATAAATTTTTTAAAAATCCATAATCTTGAGTACATTACCGTTGTCTATAAAACAGTGCTACTAAAATAGAAATGTAATGCAAGCCACATACATACCTTAAAATTTTCTAATAGCTACATTAAAAAGGTAAAAATAAACAGGTGACAAATTTTAATAACATATTTAATTTAATATATCTGAAATATTATCATTTTAACATATAAGCAGTATAATATGTTATTAGTGAGATTGGGTAACATTCTTTTTTTTTTATGCTAATCTTCAAAATCCAATGTGTGTTTCACACATACAAGCACATCTCACCTTGGAGTAGCCACATTTCAAGTGGTTCATAGCCACATGCAGTTAGTGGCTCCGGTATTGGACTGTGCAGGATTATATAAGGTAAAGTTCAAATTCCTCTAGAATGGCATAACAGGCTATTTTTAATCTGCCTTTAGCCTGTGCTTTCAACCCCATCTCCTCCGTACGCCCTCTGCTTCAGCCATTCTGTAATACGCCCAACTCATACGTACCACGTGCTTTTACACAGACCACATCCCTCCAACAGACTGAGCCCTCGGCTGTTCACAGTCTGAAGAACTTCAACTCTCCTGGCGACAAAGACACTCCTTTAATTACATCTCATTGTGCACCTGCGATTCTTACCAGTGCTTGTTCTTTCCAACCCTGGTTAAATGGTAAGCTTTTTAACAGGAGGACTGCCACACTCGTTTTTGTACTCCCAGCATGTCTGATGGAGGAAGGAACAGAGGGAGGGAGAGAGGGAGGCAGGAAAGGAGGTTTTTTGTTGCTTCCAGCTCTTCATACTTTTATCCCTATCTTACAAAACCACAAATATAGAACACAAATACTTTTTTAAATTGGAAATACCAAAATTATGACATCAAATTAAAAGCATGGGCTGCAATAATGCTGACCCTTCACTGATACTGAGATGGGGATCAGAGGAGCCATGAAGTGGAAATAATCTTTTGGAGAAAAAATAATCTTTTCTTTTCTCCTTTAATTTATTTATTTAGATTAAAAGAATGACTAGCTGTGTGAGGTTTATGAACTTGGGCAATTCAATTAATTTAGGCCTCAGATTCTTATTCTGTAAAACAAGGAGATTGAATTAAGTGATCACTAAAATTTATTTCAGCTTTAAAATTTTATGGTTTTAGGGTTTATCTATGCATATATGAGAAACATTCATGACTGCACTAAAAACTTCATGATAATAGTTTAGGATTGCGAGAGGAGGGGTTGAGTAAAAGCAGTGCTGTGATCAGGGCCAAAAGGAAGAAAGCAGGCTTGCACGTAGCTGCAGAATCTTTTCACACCAGAGGCCCTTGCAACATGCTGGGTTATTATCATCCCCTCTTCTCTCTAGGCCCCTCCCATTTTGGGGCTAAGATTTACCACCCACTCTATCATAAAACACTTCCAAGGAGCAAGTGTGGCACCATTAATCTCTACGACACACAGTTAAAGTCAGACATTAGGTTTCCAAGACAGGACAGTGAAGACTCCCCACTTTCTTCTTTCAGGCCTTTAAGAAACCAGATATCCAGAGAGTAATGAATTAAAATATTTATTTTGAGAGGCAATTAAAGTCACTGCAAAATAAGCGTGATCACTGAGTTTTTGTTTGCTTGTTTTTTTAGGGTTTTTTTGTTATACCTTCTCTGTTTGGATCATGCTTCTCAAAAATCTTATTAGCACTGGTGTGACTGGTCTGCAGCACAATACAGTCTGCTCGGACAGCATATGATATCTGTAATCGTAAACAAGTGTTTAAAAAAGCCACTTTTTTTTTTTTTTAATGGGGAAAGGGTGATCAGAGCAGTGTTTTTCAATGTGTGGCTTGAGGTCCACCTGCATAAGAATTATTTGAGGAACTCAGTAAACAGGCAGATTCCTGAACCCTATTCCATACCTGCAGAATCACAAACCCTATGTGGAACCTGGGAATTCTGGTTTTTATCAACTGCCCCAGATGATTCTAATGCACTGATCTAAAGATCTTCCAAACTCAAGCAAAGATTCCTATAGGAATTTCTGTAACAGGGGGTGGGAAATAAATCTACGTTGTGTGTGTATGTGTATTTAACAAATTATATGCTCAATGCTGACAAAAACAAATATGATTGGTCATTTGTCCTTTGAGTCAAATAGTTATGGTGAGTCTTTGGCCACGCTGTTGTAGCAGTTTACAACTATCAGCAAACAGAAAATTAATAAACTAACAAGGCACCAGTTACTAGATAAAATGGATCTAGTTCTCATGGTTTACGTACCTTAGCCTTCTTTTTCATCCTTGGGAACTCTTATTCCTAATACTCTTATGACAACCAGTCATGATCAACATAACGAAACCATACTGCAAATTATTTCATTATGTTGAGTCCAAAATTCTTGGGATGAACAAGGAAAGAGAAATGCCTGTATTTTATCCAATTTCTATCAAAAGACCACCAAATATCTGCATGTAACAATACAAATGTATTTATATATTTCTAGATATCTGGATATGTTTGATATTACACAAATAGTCAAAATGCCTGGATTTTTGCTTTAAAATATCCACTTTTCTTTATCATGTTTTTAAGCCCTCTTACTATCAAAAATTATTTCTAGAAGAATCTTCTACCTTGTGAACACTATATCTGAGCTGAGCTGTGCAGATAATAATACAATTAAATAGCTTTTCTCTAAGTCTGCTATTATAAGTAAAACTAATCCATTATTAAACAATTTGAGAAAGTACTACCTAAAAGGGAATTGAATTGTATTGATGCTGATTTTCTCCCCAGAAAAATTCTGTCTTGAAACCGATCTAGAGAAAGAATCTTTTTGAACGTAACATATCCTAATGATTCTTCAGATAACACTTTGCAATAGCAAAATTTTCTTCTCATTTAACAATGTTAAACCTAAAGTGATCCACAATATGCTTTGAAAATAAAATAAAACAATCACACATTTAAGAGTTTGCAAAAAAATGAGAAACAGGATAGCATTCTTTCCCTTTATTGAATTATGCAATCATTTTTTCATAAACAGCTGGTGAGCACTTTCTCAATGATATATATGACATAAGAGAGAGGAAGAGATAGATACAATTCCTGTTTTGTTTTGTTTTACAATTCCTGTTTTTAAGTGGTTTGCATTCTCAGTAGAGCTCAAAGACAGTACAGATATAGGTAGCTACCATAAACTAAGAAAACATACAAGGAGAATGTCATTTCTTCCAAATGACTCATGGAAAAACATAGACAGACGGGGGAGAGGAGAGTAGAATTCAATGACTAATGTACAATCTCAATGATCGTCAAGGCTATACCAGTACACTAGGAGCTACCTTTGCCACTCTGGGTCCCTGTGACAGCACCCCGTTTTGGCAGTTCACCAACTTCAGAACTTCCTTTACACTCATACACTATCACAACAATTACTCGCTTTGTGTTCCAGTCCTTGGGGAACTAGCATTTTTAATCATTAATTTTAATTAATATGATCATACTTTTAGTAAATTAAGGTGTTATACCTTCTCGATAATATTTATATTTTAGTAGCACTTTTCTACCTCATTAAGTTATGTTATTAGAGAGTGTCTTAATTTGGGTTCTCTCAGAAACTGATCCTGAATCAGGATTCAAGTAGTGCAAATAGTTATTTTGGAAGATTTTCCAGGAAATGGTGGAGGAATGAAGAAGTGCAGGGGGGGGGGGGGTTGGGCGGTGAGTGGAAAGTTGGAGCAAATAAAGGGTGAACTATCAGGCAATTTACCATGGTGGGTAAATAGAACGTAATCTCTCTGGGGAACCCTGGGCCCCGACGGACACACCTCCAAGTAGAGTAGGAGCTGGGGTATTTATATTCCAACTACCACCTCAGGGCTGCTCCAAAGGGGCCTTAATTCTTTGGCACTTTCAGCCGCTTCACAAAGTTGACTAAGGCGGCCAGAGAAAACCCTCAGACAAGAAATGCAGGGGGTGACAGTTGGAGGTTGGGCCTCCCTAAAGGAGATTCACAGGGAGACAGATGGCAGCCTTAGCAGTACTTGCTCCAGAGAAGAATCATTTGAAAACATTTTGTTTTTGTTTTTTTTTGCGGTACGCGGGCCTCTCACTGTTGTGGCCTCTCCCGTTGCGGAGCACAGGCTCCGGATGCACAGGCTCAGCGGCCATGGCTCACGGGCCCAGCCGCTCCGTGGCATGTGGGATCTTCCCGGACCAGGCCACGAACCCGTGTACCCTGCATCAGCAGGCGGACTCTCAACCACTGCGCCACCAGGGAAGCCCGAAAACATTTTGAAAGAAATAATTATTTTTTCTCCTCCTTCTGGCTTCACCTACACAACGCTTTGCATATAAACTTCTCTAGCTCTATTACAGAACTGAAGTCAAAACGTGTATATTAGATTACATTCTACTGGTTGTCACATAATTTATCATCTATTTTCATATGTCTACATGTTAATAAATTTCCCTTGAAAGATTACATAATATTCTTTCCTACAGATGTATTTACTATTCATCTCTTCTTATACTCACTGAGCACCCGCTGGGAGCCAGGCACTGTGCCCAGGGGCTGAGGATTGAGATGCAAATGAACGTGAAGGTTTTGAAGAATGAGCTCGATGTGTACTAAGTTCAATGCTAGAAATATGTTCAACTGAAAGAGATAACTGGGAAGAGGGTGATTAGCTGAGGGCCCTCAAAGGAGGTTCCAAACTGGGGGATGTTGTATTTAGATTTTGAAGCACAAACAGTGAGGGTGTGTAAAGGACTGAGGTGTGAGTGTTGACTATTGTCAGAGTGTGCGCAAATAAAGAGCATAAAGAATCCATTTCACAATTCTCCTCTTGTTGGATATTTTCATTGTTTTCCTCTCTTTGTTGTTACAGATCATATTGCAATTGACACCGCTATGCTTCCAACTTTTTATCTCCCTTAGATTATTTTTTAAATGTGAACTTCTGAAACTGGAAATACCTGGCCAAAGGAAAGTCTTTTTTAAATCGGGAGCTATGTCTTAACTCTGCAGTGTGGATAATGGCATTTCCAGCGAAACTCTCCAGTGACCTAAAGTGACTAGACAGAGCCTGCATTTTTCTTCCTTTCTGTCTCTTCTGTTCAGCTTTGGGCGTTTTCCTTGCAAGTTTCTACAGGGTGGCTCAGCTTTGGGGCCACGTGCTTGGAGACTCTACTCAGGCTAAACATGGTAAACAGAGTGGAACTCTAGAGTTCAGACTATAAATCATCTTGTATTATAATAGAACTGTTTTTTTTTGTTTTGGGGTTTCTTTTTCTTTTAACATATATCTACTCTTTTTTGCATTTCCTTCCCATTTAGGTCACCACAGAGCATTGAGTAGAGTTCCCTGTGCTATATAGTAGGTTCTTAATAGTTATCTATTTTATACATACTATCAATAGTGTATATATGTCAATCCCAATCTCCCAATTCATCCAACCACCTCCCCTTCCCCCTTGGTATCCATAGGTTTGTTCTCTACATCTGTTTAAAAATTGTTCCTCGAGGAGCTTCAAGATGTCGGAACAGTAAGACGCGGAGATCACCTTACTCCCCACAGATACACCAGAAATGCATCTACACGTGGAACAACTCCTACAGAACACCTACTGAACGCTGGCAGAAGACCTCAGACCTCCCAAAAGGCAAGAAACTCCCCACGTACCTGGGTAGGGCAAAAGAAACAAGAATAAACAGAGACAAAAGGATAGGGATGGGACCTGCACCAGTGGGAGGCAGCTGTGAAGGAGGAAATGTTTCCACACACCAGAAGCCCCTTCGCAGGCGGAGACTGCGGCTGGAGGAGGGGGGAAGCTTCGGGGCCGTGGAGGAGAGCACAGCAATAGGGGTGCGGAGGGCAAAGCGGAGAGATTCCCGCACAGAGGATCGGTGCCGACCAGCACTCACCAGCCTGAGAGGCTTGTCTGCTCACCCGCCGGGGCGGGCGGGGCTGCGAGCTGAGGCTCGGGCTTCGGTCGGATCGCAGGGAGAGGACTGGAGTTGGCAGCGTGAACACAGCCTGCAGGGGGTTAGTGCGCCACGGCTAGCCGGCAGGGAGTCCGGGAAAAGTCTGGACCTGCCAAAGAGGCAGGAGACTTTTTCTTGCCTCTTTGTTTCCTGCTGCGCGAGGAGAGAGGATTCAGAGCGCTGCTTAAAGGAGCTCCAGAGACGGGCGCGAGCTGCGGCTAAAAGCGCGGACCCCAGCGACGGGCATGAGATGCTAAGGCTGCTGCTGCCGCCACCAAGAAGCCTGTGTGCGAGCACAGGGCACTATCCACACCCCCCTTCCGGGGGGCCTGTGCAGCCCGCCACTGCCAGGGTCCTGGGATCCAGGGACAACTCCCCCGGGAGAACGCACAGCGCGCCTCAGGCTGGTGCAACTTCACGCTGGCCTCCCGCAGGCTCGTCCCCACTCCGTTCCCCTCCCTCCCCCCGGCCTGAGTGAGCCAGAGTTCCCGAAGCAGCTGATCCTTTAACCCCGTGCTGTCTGAGCGAAGAACAGACGCCCTCTGGCGACCTACACGCAGAGGCGGGGCCAAATCCAAAGCTCAGCCCTGGGAGCTGTGAGAACAAAGAGAAAGGGAAATCTCTCCCAGCAGCCTCAGGAGCAGCGGATTAAATCTCCAAAATCAACTTGATGATGTACCTGCATCTGCGGAATACCTGAATAGACAATGAATCATCCCAAATTGAGGAGGTGGACTTTGGGAGAAAAAATATGTATATTTTTTCCCCTTTTTCTCTTTTTGTGAGTGTGTATGTGTATGCTTCTGTTTGTGATTTTGTCTGTATACATTTGCTTTTACCATTTGTCTTAGGCTTCTGTCTATCCTTTGGTTTATTTTCTTCTTTTTTAGTATAGTTTTTAGCACTTGGTTTTTGCTTTGGTTGCTCTTTCTTTCTTTTTTTATTACTTTTTAAATTTTTTTTAATATTTATTTTTTATTTTAATTATTTTATTTTATTTTATTTTTTTCATTCTTTCCTTCTTTTTTTCTCCCTTTTCTTCTGAGCCGTGTGGATGACAGGCTCTTGGTGCTCCATCCAGGGGTCGGGGCTGTGCCCCTGATGTGAGAGAGCCAAGTTCAGGTCATTGGTTCACCAGATACCTCCCAGCTCCACGTAATATCAAATGGCAAAAATCTCCCAGAGATCTCCATCTCAATGCCAAAACCCAGCTACACTCAACGACCAGCAAACTACAGTGCTGGACACCCTATGCCAAACAACTAGCAAGACAGGAACACAACCCCACCCATTAGCAGAGAGGCTGCCTAAAATCATAATAAGTCCACAGACACCCCAAAACACACCACAAGACGTGGACCTGCCCACCAGAAAGACAAGATCCAGCCTCATTCACTAGAACACAGGCACTACTACCCTCCAGCAGGAAGCCTACACACCCCACTGAATCAACCTTAGCCACGTGGGGACAGACACCAAAAACAACGGGAACTACGAACCTGCAGGCTGCTAAAAGGAGACCCCAAACACAGTAAGTTAAGAAAAATGAGAAGACAAACACACAGCAGATGAAGGAGCAAGATAAAAACCCACCAGACCTAACAAATGAAGAGGAAATAGGCAGTCTACCTGAAAAAGAATTCAGAATAATGATAGTAAAGATGATCCAAAATCTTGGATATAGAATGGGGAAAATACAAGAAACGTTTAAAAAGGACCTAGAAGAACTAAAGAGCAAACAAACAACAATGAACAACACAATAAATGAAATTTAAAATTCTCTAAAAGGGATCAGTAGCAGAATAACTGAGACAGAAGAATGGATAAGTGACGTGGAAGATAAAATAGTAGAAATTACTGCAGAGCAGAAGAAAAAAAAATGAAAATAATTGAGGACAGTCTCAGAGACCTCTGGGACAACACTAAACGCACCAACATTCGAATTATAGGGGTTCCAGAAGAAGAAGAGAAAAAGAAAGGGACTGAGAAAATATTTGAAGAGATAATAGTTGAAAACTTCCCTAATATGGGAAAGGAAATAGTTAAGCAAGTCCAGGAAGCACAGAGAGTCCCATACAGGATAAATCCAAGGAGAAACACGCCAAGACACATATCAATCAAACTATCAAAAATTAAATACAAGGAAAAAATATTACAGGCAGCAAGAGAAAGACAAAAAATAATATAAAAGGGAATCCCCATAAGGATAACAGCTGATCTTTCAGCACAAACTCTGCAAGCCAGAAGGGAGTGGCAGGACATATTTAAAGTGAAAAACGGGAAAAACCTACAACCAAGAGTACTCTACCCAGCAAGGATCTCATTCAGATTTGATGGAGAAATTAAAACCTTTACAGACAAGAAAAAACTAAGAGAATTCAGCACCATCAAACCAGCTTTAAAACAAAGGCTAAAGGAACGTCTCTAGGCAGGAAACACAAGAGAAAGAAAGGACCTACAAAAACGAACCCAAAACAATTAAGAAAATGGTCATAGGAACATACATATCGATAATTACCTTAAATGTAAATGGATTAAACTCTCCAACTAAAAGACACAGACTAGCTGAATGGACACAAAAACAAGACACATATATATGCTGTCTACAAGAGACCCACTTCAGACCTAGGGACACATACAGACTGAAAGTGAGGGGATGGAAAAAGATATTCCATGCAAATGGAAATCAAAAGAAAGCTGGAGTAGCAATTCTCGTATCAGACAAAATAGACTTTAAAATAAAGACTATTACAAAAGACAAAGAAGGACACTACATAATGATCAAGGGATCGATCCAAGAAGAAGATATAACAATTGTAAATATTTATGCACCCAACATAGGAGCACCTCAATACATAAGGCAAATACTAACAGCCATAAAAGGGGAAATCGACAGCAACACACTCATAGTATGGGACTTTAACACCCCACTTTCACCAATGAACAGATCATCCAAAATGAAAATAAATAAGGAAACACAAGCTTTAAATGATACATTAAACAGATGGACTTAATTGATATTTATAGGACACTCCATCCAAAAACAACAGAATACACTTTCTTGTCAAGTGCTCATGGAACATTCTCCAGGATAGATCATATCTTGGGTCACAAATCAAGCCTTGGTAAATTTAAGAAAACTGAAATCGTATCAAGTATCTTTTCTAACCACAATGCTATATGACTAGATATCAATTACAGGAAATGATCTGTAAAAAATACTAACACATGGAGGCTAAACAATACACGACTTAATAACCAAGAGATCACTGAAGAAATCAAAGAGGAAATCAAAAAATACCTGGAGGCAAATGACAATGAAAACTCAACGATCAAAAACCTATGGGATGCAGCAAAAGCAGTTCTAAGAGGGAAGTTTATAGCAATACAATACTACCTCAAGAAAGAGGAAAAATCTCAATTAAACAACCAAAACTTACACCTAAAGCAATTAGAGAAAGAAGAACAAAAAAATCCCCAAGTTACAGAAGGAAAGAAAGCAGAAAGATCAGATCAGAAATAAATGAAAAAGAAATGAAGGAAGTGGTAGTAAAGATCAATAAAACTAAAAGCTGGTTCTTTGAGAAGATAAACAAAATTGATAACCGATTAGCCAGACTCATCAAGGAAAAGAGGGAGAAGACTCAAAACAATAGAATTAGAAATGAAAAAGGAGAAGGAACAAGTGTCACTGCAGAAATACAAAGGATTATGAGAGATTTCTACAAGCAACTATATGCCAATAAAATGGACAACCTGGAAGAAATGGACAAATTCTTAGAAATGCACAACCTGCCAAGACTGAATCAGAAAGAAATAGAAAATATGAACACGCCAATCACAAGCACTGAAATTGAAACTGTGATTAAAAATCTTCCAACTAACAAAAGCCCAGGACCAGATGGCTTCTCAGGCAAATTCTATCAAACATTTAGAGAAGAGCTAACACCTATCCTTCTCAAACTCTTCCAAAATATAGCAGAGGGAGGAACACTTCCAAACATTCTACAAGGCCACCATCACCCTGATACCAATACCAGACAAAGATGTCACAAAGAAAGAAAACTACAAGCCAATATCACTGATGAACATAGATGTGAAAATCCTCAACAAAATACTAGAATCCAACAGCACATTAAAAGGATCATACACCATGATCAAGTGGGGTTTATCCCAGGAATGCAAGGATTCTTCAATATATGCAAATCAATCAATGTGATATACCATATTAACAAATTGGAGGACAAAAACCATATGATCATCTCAATAGATGCAGAGAAAGCTTTTGACAGAATTCAGCACCCATTTATGATAAAAACCCTGCAGAAAGTAGGCATAGAGGGAACTTTCCTAAACATAATAAAGGCCATATATGACAAGCCCACAGCCAACATCATCCTCAATGGTGAAAAACGGAAACCATTTCCACTAAGATCAGGAACAAGACAAGGTTGCCCACTCTCACCACGGTTACTGAACATAGTTTTCGAAGTTTTAGCCACAGCAATCAGAGAAGAAAAGAAATAAAAGGAATCCAAATCAGAAAAGAAGTAAAGCTGTCACTGTTTGCAGATGACATGATACTCTACATAGAGAATCCTAAAGATGCTACCAGAAAACTACTAGAGCTAATCAATGAATTTGGTAAAGTAGCAGGATACAAAATTAATGCACAGAAATCTCTGGCATTCCTATACACTAATGATGAAAAATCTGAAAGTGAAATGAAGAAAACACTCCCATTTACGATTGCAACAAAAAGAATAAAATACCTAGGAATAAACCTACCTACGGAGACAAAAGACCTGTATGCAGAAAATTATAAGACACTGATTAAAGAAATTAAAGATGATACATATAGATGGAGAGATATACCTTGTTCTTGGACTGGCACATCAACATTGTGAAAAGGACTCTACTACCCAAAGCAATCTACAGACTCAATGCAATCCGTAACAAACTACGACTAACATTTTTCACAGAACTAGAACAAAAAATTTCACCATTTGTATGGAAACACGAAAGACCACGAACAGCCAAAGCAATCTTGAGAAAGAAAAACAGAGCTGGAGGAATCAGGCTCCCAGCCTTCAGACTATACTACAAAGCTACAGTAATCAAGACAGTATGGTACTGGCACAAAAACAGAAATATAGATCAATGGAACAGGATAGAAAGCCCAGAGATAAACCCACGCACATATGGCCACCGTATCTTTGATAAAGGAGGCAAGAATATACAATGGAGAAAAGACAGCCTCTTCAATAAGTGGTGCTGGAAAAACTGAACAGTTACATGTAAAAGAATGAAATTAGAACACTCCCTAACACCATACACAAATATAAACTCAAAATGGATTAAAGACCTAAATGTAAGGCCAGACACTATAAAACTCTTAGAGGAAAACATAGAACATTCTATGACATAAATCATAGCAAGATCCTTTTTGACCCACCTCCTAGAGAAATGGAAACAAAAACAAAAATAAACAAATCGGACCTAATGAAACTTAAAAGCTTTTGCACTGCAAAGGAAACAAGACGAAAAGACAACCCTCAGAATGGGAGAAAATATTTGCAAATGAAGCAACCGAGAAAGGATTAATTTCCAAAATTTATAAGCAGCTCATGCAGCTCAATATCAAAAAGACAAACAACCCAATCCTAAAATGGGCAGAAGACCTAAATAGACATTTCTCCATAGAAGATATACAGACTGCCAACAAAGACATGAAAGAATGCTCAACATCATTAATCATTAGAGAAATGCAAATCAAAACTCCAATGAGATATCATCTCACACCAGTCAGAATGGCCATCATCAAAAAATCTACAAACCATAAATGCTGGAGAGGGTGTGGAGAAAAGGGAACCCTCCTGCACTGTTGGTGGGAACGTAAATTGATACAGTCACTATGGAAAACAGTATGGAGGTTCCTTAAAAAACTAAAAATAGAACTACCATATGACCCAGCAATCCCACTACTGGGCATCTACCCTGAGAAAACCATAATTCAAAAAGAGTCATGTACCACAATGTTCATTGCAGCTCTATTTACAATAGCCAGGACATGGAAGCAACCTAAATGTCCATTGACAGACGAATGGATAAAGAAGATGTGGCACATATATACAATGGAATATTACTCAGCCATAAAAAGAAACGAAGCTGAGTTATTTGTAGTGAGGTGGATGGACCTAGAGTCTGTCATACAGAGTGAAGTAAGTCAGAAAGAGAAAAACATATACCATATGCTAACACATATATATGGGACATTAAAAAAAACATGATCATGAAGAACCTAGGGGCAAGACGGGAATAAAGACGCAGACCTACTAAAGAATGGACTTGAGGACACGGGGAGGGGGAAGGGTAAGCTGGGACAAAGTGAGAGAGTGGCATGGGCATATATACACTACGAAACGTAAAATAGATAGCTAGTGGGAAGCAGCCACATAGCACAGGGAGATCAGCTTGGTGCTTTGTGACCACCTAGAGGGGTGGGATAGGGAGTGTGGGAGGGAGGGAGACGCAAGAGGGAAGAGATATTGGGATATATGTATATGTATAAATGATTCACTTTGTTATAAAGCAGAAACTAACACACCACTGTAAAGCAATTATACTCCAATAAAGATGTTAAAGATAATAATAATAATAAATAAAAATAAATTGCAGAATGCCAATATGACAGAATGCTAAAAAAAAAAAAAAACTGCTCCTCTTTCAAGATAGAAGAATCCCCGTATTAACTGAATTGATCTAGCAACTAGAAGGCACATTGCTGCCTGTTATTCAAAAAAATAAATTAATAACTTTGAAGACTATTTCAATTATTTATATTTTCTATTTCTAAAGCATTTGACCAATATTTTGATGAAATGAATGACAAGGTTTTCTTTCTACTCATCAAATCTTCAAATTAAAAGAAAGGTGATTTACAAGAGAAAGAAAAAAGTCTCCTAAGTCCTTTATCAGTAGTTTTTACATAAAAACTAGTAGTTTGGGGTAATTACTTTTTAAAATTATACAGCACGTCAGGTACAAAATTTTTGTCCATATATAGAGAGGAACAAGTATTTGAATCCATATTCACCAAAATCTTAGTGTAAACCTCTTAGGAAGTTTTAACTAAGTCCAATACAGGGGGAGAAATACTATATTTACTTATTTCACTCACAGAATTCAAGACAATACTTGACTTAGTCATATCCCAGACATAAAAAAGTAAATAATCCCGATTCACACAATTCCTGGCTTTTACAGTCAGTAGTGTTGTTCATTTTCCTGTTTTCAATTTTTCTTGATTAGTTGCATACTTGCATTTGTTATTGCTTCAGATGAAATTGCTTCAGACCATTTCCTAAATGAAATTATGAAATGTCTCTCACTCCTTTGATTTTTGAAAACAATCATTTCTTTTCAAAGTAGAGTAAGAAAAATATAACATAGAAAACCTCTCCTATAGATTTACCTAGTGTAGCTTCTATCTAGGGATGAAATTCAAATTATCTTTTGGGCCATCTGGTCCTCACTCAAGCAGAGTTATTCTTAAGAGGGAGTTGGAGGTGCTAACTTCTAAATCTCTCTCTCTCCCCCTTATTTTATTTAAACAAACTCCTTGAGACAGAATCTTCATACTCACTCCTGGCTACCCACACCCACCCTGGCAGCAGTCTGTATCCTATACGTCTCAAACCCATCAAAATGGCACAATTTGGCATCCTAATAATTGGTACCATCATCTGATAACTAATCCTTAATAAGATGTTAAAGCCTTGTTTAATCAAGTGGCTTGATGTAATCAAATGCCACATTGGAAAGAGCAATGCATTTGAAATCTAAAGATGCTCTCATAATCTTCCTCTACCACTTGCTGAGTTATCTGAGCTTCCATTTAACAGTGTAGTTCACATTATTGAGCACCTATTATGTGCCACTATTCTGTGCCAGGGACTGGGGATACAAAAATAACTGAGAAAAACCTGGTCAATGTGCTGGGGTAGTTTGCCAGTGGTGAATGAAACAGAAAAGTGAAAAAAAGATCATTTCAGTACATTGATATTAGACACATACTCTGCAGGGAGGAAATGGAAAGCTAACTGACATTCAGGATTTTTCCTTTTTCCCCAAAATGTGAAGCTTTGTTAAACACCTCTCAGAAAAGACAAGTTTCCCCTCTTACTGGAACTGGAAAGTCTTCTTACTTTTTCTCACTAAACCTTATTTGTCCTAGTTTAAAGACAATATATGAAGCTTCCTTAGGGATGTTGCTGCTGATTTAGGAAAGATTTGCAAGCCCTGTGTCAATGAAGTCACTGCTATGTTGGGCATATGTCGAAAGTAAGTGGATGAGAAGATCTAATCTAGCTACTGGAAACAAAGAGAACATCTGGTCCTCACTTATTTACAGGTGAAGAGATGGAGTTTGGAGAGGTCAAGTGGCTTGTCCAAGGCCACACAGCAAGTGGTTAAGAAGACTCAAAGCTAGGTCCCCTTTCACTCATTCTCTCATCCATTCCCTTAATGGACACTTACAGAGTATCCACAGCACACAAATTGTACAAAGCACTACAGGGAATTCAGCATGCATGACACAGGCTCTCTGTTCCTTCTCATTCAATTTAACGCTGAATGTCAACTGCATTTTATGACCGAGATGAAGAGTTAGATTGGAGAGACCCTGTTTATCTGAAGAGATGAAATGAACAAAATTTAAAAGGCTGAATTAATATGAAGTATACAAGGTGACATGAGTCCTCAGGGTAATACAGTTAATGAGCCATAGCTTATTGGTAGCAACTAAAGAATATTCACACTCTAATCAGAATAGTAGCTCGGTTGAGTGAGGATAAGTGACCTGAACTGTGCCTTTGATCTTAATCTTAGGGACAAAGAAGAGAGAGAAACAGCAGCAGGGAACCAGCTTTCTAAACAAAGGAGTAAGGAAAAGACTAAGATAGAAAATTTGCTCCTATTCATTGACCAAAAGGGGTGGGAGTTTTATCTTGTGGGCCCTCTAGTTCAAAGTGTTAGCTCTACAGAACCAGACTATCATGGGATTCCGACTGAATTAGAACTCCTACTGAAATCCCTTTAGGTTTAAAAAAAAAAAGTATATGAAAAGTAAAAAAAAAAAAATCATCTCTGTGAATCCTTTATTGCAGTGTTTATTGAACTGTTCTGAGATGTGATTCAGTGGATTCAGCTGTCAGATGTGGCTGGTGTGGCAGTCTCAGTAATCACGATCTCTTTCAACACTAAGAAACTGCATTCCAACCAAAAATCCAAACTGAGAGATGGATTTGTTGCTCCTTGTGTCTTTGGCTCCTAGAATCTCTGTAAGAACTCTCTCTCCGGTTGTCGTCCTTTCTGACGTAGGGACTCGTACATCCCAGACTGCTGGGTGTACCACTGGTTTCCACAGACCTCAGATGCTATAAATTTGGGAGTTGCCATTTTTCATCCTTTTTCTGCCTAAATCTTCTTTGGACACAACGACTGGTCATTTCACTGCTATGCATTCCATAATTTCATTATTCCATAATTTCATTATGATTAAGTGGTCACAGTAAAAAGAACACCCTTGTCCAAGTCTTGTTGATACCGGGTAATGTACACATTTAAGTGTACCCCTTTAAACACAGAAGAAGCTAATATCTGTTGTATACCATCTGTGACAGGAGAAAAGAGCCTAAAAGAGAAGCAAGGGCCACAAGTGTGTCTTATCTTGTGTGAATTCCTCCTTTTCCAGTCACTACCAGGCAGAATATTAATATCCCTATCTCCTTTTCTAAGGGAACTTGTACTTGAAGTGAGGAAAAAGCAAAATGTGGCTTCATAGAAATACTGAGTTAATCCTTTCATAAGCAAATGAAAAAAGGTTGACAATTTTAGTCCCATTTTTTAAAAATGTCTTCTTATGAATGCCTTCATTTTCTCAATGCACCACACGAGAGAAAGTGGGTTTTTATAGGCCTTTGGGGTCAGGAAAAATGTGTCTGGAATAAAGCATGTCAGGCTTCCAAGCTGTAACTGAAGTCATCCACAGCTGTAGGGATCTTCTTAGGTTTTCAGAAACAGGTTTTCAGAAATTGTGTGTAGACTTACAGAGAGTAGCCTATAAATGTCCACTGCAGGTCTGCAAGGAGCAGCACATTCAATGAATGTAATTGGGCTGTAAATCCTATACAAGAAGGTCATAGCAATATTTCCACTTTATCTTCCCCCAAATCTCTGATGAACACAAAAATTAGACAAGTGTACATTCTTTGTTTGCTTTTGGGGTTTGAAGGATTTTTGCTATTTTAGTTCTTGTTTAAACTAGTGCTTGGGGAACCTCTTCTGAGTTCAGTATTGGTTAAGCTTTGGGCTGAAAGAAGCTGAATTAGGTCCTCTTTGCTAACATGCTTTAGTTCCTCAGATTAGATACATTCTGTGCACCTAAAAATTGTGCAAGTATGAGAAAAGGGCACTCGTGGTTGACCACAAAGCAGCTTGGGTAAATTACCATAATGCAAGGTTACTAGGCAGAGTCTTCAGAGGTGACTGACCCCTGTTTTTCCTATATCTGGCCCTTCTCACTACCTTAGGACAAAACTTCTCACTACCTTAGGAAAAAACTCAGGCTACAACAGCAGCAGACAGGCAAACCCATTGACTTCTTTCATATTCTAAACAGTCTCAGAGCATGGATGAGGCAGGAGCTTTGCTGATCACCCTGTCCACAACCGGCCCTCTCCCTTGTTCAACCATCTATAGTATAACTATGCAAAACACTCCTTGTGTTAACTTTTTTTTTTTTAATTTTTTTTTTTGCAGTACGCGGGCCTCTCACTGTTGTGGCCTCTCCCGCTGCGGAGCACAGGCTCAGGACGCGCAGGCTCAGCAGCCATGGCTCACGGGCGCAGCCGCTCCACGGCATGTGGGATCTTCCTGGACCGGGGCACAAACCCGTGTCCCCTGCATCGGCAGGCGGACTCTCAACCACTGTGCCACCAGGGAAGCCCTTAACTTCAATTTTTAAATCCAACTTGGGATGTGGGGTTCATGCGACGCAGTGAAGTCAGACAGACTGGATTCAGATTCTGAACTCAAGCACGTTGGACTCACTGTGTACTCTGAGCAGGGTACTTGAACTCTCTGGGCTTTCACGGTCCCATCTGCAGCGCAGTTCGGTACAATCCCGTTCAGCAGGTATTTATGAAATGCCGCAGACTGTGCTGGGCGGACGGGTGGAATCCATATGGACCAGCCTTGACAAGTAGGGGGAAAAACACAGCAGGCATGTAAGGAGGCCACAGAACCCCCACAGCACATGTGCAGGGCCGAAGGCAAGTCATCTGGGTACCATGACTCCTCAGGGCCCGGATACTTTTGCTGACGAAACCCACAATGGGCCACGAGGCAGGGAGGCCTCACATGGCATTTCCCAGCCCTCGAGAGGGATGGGTTGCTTTCCAGCTATGACGTTCCCTAGCAGCTCGTGGAATTGAACCAGACGGGCCCAGGACGAAGCTACCAGGAGCTCTTGCCAAGTTTGGAAAAACTCAGACCTGGATCCTCCTCCAGAAACAACAACCCACTTCTCTTTTGAGAAGAAGAAAGGAGAGAGGGAACCTGAGGGCAAGGGAACTTGGCAAGTAGGCAGAGGGGACACTTAGCACGCTCTTTCCTTTCAGAGGCTGAGTCAGGGAACCCAGCAAAGCCTCGCAGAGAGAGAAAGGAAGTGGGAAGAAGGGCACAGTGTCCTGCAGGCAAGCGCTCTGGGGTTTTCTCTGCACAGCTGCTGTGAAACAGTCTGTCTTCTCATCGTCCAAACCGAGAATGAGGCCAGATTGGTGCTCAGATTCCTGAAAGCCTTGACGTGCCCCAAAACGATGCCCAAGAGAGCATCGGCACATAGGAGGGGCCCGTGAAATATGTGTTGACTCTATGAAGAAATGATTGAGACAGAAATGACCCCAGTCCTCCGAGCTCCCCATTCTAGTGGGAACTCAGTCACATGTGATGCCAGAGAGCAAGCCAGGGCTGGGGGACGCAGGTCAGGAAGTTACCCCAGATCTAGGACACCAGATCTGGGAGGAAATGGTGTATCAAGTGTGACCCGGAAAAATGAGAAGTTAGACAAACAAAAAGCAAAAAACAAGGGTTGGGATGAAATGAATTCAGTAAAAAGAAAAAAAGAATATTTCAGGCCAAAGGAATGGTTCAAAGATGGCAAACTGGCAGCGAATGAGTGGATTCCATCAGCAGAGATGTTTCATTCAGCCAGAGAGTTGGCTCATGTTTAGAAATTAGAAGTTACTTTAAATACCCGCAATTACAGTTTCTCTTTAAAGGCACGAAGGAAGCCTGTAAAGACTCTGACAGCTGAAGGAGACGTGGTGCATTTAAAGCGTTGAAGATGTGCTGTGGCTAAAACGTAATGTGTAACCCGGAGAGTGGAGATACGATCGTGTCTTGAAGGCCTCTGAATGCCATTTTAAGCAGTTTGAACTTTAATGCAAGAAAAACAAAGAGCCACTGAATCGCTTTAAGTGAGTGAGTGACAGCTCGTGTCTGTGTTCCAGGAAGGTCGCTCAGCTGAAGTCTGCTGAGTGGAAGGAGTTGTGCAAGACCAGAGGTTAAGTGACCCATTACAAGATAATCGCAGGAATCCAGGCAAGACAGGATATTTGCCTAGACATGGAAGGAGTGGGAATGGGAATGGGGAGATTCTAGCAGCATCCATTCTCCCCTTCCTCATTCTTAACATTACCCTCCTTTGTTTAGGGTGACGTTATGCCCAGTAAAACACCTCCCCGGATTCCGCTGTGCAGCCTTGTCAATTTCCCAGAACAGCTGTACCAGTCCTGGACTGTTTCCCTGCATGTTGTTTGTCGGGTGACAAAAATAAGTCTGTTTCTGATCAGTATGCATTCAATACAGTGCATCTATCAGGAGACAGAACTGACAGAATTTAGTAGACATAGGAGGATACTTACTTTGTAGAGCTGTAAGGATTTAGTATGGAGAGTACCTAACACTCTCCAAAATAGACGCTGGCAACAAACACTAATTTTATAATATTCTCTCTTCTTGTCCCTGATGAGAAGCTGACATAGGTCAGAAACAAAAATTCTCGTCCTCCTTCTACGTTTATTTAGTAACTAGCAAAGGCATCTTCCACACTGTACACACCAAGCATTTGATACTGACTCGCCAGCAATTTTAATAAATGTTTAAATATTACTTAGATATACAGAAAGTAATGTTTGTAGCAAATGTCCTCAGACACCAGTAAAATCCCAAATGGATTATTCAGGCTGATGTAGCTACAGAAGATAACTGTACCAGATTTTTTTATTCTATTTTATTTAGCACTTCTAGCAATTTGATCAGTTTTGACTCATAGTCATGGGGAAAGCAGAAATGAACTTTATGTTTGAAGATTTTATTCTGATTAGATAATACTTTGGGTAATATCTGATCGTGGATGAGAATATTGAAAGCAGAAAGCAAACATAAGAAGGCCGCAGAGAAACAGCAAAGTAAACAATAAACTACATACAGTTTCCTCTCTTTCAATGCAGTTTTTTTATGTAAAGAGGCATAGAGGTAAATGCTTAGGTAAATGTGTCTTGATCTGCTCGACGTCTGCTGAGAACAAAGTGAACTTAAGGCAAAAACCAATCAAAAAGTAGCTCTAGATATGATCTCAATTCTATTGGGAAAACAATTACGTAGCTACGTGCGTAGTGAGGAAAGGAAGGGCTGGAAGGAAATGTACTAGGAAGTGACCATATATTCTCATGGAATAATTTAGCTGCGTGTGTTTTGCTGTATTTCCAAGTTTTCTGTGATGACATTTACTACTTTTATAATCAAGAAAAAAGATGTTTATTAGAAAGCATATTGTGCAGCATTCCTTTGACTTGACAAACAGAGTTGTTTATGGGTCTTAACTTAGCAAATCTTTTCTTAAATTAATTTTTATTGGAGTATAGTTGCTTTACAATGTTGTGTTAGTTTCTGCTGTATAGCAAAGTCAATCAGATATATATATATATACACATATATATATCCCCTCTTTTTTGGATTTCCTTCCCATTTAGGTCACCGTAGTGCATTAAGTAGAATTCCCTGTGCTACACAGTAGGTTCTCATTAGTTAGCTGTTTTATACATAGTATCAATAGTGTATGTGTCAATCCCAATCTCCCAATTCCTCCCACCCCCCTTTTCCCCCTTGGTATCCATATGTTTGTTCTCTACGCCTGTGTCTCTATTTCTGCTTTGCAGATAAGATCATCTGTACCATTTTTAACTCAGCAAGTCTTTGGAGTGGCTCCAGTCTCTATGGATGTTTATCCCCTTTCACAGGAGTATGAAGAAAGGGAAATAATATGAAGTGTGGATGAAGTAACACAGTCGGGGGACAAGAACAGAACCATGGACAGAAGCACCCAACAATATTAACTTTGAAAATTTATATTAATAAACCAACAAGTGCTTTGAGTTTGAACTTCTAAAATTATTTTGATATATACAGGTCCATTACACACAATACAACAGGATTGTACTGTCAACTGATGTGATGAATAGGGTCTGTGCTTTGTCTCACCACACTTAATAGTATACGAATGCTCTTCGGGAACGGGGGAAATCTAGTCAACTATAAATAAAGGGAACTATGATGCCCTCAAACCAAAGCTCATTCAAATCAATTGGATGAGCAATTCTGTCCTAGAAATTTGACCCTTTGCTGTTAGCTAATCTCATTTACCAGAGAAAAATACATTAGTTGAAAAACTAAATTGGCTTCTAAAAAGAAATGTGATCTTCCAAGCATATCTGGTAAGATGTATTTTACTCAGGTATCTGGGGAAAGGGGGTGTCTTTGGGCAAAGAGATTTGATGACTTATTGTTTCCAAAGAAAAGAACTGTTCCTCCAGTGGGAAGAAACTCAATGATACTAATTGATGAGCAAAATATTAAAGGTTAAAGAAATAGAGCTAAGTACATTTTCTTTCCTTGGGTAATAGAATAAGAATAAAGGAAAGGACATGGGGTTAAGAAACCTTAGGGGCAAAGCAAATCAAGTTGGTTGACTGGTTGACAGAAGTTTGCTTTTGACCTCTCAAAAAAAAAAAAGGCATGCTAAGGCAGTGAGCTAAGAAAGTGATTTGTTATGTGCATGGCTATGGTGTGATGTCCTTGCAGTGTTGAAAGTAAGAGGAGTATCTGAAAGTCAGGACAGTACACAGGGGCTATAAAAGCAAGAGTTGCAACAAAACGCAGGATGATGAAGTGAAAGGAGAGTTAGAAAGAAGCACAACCGTCCAAGAGGCAGTGTAGTCAGATGCCATCAAACTTTACCACGAGGAGATAAAAGAAAAGTCCAACGCTGATAACAAAAGACAAACTGTACTATCCGAAGAGAAATGGGGAAGATCGAAGTCACATGTCCTCATGTGAATATCTGGATGGTTCCCAGATTCACTTAGCTTAAGCAGGATTGCGTGATCTCTGAGTTCTTCCCCCCTCTGCTTGGCAAAAAATGATGGAAGGTTGTCTCCAATTTTGACTTGATTTCCTTTTTTGCAACAATAAGGCAGGTTGTTTACATGCAGGAGGGGGAAGAAAAATAAGGAGCAAAAACAAACATGTTATTAATTTGGAAAACAGAAATGTAATTCTAATGATCAAGCAATCTTGCTTGCTAACAGAGCAATTTCCTGAACACTGTGATAAAGAACAAAATGTATAGAAATTGATTCTTTAAACATTGGATTTTTAGCAAACCCTCTTATTTGGTGAGGTCTTTCTTGAAACAAAGCTGACCTTCTTTTGTTTTAGGTCACACCAGAGAATTTCCACTGAAAATGCCTAACTGTTGCTCTTACCAAAATGGTTTTCATTCTGTGACATTATTTTGTTTCCACCCAACTGCTATACTGCAATCCTCTTCTGGTACTAACCACCCCACAAGTTAAGTGCTTAGTCCTCCACAAGAGCGACTCCACTTCAGATGCCAGCCACACTTTTGGGGTTCCCAGGCCACCCATATTTCCGACTGACTGGTTACAAATGGGGGGATTCCCATGACCTTCTCAGGTTTGATAATCCACTGGGATGGCTCACAGAACTCAGGGAAATGCAATACTTAGTATTATCATTTTACTATAAAGGATATAGATCAGGACCAGCCAAATGAAGCGACTCATAGAGCAAGGTCTAGGAGGACCCTCAAAGCAGAGCTTCTGTGCCTTCTCCCCATCGAATCGAGGTGCATCACCTTCCTGGCACATCAATGTGTTCACCAACCCAGAAGCTCCACTGAGCTTTGGTGCCCAGAGCTTCCGTTATATAGGCCTGATTAATGAAAGCACTGGCCACGCGACTGAACTCAATCTCCAGTCCCCCTTCCCTCCATGGCAGTCAGGATGGCTCAAAGTCCCAGTTCTCTATAATCTTGTGGTTGCTCTTTCTGGAGACCATCCCCATCCTGAAGGCATCTAGGGAATGGCCAAGGGTTACCTCATTAGCATAAACTCAGGTGTGATCCGGGGGGCTCATGAAGACCAAAAGCACTTCTATCACTTAGGAAACCCCAAGGGTTCTAGAAGCTTCCTGTCAGGGACTGGAGACAAAGACAAGACAAACTCTTTTTAAGCAACAGACATATTAAACCAAGAACTGAAAACTGACACAAAAACAACAGACATTTGCAGGACAAATAGAAAATTCTGTGGTTCTCGTTTACAGTATACATCTGAAGGATGAGAATGACAAGTCTGGTATAAATCACACAAAGTTTTTGTGACTTGAACATATATCAGAGTAAGAAAACATCAATCCTATCCCACAGGAGGGTTGGCTTGAGCAAAAAACAAAGGCAAAATCGGGTTCTTTTCAATACACTCACTTTTTATTTCAATGCTCTCCATTTCCCTAAGTGTCAGGCTCGCTTGTAGTTCTCTGTTGAATATTTCTTCCAAAGTGTTAACTTCAATAAACATTTATTCGGCACCCCCAATGTACAAAGACTGTCATAACTAGGTCCCTGTCCTCACAAACCTGTCAGTCTAAAGGAGGTGACAATTATGTTAACCATTAAGCAGCATGACAAAGGTAAAAACAAAGGACTTTGGGAGCGTTTGAAGCATGAGCATTTTTGAGAGAAATCTTGGAGGTGGCTAGGAGGAGGCAGCACTTCCAAAGGGTCTTGAAGAATGAGTGGGATTTTAGTACAAGACGGAAAGGCAAGAACTTTCCCAGCTGAGTGAAGGGGCACAGAGACCCAGAAGCTTAAAACCCTGTTTAGTGAACCCAGGTGGCTGCAACAAAATGCACGTGGCTGAAAAGGTGGTTGAGGCCGTATGGGGGGGGGGGGCTTTAAATTTTGAGCTGATGAGTTTGAATGTTATTCTTCGGGCAATGGAGAGCCACTGAAGGTTGTTGAAGAAGATGCTTCACTGTGCCTCAAATTACTCTTCTCTAAGTCCTTCGGAAGCTTACAGACAAAAACTGAACCAATGAAAAGATTATTGAAATAGTCCAGACAACAAAGAACCATGGTACTGAAGAATGAAAGAAATACCAGAAAAGAGAACCAACAGAATTAAGTAATGGATTGTGGGAGCAGAAACAGGAGGAACTGAAGACAATTTCCAAATGTCTAGCCTGTCTGCCTGGGAATGTGGTGTCATTGAAAGAAATGAGGAAATGTCTTAGTCTGCTCAGGCTGTTATAATAAAACACCATAAACAGCATTTATTTCTCACAGTTCTGGAGGCTGGGAAGTCCAAGATTTAGGTGCCAGCCAGTTCAGTTCCTGGGAGGGCTCTCTTTCTGGCCTGCCAATAGCTGTCTTCTTGCTGTGTCCTCACAAGGCAGAGGAAGAGAGGAAGTAAGCTCTCCAGTTCGGTAACAACTAGCACCATTTACCATAATTCTAAAACCTGGCATTGCACTCAGCCCAAACATCCTCACCCTGACCCCCAAGGTATCCCTGACCTGGTTCCTGCCTCTTTCTTCAATATCACTTATTATCACTTCATTTCACTCTCGTCATTCAATAATATTGAGATACGTATAATTCATGGATAGGTCACAATGTTTTAAGGTTCCCTATCCTTACTTATGCTGTTCCCTGTCTAGAATGCTCTTTTCATATCCTAGGCTTCATTTTCTTAATGGTACCCCTCTTTCAAGGTTCAGTTCAGGCATCATCTTTTCATAAAACTTTGCTGGGACATATCCCATAAGCTGAATTGAAATGTCATCAAATGTCATCGTAGGATATACTGCACCATAAAGTGGTCATTGATTCACTTGTCTGCTTTTTCCACTGGACTGTTAGTCCTTGAGAGCAGGGATTGTTTCGTTCTGCTTTCTATCTCCAACACCTAACAGTATACAGCAGATGACTGCCTGTAAAAAAGAAAAAAACAACCCAAAAGTGTGCCCAGTTAATTAACTGACTTCTCAGTACTCAAACATTCATGGGTGATTAATGTACAGAACAGCACCCTCAAATGTTCTGCTCCTCTTTCCCTTGTGCTACACTTGCTATTTAAGGGTCTATTTAAAGGGGCTGTGTCTAGACTAGCCAAAGAAGGCAAGAACAAAAATTCTAAATGTAAATCTCTCAATTTCTCTCAAGTAACATGATCTATTTTTAAAGCAATCCTGTGGACCATTCCCACAGGGTTTAATTCTTCAATCTAAAACCTAACATTTTTGGGGCACCTACTGTATATGAGGAATTAGATGAATTAAAACAAAAAAACTGCTCTCAAAGACCTTACACTCCTGTAGTGGAAACTGACATGTAACTCAACAAAACTGAGGATTCATCTCAACGATAAAGGTATTGGCAGAGAGAGGGATTATCTCCCGAGTTTGGTGTTCTGGAGGTGCTCACAACTGAAGGATGGGCATTCTGAGAAGGGGAACCAAATGCTTTATCTCACAAACTAGAGTATAAGTTCACTGAAGGCAGAGACTGTCTGTTACTTCTTTGTATAGTTCATAGTACATAGTAAATTTTCAACAATTGTATTTTGTTTAATTGCCCAAGACCGTTCTGCTTGACAAGCCTAGGTGATTTAAAATTTGAAAAACTGGAGGCATCCCATGAAAGAGGAGTCAGTGGAACAATAATAAGTAATATCTCTTCACAAGTAATTTTAATTGAGTCCTCACTGCCATGAGGACAATCTGACTCATCTTGTAAGTAGAGATTACCTCTTTTTGCTCTTTAATTGTTTTCGAGCGTGAATGAGCTCGTGGATAGGTCACACGAAGTTTTGAAGTTACTATTATCATAAAATATGACTCTTTCCTCTAGATATATTTTTAGCTTATAAAACAATATATTTATTGTTTTATAAGCTCTGTGAAAAATGGTGCAAATTCAGGAAGCTATTTCATTCCTCTACAAAGTTCTGAGCAAAATAATAGACTGGGAGAGGGGTCTCTGTATGTATCTATCCATCAGCTGATAGTTTATAGAATGAAAAAGGACAAACATTGATATTACTCTGATTTTTTCTGTTTTCTTAATGAGGAGAATTAGGTTTTTCTAAAGACATAGCTTATTGATGTAGAACGTGTTCATGTAGAACAAATCATTTCCATTAAGTCCTCCAGATAATGAGAGTCGAAAAGAAAAAGAAAAATCTAGTTATAGTCCCTTAAATGTTCTCCATAGGTCACCTTACCAAAATGAAATATTTTGTAAATATGGTCATTTTCATGCATGCAACGCTTGACGATACACATGTGCATTCATCACATCACACTCATCAGAGAGCCATCAGTAGATAATGAAATACTGTTTACTGGTTATCAAATTAAGGATGCAGTCATTTGAAATAGCACCTATGCAGTTTTCATATATCTTCACTCTATTACAGTATATAACTTAAAATTCCCGACTATCGCTCAATTCAATCAAGAGTCCATCAAAAACTATTAAAAGTGTCTATTGATTTCCAGGCACCATTTTAAAATGATTTGCCAAGAGTCCGTTACCTTAAAAGCATGTGAGGAGCTGCCCCAGCGTCTTCTCCATCAGCCTCCTCCAGGACAAGCGTGATCACTAAGTACCCTCCAAGGATGGGGACAATGCCATTGGTACCTCTTCAAGCACCAAGCTTCTCCACAACAGACGGGTTTGGACCAAGATGGGTCTAACATTTCTACATGTTCCTTAGACAGCTGTGTTTGACTCTGGAAAGAGTAATGTTCATTTTTAGGCCCACATTTCCTGAGAGATTCATAGAACTAATTTATTTCAAAAGTCAGTGGGACCCTCCTACAGAGCAAGTGGTCCATTAATCCTTGATTTAGTCACAGACCCTACAGAGATCTTAGAGATTACTCAGGCAAGGCTTCCCAACTTTCTTTGATGCTCAAACCCCTTTTGCACTAATATGCTATCTTGAGAACTCCCTTAGTAATTTAAAACTCTCATCATTTCTGCCTGGCATATAATAAAGGAGTAACTTAAACATATATATATATATATTCATTTAAAAAACATTCATTAGGGTCTTCCTAAATGCTATGCACTGTGCTAGATGCTAGGAAGACAGAAGAGAGCAAGTCGTACATGGACCCTGTGCAAGGAATCTGTCATCTGGCTATGGAGTCAGACAATTTAATCACAAATATTACAATAGGGCTTCCCTGGTGGCGCAGTGGTTAAGAATCCATCTGCCAATGCAGGGGACACGGGTTCCAGCACTGGTCCAGGAAGACTGCACATGCCGTGGTGCAACTAAGCCCATGCACCATAACTACTGAGCCTGTGCTCTAGAGCCCACGAGCCACAACTACTGAAGCCCCACACAAGCCTAGGGCTTGTGCTCCACAGCAAGAGAAGCTACCACAATGAAAAGCCCACTCACCGCAATGAAGAGTAGCCCCCGCTCGCTGCAACTAGAGAAAGCCAGTGCGCAGCAACGAAGACCCAACAAAGCCAAAAAAGAAAAAAAGAAAAAAAAAAGAATATTACAATAAAGTGTGTTAAATGCTCTGGTAGCATTTAAAATAATTGCTCTAGTTTCGATCTCTCTGCTCAAGTTAAAACAGTGTTTCCAGTGTTTTCACCTTTTCCCTTGGATGCCACACAGGCACCTCACAATCAACATGTTAAAACAGCAAGTGGATGGGGAGAAGGGATTAATTAGGAGTAAGGGATTAACATACACACACTACTATATATAAAATAGATAATCAACAAGACCTACTTTATAACGCAGGGAACTCTACTCAATATTCTATAATAACTTATAAGGGAAAAGAATCTGAAAAAAAAATGGATATGTGTATAACTGAATCACTTTGCTGTACACCTGAAACTAACACAACATTGTAAATCAGCTATACTCCAATATATGGATAAAATAAAAATTAAATTTAAAAAAGCAAGTGGAATGTTGTAAAACAACTATACTTCAATTAAAAAAATAAAATGAAAATTAAAAAAAACAAGTTGTCTTCCTCCTTCCCTGTCCCCCGTGTTCCCTTTGTTTAACAACATCTTCTCCACCTGGTCAAACCAGTAGAAACTACAGTCTTTCAGCCTTTTCCTGATCTCTCAACTCCTATACTGACCTGTCCCCAAGACGTCACTCTACAAACGGTCTCAAAGAAGTTATTTTAAGAAAAAAAATATATAACAGTATATTGTTAATTTAAGGCAATTTTAATGTATTTAAATATATTGATGATTTTTAAAACTCTCTCCCCCATTTAAAAAGTGATGCATGTTGATTTTAAATTAATTGCAAAACAAAGGCAAAACTATATACCAAATTTGCTTTGGGTACCAAATGTACATTAAAAATTGGCCACATGTTATAGTATCAAAAATAGATAGGGCTTCCCTGGTGGCGCAGTGGCTGAGAGTCCGCCTGCCGATGCAGGGGACACGGGTTCGTGCCCCGGTCCGGGAAGATCCCACATGCCGCGGAGCAGCTGGGCCCGTGAGCCATGGCAGCTGAGCCTGCGCGTCCGGAGCCTGTGCTCCGCAACGGGAGAGGCCACAACAGTGAGAGGCCCGCCTACCGCTAAAAAAAAAAAAAAAAAAAAAAAAAAAAAATCAGTGGGATCTTTAAAAAAAAACAACTTAGAGTCTTATCTTCTCATCTAACAGACAAAAAACTATGACTCAGAGTGGTAATGCAGGTTGTCTATGATCACAAGGACAGCGAGAAAAAGGCAAACCTCCAATCTCCTGACCAATCTCCAGGGAACCCCTTCAGTATTGAACTCAGGGAACATCCCCAGATATCATTGATTGCTAAAGTGAAATTCAAACCAGCTCATCAACTGGATACCCCATCTAAGGCACAGTATTACAAGCATGCATTTATTTGTAAAGGTTTCTCATAACAGCGCATTATTCTACAACAAAATCACACATTAAATATCAGGCATAACCCAACAGAATTCTTTTCTTCTATCACTGAAGGTTTTAGAGCAGAGGTTGAAAATTGACATCCATGGGCTGGATTCAGCCCTGGATGTATTTGTTTGGCAAACAGTAATATTATTTTTAATTAACAGTTTTAATTTAAGAAATTTAAACCAATAATCAGAAAATTTTCCCATTAAAGAAGAATCAGTGTGTGTCCACACTGGTACCATATTTCCACATGGCAACAATCATCAAAGCTGAGCAGCTGCTCTGCCTTGACACAGGAGTTCTCTGCCTTACCAGAGTTCCCATCCCTTCTCACTGTGGCCAGTTCCAGCTGGCTCCTCTCATTTCTGTTACTTGCCTGGTCCCTAGGACATCTGAATTTGCAACATACGTTTTAGAGCCTTAGTTGACAATCTTTTGTCCATGCTTTAAAAGATACAGTATGAAAGATTCAAAGGCATTTGAAGGATGAAGTGTTTGAGGGAAAGTAAACCATTAAACGTACACCAGAAACAGTAACTTGTTCAGGGTTTTCATATGCATGTGATCGACTTATTGATATATTGCCTCTATAACACTGGCAAGACCTAGGTCAAGAATATAAATAGAAGGACCTTGGCCACAGCCTACCTCCTTTCACTTCCCACCCCCAGCTCCGGCCCACATTACAAGGGGCCTCTCGTGCACACGTGTGAACAATCGGCTTTAAGTCCAAGGTCTGGTGACAGCCCGTACTTTACGTACAAGCAGCCATGTCTTGGCCCTATAAGTGGATGGACCCTGGTGAGAGGCCCATGCACACCATGCACACCATGCACACCATGGAAGTGAGCTAAGGGCCCTTTGAGGAGAGAATTCCAGGATTCTAGAACAGGAGGGAGGATCTGGGTGGGCACAACCCTTCAACCAATGAATCCTCACACCCCAGAGAGGAGAACAGCTGAAGGAAGGTTATTACATTGCTCTCCAGCGTTTGGATCTTTGCCAACCTGATAGGCGAGAAACCTAACCTCTGGATAGTTTTAATTGACATTTCTCTTACTATGAATGAAGTTGAGCAACCTCGACTTTCTTTGGAAAGTAAATCATTCACAAGCCCAGGGCCACTATCAGCAATACCATCAACTTGAGATTACCTGGGATACTGGGTGGAGGTGGTCATTTTTCAAATTGTCAAATACTGTATAGGATGATTCAACGTTAACGTATTTTTTTACGATTCTACTTTTTTCATCCAAAAGTGTTTAAAAGAATGCAAAGAAAACTAAGTGTAGGAGAACTGGATATCACACAAAATGCTTACTCCTCCCAAAATGGCCAAGAGTTCCTGCTTCTTGATATATTATTAATATAACAGTACCCAAGTTGGGGAAAGACACAGTTCAAAGCAAATGTTCCTCCTTCCCCTCTCTTCTCTTAGAGACAAACACCTAAATAAATGGAAAGATGTATCGTGTTCATGATCTGGAAAATTCTATACTTTTAAGATTAAAAATCTGATCTCTCCAAACTGATCTGTACATCCAGTACAATCCCAACCAAAATCCCAGCAGGATTTTTTTTATAGAAAGCAACAAGCTGATTCTAAAATTTATGTGTAAGGACAAAAGATTTAGAATAACCAAAATACTTTTTGAAAAGAGGACAAAGTTAGAGAACACACACTACCTGATGTTAAGACTTACTATAAAAATTACAATAATCAAGAGAGTGTGGTATTGGTGAAAGTTTATCCAAGACATAGATTATTGGAACAAAAGTGGACCAACACAAATGTGATCAACAGATTTTCAACCAAGGTGCAAAGGCAACTTAATGGAAAAGATATAGTCTTTTCAACAAATTGTATTGTGACCAATTGGACATCCATACACAAAAATAAAAATAAATTTCAATCCATACTTGTGTGTTTGCAAAAATTAACTCATAATGAATTATAGACGTAAATGCAAAACCCCAAACTGAAACTTCTAAAAGCAAAGGTAGGAGAAGATATTTGTGATCCTGTGTTAGGCAAACTTTTCTTAGATATGACACCAAAAGCACAATCCATAAAAGTAAACTGATAAATTGGACTCCATCAAAAATCAAAACCTTCTGCTCTTTGAAAGACACTATTAAGAGAATGAAAACATGAGCCACAGACTGGGAGACAATATTGGTAAAACATGTATCTGATCAAGGACTTGTATCTAAAATACATAAAGAAAACAAATAAAATAAAATACATAAAGAAGTGTCAAAAAATATGAACAATCCAATTTTTCTAAATGGGAAAAATGTTTGAACAGACGTTCACAAAGGAAGATATACAAATGGCAAATAAGCACATGAAAAGTTGCACTATTAGTTATTAGATAAAAGCAAATTAAAACCACATTGAGATCTCACTACACACCTATAAAAATAGTTAAAATAAAAATAAATAAATAAAATAACAGTAGCAAGTGCTGGCAAGGATGTGGAGAAACTGGAATATGCACACATTGCTGATGAGAATGCAAAAGAGTATTTGTCAAAACTCATAGAAATGCACACGAAAAAGGCTAAAGTTTACTTATGTAAATTACACTTCAATTTAAAAAATAAAACAAAACACTGAATACACCTTACGTTGTCCGGTCCAGCCCTTGGTGATCTGTACCCACCAACCCCTAGGGCCCATTTCACACCATTCCCCTTAACTCTTTATCTGATTTCACATCCTCAACCACAGCAAGTTTAGGGCCTTGTTATTAAGTGCTTCTACTGCTTGTAATAGACCACGTTCCCTTCTGTTGACTTTGCATGGCTCTGTCCTTCTGGTCATTTGGATCTCAGTTTAAATGCCACCTCCTGAGAAAGGCCTTCCCTGACCACCCAATGACTGCTATTATCTATGTTCCTGTTTTAATTTTTCTGTATTGTACTTATCATGCCCCAATGTTTTTATCATTTATTTACTGGTATATTTACTGTCTCCTCTGCTAGAATACACTCTATGAACATTCAAGGGTCATATTTTTCCATGTATGGCTTCTAGATTGAATACAGCAATAAAAAAATTAAGAGGTTGATTATATGGTTGGTTATATACTTAAGAGAGCAAGGACATCTTCTATGTCGCTCACCACAGCATCCCCAGAAAATGGAAAGTCTCTGTCACACAGTGGGAACTCAGCTGCTAGACTTTGATAAAGGATGGCTGTTTCAGTGCCTGCTGTTTCCCTATGGTCACGCTTATAGGCCCAAACCGAAGAACTAAATTATGACGCAACTTGGTCCGACTAGCCTGTCATTCCAGGTCTCTGTGCTCTGATATTTCTTTTATCCTATGGCATTCGGTCTCTCAATCTGGCAGCAGCCTGCTAGTGACTAAAGCAAGTTGTGGAAATTAACAGCTGCACCACTGATTCCAAGGCCATGCCAGGGGTGTTCCCCGGCAGGTGCCAAGTTTAAATATAAGCTACAAGGGCATGCTCTCTTGCTGGTGTGATGTGGGATCCCAGAAAACTGTGAACATTGGACCCCAAAGGACACTGACCAAGTGCCTCTTCAGTGACATCTATGCTTATTACCACCAAGGCATAACCCAAAGGGTTTCTCTTTCTCAGACCATCACTTCTGCTGCTTTTATAACAGTAGAAGGTAAAGAAATTTCTAGGCATTCCATGTAAATTGTATAGAACTATTCTATTCCTCTGCCCCTATTGACTTTAGATACCCCCAATATCTTATTTCAACATCCATAAATTATATATGGCCTTTTTAAACTAATTTTTTAATTTCCTCATCTTGCTAATAGCTCACAAAAGAAAGTTCTTTCATCGGATTGTAAAACTTCCACAAAATAGCCCTTCTCTAATGGAGCTGCTGTTCAGAAAACCCACTGCCCACACTGCTTGGTGAAATGCTTAGGAAATTTAAAGTAAAATTTGAAGATGCTTCTCTGTCTGATATGAACTTGAAAACAGAAAGTCCAACTAAGTTCAACAAACTAGATGGTCAGTTCAGGTATGGAGGATTCACACTGTCCTGAAAATTGCCAAGGAAATAGCTTCTTCAAGTTCCCTTAGTAATGCATCAGTTTTCTCTCAGTCTCAGAACTGAAGATTGAAGAATATAGCAAAGGTGTATGAAACTTGCATGGCATTATGTGGTGTTTTGCAGTTTAAAATAAATAAAATAAATAAAACTTCGTTAGTGACTTAGGATAAGTGACTAACTATAAGATGAAGTGGAAAAAACAGGATACAAAATGGTCTATGTATTTTTTCTTAAAAAATGTTAGTGGTAATCTCTAGGTAGTAGAATGACGCATTGCTTTTCTTTTGTTCTTTATACTGCTTACTGTTTTAGTTAAAAAAAATTCTGCAGTGAACATGTACTATTTCACAATTTAAAAAACTATTTTTAAATGCCTTAACATATTTCCGTAAGGGCTCACACATCCTGTAAGCATGAACATCCTCATGGTACAAACAAAAAATTGCCTAAGTGGTACAGGTAGCAACTTGCCCCAAAGTCTGAATATCCTTTATACTTGCCAACTTTGCAATGAATCCTTCTGCCAGCTCCACCCTGACATGCTAGAGAAAGGAAGTGGGGTTATAAAAAAGGTTGAAGGAAGAAGAGAAGTGGGGGAGAACATATATTTTATTCATGATTCTGACACGCTGTAACTGAGTCAGTGGTAAATGCCCATCACAGCCCTTCTGAGATCAGCGTGTGAGTCACGAACTGTCCCAGGGATAAGAATGCTCCCAGTAGTTTGGTTTTGGTGATAAAGATTCCAACCGCTTGCTCTAACGTTAAAGGAAAGCAAAAGGAACACACGTCACTGGCTGTTAACTTACCGACAGCAGCCTACTATGATTCATTATTTTGGCAAACATATTAGAGATACTAATGTTTTATTTAGAAGTTTTGTACAATTTAGCAATGTGCAGAGGTCACATTTCACAGGGCTTCACCAGGGGTACATCACGTAGGTTTTGCAAATGTATCCAGATCAATAATGTATGACTCTCTTAATTTAAGCATAGAATAAAAAAAAATTCAACTTCCTTAATTTTTGTTGTTGTATTAATCTGGGAGCTACCAGTGGAAAAATAATGAAACTTAGCACGTTTATTAATCTGATTCACCTATCTGTATCCGCTAATTGCAAGGCATTTCTAACCACAAAGGTCAATTCTTAAAGGAAATTATGAATTCTTTACCACTATACTCCACATGGATTAGGAAAAAAATATGCAATAGCTACTGGCTTTGAAGACAGTCTCTTTTTTTATTTTCCTTTCTTCTTTTTCTCTGAGAAAAATATAGCCCTACAAAGAGTAAACAATGACATCAAAGATTTGATCACTACGAAGATTGGTAAGTGTATTACCCTGTTCTGATTAGAATTTCCTGTGTATTGAATTTTTATAAAACTGCGTGTGTGTTTGCTGAGGACCTATTAGGTCAATTTCACATGAATCTTACTTTTTTTTTTACTGACCATAAAGAAAATACTAATACTGAAAAACCTATCAGAATTTTTAGGTAAACTGCCAAGTATTACAAATTTTCTTCAGTCAGAAATGTTAATCATGAGGCTCCACACAGGTACTGTGGTAGTAATTCAAGGTACTTGATTAATATAATTATATGTAATTACTTTTTCTTATTATAAAAATAATCTATGCTTATAAAACATTCAAACAAGGCATAATGTAAACTGGAAACATAAAGTCCCACTCTGCCAAATTACACTTGCCATTGACAATATTATGCTCATTTTGAATAGTAAATCTTTTTGAGGGGCTTCCCCGGTGGCGCAGTGGTTGAGAATCTGCCTGCCAATGCAGGGGACATGGGTTAGAGCCCTGGTCTGGGAAGATCCCACATGCTGCGGAGCGACTAAGCCCGTGCGCCACAGATACTGAGCCTGCGCTCTAGAGCCCACAAGCCACAACTACTGAGCCCACATGCCACAACTACTGAAGCCCACACGCCTAGAGCCCGTGCTCCGCAACAAGAGAAGTCACGACAATGAGAAGCCCGCGCACCGCAACGAAGAGTAGCCCCCGCTCGCCGCAACTAGAGAAAACCTGCGCACAGCAATGAAGACCCAATGCAGCCAAAATTAAATAAATTTTTAAAATTAAAAAAAAACATTTTTGAGAGCACAGAGTCAAATAGTTAAAGCTGGCCTTCTGACTGCTGCCTCTACTGACTCAGCAGGTAACCTTGAACATGTCAAGAACAGGTCATCTGTTTGTCAGAGGAAGCAAGTAATTCAACCTTTATTCATGCAGTCAACAAATATATACGTATAGAGGACCCTGTGAAGAGCATTAGGAATCTCTCCGCAAACTCTCTACCATTGTTGCAATATTATCCTTAGAAATTCATATGAAGCATATAAGCCACTTTCCCCTAAAAAATCAAAAAACAAAACCCACCACCAACAACCCACTTATTTGATAATTACTGTGTACCCAGCACTAGACTAAACACTTCTGTGTATGGTGTTTTATTTAATATTCACATTAACTCCATGAACTAGAGGCTGTTATTATCCCCACATTATAGCTGAGGACACGGGGTGATGTGACTCGCCCAGACCCAGGTCACGGCACGTGGGTGAGAAGCACAGCACCATTTCTGCTGCAGGCCTGTCTTCCCCACCGCAGCGCCGGGTGGCCCCGGTGGATACACACTTTCAGGAGGAGACAACGAAGCCTGTCCATTCTGAGCATTTCATGGAAGTGAGTGATTCGAGGGGCACGCGGTGATGTCCAGAGTGAGGGGGTGGAGGGGACACGGCAAATGGTCGGCTGGAGAAACAGGATGACTCTGGGCCTCTTAGGGAAATGAGGCTCTGAGAGGAGGGGAGAAAGCAGATAAGAGATGACTCAAAAATATTTAACCTGGGGCTTCCCTGGTGGCGCAGTGGTTGAGAGTCCGCCTGCCGATGCAGGGGACACGGGTTCGTGCCCCGGTCCGGGAGGATCCCACATGCCGCGGAGCGGCTGGGCCCATGAGCCATGGACGCTGAGCCTGCGCGTCCCGAGCCTGTGCTCCGCAATGGGAGAGGCCACAACAGTGAGAAGCCCGCGTACCTCAAAAAAAAAAAAAGAAATGTAAATCAAATGAAAATTTCAGTTCCTCAGTCACATTAGCCACATTTCTAGTGCTCTCCAGCCATATGTGACTGGTGGTTACCCTACTGGAGAGCCCGGATATAGAGCATTCCCATCACCTTAGAAATTTCTACTGGACAGCATTGGTCTAGATGTAAACCCACAGAGTAAGAGACCATTATGTTCATACAGGTAATAACCTAATGAAAGGAGAGAAATAATAAAAGAAGGCAGTTTAAGACTAAAAAGAGCAACTTAATAATCTATATTTGTTGAAGAACAAGAAATGCTAAACAGACAAGGTCACTAAGTAATATTATTAAATTGCTATCAAGAGAAAGCTGATTTGTAGTTGTGAATATATTATTAGTCGCTATACCTATTAGGCTTACTAGAGTTGAAAACTAAATGAAATCAGTAATATGAACAGGAAAACAATTTTTCAAACTGCAAAAATTATGCCAGTGTGTTGAGGAGGCAAGGTAGATCAAGTTGATTGTTAAACAGTGAGAGCCACAGGCTGAGAACCTGGAGACGAAAACTCTCATAAGTGACCGTATGAAAGCACTAGATCGGTTGACACAATCCCAATGATGTGATAAAGAGACAGAGAAATGAAAGAAGAAAATTTGCTACGAGGAAGCTGTGAAAATGAACGAGGTTGCATTTGGTAAGTGGGCATCCAGTACAGCGTGCTGCTGGTGATACACTGTGAATTTTGCAAACATATTTTGAAAAAGAAGCTGCAGGATGTAAAATTTGTCTTATTCATTTTTGCACAATACTATAAGGAAATTTCTGAAATGAAGAAAACACTGCTTCCACCCCCTCTAGAGAAAGACATGTGACCACAAAGGCTCTTATTACTGGGCAGCTCTTTTGTCGGACGTGAGGCTGCGTCCTCTACTTGGATACGTCATCTTGACAGTCATTCCCTGACTGGCTCAGAAACGCATTGACTCACCAGTGCATCACGTTCCTGGAGGCTGTGCTAAGTCCATGTGTACAAAATGAACTTGTTCAAGCATCATTAGCGTCTTACGGTGAGTTACTTCAATTATTACCTAGTTTTGTAAACGTTCGTAGCTCATCAATAAACCTAGTGCCAGAAAAGTCACCAAGTGGCACAAGATCCGTTGCACCTGAGAGCTCATAGGTTGAAAGCCCGTAAATAGAGGAACTTCCCTATCGTTAACCTATGTTGCCCATGAGAATATGGAGACTCAGAGAGTTTCAGTTGCCTGAGGTCAGGCAATAAGCTAGAGGAGAAGCCGGGGGTGGGCTCTGGGTTTAGGTGCCTGCAAAACCTAGTCCCCTTTTGTGAACTATGCCATGCAGCTGCCCACCAACTGTGTCACAGGACTGGGTGGGTGAGGGTAGCACTGTTGTCTGGGGGAAAGAGCAGGAGTTTGGACACCTGTTTTAAACTGGGCTACCCCAGAAGCAGACCTGGAGGAAAGGATGCTGAGTGTTTGTGGTTTATTTGGAAAGTGATCTCAGGAAGCACCGCCTGTGCAGTGGGGAAGTGGGTCAGGGTGGGAAGGAAGTCCACGCAGGGTGTGCTAATGAGGAGATGGATTCTGTGAGTAAGTGGGAATAAATTCCACCAGGACCAGTGGGAAATGGTGGAAACCGCGCTTGGGAAATGGTGGAAACCGCGCTTGGGAAATGGTGGAAAACGTGCTTCAGAGTTTTTCACCCCAAAGAGGAAGCTGAGTTGTTTAGTTTCCAAACTTTCTCCTTTATTGGCTGAGGGTTACTCCCAGGGCCATTAACTCCCCAACCCCTTCTGGACCGCCCCAGGAGTGCCCCCTCCCCCCAACGAGAAAGCCCCCAGGCAGAGAGCCTCTGACACAGAAGGGCTGGTAGAGATGGGAACACTGAGTGCCATGAGGATCCAGGCAGGGCACAGACAGCTGCTCTACCAGCTCCAACAACGATAAGCCTGAATTACAACTCTGCTGCTACATGCTTTATGACTTTGGGCAAATAAGGACCCCATCAAAGATGACACACTGTATTTGGTTGTTCTATATCTGTTATATCCATCTAAAAGAGTTCTCCATCTTCCTTTTTTTCCATAAAACTGACCATTGACTGGAAGTAGACCAGTTGTCTTACAGAAGGTCCCATTTCATGCTTTTGTCTGACTGTTTCTTCAGGTACTATTTTACCATGGTCCTCTACTCCCCATATTCCCTACAAACCAGGTGTTAGATCTAAAGACATGATTAGATTTAAGCTAAACATTTTGGCAAGAATCCCTCCTGGGAGGTGATCTGTATCTCACAATGCATCCCATCAGGAGGCTCCCTACATCTGGTTGTTCCATCACTGGTTATGCTATCCTCAGTGGGTAAGATGGTGACAGCTAGATCACTCTGGCGCTCAGATTCTTTATTTGTAATAAGGAATCCGAATAGCCATGTTGCTGAATTCCTATAAGAATTAATGATATAGTCAATTCACACACCCTAACACAATCCATAAATACAGTAGGGGCTCCATTAAGGAGAAGGATAATACAACTGGAATAACTACAGAGGGAGAAGAGAAGAAGGAACTATAATATACAGCTTCAGAAGGACAGAAGTTTAAACTGAGTTTTAAGATCAGACAAGGAAGAATTGCCTCCTGGTGTGAGTGACAAAGGAGAACAAAAATACAAAGTGCGTGGTACAAATAGCAACATGGATTGTGAAAGAGAGGAAAGTCAAAGCAGGAAAGCTGTGATGAAGAGAGATTGTGGGAGGATTTCGGTATCATGTTAAGTCCTTTGGCTTTTATTCTGTGGCAATAAAGAGCCATCACAGGTGAGATTTTGTTTTAAGAATCATCTGACTTGTGTTTCAAGAGTATAATGATACACCAGATCTTTTGTTTGCCCTTCAAGACCCTCTCTCACCTTTCTCAACCTAGTTCTCTGCCCCCAGAGGCCACTCTGGCTGGACCACATCAACACACTTTCTTGGTTTCTGGCTTCTGTGTGGTTTGGACCAGTTGGGAGCCTGAGCAGTTATGAGACAGGCTGGGACCTGGGACCCTTTGCCACAGTGCTGCAATGCTGGCACCTGGACAAACATCTTCTCAAGCAACGAAGTACAAAGAAACTATAAGGGACTAAAAATAATGGCATGCATGTGCAGTTGGGGCAAATTCTGGACAAAAGACACAAAAAGACCCAAAAACACCCCAACTGCCACTTCTGAAGAGCTGGGAGCAAAAGCAGGGTACTGTGCATGCCCCCTGCACTCAACACCACCAAAGGGGTGGGCAAAACACCCAAGTCACCCCTCCGGCCCGACCCCTGGACACACCCCCACCTACCCTCACCCCACAAAAGGAACCAGCTGCCCCCCCCTTCAGGGAGCGAGTGAGCAAGGGAATCTGTTACTTGTTTTAGCTCCCCATTGCTGCAGCAGGAGCCCCAGTAACGCCTTGCCTGAATTTCTGGTCTGACCTCTAGTCAATGTCTGTTGATTGGGGAAGGCAGAGAACCTTGTTCCGTATCAATCTGAGTTGCCATATGGTTCCTGCTGCATATATGAATACAGTACAGGTATGCCCTGTTTTTTGAAAGTTTGCTTTATGCCACTCGTTTTTTCAAAAGACCTACATTAGTGTCTGCTTTTGCTAACCGAAAGAAATCCAGAGAGGATTTTCACCTTTACAAAAAAAGGAGATTTTTTTTCAGCATTCAGTATTTGTTTTGCAGGTAGCAACAGCGGCACCACCAAACTCCTTCCCTGGGAACCACGCTGTTTCTCAGCATCAAGCGGCCACAGCTCTGAACTGTGTCTCTGAGCATCTGTGCTTCAACTCCATTTATTTTGTGCATCCATTAGCAAGATATGTCTTAAGGTAATTGCTTCTTCTTCGCTTTATGCCATTTTGGTTTACGAAAGATTTCACAGGAATGCTCTACTTTCAGATAGCAGGGGAAACCTGTAGTACAAAAATGACTCCAAGAGACAGACCCTCAAATAAGATGAATGTGTGGGAGAGGAAAGAAGCACTAATTACCAAACTCTGCTAAGTCCAGTTACAGATGTGGGGACTGGATCAGCTACAGTTTGTGTCATTTGATTTTTTTTTCCTTTTTTCCTATGCTGCCTTGCATGAAAAACCCCAGTGATCACTCATGTTGTAGTTCCAGACACGGGCATGACTGATTGACAATTCAGCCAAATCACCCCTTGACGATTCAGTAACTGATGGGAATTCATGTGTCCTCTGCAACGGGGACACTAACTTTTTTCACAAACACGAGTGGATGCCAAGAGGCCAAAGGGATGAGGGCACCAGAGGTCTTGTGTACGACTCCAAATCCAGGAGGCTTTTAACTATAAATTTTATGAGTTGTCTCCTTGTCTCCCTCACCTTCTGGGCCGTGGTTGGGTTCTCATAGTCCGAGCAGAGCTGATGAAGGGATGAGAATGAGGTGAGGGTGTTTCTTCCTCTGCTCCCATCCTGGGCATTGTCTCTGGCTGGCTGCCTTGCATGACCAAAGGGGACAGGTCCGGTCATCGGGGGGGTGTTATGGCCTGAATCGTGTTCCCACAAATTCATGTGTTGAAGCTCTAACCCCCAATGCAACTGTATTTGGAATAAGGAAGAAATTAAGGTTAAAGGAGGGTGGGATTTGCATTCTTGTAGAAGAGATACGGGAAGGCTTACTCTGTCTCCACTGCATGAGGACACAGCAAGAAGGCGGCCATCTGCAAACCAGGAGAGAGTTTTTACCAGAGACCTGAGTGCCTGGCACCTTGATCTTAGACTTCCCAGCCTCCAAACTGTGAGAAAAAAACTTCTCTTGTTTGAGTCAGTCATTGGTATTCTGTTATGGCAGCCCAAGCTGACTGAGCTGGTGGGTCTCTCCCTAGAACCCTCTCATTTCAGGCTTTTATTACAACTCCTTGACTTGCGATCTCAGACCTATGGATGGTTAACAGCCCCACTATTCCTTTGTGTTTCTGTCATGTGCACACACTTCTATTCACAGCCCCTTTAATTTTTATTGGAGCATAGTTGATGTACAATGTTGTGTTAATATCAGGTGTACAGCAAAGTGAACCAGTTATACATATACATACATCCACTCTTTTTTTAGATTATTTTCCCATATAGGCCATTACAGAGTATTGAGTAGAGTTCTCTGTGATATACAGTAGGTCCTTATTAGTTATCTATTTTATATAGAGTAGTGTGTGTATGTCAATCCCAATCTCCCAATTTACCCCCCCACACCCCAGTAACCATAAGTTTGTTTTCTACATCTGTGACTCTATTTCCGTTTTGTAGATAAGTTCATTTGCACCCTTTTTTAAGAATCCACATATAAGCTATATCATATGGTATTTGTCTCTCTCTGTCTGACTTACTTCACTGAGTATGACAATCTCTAGGTCCATCCATGTTGCTGCAAATGGCATTATTTCATTCTTTTTAATGGCTGAGTAATATTCCATTGTATATATGTACCACATCTTCTTTATCCATTCCTCTATCGATGGACATTTAGGTTGCTTCCATGTCTTGGCTGTTGTAAATAGTGCTGCGATGAACATTGGGGTACATATATCTTTTTGAATTATGGTTTTCTCCAGATATATGCCCAGGAGTGGGATTGTGGGATCATACGGTAGCTCTATTTTTAGTTTTTTAAGAAACATCCATACTGTTCTCCATAGTGGCTTCACAGCCCCTGTATTAATCCCCTCTTCATTTATTCTATTTTAAGCATGTTAGCTTTTTCCTGTTGCGCCTTGACTGATGTCATAGCTCTAGATTTCGCATGAAAGATGAAATGCAGAATGTGAGAAATTAGATGCTAGGGGACTTTTTCTGGGTCCTTTCTCTTTATTTTTTTTTAAGATTTTTTTTTTTTTAGATGTAGACCATTTTTTTAATGTCTTTATTGAATTTGTTACAATATTGCTTCTGTTTTATGTTTCAGTTTTTTGGCACCAAGGCATGTCGGGATCTTAGCTCCCCAACCAGGGGTCAAACCTGCACCCCCAGCATTGGAAGGTAAAGTCTTAACCACTCGGCCCCAGTGAAGTCCCTGGGTCCTTTCTCTTTAACAAATATTCACTAAGCACCTGCCTTGTGCCAGGCAGTAAAGAAGAGAGACAAAGAACCTGCCCTCAAGAATATTCCAGTGTGGGAGACAAATAATAAACAAGTAAGCAAATAAATGAGATAATTTCATGCTGTAGCCAGAGCTATGAAGGAAATAATACACAGTGCGCTGAGATGGGAAACAGATGGGTTGAACCTGCTTTAGATAAGTTGGTCAAAAAAGGCCTTGGAGGAGACGACAGAAAAGCTATTGAGAAGGGAGAATCAATTACACTGATTAATGAGTAAATGTGGAAAATAAAGGAGAAAAAGAAATCAAAGATAACACAAAGATTTCTAAATGAATAAGTAGCAGAAAATAGCACCACCCACATCTATAACAGATATAAGATAGGTCTACGTTCTCTGGCAGAGGTTGGCAAACTATAAATTCATCCTGCCCCTCTTTTTGTAAATTAAATATTGTTGAAACACAGACACACTCACTCATTTATTCGTTGTCTATGGCTGCACTCAGCCTACAAAGCAGAGTTGTACAGTTTCAACAAAGACTGTGTGGCTTACAAAGCTGAAAATACTTCCTAACTAGCTCTTCACAGAAAAAGTTTACTGATTCCTCCTCTCTGGCATGTTGCCATAGCATCATGATATAGAGAACTAAGCGGTGGTCCATTTCCTCTAGGAAGGTTTTGGTAGCTAGTGTGATCGTTTGCTCAACTAACCTTTCCCATCCTTAAGTGGGTTGGAGGAAAATTCACGCTCAACCGTAATCAGTACTCGGGGCGTAGGGTAATTCGACTTTCTCACTCCTTGAATAAACATGTTCAAGAACAGTTAGCAATGCCTATGTCAGTGATGAAGAAACGAGCAGAAAAGGAAGCTCCACCCCCTGGCCAGGGGCTGAACCCGGAGTGCATTTCTACATGACCCGGTGACTTCTGGTTCTCTGCTTGCTACGTATTTCTTACATTCCCACCCCTATGTTGTCCTGTTGACTCTAGTTGCTAATAACACCTAATGCGCCCAACAACATCTATGTCAGGGAAAATGATTGGGATCAGAGAACCCTCTCCACCTCCCACCTGGCAGCCTCTGAGGAAGGCTGTACCACTGTCTGCAAGTTGACTCCCTTGAAGCCTTACCTCCCAGCGAAGGAGCAAGTGTTAGCCTCACCAGGGTCACAGTTGCATGCAAATCTGCTGATACACTGTGTCATCTACAAAGTAGCTGGTTGCAAAGCTGCATTAACATTAGCCCCAAGGCCAGCTGATATTTGAATAGAAAGTACTTTATTTCAAAATAAGATTGTGTCCACAAGATTATGCCTGTCCCTATTTTAAGAGTTGACTCGAATAAATAGCACAGTCTGCTCTGTGATCGTTTGCTTTACCCACTCCCCCTCCAAGTTACTACTTGTTTGTATCTGTTTTTTCTGTGTTGCTATTTTTGGCCATGCTTTTAGCCACAGGGCTGAGTCTGAGAACGGGCAGATAGGGACTCAAGAAAGATAGATGATGGTTTAAATTTATTCTCTCTGGATGAAGAGCAAAACAACCTCCGTTCAAAGGGCACTCAAAGCTTGTTAGCTGACTGCCAATTTTGAGCAACAGTCCCCCTGCCCAAAACATGACAAATTTATAGGATCCTAGTCATCATGTTCACTCTTAGTATAAACTCTCATTTGGATGATCACGAATTCATAAATTTTAGAGCAAAATAGCTGTGAGATTGGTAATCATGTGAGAGCACACTGGATGTGCTTATTAAATGATCTGGGTATAAACTTGAGCTGTAACCCCTACTCTCTGTATCCCCCGACCCCGTCTAGCATTCGATTTCCTATTTGGAAAAAGAAAGGATTGCATTGATTCCACGAAGGACTAGGAACATGAATAAAAGGAAACCTCATTCAAAATGGAGTCAGGAAACCCTAAAGAGGGAGGTGCTCAGGCAGGTACTACTCCAGCAGAAAAAAGGAAGATTTTCTCCTCACCCAGTGACAACCCAGCCAATGAGAATTCGCTGCAACTCAGCCAATGAGAAGCCACCACAACCCCGAACTCTCCTCTCTTCTAAACACCACCCCCAGCTTCCTCCTTTCCTCTATAAATGAGGTGTGAGAAAAATTAACAAAAACAAAAGGGTGATTGTGCTGATAAAAACAAAAAATGCTGCTCACCTTTGTTCTCTGAACTTGCCCATGGTTTGCCATAGTTTGCATGTCCCAAACTGCAATTCCTATACTACCCAAAAAGCCTCCATGTTGCTGGCTAAACTGCTTACCTTTCTGTTTTAAAGGTTGACAGTACCTTCCAGCACTAAAAGTCTGTGGCTCTCCATCTGTTCTAGTTTAACCCCTTACTTTATAGATGCAAAAACTGACACACAAAGGTGAACTCTAAGACAGCTAGTTAATGGTGTAGGTGACTTTGGAATCAAAGTCTCTTATGTTTTGTTTTAAAGGACCTGTACGTGTGTGTGTGTGTGTGTGTGTGTGTGTGTGTGTGTGTGTGTGTGTGTGTGTGTGTGTGTGTGTGTGTGTAAGAATGCAATATCCCTGGCTCTGGGCCTAACTCTGTGTGAATTTCTGCATCTTTCTATTCTTAGAATTTCTGTTCTTAGAACAAAAGGGACCATAGAGATTGTGCAGTGGCCCCCTACTCAATTAATAGGCAAGAACTTACTTACAAGACACCGCAACTGGAACACCAGAGCTGGGACACATCTTAGGCCCTCGAAAACCAGAGGACTTGAACAATGGTGTGGTTTGTTTTGACTTTCAAACCGAGTGGTCTTTCTCATATTTCCTTAGTAATGAATGACATGCCAAAAAAAGCTAGTGATTCAATGTCATTTGTTGGTTTTTTTCTAATTAAAAATCATTTCCCAGGAGCCACTAACTGCTCAGTATAAGGACTTTATTGCGGCATGATTTTAATTTTACTGTGGCAGTAAGGATTATACCAATTTCCCCTTTACCTCAGAAGTCTTGGAATGGAAAATTCTGCTTGTGGAAGTACGTATTTGTTGGATAATTTTTAAATAAACTTGTGCTTCTAAATAGCACTGATCTCCATCACATGAGGCATTTCATCAAGAAGATAACCACTTAGTAAACTTGTTCTGAAATGCAAAAGTACTTTTACAAATTTTATTCAATGACAAAGGAAATCCTGTGACCAAACAATAGGAATCCAGCCTATTTAACTGTGATACTGTTTTGGCACTGTGCGTAATTAAAATCAAAATGTCACTGCCCCAGAAATAAATTAAATGTTCAACAGAAGATCAATTAAACACATTATGACACATTCATAAAATGGAATAATAATATTCATTATTAATTAAAATACAGGTTACAAACTGTACACTATGATCCCCATTTCGTAAGTCTGTGTATGTAAAATTCTAAAAGTGAACTACATCAGAAATTTAAGTAAATTTTAAGCCAAATGCTTTGTTGAAAAATTGTTTTAACATGAGACTGTTATTCTTTTTTCTTTATCTGGACAAATTCATTCCTGTCATACTCCTTCCCCATTTCACTTCCACCCACTCTACAAAAGCCACCATTTCCCATCAGAACTGATAAGAATTTAAAACTGTATCATTCCATTTCTTTTTACACTTAAAAGCTTCATGGTTCAATTACAGTAAGAAAATCTGGGAGACTAAAATCTAGAGCCAGGCCTAGGAGTTAAGTCTCTTCTCTCCAGTTTGTTTTTCCACTTAATGAGGAAGCATGCTGTTCTGGTGCTATAAAAGTGATTCAGCCTGAATCTATTCTCCAAATGCCAGTAAATCATAGATATTGCAACTTCAAAGCCAAAGTTACTTCCTTGTGTAACTGGAAAAGAGAAAACCTACACACACCTTTCTCAATTCCTGCACCCAGGGCTGTTTTGTACTGACCGCAATTACCTTGCTTGGTTTACAGAGAATGACACCTGGGACCTCCTGCCCTACCTAGGACAGCCATCATCTGATGGAAAGGAAGAAAAACACAGTGTCAAAGCTTTGGCCACTTCTCTGTGCTGCTACCAAGAAAAAGCTTTGTGATGGGCCCTGATTTCTTGTGCAGGTGGGTTTGGGGCCCTATCTGGGTCCAGGGAGGCAGGTAGGGTGAAGAGTGACACTGAACTACTTAACAATAATAAGTCCCTGTCCTGATATTGTGGTAAACACTGTGGGGCACTTGCCTAGTTCTGCCCAGATGGACTTTCCTGGGCGTCTACACCCATTACCCGGCTGCTAGGAATGTTGGCTGCTAACAGTTCATGCTACTCCGCTTCTCCAAGCTCCCTCCTGGCCAGAGCCAACCTAGGAGTTAAGTCTCTTCTCTCCTCCCACCAGAGCCCGCAGCCCCCGTCTGATCCAGGCTACAGAAACATAGCCCCTGATCTCAAGGAAGGACCACTTTTCAGAGCCCAGTCCCACCAGCCCCACGGCACACCCCCACTCCCCCCCTCCACCATGGGGCCGGCGCCAGACTTTACCTTCAATCACATTCTTCCCGGTTCCATCCCTCCTCGACCCTCCTTCCCTCGGTCTCTGACAGCTTTCTCCCGAAGGGCTGACCCTCCACAGATCACGGGAACCCCATCCCTGCCTCAAGCTCTGCCTCTAGGGAGCCTGTCCTAAGACAGATAATCTGGCTTGAGGAAAAATGATTTTATTTCCTGAACAAGTTCCTGGCCTCCTGTAGTAGATGATCAGCAGGGACCCAGGGCTCTCATGGTGGGGCTTCCATAGGACTCTCCAGGCTGGCTGGCACTGTATCCGGATCTCACTGTATCTGAGAACCGGTGTTTATCTTTGCATCTGTGCATCTGAATGTCTCCATGCCTGTGGAGGGCTGTGGCTGGCCCCCTATCTACCTGCTGCTGGTGAAGACAGATCGTCCTTCTGTCTTGCTCACTTGGAGGCCCTGGCGTTGAATGCCAAAGGCCGGGCTGCAGGGTTTGGCAGAAACCCCATCAGGGTAGCAGTCTAAAATGAGCAACACCCGGGCTTCCCTGGTGGCAGAGTGGTTAAGAATCCGCCTGCCAATGCAAGGCACACGGGTTCGAGCCCTGGTCCGGGAAGATCCCACGTGCTGCGGAGCGGCTGAGCCTGTGCGCCACAACTACTGAGCCTGTGCTCTAGAGCCCGTGAGCCACAACTACTGAGCCCACGCACCACAACTACTGAAGCACCAGCACCTAGAGCCCATGCTCTGCAACAAGAGAAGCCACTGCAATGAGAAGCCCGCGCACCACAACGAAGAGTAGCCCCCGCTCGCCACAATTAGAGAAAGCCCGCGGGCACCAATGAAGACCCAACGCAGCCAAAAATAATAAATAAATTTATATAAGTTAATTAATTAATTAAAATAAAATGAGCAACACCCATCACTGCGTCCCCGATGGTCACCTACAGCATGAATGGCTCCCAGGGCAAGACTACCCCTGGGAAGGGGCTGGGAGTTCTTCAGGGAAAGATGGACAAAGGTTCTGTGTATGGTGGAATATTCCTCAAATACCACAGACAATCCGAACTCCACGCTTTTGCTTATCTACTCCCTCCTTCCTTGGCTTCTCTAAATCCTACACACCCTTCAAAGCCGTACTGTGTCCTAAGTCCTCCTTGCTCTACATCCTCCCAGACCCTCCTGGCCACTGGAATCCCTCCTCTCGCACTTAACACAATTCTTGTTGCCTAGACCATTCTTTCAGCATCTCACGTATATCATCATGTGCTGTCCCTGATAGCTTTGTGTGGATGTCTCTTCTTCTCCAACTTATTTGAAAAGCCCTCGAGGCTACGGACAATGCCTTATATGGACACTCCCTAAACGGTAGGCACATGACAGATACTACCAAGTAAATATCGATTAATGATGTTGACACATATACTCATTGCCGAGCTTGCGAAATGATGTGTGTTCATGTGGATGACAGGACTTTGTGAGTTCTGGTAATTAAGATCTTTTCCTGCCCTAAGGGGTTACCAAATGACCGCAGGGATTGGAGCGAAGTCAGCGTTCTGTTGGAAGCAGAGATAATAAATTTGAGTCCAAAGTGGGCTCAGTTCCTACAAGGAGCCCCCTGCTCACTCTGCCCCCTTGGGCAAGAGAGGATGATCTGGGCTGTCTGGAGATTAGGGGAGAAACGCCGTGTTTGTAAGGAGAGGCCACTCTCTTCCATTTAACATCCCTTTTGTGGACTGATTTGTGTCTCAGAAACGAAGGTCTAAGTTCAAGAAGAGAGATGTGTCTTGAAGTTTTTGTGTAACTGAGAGATGGTGACAGTGGTACTTTGTTCCCCAGGTCCTCTGAGTCACCAGAATGGCCAACTGGTCCCAGTGCCAACAGAGCTCAGGGGAAAACGAGCAGAGAAGAGCCAAGAACTACCCAGATACACGGCATGGTACCTACCTGAGCCCCGAGGCTCCAGAGTCAGGACCACAGAGGATAGGTTGGGGTCAGGGTGGGTCCGCAGGGTCCCACCCTCCTCACACGAACACTGAGTGCAGCTATCAACTAGAAGTCAGCAGCAGTGGTAGCCAGGTCCCAGGAGACACCACCGTTACTTAGAAAAGCTCCTTGGGTTTGAGTCCCTTAGCAGCAGATCGGGAGAGCCTCTGGAGACAAGTTGCTACAGCAATTATGATGAACGACAGAAAACAAGCAGCATCCTCCCATCCCTGCCATGGGGCTGTCACGTCCCCAAGTCCCCAGAGCCATCCTGCGCCTTCACCACCCTGAAGGAACAAGCAGGGGGCGGGGGGGGGGGGGCGGAGAGCAGGGGAGAGGCAGTAGGAGCATGCTCAGTTGAATATGAGATTAGAGTTTGTAAAAGGATAAGATGATTAAAACGTAATAAACTTACTGTACAGCACAGGGAACTCTACTCAATATTCTGTAATGACCTATATGGGAAAAGAACCTGAAAAAGAATGGATATGTGTATATGTACAACGGATTCACTCTGCTGTACACCTGAAACGAACACAACACTATAAATCAACTGGAGTCCAATAAAAAAATAAATACATAGGGGCTTCCCAGGTGGCGCAGTGGTTGAGAGTCTGCCTGCCGATGCAGGGGACATGGGTTCGTGCCCCAGTCCAGGAAGATCCCACATGCCGCGGAGCGGCTAGGCCTGTGAGCCATGGCCGCTGAGCCTGCGCGTCCGGAGCCTGTGCTCCGCGACGGAAGAGGCCACAACAGTGAGAGGCCCACGTACCGCGAAAAAAAAAATAAAAATAAATAAATAAATAAATACATAAATAACCCAAACTGACTACATAATTTTCAGGGTCCAATGCAAAACGAACATGTGAGGCTCCTTGCTTTAAAAGCAAGAAACATCACCCTTAAAACTACTAAAAGTCAAAGCTTTTGCCTTTCATCCATGGCCTCTCAACCTGTCATGGAGTTTTTTTATTCCTCTTTAATGTCACTCTTCCTCAAGCACAGGGACCGTCACAGGCCAAGTGAGGACCCTCATGAGCTCCAGGAGCCCAAACGGGCTACAAGGTTGCACTCGGGCCTAACAGTCCCCAGGCTCCCCTTCGCAGGGGACATGTGTCCTGAGCGGTGCTGCACCCTCAGTGCTGGTATCTGGGTTGGGAGTGGGTCAGAGGCTCACCCAGCCTGTGCTGCCCACCACGGGGCCTGGCACCTGTGCCCCACATGGAGGCCCTGGGCTGTGCGACTCCTCCCGGGCCCCCTGGCGACAGGCAGCAGCCATCGCTGGCTAGTGGCAGGAAGGGGAGTATTTCTGTAGGGCTCTGAGGCTGGAGGGGGTGAGGGTGGTGGCAGAAGGTCTTCCACATGGGGCTGAGGCTCCAAAGCCCCCGGGTACCTTGTCCCATCAGACTTACAAGTACGTATCCAGAGACGACATTACTAAGCATGTCAAGATGGCAAGTGCAGAGCATTCAACTGCAAGCCCAGGGCCCTTCCGAGATCAGGGTCCCCGGTGGCCGCACCAGCCCTGCCCACAGCCCAGGAAGCTGGCCTGGAGAGCAACTGAAATAAGACTGTTAACACCAACACTGACAGAAAAGGCACGGACTCGGCCTGAGACGTTGGTAAAGGAACCTGTCACCAGCAGGGAAGGCTGGTTGAAGAGGGCACCGTTGGTAGTAGTTTGCGGGGGAAAGAATCCTATTTATACCTCAAGGAAGTGAGACTCCTCAGTCAAATCAGTGACATGTGTATTTCCCCACAGCAGGTTTCAACGCGTAGTAACTTTATTCTCCCCTTTCTTCCTCTCCTTTTCCATTTGCTGCCAAGCTCTGCTATGTTTTCTTTTAAACACTCTGTGGTTCTTCATGCCTCCCCACCCCAAACACGTGCCCCAAGTGCACACGCTGCACGAGACCAGCCTTGAAGAGGCCACCAGGTACCCAAATCATCCCCGTGCAAGCCCGCACTCCACTGCCCAGATCTGTGCTCCAGCAGTTAAGGCAGCTCCTGCCTCACCCCTTGCTAGATTCTTCACCTCAGGCCGCTTACTTAGCCCTTCCATGTCTCATGTTCCTCATCTGACAAGGCTGTTTGAGGATTCAATAAGGTGATGCCTATAAACCTCTTCACATATCTAAGCAGGCAGACTCCTCTCTGCAAGGATAGAATTTAGTATCGTTCGGGGACTTTCCTGAAGCGCAGAACGCCCGCACCTAACAGATGGTTTCCCCAGCAGCGCTGCCTACAAAGATTCAGTCTCATCCCTCGTATATGGGAACATAATGTTTACGCATTAAGGAGACTTTGGGCTGGGGCCCAGAGGTGCTGTAACTGGCCAGAGGAGGACCTTAAAAGGGCAAGAATGGAGAAGCCCAGGACATAGATAAAATCAGAATTGTAACCAATGAAGCACTTTAATGATGTCCCAGAGACACAGCAGATAAGGCACTATGATTCTGTAGATAGATGTACGATGCACGTTGCAATATTAAAAAGTCTGAGTGCCGTACAGAGTTGTGCTTAGAAGAGGGGTTTTCTCTTTTTGCTTCCTAGAGTATTCAACAGAAGTTTTTCCTTTACGGACATTCTTCATCTATCCAAGCATTTACACTACGGACACTCGATAAATGTGCGTTTTAACACGTGTATTTGGAGTTACAGAGGGGTATAACAGAAAAACAAAAGTCAGTAAATCAATGCTTTTTTAGCAGTTTGAAGGAGCCTTGTAAATTCGTTCAAGGTTGTGACTCGATGGTTGTGGCTATTAAGGGTGAGTGAGGATAAGTAACTTGCCCAAACTGGGCGACAATAGGAGCAACTAGAACCAAGTCTGCTGCCTCGAAGACAGCACATGTCCAGTACCCACAAGGTGTCAGTCCCTGCAGATAATTATTTGACATATAATGGTTAAATTTACACATACAGCAGCTAAAGGTGACCTTCTCCTGGGTGCCTGGCCTGAAACCCTTACCTACAGAAATGAGGAGTATAATACAGGGTTGCTTTATGCTACTAACTTGGGGGAATTTTGTTACACAGAATTAGATAAGCAAAACAGACATTTAAATGACACTGGTAATAAATAACCATTTTAATAATCAAATGTGGGTTTTCTGTTCTTACCATTGCATCTGACCATCTTTACGGGTAATACACAAAATTGAATTTTTTTGTTAAAACTGATACTAACTATTCCTTTTACTAGAAGGCATTGCAGAATACAAGGCCTAAAGAATTAGCTTCTGTTTTAATTTTATCATTAACTATCTTTTTTTTTTTTTTTTTTTGGTATGCGGGCCTCTCACTGCTGTGGCCTCTCCCGTTGCGGAGCACAGGCTCCGGACGCGCAGGCCCAGCGGCCATGGCTCACGGGCCCAGCCGCTCCGCGGCACGTGGGATCCTCCCAGACTGGGGTACGAACCTGCATCCCCTGCATCGGCAGGCGGACTCCCAACCACTGTGCCACCAGAGAAGCCCCATTAACTAACTTTTTAATAATCACTGCCTTGCTCTGAACTAGCCTTTGTGCTAAGCAGTTTACATATACCAACTCAGGACACATGTCTTAGACACACCTCACTGATATGTACGAAGGCCATAAATCTCATTTAAAGGTTGACAGCACCTCTGGAAGGTTAGCATTACCATTACCCTGACTCCACAAATGAGGGCACTGAGGTAAAGAGGTGTTGATTTCCCTAAGGTCACACATCAGCACCAGGAATTGAATCCAATTACGAATGACTCTTCATCAGATACAGGTTCCCTCTAATTTTGACCTCAGGCCACCCAATGAAGTTCTCTAAAGCTCAGTTTGGTCATTTGTAAAGTGAAGGGATTGTAAATACTCTGCCTGCCTCATAAGGACCATGTAAGAAAATAGGTGAAGTTGTTCATTATAAACAAATCTATAAATAGTTAGCACTTAAATTCAACTAATTTTAGAATTCTACTTTTCAAAAGGGTTCCCAATTACTAGATATTTAATCTGCTATTGTTTCCGACCTATTTGTTACAAAGTCCACAAAAACAAATTAATTTCAAAGATCTATGTGCTTTGTTTAAATGAATTTGGAGGAAAGTGCTATTTCTTGAAGCATGATTAAAAAGCATCTTTAGTTTCTGATGAAACCTTTAATTAATCAAACCCTCTGGGAACAAGAAATAATCCAGAGCAGTAGTTTTCAATATCTTATCTTTGGGGACCTAGGGGTTCTTCCTGCAGAGCTGTTCTCTTTAAATCTATTTTTTCTATCTAGTATAGGAGGAAATAGTATCATATGTGCTTTGGTTTCTGGGGAGAGAGGTGCTAGTTTTTATTAGATTCGTAGAAGAATTCAAGACTCAGAAAAAGTCAAGAGCCACTCTCCTAGAACATAAATAGAAAAGAAAGAAACATGAAATGTCATCTTCTCCAATTATCCAACTGAAAATTAAACCTGCCCGGCCTGTGCTGGAACCTTCAGAGACAGTGTGTGCCCCTCCCCCAGGCCTCCAATTTTGTCTCTGGGGGATTCAAATATTTGGAAAGAAATCATTTTCTTCCCAACTTCGAGCCACCCTTGGTCCGAATTCCAGTACCTACAACACTTGGTCCGAATTTCACCACTTGGCATTTACAAGGTTAAACTCTTCTCACCCTTAAAATATCTGAAGGCAGGTATCATGCTCTCCTCTCTTCTTTCCCAATTCCTCCAACTTTCTCAAAAGAGAGCCTTGTAAGAGTACAGCATACCCTGTGTATTACCAAGTCTACGCGACTATAGGGGCCTGTCATCGTCCTCATTCTCGGCCCCAGGTCTGTATTAACACCGCCTAAAGCTGAATGTGCTTTAACAACTCTGTGGCTTTGAACCTGGCATTCTGGCATTCTACGTATTAACACCTGACATTTCGCCAAACTCCTCCCTACCTAGCTACCTCGATAAATGAATGAATGAAGGAACACAAATTAAAAGAGCTTGAGGATCTAGGGTCAGCAAAGAGGGTTCTAGATAAATAAGGAAATGGCTATTTTAATCTCACAGCCCTCAAGTCAAAAAATGGAACAGACACATGGGTATCGTGGAGGGTCTGGTTGTGGTAGTGTGGATTCAGGTTGGAAAAAGGGGAAGTGGGGATTCTCAAAGGACCATGTAAGAAGAAACTTTCCATGACTCATCTAGACATTTCGTAATTTTGAAAAAGGAGTCTTGACCAGTACCCACGTCCCCACCCCCTCACACACACATGCACTCAACTTAACACCTCCACATAACAGAACACAATACTGAGGAGCTTAAATGTATCCCTCTTTGTGAGTCAAAACAGAATGTTTTAAATATAAGGAACAAATAAGGAACAAGGGATCAACACAGTTTACGGATGACAAATAGTAACGATATTGTGCTTTTATAAAGCTCTGAAATAAAACTTTAGGCGATATGTATTCCGTCTCCTTGAAAATTTTTAAATTAAATTTTAAATTAATTTTAATTAAAAGTGGGACTTCCCTGGCAGTCCAATGGTTAAGACTTCGCCTTTCAATGCAGGGGGTGAGGGTTCGATCCCTGGTTGGGGAGCTAAGATCCCACATGCCTCAGGCCAAAAAAACGAAACATAAAACAGAAGCCATATTGTGACAAACTCAATAAAGACTTAAAAAATAATAATAATTTTTTTTAAATTTTTTAAAAAATTAATATACCCTCAAGGTTCCTTTCAATTGTATATTAATCAAGCTGTTCTATCTTCTTTTCCCTTCTAAGGTGGATTCTTTTTTCCTCCTCTTCCCATTTCTCTGGTATTACAACGATTTGAGGAACACATCAAGTTCATGACCACCTCTTGCTTCATGCAATTCTGCCTTTTCTGTGTCTTTTTCCCACAGGCCAAAACGGAATTCATGAACTATTTCCCTTTGACATAGTTTTACTGAAAAATTTAATTGTCTAGTTGGCCCTGTTGCCAGAAGTGCGTTCCACACCAGAAATCTTAGTGCCATTGTTCAGAGACCAGAGAGCCATAGCCACCTAGTGACTCCAGCAAAGAGGCTGAGGGCCTCAGACACTTGGCATCTGCAAGTTGGCCACCCCTTCTGCCATAACCCAACTGACCAATTCCTATGATTCAGTTTGTGTGCTTTTAATTTCATTTATTTTGAATAGGTACTATCTTCACACAACAAAAGAGACAAAAGATACAAAAGGACCTAAATCTCGTCCCCAGCCACTGAGATTCCCTGTCTTAGAAGCAACCAATGTTCTTGTGTTTCCTCACAGGTACATTTTCTGCCTGTACAAGCACATACATCATTGTTACACAAATACTAGCACTGTGTACACACTCCCTTGCACCTTGCCTCCCTACATATAACTATTGGATATCATACTACATCATGAAACAGGAAAAGCAATGGAGGGTGGTATCCCAGAAACCAGGTAAAGAGTTTCAAGAAGGAGCGTGTGCTCAGCAGTGTGAAATGCTTCAGTGAGATAAGGAGTGAGAACTGACCACTGGGTTTGGCAAAAAGGAGGCCATTTATGGCTTTGGCAAGAGCTGTGACTACGGAATGGTGGAGGCAATACCTGATTGAAGTGGATTCCAGAGAGAACGGAGAAAAGCAGGTGTAGACAGCTCTGTGAGACAGATCCACCATAGACAAGTCTTAAGGAGTGTTGCTGAGAAGGGGAAGAGAATCAAGGCTGTAGCTGGGGTCATGAAAGGGATGTTTTTAAGATGGAAGAAATGAGGAATGACCCTTACAGTAGGAAGAGTGAACGATGGAGAGTAAGGAGGAGACAATTACAGGAACTCTGTCCCTAAGCAGGAGAGGGGAGGGGGTCTAGGGCATGTCAGGGAGGGTTGGCTTGTGATCGCGTGTATATGGCTCACCCAATACAATGGACAGGAAAGCAGGGGTGTGGGCGCAGACGCAGGGGAGGTGGGAGATGGGTGATGGGACTGTGGGAACGTCATCTGGCACTAGCTTCCAAACGTTCACTTTCAAAAGGAGTCAGGAGGGTAGGAGCGTCTTAGAGGAGAGTCTTCATCCAGAGGAGGAAGAGAACAAACAGATGGGCGAGCTGGAAACCCCAAAGGGCCCAAGTGAACTGAGTGTTAAGTTTGTGGCTGAGAACGTAAAGTGGTAGACTGGGAGTTTGGGATTAGCAGATGCAAACTATTGTATATAGGATGGATAAACAACAAGGTCCTACTGTATAGCACAGGGAAGTATATTCAATATCCTGTGATAAACCATAATGGAAAAGAATATGAAAAGGAATGTATATATATGTATAACTGAATCACTTTGCTGTACAGCAGAAATTAACACAACAACACAATGCTGTACATCAATTATACTTCCAAAAAAAAAAAAAAGAATGTAAAGTGAGGTCAGTCAGGATGTTTGTGTGTTTTTCTCACCCACGTCAATATATACATTCAGGTGAAGTGTTAGTTGTAACTGGGCTTGGTGTTTTGGAGGATGTGTACAACAGACAGTGTGATGGACAGAATAAGACAGCTGCTGAGATTCCCGGTCCCTGGCGTGGGCAGGGCCAGCGGGTGTGACGATGTGATGGTTACGTTATGTTATGCAGCAAAGACGGAGAGATTTTGCAGGTCCCTAATCAGATACTTAGAGTTCGTCAAAGGAGATTATCCCAGGTGAGCCAAGCTCCTCCAGCAAGCCTCCCGAGACGGGTTAGGCCTTTGGTGAACTCAGAAGGGCTCTCCCGCTGGCTTTTGGGAAGCGAAGCACCATGAGTCCTGCAGCCGCCAGAGGTGAACTCTGTGTGGGTTTGGAAGAGGATTCAGAAGGCAGCCCCTGGCCAATTCTTGGCTGGTTGCAGGGTTGTGAGACCCCAAGAAAGGACTTGGCAGAGGGGTAATTGGACTCCCGACCCTTGGAAACTGTGTGATACCAAATAGGTGCTGTTCTGAGCCCCTAAGTCTGTGAGAATTTGTTATGGCAGCATAGAAAACTATATATTTATATGTATAACTGATTCACTTTGCTATACACCTAAAACTAACACAACATTGTAAGTCAACTATACTCCAATAAAAATTTTAAAAAAAGGAAAAGAAAACTAATACAGAGGCGGAAAGAGGTCACGGCGCAAGAGGTGTAGACAGAGACTGGTTATACAGTAAGTCCCCTACGTACGAGCGAGTTCCATTCAGAGAGCATATTCGTAAGTCCAAATTGTTCATAAGTCGGGCAAAGTTAGCCTAGGTACCCAGCTAACACAATCGGCTATGTAGTACTGTACTGTAATAGGTTTATAATACTTTTCACACAAATAATACATAAAAACAAACAAAAAATAAAGAAAACATTTTTAATCTTACAGTACAGTACATTGAAAAGTACAGAAGTACCGTACAACAGCTGGCATACAGGGGCTGGCATCGAGTGAACAGGCAGGAAGAGTTACTGACTGGAGGAGGGAGAGGAGGTGGGAGATGGTAGAGCTGAAGGATCCTCAGCAATAGGAGATGGAGGGCGGGCTTCCCTGGTGGCGCCGTGGTTAGGAATTCACCTGCCAAGGCAGGGGACACCGGTTTGAGCCCTGGTTCAGGAAGATCCCACATGCTGCAGAGCAGCTAGGCCCGTGCGCCACAACTACTGAGCCTGCGCTCTAGAGCCCGCACACCTAGAGCTGGTGCTCCAAAACGAGAGAGGACACCGCAATGAGAGGCCCGCGCACCGCAATGAAGAGTAGCCCCCGCTCACAGCAACTAAAAAGAAAGCCCACGCACAGCAATGAAGACCCAACACAGCCAAAAATAAATTAATTTTAAAAAAACAGAATTGTATTTCCAATAAAATTTTAAAAAAAAAAGAGAGACAGAGGACAAGCTGCAATTTCACTCTCCCCAGATGTTGATGGCACAGGCTCTGGTTCCTTGCTCGATTCAATTCTCTCTTCCCTCTTTCTTCCGGACATCCTGGGCTTGCAATAAAGATACTGGACTGCTGTACTCTCTACTGTAAAGTACACAAAAGTACAACCACTTGTAGAGGATGCACGCAGGTGACAAGGTACGCCAGACCCGTGAACTAACTCACGTGACTGGACACGCGAACGCACGTTCGCATCTTCGAAAGTTCTCAGCTTGAAGGTTCGTATGTAGGGGACTTACTGTAATGAAGGATGAGGGGAACTGAGCTGAGGAGGGAGGTGAGAAGGTGAGGTGGGTAAGCCACAGTGAGAGAGTGGTGTACCCACGCATTTACCTCTGAATATCACTTGGGGTCTAAGGTGTGCTGAGTACCACTCCAGGAGGGGGCTCCAGGGAAGCAGTGGGCTCTACGGGCAAGACGAAGAGCTAGTTAGATGGGCTGTGGTGGCAGCTCTTAGTGTCTTGACTGGCGGGCCCCATGTGGCTGTGGAGGTGTGTTGCAACCCAGCGTGGTTTGGAGCTGCAGAAGACAGGGTTCAGGTGCTGGAACCGGCCAGGATGTTAGCAGGTTTGCTGGGCCACCTGAAGGGCCCTCCACTCAGGTCCCAGAGCCACAGGAGAGCACAACTACTTGAGTTGATGCCCCTACCTGAGCACGGGTTTGGATAAGCTCCAGGAGAAAGAAGCATCCCTTCAAAGGCCCCGAGGAAGGAGAGCGGAGAGCTGGGATGCAGAGACCCAGGGAAAGAGAAGCATCAGACACAGCTAGAAAGAGAATCTATAGATTTGGAGAGGGCACAGCAGGCTTCCCTACATCGTGGGCTATGACAGGGTGAGAAGAGTGCCTGAAACCCTTAATTAAGAGATGAGGCGTCTCATTGTAGTTTTGATTTGCATTTCTCTAATGATTAATGATGTTGAGCATTCTTTCATATGTTTGTTGGCAGTCTGTATATCTTCTTTGGAGAAATGTCTATTTAGGTCTTCTGCCCATTTTTGGATTGGGTTGTTTGTTTTTTTGTTATTGAGCTGCATGAGCTGCTTGTAAATTTTGGAGATTAATCCTTTGTTTGGAGAGGGTGTGGAGAAAAGGGAACCCTCTTGCACTGCTGGTGGGAATGTGAATTGGTACAGACACTATGGAGAACAGTATGGAGGTTCCTTAAAAAACTACAAATAGAACTACCATATGACCCAGCAACCCCACTACTGGGCATATACCCTGAGAAAACCGTAATTCAAAAAGAGTCATGTACCAAAATGTTCATTGCAGCTCTATTTACAATAGCCAGGAGATGGAAACAACCTAAGTGTCCATCATCAGATGAATGGATAAAGAAGATGTGGCACATATATACAATGGAATATTACTCAGCCATAAAAAGAAACGAAGCTGAGTTATTTGTAGTGAGGTGGATGGACCTAGAGTCTGTCATACAGAGTGAAGTAAGTCTGAAAGAGAAAGACAAATACCGTATGATAACACATATATATGGAATCTAAGGAAAAAAAATGTCATGAAGAACCTAAGGGTAAGACGGGAATAAAGACACAGACCTACTAGAGAATGGACTTGAGGACACGGGGAGGGGGAAGGGTAAGCTGTGACAAAGTGAGAGAGTGGCATGGTCATATATACACTACCAAACGTAAAATAGATAGCTAGTGGGAAGCAGCCGCATAGCACAGGGAGATCAGCTCGGTGCTCTGTGACCACCTAGAGGGGTGGGATAGGGAGGGTGGGAGGGAGGGAGACACAAGAGGGAAGAGATATGGGAACATATGTATATGTATAACTGATTCACTTTGTTATAAAGCAGAAACTAACACACCATTGTAAAGCAATTATACTCCAATAAAGATGTAATAAATAAATAAATAAAAAGAGATGAGGCATAGGTGTCAAAGTGATTTTACATGACACCAAATCCTAAGGAATGCTCTCAGGTTGAAATGAATCACCAGCTCCATTGTGCACTTGTTTTTTCTTTGAGCCCAGCTTCCCACGTGCAGTTTGACAATCCTGAAACCGTCTTCCACCATCTTAAAACGGGTGGCAGAATCTTCAAAACAAAATTATATTTAATCCAAATAGTAAAACTATCTCATAACAGCCCTCAGGAGACAGAGTAGAGAGGAACAGACCAAAAAAAAAAAAAAAATCAGAGGCTGTCCTAACATCAAAAAGGTTGGAAATCATTTGCACAAATCTTTAGTTAATAAATGCATACTGAAGTTTCCTATCTCCCCAACGTGCAGTTGTTCATGTGCTGTTATGTGGGATTTTATCGGCATTTCTTAGAATGGAAATGACCCAAAGCCAGCAGGGTCCTTTAGTAAACAGCACTTTCCTTAGCTGTAGTGGAGTGTTATCTTTTGTTAAACTCTTGCTTTTTCTTTCCAGAGCTAGCCCTCACACAGGTACAGAAAAGAGTCCATTCCGCGCTTGTCTGCCTGTGACTCATCTTCACTATCTAGTGAACCTGTGATTTCAAGGGAACCAGCAAGAACAACACAGGAAAGATATCCGAAGTAAGAAAACAAGTAACTAGGCGGCTGCAAGATTGGTCTGCTCTAAGCTATTGTTTCTGAGCCATCAAGAGAGCTCTGAATTAATTCATCAATACTGATGTTAAGTACAACTATCTTTTGGGAGGGTTTTCTATGTGCTCTACCCTTTGTGTCTGGATGTTACCTCTGAACAGCAAAACCAGACTTAGAGGGAAGACTTTTTGTCAAAGGTGATCCCAGCCTCATTGTTTTTTTTTTTTTAATTGAACGAAAGAGTCTTTAAATTCTACAGTGCTTTACGATCTTCACATGTTTCACACACATGATTTCATACAATCCCATAATAACCTCTTTTTCTCCCCTCCCCCTATGTTGCCTCTCCCTCCTCCCCTCTCCCCGCTGGTAAGCACTCGTTTGATCTCTGTATCTGCGAATCTGCTTCGTTTTATTCACTAGTGTGTAGTATGTTTTAGATTCCGCATATAAGTGAGACCATACAGTATTCCTCTTTCTCTGTCTGACTTACCTAACTTAGCATAACGCCCTCCAAGTCCATCCGTGGGGCTGCAAGTGACAACATTTCCTTCTTTTTCATGCCAGCCTCGTCCTTGAAGCACTTCTTCACTTGGGTTCCAGGACACCCCCTCTGAGGTTTTCCCCCAGCCCCCTGGCCGTTCCTTCTCAGTCTCCTCTGCCAGCCCCTCCTTCTCTCCCGTACCCCAGGCTTTCCGCCTACACTCTGTGACCTTTCTGGCCACTTCCTGTGCTGTCTGAGGAAGCACCACACCTGTGTCCTTTCCTCCCCTGGGAAGTGTCTCCTGCAGGTCTTCCCTGGGCCAGGTCCTTCTCATCATTCTAGTCTCTGCTCAGATCTCACTTCTGCAAAAAGGCCCTGAGCATTCCTTCTAGAAAAGTCCCTCCCTGTCACAGCCACTCACGCTCTACCCTGTGGATCTACTTTATTTCTTCACAGGACTTTGCACTACTTACAAATTACTTACTACTTTTTGTCCTTGTTTTCTGTCCACGGAAGCTCCTGGATGGCAGGGACAGCCTTTTTTTTTTAACATCTTTATTGGAGTATAATTGCTTTACACTGGTGTGTTAGTTTCTGCTGTATAACAAAGTGAATCACCTATATGTATACATATATCCCCTCCCTCTTGCGACTCCCTCCCACCTTCCCTATCCCACCCCTCTAGGTGGTCACAAAGCACCGAGCTGATCTCCCTGTGCTATGTGGCTACTTCCAGGGACCATCTTATTCAGGGCTACACCTTCCAGGCCTAAAATATGACCTGACACTATAAACGTCTGTTGTACAGTAAGTCCCCTACTTACGAACCTTCAACTTGCGAGCTTTCAAAGATGCGAACATGCGTTCCATCAACGTCAGGCATGAGTGAAATTGCAGCTTGCACTCTGTCTCCTATTGCTGAAGATCCTTCAGCTCTACCATCTCCCACCTCCTCTCCCTCCTCCAGTCAATAACTCTTCTTGCCTGTTCACTCAATGCCAGCCCCCGTATGCCAGCTGTTGTGCTGTACTACTGTACTTTTCAGGGTACTGCACTGTAAGATTTAAAATGTTTTCTTTATTTTTTGTGTTGGTTTTTTATGTATTATTTCTGTGAAAAGTATTATAAATCTATTACAGTACAGTACTATATAGCCGATTGTGTTAGTTGGGTACCCAGGCTAAGTCTGTTGGACTTACGAACAAATTGGACTTATGCACGTGCTCTCGGAACGGAACTCATTCATATGTAGGGCACTTACTGTATAGCATGATTAGAGATAAGAAACTAAAGCTTGAGATGGTACTAGTTTGCTGCTGCTGCTGTTTCAAATTATCCTGAATTTAGTGGCTTAACACAGCAATGTTTGTTGGCAGGGCTGTGTTCTTTCTGGAGGGATGCCTTAGGGAGAACCCACTGCCTGGACTTTTCCACTTTCCAGAGCTGCCTGCCTTCTTTGGCTAGTGGCCCCTTCCTCCATTTTCAAAGCACATCACTCCCCAGTCTGGTTCTATTGACATATCTCCTTTTTCTGACTTACTCCTCCTATGTCCCTCTTATAGGACCTTGGTGATGACATTGAGCCCACCTGGATAGTTTAGAATATTGTCTGTCTCAGGGTCCTTAACTTAATCACATCTGTAATACACATTCCAGGGACTAGGACGTTGGCATAGGGGAGGTTTATTCTGTCCACCACAGCATGCTTCATTTTCTCGAGATCAATTAGCGAGTAAGTGGCAAAGATGGGGTTTAAACTGGGGGACTGACATACATACACCATTGATACTATGTATAAAATAGACAACTAATGAGAACCTACTGTATAGCTCAGGGAACTCTACTCAGTGCTCTCTGGTGACCTAAATGGGAAGGAAATCCAAAAAAAGAGGGGATATAGGTACACGTATAGCTGATTCATTTTGCTGTACAGTAGAAACTAACACAACATTGTAAAGCAACTATAGCCCAATAAAATTCAAATAAATAAATAAAAATAAACTTGTTGACTCCATGGTGAAAATTCTATGGTTTGTGCTGCCCTTTAAGCCAACACACAACCCCAGTTACCCAGTCTTCGCAAAGCCACATAGGAGGATTCTGGGCCTGAAGTCGTCCCAAGACTCCAAGGAGGAAATCCTAGTATTGTCCCAATGATGGCAGCCGTGGTGTTCTCTTATCAGATGTTCTCCATCAAGGTATTTTTACAATATGTTACAAGCAATCCCTATCTCTCCAGAAGAGTTTAATACGTAGAGTCTGCTCTGGACGTACAAGTGCTACTCACCAATAAAGATATCACAAGGTTAATGAAGGGAATTAGGACTCTAAACTATGTGAAAGGATAATAATACGGAGAATACCTACCATTTTCCGAAGGCGCTTATTCCCTAGATACATTCACATGTTCATTATCTCACTTAATTCTTACTACGACAACAAATAATGGGTATTATCATTTTTGTTGTTAAGGAAATGGACGTTTATGCATATTGAGTGAATCACCATAGAGCTGTAAGTGAAGGAAAAGGATGCAAAGACTGATCTGCCGGCCTCCAAAACCCATACTCTCCCCTATTAACCCAAATACCTTCCAGAGCAAAGGAGAGATTTCCTGCTGAACTCTTTACTCACGACCATTAACTCGAGGCGAAAAAACTGAAATGTGGTGCACTAGTCAATTGCCTCCTGGAATTTTTTCTTGGGCAGCCTCAAAGGCAAGACAGTGGCTTGTGCAGATTTTGCAAATTGGCAACCTTTGCAGAGGATGAGATATGGCTCATTTCTTCTATGAGATCACACAGGATTTAGTTGGGGGAAGAGCAGATAACCCCAGGTAGTGTACTAATAGCAGGATTCCTCAGCGAAGCAGGGAAGGGATGCTCGTCATTGCAGGGCTCCATGCCCCGACGGGGGTGACAGTTTTTAAAGAATTAGTTGTAGGGCAGCGACCACCAGTGCACATATCTACCAGGTAAAGCTTTCAAATCTTTAACCCTTACCCAATGATTCTCTGAGCCTCTCCCCGACCACACTTTGTCCATTCACGTACGCATCCAGCTAACATACACGGATCCCTACAAAGAGGCAAGCTGTGTTCCGAATTCTAGGGATATAAAGATGATTAGGAATCAGTCCCTGCCCTCAAGGGGACAGAAACAGTAACGGGAGAAAGATATATGAAATAAGCGCGCTAAACTATGATAGGAACTGCACACATTTGCCATGTACAGTGAGGAACAGCTCAAAAACAGAACCGTAAATTCTACCGAATGAGAGGAGAAGCGGGGCCAGGAGAGGCTTCAGGAAAAGGAAGCTTTTCAGGACCGGGTAGGTGCTCCCAATTTTGGAGGAGAGGGTAGAAGGCAGGTGAACAAAGAGGGATGTTTCCAGATAGAAGGAATAACACGAGCAGACGTGCAGAGCTACTGAACCACTGTGGTTTACGACAAGTTAAAACAGGTTGGTTCAGTGGCTACTTTTCACCGTGAAGAAGTGGCCATCCGTCAAAAACTTTATTCGACTGGGGCTTCCCTGGTGGCGCAGTGGTTGAGAGTCCGCCTGCCGATGCAGGGGACACGGGTTCGTGCCCCGGTCCGGGAAGATCCCACGTGCCGCGGAGCGGCTGGGCCCGTGAGCCATGGCCGCTGAGACTTCGCGTCCGGAGCTGTGCTCCGCAACGGGAGGGGCCACAGCGGTGAGAGGCCCAAGTACCGCAAAAAAAAAAAAAAAAGAAAGAAAGAAACAGCTACTGCCTATAAAACCTGAAACAAAGGCAGTAACATTTTAAAAAGCGTTATTCAACTGAACACGAAGAGCGTGGATCGGTGCCTCCCTCCTCCGCCGTGGGCACTGGCATGGCCTCAGCTACAGGACCCTCCGCAGACTCCCAGGGTTGTGCCTGTTTCTGGACAAGCTCTCGGCAGGATCTCTGTTTCAGCATCTCCAGCACCGCACCTGGGCCGGGTCACCAAGCTCTCTGCTCATCAAGCAACAGACGAAGCTTCCCCACTCCTACCTTGTCACCCTCCACAGCAGCCTCCATTATCTCCCTCCAACTGTCTCACTCTCATCCCACCTCCGTGTCATCTCTTTGGTGGAAGCCTCCAAGTAGCTAATGTGTACCTAGGTGCCATCTTTCATGTGATCCAATAGAACTAATTGAGGTCCGGGTGGAAAAACAAGCAGAGATTTGACGCATCATTGAGCTAAAACAAAACTGAGTCTCTGGGAGTTTTGTATGTGTGTCTTTCCCATGTTCATACACCTTAGAGATAAGAATATGAGGTAAATAATTAAGGGATAAGTTTGAGTCCTTGAACCCTGTATACTTTCCCCCCATCTTGTATTTAGATTGTACCCATCACTTAATCTCCACAAAGAGAAGTCCCCAGCAGGGAAATCCTCTAGGAAAGATCGTGTGAGCGGATGATTAAAATGTTGATTTGATGTACTTTTATATCTGTGTTTCAAGCTTCTCCAGGTATAAGTATCTTGGAAAGACAGGATTTCCAAGTCTAAATGTCAAATCAAGTTCAAAAATAGCCTACTGGAGTGTTTCCCTCAGGCAAAGCAAATCCCCCTACAAGCCCAACACGTCAGGAGCGTGCGAAGTTTAACACAAGGGCATATAACGCTACAATAAAACCCCAAACACTGGCAGCCTGTGAAGATTTATGGTTGGCCACGTATTAGGAGATTCTATTTTCAGCACATTTTTCCCAAACAAGGGGACTTTCTGCATTTGCAAAGAGCTACCCTGGATAGTCATCAAAAAGTAAATATCATGAATAAAGATATACAAAAATAGAAGTATAGTTTTAAAAATGCTAATCTAAAAAACAAAAAGTTCAGGATAGTCGTATTTCATTACCACCCACACTTATGGCTTCCCTTTCTTTCCTTTTCAATGCTCAAAGGTCTGTATACCTCTAAGAACCGTGGTGTCACTTCACTTTAGTGGTCAGCACTGTCCCCTAGAGTCAGGAAGGATCTGAAGAATCATTTCACCCAACCCCTTCATTTCACACGTAACCAATTTGGCAACTTATATGGAGTATCTGCTACCTAAGAGGCAATGGACCAGGGCTGGAGGAGAAATTCTAACACAAAAACTATGTGATTCCATGAGTCATCTAACAAAAATAATTTCATTTCTGCCTTAAAGAAGTTTTACATTTATTTGAGGAGACTGATAACATATACATAAGAATAAAGCAGGGAAGGATAACTGTAAAAGGACTGATTCAAACCAAGGGCAAATGCACAGATGAAGGAAGTTATTTTAACCGGTGGCATGTTGCAAGGATTTGGAGTAGATTTGAAGCACGGATGTATTTTCACTGGATATAAGTTATTTTCCATAGATGGAATAGTGTTGGTAAAGGTTCATAAAGAATAAACAAATAAGTGTGCTTCAGGAGCTCCGAAGCTTGATTTCTTAGAAGCAATGGAAGAAGTGTCTGAGGTTGGAAAGGCATAGAATCAGACCAGGTAGAGAAATCTCATTATTATTATTTTTACTATTTTTTATGGCATTTTGTATTAAGTGGAATTTTTGATTGGAAAAAGCAAAGAGAATAGAGATTACGTATATGAAAGCATCGAGTCCAAAACTGATTCAGGATGAGGGCCTCCTAATATTGAGAGTTCACAGTAAGGATGCCCCTAAATGCAAGTAGACAACCTCAACTTCAACAGGTATGTCAACTTACTAGCTCATGCAAGAAAAGACACCCAGAGATAGGTACTTCCAGGATATGTTAATTCAGTGGCTTATCAAATTCATCAGGGAAGCTTTTTTCCCATTTTTCTCTATTCTGTTGTCCTCACCGCATTAGGTTGAATCTCCCTTCACGTCACAACGTAGCTTCTGCCGTTCTTGGTGTGACTCCATGTACCACAGGATCCAAGTAAGAAGAGAGACTGTTTATTCCCTGGGTTTCCTCTTAAGAAGGAAGCGATCCTTCCCAGACGCTCTCCAGCTCACTTCACGTTAGCTAGAACTAATTTATACCCTCATCCCCAAATCAATCTCTGACAAGGCAGTAGGATTAACAAAACTAAGCAGGATTTTACCGTTGAGTCACGGATGGAGAAGTGAACATGCAAACAAAGTTGGGGCTCTCAAGCAAGGAAAAAAGGAAACTGGCTTCTGGGAAGCCAACGCCTACTGCTAAGTGATCAGAGCTGTTCCCAACATCATGTTCTAGGAGATGGTAAAGCCAAGGCCCCTTCTGCCTCTTTGGAACAATGGCTCATCCACAAAGGCTGCAGAGGAGGAAGACTGGGGCCCCTCTAGGCAGCACCAGGCCTGGTTTGGTAGACAAAGCTTTGGGACTGGGACCTTGGTCCCTTCACATCTACTCAAACCAGCAGGCCATCAGGCGCATGCTGGGGAGAGGGGCAGACAGAGGAGGCAGTTCAAGGTGCAGGCAGAGGCTGAGAATCCTTTAGAGAAGATGACTGGAGATAAAGTGGGTTTTTCTCTGCCTTCCTTGTGTTGGCAGGAGCCCCATCACCTCATTAACCAATCTTCGGCTCTAGGAGGGTAGGTCTTTTCCCAATTGCATGCCTCTTGCTGGCCACATAATGCTCAATACATATATTTAGAGAATGTCTTGAATCAATTTATTATTTTCTCAATTACTTTGTTTCATAACATGATGTCAGAATTCCCACTGCCTCAGGGGAGGTAATGTTTTGGTGAAGGTAACTGTTGCATCCTGCGTCAAAGCCCTATCATCTAGGACCCAAATCGATTTCCATAATCATATGTTGCTACGCTGTCATTTCAGTAAGGTGATGATGTTTTGTGAAAACACATCTTTTTTTTTTTTTTCAGCCACTGTTTTTTACTTTATGATAAGAGGGAATTAGACACAGAAACAGAATGAGTCACCACTCCCTCACCACCACTTCCCTTTCGTTTTCCTTCCTGTTTTCTCATTGGAGGCTGCAGTGACCTTCTCATAAGGTCACTGCTGGGCTCATTAGATTCTCGAATCAGGCTTAGATCAAAGTGCTGAGGAGATGTTCTGTCCTTCATTCAACAAATATGTATTCCAGACACTGTGCCAGAGAATTAAAAAATCCAAATAAGATACAGCCATGTGGTCTAATGAGGCATCTATTAAAAATTATAAAATAAAAGTCAATAAATTGACGTGGAAAGATGTCCACAGTAAGTGAAAATATATATCTATAAGCATTGTTTAGCTTGGTGTGCATGTATGTATCCAGATATTTTTTTATTTGTTATTCAAACATCTAAATAGCTACATTTTGGGGTGGAGAGTGCTATTTTAAACAAACAAAAACACTTGATTGTAGCCATTTGTCTTCTAAGGGCTGGTAGGGGTGGGAATGGTGTAGTTGGTGATCAGAAGAGCAGAATTCATGCCAGTGAGAGAATAAATCTCTATGCTACTTCCTTCTGCCTACACAAACCAGGGCAAACTGGTCTTCCCTAAGATTTTAATCATGTTAAAAGAAAGAATATGATTTTAGAACCTAGAGGAGATTACTTTTGCCTTATATATTTTATCTTTCCTGCAATGTATATTATTTGCATAATAAAAAGTTAAAAGGATATAGTTCCTATCTTCAAGGAGCTCTTGTAGAAGAGAACATAAAAATAAAACATTGCCATACAATATTATAGGGGATATTATAAGAGTGTGTATATATATACACACATATATATGGTATATATTCATGAGAGGAAAGAGGAAGAAGCCACCAGCTCTACCTGGAGGTACCTAGAAAGGCTTCCCCTAGGATTTGGGCTTTGAATTGGGCCTTTTAAACCAAAGTCTCTCAGAGAGAATACCATACATTAATGCATGAAGGAGCCTGACAATCCAGTAGGACTGGATCTTGGATGATGTACATGGAGACCCACACAGAGAGGGGAGCATTAAGTGGTAGGAAGAAGAGGTTGTAACAGAAGATGGGAACCAGATAATAAAAATACAAGTCATCTTCAAAAATGGAAACGTCATCCATAATGACGTGATGAAGAGTCATTGAAGACTACATTTGCCTTTAACAAAAAAGTAAACACAACCTTAAGAGTTTTTTTAATGTTAATTGTTTGTAATTGGAGAACAAAAGAAATAGAGAACTAAGTCTGTTTATAAACACTGAAGCTTTAAGTCCTTTGGACTAACTCCTTCAGATCAGAGCAGTATCTCCAAAGTCAGTCCCCAGATTGGGGTCAGTCAGTAATAAATTTTTCACTGGTCTAAGAAGCAATAAGATAAATAAGTACGATGTAGTGAATTTTGTATAAAACTACATCTAATTAAAATTTTTAATTTGTTTTTGATGTCTGTCATTAGCAAAACAAAAAATGATCTCATGTTGGTGGCCCCTAAGTTTGTTTGTTTGTTTTTTAGTTTCTCATTCATGAAACAAAGTTTAAGTTCAGGGAACCACTAGATTATAGTCATCTAGTTTCACAAGGCACTGAAAGACAGAAAAAGGAAAATAAGCAAAGCAAAAACACAGAAAAAATGGAAGAGAAATCAGAGAATCAGAGGAAATTCCAATGGTCTAGGAGCCAGTGTGGAGGTGAAAAAGGAACTAAATTTAATAACAAAGCATTTGCTCTCTGACAGATTGGAATCAATCTTTTATTTTAGGAGAGACACAGTTATATCCTTCTTTTAAACGTTTCATGCCAAATATCTAGTTTACACGTTTGTCTTTTTAGGAGAATCATTTGGAGGCTGAAATGCAAGCGAGAGACATGTTTTCGCAGAGCTGGCTATCAGGAAATTTTTTACCAAGTGAATCTTTATTCTCCCATTTTTTTTAACACTGTGGAAAAAAACCCCTCAGAAGATCATGTTGACAATTTTAGCAAGGAAGGAATTAAGACCATGTTCTGGCTTGTGGAATGCAGAGAAATTGCAGGATGTTTGCTGGAAGTTTCACCTTATAATTCCCTTTTCCTTTGCATGACCTTCTTTTTCCAGTGTTGTTCTTTTCTCTGTCCTATAGTTAGTTCACTTGCAGACACTTGTTCCTAGTCTGTCTTCTTGAGTGGTTGTATTCTAGCTACCACTTCCAGGCTTGCAGACTCCTTGAGCTGTTACCCTGTCTTCTGTCTGTATCCCTGCAGGGCACCCGGGCCCACAGACTCACTTAAGTTTGTTTACCTACTTTTCCTTCCTACAAAGAGCAATAAAGAAAATGAACTTAGCTCCATAATCCTCAACGCTGATTTATAGACTGAGACATCCCATTAGTGGTTTTAAATTCAATCCTATCAGTCAACTGTGTTTTGGCAGGATATCTCAAAGTTAAACATCGTAAAACTAGATTTAATGTTAACTTATTGCTATGGAAATATCCTTTTCACATTTCACTTTCCATTTGTGTTAGATCATAACAAAAATTAAATCCATCTGTCTCTAGCAAATGCATAGTATGTTTAGTTAGAGACAAGAAGAACAGAAATTAGAAGAGCAGATTTTAAGACAGGTTTGAAAATGACAGATACAGATATTCAAATCAGAGTTTGCCTTTGCAAACATTTGTGTTTTGTAAAATCCACCAAATGTATGTTTCCTTATAAGTAACAAAAGAGGAAGGTAAAATTTAAAGTCATACATACAAGTTTTAGAAATGTTAATTTTTTGCCAGGTAAGAAAATATTCTGAGTGTATGTCACTATTTTATTTTCTTCTTCTCCATAATTATTTCTAACATACAAATAACTTATAAACATGTTTTTACCATCAATGGCTTAAATTTTTCGTAAGTGTTTTTAGTAAAATATATAAATCTCTCCTTAATCCTATTCTGCTTTTTCTACTCTCCTACCTAAAAATAACTAAAATAAGAATTTGGGAGATTGGGATTGACGAATATACACTAATATGTATAAAACAGATAACTAATAAGAACCTGCTGTATAAAAACAAATAAAATAAAACTCAAAAAAAGATGAGTTATGTGTCCATATTTATACCCTTAAAGCTCCCGATTTAGTTCCTCAATATGTGCTTATTGAATAGAATCAAATTTAACCACACTGATATGCCTTCAACAGAAAATGGCATTTTTGACTGTCTTAGTATTTGTCCCTTACGAAGAGTTTCCCTTTCTATGATATTTGTTTGAAATAAATAATTGTAATTATTAAATAGGGAAAAAAAAGAGTTGTGTGTATTCTTCCTCTTTGGGGTATATTTTACGCAGCTAACAACAAATCCAATTTCTCAGTAACTCAGAGCATGTATCAGAAAGATATATAGATTAAGCACAGTGGCTTGCATTGAAAAAAATATACCACTATCACCACTTCTTAAGTTAGGATTAATAATAAGTATCATTTAAAGAGTACTTAGTAGGTAGCTGAAAAGTTCACACACATACATACATATACATACATACATAAAAACAGACACGTAATTTTGTTTATTCTATGAGGTAGGTGCCTTTAATGTCCCCATTTTACAGATAAGGAAACTGAGACTTATTGAATGGAGACACTTGGTTAGTAAGAGGCAAAGCCAGAGACGAAATCAAGGTCTAACTCTGAAATCCATTGAAAATATCCTAGATAATTGTAAAACATGTAAGCAGACGGGTGGCCCTATAAATCATGATCATTCAGCTCCAAACGACACCCAACACTGTCTGACAACCTTACTACAAATTCTGTAGTGAGAAACCACTCACACTCTTTATAAAGTCCATTGCATACCTCCTCAAGGCCTGGCACCTAGGAGCCACTCAATAAATATATGTTTAATAACAACAACAATAATAATAGTGAGTACTTAGATACCATGCGCCAATTACTTTTCTAACCTTTATATATATTTAACTCCTTTAATTCACACAACAAATCTCTCAGGTAGTTACTATGGCTATCCCCATTTTACAAATGAGGAAACTGAGGCACCAAAGAGGTTAGGAAAACTGTCCTGGGTCACACAAGTAGTAAGAGGCAGAAATAGACTTCAAGCCCAGGCATTCGTGTTCCACAGTTCCATAATCTGTAGTTTAAATAAACAGATGAATGAATGAACCAGAATGATTTTTATCGACATAAATCAAGTTGTGTCACTGCTTTGATTTAAACGCTTAGGGATTCCCCACTGTATGTAGGATACACATGTTAACTTCTCAGCCCAGCCTGTAAGGTCTGGCAGGATCTCTGAGTTCATCTTTCGCCTCATATTTTATGCTTCTCCCTCTCTGTAGTCTGAGACAACGGATTTGGTTTGGTGGCTTTTTTTTGTTTTTTTCCAATTCAGGCCCTTCACACATGCTGTTTCTTCTCCCTGGAAGGTCATCCCTGTACTCTTAACTGGTTAATTCCTATTCGTCATTTAAGACTCTACCTAAATACAGCTTCTTGTGAGACAGCTTCTCTGATATGCCAATACAACCCAGATGTCTACGCTTGTTATAAAATCCAATAACATTTAAAACAATTTCCAATTGTGCTTGCCAGTGTGTGTAGATCTGATTGTCTTTCTCTTTCATTACCCTATAAATTTCAGGAGAGCAGAGACCATGACTCTTTTTTTCCTACACATGGTCTATACTAGGTACTAGATAAAGGTTGCTGAACGTAAGAATGAATGAATGAATGAACTCAATGAACTCAACTCAATGAATGAATGAACTCATCAAAAGCATTATTCATAATGAATGCTCATAATACTGTATGTGCATGTGAATAATTGAAAATTGCCAAATGTATCATCCAAGCACTAACTTAAAAGCCAATACACATTGAAAGAACATCCACCATAGTTTTGAGGAGCTAAGATGGAATATGTAATAGGGAAGAACAAACCTGACTCCGTACTGGCTGTTTCTTTTACTTTAAACTTTGTAGTCCATTGCTTTTGTTACCAGTTAATCACTAAAGGGGTGTTGCCTATGGCTGAAAGTGTACATAATGGCCCATTCCCTGGGACCCTGCCTCCATGCCTGAGCATTAAGATAAAATATTGGTTGGCCAGAAAGTTCATTCGGGTTTTTCCATAAGATGTTACAACCCAAGATGTTGGCCAACCCCATGCCTTTGTTTAGCTCACGGGAAACAGCCTGACCAGGCCCACCTGTGAATGGCTGCAGGAAAGAAGAACTTAACACATCCCCTCAGGAATCTGGCCAGAACCAGGAAATATTTGCAGCAACTTTACCTCCTCATCCCCTCTCCCTTTTGCTCTAGAAAAGAAACTAGCATGCAAATTCACACAGCTATGTAACCACAGGCTGTCTCTAATATTGCCCGTTCCTCTACCTCTTCCAGAACCTCCACACTGCCCACCAATCCTGGCTCTCTCTAGGCAGCTCTTTCTGCCCCTCTGTACGTCAGCAATTTTAAATCTTCATTACTCTGCGTGAAATCTCTACCCTATGCTTGGCCATTTGTTCTACTCTCTGGGAGATTCCTCAACTGTATCTTCCATTTCTTTTATAGCATTTTCTAAAATCTTAATAAACATTTTTAATTTTCAAAAGCTCTCTTTTGTTCTATGAATTCCCTTTCCCATAGCATCCTTAATCCCTCCTGTGAGGATACCTATTAGAAGGTATTTTTGTTTCTCTTTTGTTCCTTGCACTATATTCATTCCTTCGGGGACATTTAATGTTCCACTGGTGTTGGAGTGTTACCTCGGATATGCAGCGATCCCTTACGGCTTATATTTGAATATATTTGAATATAAATGGAGCTGGAGATGGAAGGGGAAGGGGATTTGAAGAATGGTTGCTGGATGGAAACCTAAGAATGGATATAAAACACCCTCCTTTCTGACCCTAATGTACCAGCATAGGAGGACTTTTTTTTTTTTTTTTTTTTTGCGGTACGCGGGCCTCTCACTGCTGCGGCCCCTCCCGTTGTGGAGCACAGGCTCCGGATGCGCAGGCTCAGCGGCCATGGCTCACGGGCCCAGCCGCTCCGCGGCATGTGGGATCTTCCCGGACCGGGGCACGAACCCGTGTCCCCTGCATCGGCAGGAGGACTCTCAACCACTGCGCCACAAGGGAAGCCCCCTAGGAGGACTTTTAAAAAGATGCAGTTGCACTGAAATATGTACAAAGTAACGTTGTCCCTGCTGTTACTTACCAAGGTACCAGTGATTACCATGAAGAAGTCTGGATGAGGGAACTGATTCTGGGCTCTGAGATCTTCCTTTGTTTGCATTAAGCTGTTCTGTCAAGATTTTGTGTGACTTATTGTAATCTTTCTTCCAGGCCCTACCCAGGTGGGTCCTTGCTTCTCAACATGACCGTGTCATGCCTAGTGTAACTGGAATGATCTTGTGTTCATGACCTGTGCTCTCTTGAGTAACTGCCTTCTTGAGGCACAATTAGCATTCTTCGGTCTGACCACTGTGTTCTCCTGTTTGTTATGACTACGGGAAATGTCTTAAAGCTTCTCTGGCCAGAAAAGACTGTTTCTGCCTGGCGTCCAAAATGCAAATATATCTGACCCTTGTGTGGTGCTATTAAATGTCCTCCAGTCATGGGTGCTGTAGAGCATCACTTAGGTGCTGGGGTCCCGCAGAACCAAGGCACTGTTTTCCATGGCTCCAGGCAGTGAGGTCTGCTCATGCTTCACAGCTGAGAGCCTTCCCAGGACCCACCCTCGGCTGAGGAAGCTGTCTTGACGAAGTTCTTGCCCCCGTCCCCACCCAATCAGCCTGCATCCAATGACTGTCAACATAGGCATGCACAGGTGTGACCCCCTTGCCTTCATTTGGGAGACTTTGAAGGCCACCCCAGCTCCAGAACCCCTGTAGGACGGGCTGAGATGTCAGTGGCAGTCACGTGACGGATCAGCTTCTCCCTCTGCCTAAAGCTGCCTTCCTTCCTCCCTTTCTTACAAACCTTCTGCAAGTAGCCATCCATCTGAGTCTGTTCCAGGGAACCCAAACTAATGACTAACATCATTAAGGTTTAATAATCACTTAATTTCCAGTAACTTATGGGTTATATTAGATCTATTCAAATGTGGAAATAGAAATTAATCATTGATTCTGCCATGAAGAGACAATTGTCTAATTCACAATTATTTAAATCTTCCTCCAAAGTACTGGCCATTTTACATTTAGTAATTTGTATTTACTGACGCATAGCTCTTTTAATAATGAGTTTATAGGGAAACTAGGAGTTAGATGAAAAAAAGTACACTACCTGATTCAAGTTTTATTCAGTTCTGATTATTTCATTTGTTCTAATTTTAGGACAAAGCATTCCTAGATAATTTGAAAAACACTGTCTGTAACTCATGTTTGTTTTTAGTTTCAAAACTTTAGGTCCAGTGTTAAATATGAAGGCTTTTTAAAAAATCTCAAGAAAAGCTTCAAGTGCACCTATGGTTTTGTCTATCCAGCATTCCTTCCTTTGGGGATACTCCCCATTCCTATAGCTTGTGGTCTCAGTGGGCTGTCAGTCATGATGCTGCCCTATCCCCAGACATGAGCAGTGATCCAGACTGGGTAATAAGCATACTCCATAGCCCCAGACAAAACTATAATCAAAGAGATACATGCACCCCTATGTTCATAGCAGCACTATTCACAATAGCCAAGACATGGAAACACCTAAATCTCCACTGAGAGATGAATGGATAAAGCAGATGTGGTACACATACACAATGGAATACCACTCAGCCATAAAAAAGAATGAAATAATGCCATTTGCAGCAACATGGATGAACCTAGAGATTATCATAGTAAGTGAAATTAAGTCAGAAAGAGAAAGACAAATGCCATATAACATCACTTATATGTGGAATCTAAAATATGACACAAATGAACTTATCTATGAAACAGACTCACAGACAGAAAGAACAGACTTGTCGGGGCTTCCCTTGTGGCGCAGTGGTTAAGAATCTGCCTGCCAATGCAGGGGACACGGGTTCGAGCCCTGGTCCGGGAAGACCCCACATGCTGTGGAGCAACTAAGCCCATGTGCCACAACTACTGAGCCTGCACTCTAGAGCCCATGAGCCACAACTACTGAGCCTACATGCCACAACTACTGAAGCCCATGCGCCTAGAGCCCATCATGTTCTGTAACAAGAGAAGCCACCGCGATGAGAAGCCTGTGCACCGCAACAAAGACCCAATGCAGCCAAAAATAAATAAATAAAGTAAATAAATTTTTTAAAAAAAGAATAGACTTGTGGTTGTCAAGGGGGAGGGTGGGTGGGAGAGGGATGGATTTGGAGGTTGGGGTTAGCAGATGCAAACTACTATATATAGGATGGACAAACAACAAGGTCCTACTGTATAGCACAGGGAACTATATTCAATATCCTGTGATAAATCATAATGGAAAAGAATATATATATATATTTATATATATATATATCACTGTGCTGTACACCAGAAACTAATACAACATTGTAAATCAATTATACTTGAATAAAATAAATTTTAAAAAAAGAGTACTCCATCTCCTTGGCACAGTGACTGGGCCAGAGGTAAGGTTATGGCCCAAATAAGGATAACAAGATTCTTCCCTGGGATTTATATACATGTGCTGGGGGAAAAAAAGGATATAGCCTTGGAGCTTCTTGGAGCTTCCTCTAGCCATTTTTCTTCTGTGTGCTAAGATCTTATGAACAGAATGAAGCCAACACTAAGAAGGAAGCAAAGCTGAAAAATGATTTAAGTTGAGTCTCTGGTTGCAGTCAGGGGGTCCAGCCTGCCTTCTGGACTTCCCACATATATAAACCAATACATTCTAATTTACATGACTAGCGTGAGTCGGGTTTCTGTCACTCAAAAAGACACCTAACACAAAGTTTTATGTCACCATCTTACACCCAAAATCATCCCTCTGAGGAGACTGAGGTACAAAACTTCCAGATGCAAAATAAAGGAGTCACTGGTATGAAATGTATGGTGTGGGGAATATAGTCAATAATTATGTAATATCTTTGTGACAGATGATAACTAGACTTATCGTGGTGATCAGTTTGAAATGTATAAAAATATCGAATCACTATGTTGTGTACCAGGAACTAACAGTTAGCTGTGGGTCAATTTTACTTCAAAACCAAACAAAACAAACTCATTAAAAAAAGAGATCAGGGCTTCCCTGGTGGTGCAGTGGTTGAGAGTCCGCCTGCCGATGCAGGGGACACGGGTTCGTGCCCCAGTCCGGGAAGATCCCACGTGCCACGGAGCGGCTGTGCCCGTGAGCCATGGCCGCTGACCCTGCGCATCCGGAGCCTGTGCTCTGCAACGGGAGAGGCCACAACAGTGAGAGGCCCGCGTACCGCGGAAAAAAAAAAACAACAACAACAACAAAAAAAGAGATCAGATCTGTGGTCACCAGAGGAGGGAGGGGAGGAGAGGGGAATTGGATGAAGGTGGTCAAAAGGTACAAACTTCCAGTTACAAGATAAGTTAAGTACTAGGGATGTAATGTACAGCATATAAATGTAATGAACACAGCTGTATGTTATACATTAAAGTTGCTAGGAAAGTAAAGTCTAAGAGTTCTCATTATGCGGAAAAATTTTTTTTCTATTTCTTTAATTTTGCATGTATACGTACGAAATGATAATGGATGTTCACTGAACTTACGATAATCATTTCATGATGTGTGCAAATCAAATCATTATGCTGCGCACCTTAAATTTATCCAGTGCTCTATGTCAACTGCATCTCAATAAAGCTGGAAGAGAAGATTTTTTTCTAATTAAAAATTAAATCTTCCCTCTAGAGACTCAATTTCCAACATCTTTTTTCAAAGGCTACTGTATTCCATACGCAATTAGACTTTATGCAATCATTTTCCCACCCTCCTCTAGCTGTTTTCCTTATGTGGCCATAGCATCTGATATTTTTAGTCAGCCAGTGCTTAAATTTATTCATAAAGCGCTACCTTCTAATTCTGCAGCAAATATTTCCCACTTTCTGAAATAGAACAGTTTCTATTTAAGGGACCGAAGTCCTGGTGTGCTACGTTTTCTTTGACACTAATTTGTCTGTGTGAAGATGAGTCTGAGGATCCTGAAGCTGCAACCAAAGCACCACGGTTTCCCTGATGGCAATTTTCTCAAACTGCTGACATATTGCTTAGGAGAAAATAGCCCCTGTAGTGCTAAATTTGCAAACCTAAATCTGTTGAGGCAGCAGATATCACATGCTTCGTTAAAACAGTGAAGCCAGTCATGGGACAATTAACTGTGGAAACCTGCCACTCAAATGCCTAATAAAGAAGCATCCCAAAGACTCCACAGAGCTGGCTTTTTATGCCACCTTAAATACGTTCCAAGAATCACAGGGACAAGATTAGCTCCTCAACAAATGATTTCTGCAGCTCTAGAGTAAAACTGTTCTGTACACGAAAAGCCCATGACTTGGGTTATGAGTTTAATTTGATGTTCAACCCATTTGTTAATTGCTGACATTTACACAGGTGCTCAAGAGGCGTGAACATAGAGGCTAAAATAGAACCCCAAGCTGAACACACACAGTCGGTGCCTCCTTGGTCACTAGGGAAGCTTTACAGCTTATATAAAGCATGATTTGTACCCTATTTGCATAAGCAATTCTCGGTCTCAGAAACACAGGATGTTAGAATCAGGAAGCACATAATAGATCATATAGTGTAATTCCTTGAAATTGAGGCTCCCAGGAGATAAAACGATTCACCTAAGATTTCACAGCTAGTGGTTGACACAGCCGGGAACTGAATCCAGTTTCCTTGCAATCAGTCTGGAGCCACCTCCTTACTTCCCTCCTGTAAACTGTTCCCTCCCCATAACCCATAGGTTTGCTCCAACCTCTAGCTGTGGCTTGGTGGCAAAAGCACTAGATTTAGGGTTACAGGACCCAGATTTAGGTCCTGGCCTTGACACTTTCAACATTTGTGACCTTGGTCAAATCACGTTAACTTTGCTGGGCTCCATCTTTTGCATCTTCATCTTTTCGTCTATCTCATGGGGCTGTTATTAGAACTAAATAAGTGACACGTAAAGCACTTGGAAAATTATAAATCAGTTTGCAGATGCAAAGTATAATGATTATAACCACATGGTAATAGTGGTTAAAAGAAAAACACAGATAATAGGGATCATCGGTAACTATTCAGTACCTATCTCAGCAGAGCACTGAGCTCATTTTTCTCCAGGGTTTCCTCCTAGAGAGAGAATACATATCTCGAAGTGGTTGACATTCCAAAGGACAACAAAAGAACAAACAGATGATTTCTGGAGGTTACGTCGTTAAGTCAGAGTATTTTGCCTATTAAACAAAGATGTGGTAAATTTGGGAGAGTGTGTCATTTAAGATGCCTTGAACCTTGAGGACCAGGAAGGCCTGACTCAGAGAAACAATGGAACTCGGGCAGCCCCAGCTGTGGTTTGTATGAGTCCCAGCTAAGCTTCTCTGCAGTTCCCTTGGTTTCACCCTTCTCCATACATTGGCTTCTTTAGCCAGTAGAGCTGCAGCCTTTCCTGGCATCACAGCCCCACAGCGTAAAGTTCAGAGGTTAAGAACCTCTGCATCTTCAGCGTCTCCTACTTAAAACTGAAGAAATCTTGCCAGAAGATCCCAGCAGCCCTCTCCTCATACCTCTCTGGCCTGAAATGGATACCACGGAACTACTGAGAATGGTTTAAGATAATCAGGATACATTTGCCTGAGTTGGGGATGGAGCCAGACTTTTCTAATGCTTAGGTTTTATCGTGGAGGGCTGAAAGCTTGAGGAAAATTAAGGAGAGACTCAGAGGATTCTGATGCCATAGCTTTCTCACTGTTCTGTGTCTTTGTCACTAGTCTTGCCTCCCAGGAGCAGCAATCAATAGAGGTAATGGCCCTGGGGGAGGTAGAGAGGAAGCTGTTTATCGATACCAGTTCAGTCTCCAGCTTGTCAGTTCTAGAGCAGTGGGGAGTACCTACAAATTAAAGCTGCTGGAGTTCTGTCAGCATTCTGTTTCTTTGTTACCTTCTGTTGTGCTATTCCAATGAGAAGCCAAGCTGGGAAACAGAAGGGCAAGTTATACATAGTTAGGACAAACTGAATGGAGAAAACCGATTTCAGGAATCTAGAAAGAAAAGAAGCATCAGTTTGGAAGACTGAGGAGAATAATTACCTGAGAGAGAGAGAAACTGGTTATCAGATGGACCCCAAAGGACATAGGAAACAGGGCTGAACACAGGAGGAAGGTCAAGCAAAAAATGGGCAAGGTTGGCAGGACAGTCCAACTAGAGAATGAAATACATTCACGTTCAAAACAAGTTTAAAGAAACACACTTGAGAGCCAGATTTGGCCCTTGGGCTGCAATCTGTGACTATTAACAGAGTAGCTGAGGGGAGTCACTGGAGGCTATCTAATGTCTAGTCAAATGGAGTCAAATGGAGAGACATTTGAAGAAGTTTAACCTTCACTGCAGCACTATTTACTGTAGCCAGGACATGGAAACAACCTAAATGTCCATCGACAGATGAATGGATAAAGAAGATGTGGCACATATATACAATGGAATATTACTTAGCCATAAAAAGGAACAACATTGGGTCATTTGTAGAGACGTGGATGGACCTAGAGACTGTCATACGGAGTGAAGTAAGTGAGAAAGATAAAAACAATTATCATATATTAACACATATATGTGGAATCTAGAAAAATGGTATAGATGATCTTATCTGCAAAACAGAAATAGAGACACAGCATAGAGAACAAACGTATGGATACCAAGGGGGAAAGGGGGGTAGGATGAATTGGGAGATGGGGATTGACAGATATACACTATTGATACTAAGTATAAAATAGATAACTAATGAGAACCTACTGTAAAGCACATGGAACTCTACTCACTGCTCTGTGGTGACCTAAATGGGAAGGAAATCCAAAAAAGAGGGAATATATGTATACGTATAGCTGATTCACTTTGCTGTACACCTGAAACTAACACAACACTGCAAAGCAACTATACTTCAATAAAAAAATTTTTAAATATAAAGTTTAATCATTTTTTTCTAAATATTTTTTACTTTAAAAAAGAAAATATAATAAAATTTTCCATATATTTAAAATGAATTCTATTTGGTTCTATTTCATTTGTATGGATCATTCCACATATAATATCAAACATAAAAAGTTTCCTAGGGGCTTCCCTGGTGGCACAGTGGTTGACAGTCTGCCTGCTGATGCAGGGGACACGGGTTCGTGCCCCGGTCCGGGAGGATCCCACATGCCGCGGAGCGGCTGGGCCCGTGAGCCATAGCCGCTGAGCCTGCGCGTCCGGAGCCTGTGCTCCGCAACGGGAGAGGCCACAACAGTGAGAGGCCCGCGTACCGCAAAAAAAAAAAATAATAATTCAGTGTCCATAAATGCATGGAGACAGGGCAAATGTACCTGAATCTATTTTTGGCTGGTGAACACTCACCATTTTTGGCGGACTGAACAGTCATGTGCATACAATCTCAGCTCAATGCAAACACCAGCAATAGCTCTGATTTGTTTCTATGGTTTCAAATCACTGCAGACGACACCTGTGATGCAGCTTACAGTTATGCCTCCTGCGAGAACTCTGGTTACAACACTGTACTTATCCAGCTCCCTTCAAGAAATCCTATCACAAAACCAGAAATTCTGATTTCCTGAGCTTTTAAATCACTACTTGAAAACCCTCCAGGTGTCTGATATTTCTTTGATGATGGTCTAAAGAAAAAAAGAGTTTGGGTTGGGGTCATGAAGTATTTACATGCCAAAGAGGAGAAATGTGAGTTTTGAGCTTTCAGAATAAAGCACTAGGCCTCCTCTTTCCTTATCTGGCTGATTCTCTTGATGCAATACTTATCAGCACCGATATTTAATGAGATGCCAATAAGCCTGCTCCAATCTTTTGTTTGGATGGTATTTTGCTAGGTAATCATTCACTTTAGTCAGTTGAAAATATTTAAATGGCACACTAGATATGTTAAATAAATTAGGCTGCACCTAAGAAATGTAAGGAGTGATCATTAAAGTTAGATGTATTCATTACCGTAAGGGTAGCAAGAAAGAAAAGAACTTCCGAGTTCTAGACCCAGCAGTTCCTGACACAGTAAATTTGTGGGAGACATTTGCTGAATGCATACACTGCAAAAATATACGCTGTATTCTATAGGGCTTTGACTAGAAACTCCTTCTGTGGTGGGTTGAATAACGTCCCCGCAAAACTCACGTCCCCCCAGAACCTATGGTAGTGGCAATAAAGAGAAGTAGATGGACTGACGTGATGTTAAAAAAGACATATTTTTCAGAAAGACAGGGTCATAAGGGAAATGGAAGAATTGAATTTCACTCCCTAATTCTGATTTGGGATCCTGGGTAAATGGTAGTACCACTCTGATATGAGAAAAGGTGAGCAGTAAGGTGAAGGATGAGAGAGATGAGATGACCTAAGTTCAAGATACACTGAGTGTCACAATTAGGACTGCATTCAACCAAGTACAAGAAGCTCTACTGTGGTGGCTAATTCTTATTTACTCACACAATAAAAACCTGGGGGCAGAGAGTACAGGCTGGATTCTGTGTCTAAACAATGCCATCAGGGACCCACTTCCTTCTGTCTTCCTGTTCTCCACCCTTCCTGCATGGTTTTCATTCCCTGTGATCCCAAATGACTTCTGTGCCTTCAGAGTTCTAGGCAGGGGAAAGAAGTAAGGAGGAGAAGTGGAACCAGGACACTCCCAAATATGCGACATTTATGGAACTTTTAACATGGCCACACCCTTAACTGTAAAGAAGGCTTGAAAACTGAGTTTTAAATCTCTTACAATCAATATAGAAGAAACAGGAATGAGCTAAATGGACAAACTGCAGTCTCTGACACACTGAGATTGGAATGTCTGTGCAACATCCATTTGGAGATCAAGAGTCTGAAGAGATGAATATATAGATGGCAATCAAACCCTTAGCAGTGAATGAGATAGATCACTCATGAGAAGTGGGTATAGTGAAGACCAGGACAGAACTGTGGAGAAAGGAACATACACGCACGCAAGAAAAAGAAGACACTGTGAAAGAAACTGAGGAAGAGAAAATAAAGGTAAGAGAAAACAGGAAAGTTGATACCAAGGAAAATAAATAGGCATCAATCAGCATGGCATTATATGGGGAAATATAAGTGGTTCAGTATTGCTGGAATGTAAATAACAGAGGGTCTTATGGGACTACAGTGCTGTCAAAGGAGATAGGGCAGATCATTATAAGTCTCATAATGTGTGCTACCCCAGAAATACAAAGGATCGTAATAGGATACTATGAACAATTATATGCCAACAAATTGAGCAACTGGAAGAAATGGATAAATTCCTAGAAACTTTCCATGAAGACTGAATCATGAAGAAATAAAAAATCTGAACAGACAGATTATTAGTACGGAGATTGAATCAGTAATCAAAAACCTCCCAACAAACCAAAGTCCAGAACCAGATGACTTCACTGGTGAATTCTATCAAACATTCAAAGAGGAATTAATATCAATCCTTGTCAAACTCTTCCAAAACACAGAAGAGGAGGGAACACTTCCAAACTCATTTTATGAGGCAAACATTACCAAAACAAGACAAGGACGCTACAAGAAAAGAAAATTACAGGCCAATATTCCTGATGAACATAGATGCAAAAATCCTCAATCATATATTAGCAAACTGAATTCAACAATACATTAAAAGGATCATACACCATGATTAAGTGGAATTTATTCCAGGGATGTAAGGATGGTTCAACATCCACAAATCAATCAATGTGATACACCACTATAAAAAAGTGAAGAATAAAAATCATATGATCATCTCAATAGATACAGAAGAAGCATTCGATAAAATCAGCAACCATTTACGATTTTGAAAAAACTCAACAAAGTGGGTAGAGAGGGAATGTACCTCAACATAATAGGCCATATATGACAAGCCCAGAGCTAACATCATACTAACAGTGAAAAGCTTTTCCTCTAAGAGCTTTTCTTCTAAGAACAGGAACCAGAGAAAGACGCCCACTCTCATCATTTTTATTCAGCATAGTACTGGGAGTCCTAGCAGCACATTAAAGCAAGAAAAAGAAAAAAAAAGGCATCCAAATTGGAAAGGAAGAAGTAAAACTGTCATTATTTGCAGATGACATGATATTATATGTAGAAAACCCTAATGACTCCACCAAAAGAAAAAAAAAGACAAAACTGTTAGAACTAATGAAAAAATTTAGTAAAGTTGCAGGGTTCAAAATCAGTATACAGAAATCTCTTGCATTTATATACACTAACAATGAACTACCATAGAGAGAAATTAAGAAAATAATCCCATTTACAATTGCATCTAAAATAATAAAATACCTAGGAGTAAAGTTAACCAAGGAGATGAAAGACCTGTACACTGAATACTATGAGACATTCATGAAAGAAACTGTAGAAGACACAAATAAATGGAAAGATATTCCATGCTTATGGATCAGAAGAATTAATATTGTTAAAGTGTCCATACTACCCAAAGCCATCTACAGATTCAATACAATCCCTATCAAAATTCCAATGGCATTTTCCACAAACAATCCTAAAATTTGTTTGGAAACACAAAAGATCCCAAATAGCCAAAGCAATTTTGAGAAAGAAGAACAAAGCTGGAGGCATCAAACTCTCTGATTTCAAACTATATTTACAAAGCTACAGTAATCAAAACAGTATGTTATTAGCATAAAAACAGACACATAGATTAGCAGAACAGATTACAGAGCCCAGAAATACACCCACATATATATAGTCAATTAATTTATGACAAAGGAACCAAGAATATACAGTGGTGCAAGGGCAGTCTCTTCAATAAATGTCGTTGGGAAAAACTGGATACCCACATACAAAAGAAGGAAACTAGAGCACTACTTTTGGGTTCATACACAAAAATGAACACAAAACGGATTAAAGACTTGAATGTAAGATCTGAAACCATAAAACTCCTAGAAGAAAAAATAAGCAGTAAGCTCTTTGACCACAGTCTTGGTGATGATTTTTTGGATTTGACCCCAAAAGCAAAGGCAACAAACACAAAAATAAACAAGTGGGACTACCTTAAACTAAAAATCTTCTCCACAGAAAAGGAAACCATCAACACAATGAAAAGGCCACCTACCCAATGGGAGAAAATATTTTCATATGATATGTCTGATAAGGGTTAATATCCAAAATATTCAAGAACTCATACAACTCAACAGTAAAAAAAAAAAAAAAAAAAATCTGATTTAAAAATGGGCCAAGGAACTAAAGAGACATTTTTCCAAAGACATACAGATGACAAACAGGTACGTGAAAAGATACTCAACACCACTAATCATCAAGGGAATGCAAATCAAAACCACAGTGACAATTTATCTCACACCTGTCAGAATGGCTATTATCAAAAAGACAAGAAATAACAAGTCGTGGTGATAATGTAGAGAAAAGAGAACCCTTGCCACTGTTGGTGGGACTGTAAATTGGTGCGACCACTATGGCAAACAGTATGGAGATCCCTCAAAAAACTAAAAATAGAACTACCGTTTGATCCAGCAATTCCACTTCTGGCTATTTACCCAAAGGAAATGAAGTCACTATCTTGAAAAGACTCTTGCACCTCCATGCTTATTGCAGCATTATTTACCATAGTGAAGACATGGAAGCAACCTAAGCGTCCATAGATGAATGAATGGATAAAGAAAATGTGGGATATGTGCAATGGAATATTATTCAGTTATAAAAAAGAAAGAAATGTGGCCAATTGCCATATTCATGGGCCTAGAGAATACTATGCTAAGTGAAATAAAGTCAAACAGAGAAAGATGAGTACCATATGATTTCACTTAGATGTGGGATCTTAAAAAAACTGAATTTACAGACACAGAGAATAAATTGGTGGTTATCAGAGGCAGGGAGTGGGGGATGAGCAAAATGGGTGGTGGTGTTCAAAAGGTACAAACTTCCAATTATAAGATAAATTAATCATGAGGCTGTAATGCACAGCACGGTGACCAGAGTTAACAATGCTTAATTTTAGGGACTTCCCTGGTGGCACAGTGGTTAAGAATCCACCTGCCAATGCAGAGGACACGGGTTCGAGCCCTGGTCCAGGAAGATCCCACATGCCGTAGAGCAACTAAGCCCATGCACCACAACTACTGAGCCTGTGCTCTAGAGCCCGCGAGCCACAGCTACTGAGCCCGCATGCCACAACTATTGAAGCCCACGCACCTAGAACCCGTGCTCTGCAGCAAGAGAAGCCACCGCAATGAGAAGTCCACACACCACAACAAAGAGTAGCCCCCGCTCACCACAACTAGAGAAAGCCCGCGTGCAGCAATGAAGACCCAACGCAGCCAAAAATAAATAAATAAATAAATTTTTAAAACAAACAAAAAACCCCAAATATTCTATTTTATATTTGAAAGTTGTTACAAGAGTAGATCTTAAAAGTTCTCATCACAAGAAAATAAAACTTGTAATTATGTGTGGCGATGGATGTTAACTACATTTACTGTGGTAATCATTTCACAATACATACACATATCAAATAATTAAATAGTATGCTTAAAACCAATACAATGTTATATATCAATGATATCTCAGTTTTTTTAAACTAGGAAAAAAGTAAAAATAAGTGAATTTAGAGATCATTAGTTAACAATTTTTTTGTACAGGTGGGGAACTCAAGTCCCAGAGAATTAAGGCAGTTGTCCAATTCCACACTGCTGTTGGTGGCAGAGTCAAGAGTAGACACTCAGGTATGTAAGTTTCACTTTATGGCTCTTTCCATCAAACTGCATTGGACAATATAATCCCTGTCCTGAAGGAGCATGTCTGGTAGGCAGACCAGATAAATTCACAGTCCTTAAATAATCAGAGAACAATTCTAAGGATATATATAATTAAATCAAGGGCATGGATCACCCTCAGACTAGTTAATTGGTACTTGAGTAGCTAGTTGAATTATTAAATTCTGATGATAACAGTTACTGATTCTTCTGAATCTAATTGAATAATTGAATAAAATAATGGTGAGTCTTATTGTTACAGATTATACTACAAATTATCCCTAATTTGTTTCTAAATTATGTAATCATGAAACTGCATCTCCCTAGGGGTAGCAAAGTTGAACCAAAGGTTAAAGACACACTCCTGAGTCGGTAGAAATCTGAACCTGGCCTGTGATATTATATTTGCTCTGCTCAATCCCAGTAACTTAAATATCTTAAGTCTTGTTTATATTACATTAATCAAATAAATGGGAGAAAAAAAACAAGATAGATTATTTGGCCTTAGCCCAAAAATAAAAAAAGGCTACTTATCAAATTAACAGAAAAATGAAGTTCTTTTTCTAAATATCATAAAGAAAATGTCAACTTGAGATAAAACATTATTTTCAAGACTTCTCTAAATGCAAGTGCCGTAATTAATCCTCCATTTCAAAATGTTTTAAGTTATCTCATGTTACTGGAGAAGCAACAGTAAATTAAGTTCGTGGCTTAAAAACCTCTCAGATTTGTATACAGGTTTCCAAATGCTTTCTAATTACTTATAGTCAATTGGCTTCGTTGCATTTAATTCATTTTTACAAACATTGTGTGAAACCTGACGGGTCACAAATATGAATAAGACAGGGGCTTCACCCTCATGTTTTAATCAGGAAGTCAAATATTATTTAAATGAAATAACACTGACTGAGAACCTTCTGAATACCTTTCAGGCACTACCATATAATTTCATAATATTCTTTCAACATATTTGACAGAGGAAGGAAAATGAAGCCCAGAGAGATGAACATGGCTGTGCAGAGGCACAGAGGTAGCAGCAGTAGGGCTGAGATTTTTTTTTTTTTGGTGACAGATCTTTTATTATAAATACACACACACATGCATATACCAATATACAGACACACATAGTATATTTAGCGGAAGAAAAGTAACCAGAATACCACTCATTAGTACAGGCAAATTTTTTAAATGCTGGGCATGAGAAGGCTTTCAAGGAAAAATCTAACTTGAGAAGGGGGATGGATGGCTTTATAAGGTTTACCAAGAGAGGATGAGGTGAAGTTCAGCTAACTTCAGAGGAAAGTTAGTCAAGGACATCTACAGGGATGAGGGCATACAAACTCCACCATGGAGAAGTCCCTGAGTCCTGCAGGGTTTCTCAGTTTCAAAAAAAAGAATAATAAAAATAAAGGAATAGTAGGGCTGAGATTTGAAACCTGTTTTTCCTTTTTCCAGGTTCAGTTACTCTTTACAACACCACATTTACCTTCAAGGAAGAATGAGAGAGACAAAGAGAGAGTCAGCTTTGTAGACTGAGAGAAAGAATAATATAAATTAGACCCAGAGAATAAAGTGTTAACTGGAAATCCCACCTGGCAGAGCTCCTGTGGGAAACAAGCAAAAGGTGAAGCACTTGCCATCTCAGGCCAGGTAGCCTGGTGGGAAGGGGAGGAGAGTGTGGGATAGAATTCCTGCCAACCTGGAGAATCCAGGGTGTGACTTTAACAGTGCAGTGCGGGGTGCAGGTAGGAAGAAAGGATTCCATGTGAAGTGGGATTTACAGAGAACCTGCCTGTGAATGAGACCCTGAGGATTAGGATAATTTTGGTTAAGTAAAGAAGGGAAGAAAGGGAATTGGAGATGGATCCCAGGAACATACCTTTTTTAACAAACGTTCCCCAGTAAATCTAGTGTACACTAAAATCTGAGAACTATTCATTTAGATATTTGGCAAATATATCACTGTAATAAATCTAATTCGATGGGAAAAGATCTAATTCGATGGGAAAAGATCATTAAAACGAAAGAGCTCATTTTTGCCCTAAGGCCAAATATTAAAAATTTCAGAGGTTTGCAATATATATATATATTTTTTTTTTTTTTGCATATATATACATACACCTAGAGAGAGGACATTTTAGTTAGGACTGAAGTTTTGATATAAGTACTTCAGTTGCTGGTCCCAACTGAAATTTATTTATAGAATATCTGATCCTAAAAGGACTGTGTTAAAAGACTGGCAGTGATAAATTAGGTATTTTCTCTTATTAAATATGTCATGATCTATTAAGAGAGAAAGACACGTAAGCAATGGTTGGCTCGCAGGGTGATAAGTGCTATACATGTGATGCATGCACAGTGTGGAACAATGGAACTAGAATCAGCTCTTCTTAGTTCATGGTGGGGAAGGGACAGGATTCAAGAAAGATGTCCTCGGAAGACAGACTTGAGCTGTGCTTTGAATGATGAGAAGGCATTTATCAATACCAAGCAAATAAAGGTGGGAGTTTATAACTTCAAAAACCAACAGAAAGAGAAAAATGACTGAAAAAATAAATGACTAAAAAAACAACAAATGAAAAGAAGGCAAGAAAAAAAAGACAAAGAAATATATCAAACAGATGGGACAGGTAGAAAGCACAAAGTAAAATGGTAGATTTAAGATCCATCATATCAGCAATTATATTAAATGTAAATGTATTAAATGCTCCAAGTAGAAGTCAAATACTGAGACCCTAGATTTAACTTTTGCTATGTGTTGCTAATAAGAGACTTCCAAAACATAAGTGTACAGAGGACTGAAAATTTAAAAGTGGGAAAAATTCAAATAGTAACTAAAATAATGTTGTAATAATTATACCAAAAGCAAGAGAAATACATTACTGAAGATAAAGAGGGTTTCCTCATTATGATAAAAAGATTTAATACTCTGGAGATTAACAATTCTAAATTTATATGTGCTTAATAACATGCTTCAAGAGAATATATACAGTATTATTCTATTTACGTAGAGTTAAAACGGGCAACATTGTACTATATTCTTTAAAGATGCATACATAGTTTGTAAAACCATGTTGAACAAAGCAAGAAAGACATTATCACAAACACCACGATAATGGTTGCTTTCAGGAGAGAGGAAGGGTAGTATAGTTAGTAAGGAATATCCAGGAGTCTTCAGCAGGGCTGGGAAAGTTCTATCTTTTGACAGGGTGTGTTTCCAGAGGTGTCTGCTTTTAAATTGTTCACTATGCTGTACATTTATGATTTGTGCACTTCCCTGGCATATGATATTTAACATACTTTAATTTAAAAAAATTTTTTTAAAGACCTGGAATTGTCCCATAGGTATTTAATATACAGATGAGAGCTTCAGAGGGGAAGCTTGGGTTGGAGAAGCCAATACAGGGGTTGTCTTCTGAAGGCAGCAGCAGAGCCGTGAGTGTGACATTTCACAGAGAACATATGGAGTGGAAGTGAGCTCTCCAGACAGAGGCTTAGGGAAAACAAACATTTACAAAACAGAAACAGACTCACAGATTTAGAGAACAAATTTATGGTTACCAGCGGGGAAGGGTGGGGGGAAGGGATAGTTAGGAAGTTTGGGATCGGTGTGTACACACTGCTATATTTAAAATGGATAACCAACAAGGACCTACTGTAGAGCACAGGGAACTCTGCTCAAAAAGCCTGGATGGGAGAGGAGTTTGGGGGAGAATGGATATATGTATATGTATGGCTGAGTCGTTTTGCCATGCACCTGAAACTAACACAACATTGTTAATCGGCTATACTCCAACATAAAATAAAAAGTTAAAGCTCAAAAATAAATAAATAAAAATTTAAAATATAAAGAATAGGTAGGTAGCTTTTAAAAGGAGCAATTGCTACAAAGGAGCAATCTCAGGGGTTGCAGAAGAGCAAAGAGAAATTAATGATTCAGAAACAAAAGGAGTAGGATGTTTCCTGATGAGGCAATAGCACCAACAAATTCACCAGCAGTAAGATAAGAAATGACAAGTAATCATGGACAAGGCAATTCAAAAGTCAATTAACTTATTAAGAATAGTTTTAGTTTCTATCAAAACCGTAACATGGAAATCAATTTATTTTCAGGAATCATAGATAAACTTTACATGTCTTAAAGACTCATGGGTTTTATCATGAGTCATGTGTTATCTTGAATCTAAATAGCTGAGAATACTGATTCACTGTTTGAAAAACCCAGCCCTTAATTTTTTGAGATACTAGTAATGCAAGTGTTAGTAATCCAGCAGTTTAACCACATAATGTGATAGAGATTGCCAATATCTTCTCCCTATTCTTTCTCCCTTCCCTTTATAATGAAAGCACTCCATTCTTTACATATTTTGCCACCCAACCCAAAGACTACATTTCCCAGCCTTTACTACAGGTAGGAGGGGCTGATGACTAAGTTCTGGCCACTGACCTGTGGAGTAGAGACTGCCAACTGTACCCCAGTATCCATTCTCCTTTTTCTTTTTTTTTTTGAATTTATGAATTTTATTTTACTTATTTTTTTATAAACCATGAACAAGTGGGGTTTATCCCAGGAATTCAAGTATTCTTCAAGATATGCAAATCAATCAATGTGATATACCATATTAACAAACTAAAGGATTAAAAACCATATGATAATCTCAATAGATGCAGAAAAAGCTTTTGACAAAATTCAACACCCATTTATGATAAAAACTCTCCAGAAAGTAGGCATAGAGGGAACCTACCTCAACATAATAAAGGCCATATACAACAAACCCACAGCAAACATCATTCTCAATGGTGAAAAACTGAAAGCACTTCCTCTAAGATCAGGAAAAAGACAAGGATGTCCACTCTCACCACTATTATTCAACATAGTTTTGGAAGTCCTAGCCACGGCAGTCAGAGAAGAAAAAGAAATAAAAGGAATACATATTGGAAAAGAAGAAGTAAAACAGTCACTGTTTGCAGATGATTCTCTATACATAGAGAATCCTAGAGTTGCCACCAGAAAACTACTAGAGCTAATCAATGCATTTGGTAAAGTTGCAGGATACAAAATCAATGCACAGAAATTTCTTGCACTGCTATACACTAACAATGAAAGATCAGAAAGAGAAATTAAGGAAACAATCCCATTCACCATTGCAACAAAAATAATAAAATACCTAGGATTAAACCTACCTAAGGAGGTAAAAGACCTGTACTCAGAAAACTATAAGACACTGATGAAAGAAATCAAAGATGACACAAACAGATGGAGAGATATTATACCATGTTCTTGGATTAGAAGAATCAATATTGTGAAAATGACTCTACTACCCAAAGCAATCTACAGATTCAATGTAATTCCTGTCAAATTACCAATGGCATTTTTACAGAACTAGAACAAAAAATCTTAAAATTTCTATGGAGATAAAAAAGACCCCGAATAGACAAAGGAATCTTGAGGGAAAAAAAAGGAGTTGGAGGAATCGGACTCCCTGACTTCAGACTATACTACAAAGCTACAGTAATCAAGACAATATGGTACTGGCACAAAAACAGAAATACAGATCAATGGAACAGGATAGAAAGCCCAGAGAGAAACCCATGCACCTATGGTCAACTAATCAATGGCAAAGGAGGCAAGGATATACAATGGAGAAAAGACAGCCTCTTCTATAAGTGGTGCTGGGAAAACTGAACAGCTACATGTAAAAGAATGAAATGAGAACACTCCCTAACACTGTATACAAAAATAAACACAAAATGGATTAAAGACCTAAATGTAAGACTGGACACTATAAAACTCTTAGAGGAAAACACAGGAAGAACACTCTTTGACATAAATCACAGCAAAATCTTTTTTGACCCACCTCCTAGAGTAATGGAAACAAAAACAAAAATAAACAAATGGGACCTAATGAAACTTAAAAGCTTCTGCACAGCAAAGGAAACTATAAACAGGATGAAAAGACAACCCTCAGAATGGGAGAAAATATTTGCAAACGAATCAACGGTCAAAGGATTAATCTCCAAAATATATAAACAGCCCATGCAGCTCAATATTAAAAAAACAAAGAACCCAGTGAAAAAATGCGCAGAAGACCTAAATAGACATTTCTCCAAAGAAGACATACAGATGGACAAGAGGCACATGAAAAGTTGCTGATCACTAATTATTAGAGAAATGCAAATCAAAACTATAATGAGGTATCACCTCACACAGGTCAGAATGGCCATCATCAAAAAATCTACAAACAACAAATGCTGGAGAGGGTGTGGAGAAAAGGGAACCCTCTTGCACTGTTGGTGGGAATGTAAATTGATACAGCCACTATGGAGAACAGTATGGAGGTTCCTTAAAAAACTAAAAATAGAATTACCATTTGACCCAGCAATCCCACTGCTGGTCATATACCCAGAGAAAACCATAATTCACAAAGACACATGCACCCCACTGTTCACTGCAGCACTATTTACAATAGCCAGGACATGGACGCAACCTAAATGCCCATCGACAGATGAATGGATAAAGAAGATGTGGTACGTATATACAATGGAATGGTACTCAGCCATAAAAAGGAATGAAACTGGGTCATTTGTAGAGACGTGGATGGACCTAGAGACTGTCATACAGAGTGAAGTAAGTGAGAAAGAGAAAAACAATTATCATATATTAACGCATATATGTGGAATCTAGAAAAATGGTACAGATGAACCGCTTTGCAAGGCAGAAATAGAGACAAAGCTGTAGAGAACAAACATATGGACACCAAGGGGGGAAAGCAGGGGGTAGGGGGGTGGGATGAATTGGGAGATTGCAATTGACATGTATACACTAATATGTATAAAATAGATAACTAATAAGAACCTACTGTATTAAAAAATAAAATTCAAAAAAATAAAATAAAAAATGTTCTGACTCACCCTAGATTCAATGGGGCCTTTTTTTAACCTCAGGTTACCATACTTTTAGGAAATAAATTATTTTACAAATTTATTAGAACAGAATTTTGTAGTTCCCAGAAGAGTTTCTTAGAGTAGTTTGTTTCCCTGAATCAACGTGCAGAAAGATCCTATTACATCGAACATATTGCTTCTTATTTTCATTCTGGAACAAAAGTGCCTTTTCAAACGTTGAGGGTAGGAGTGGAGAACAACCACATGGGCCATTAAATTAGCCCCTAATGTCATTGTTTTTGTGATTTCATATTTCACTTGGAATTTATCATTTTTGAGTGTTCCTGGAAGGCCCTAAATGTTATCTGCTTTTGTTACTTAAAGAAAGGAAAAGACTTGGGAGTGGTCTCTGTAAGTTCCATACCTCATCTGAGTATTAAAACAGGGCAAGACATTTATTAATGGTAATAAAGTGCATCCCAGTCTTTGCAGTGAAGTCATGTAAATTAGCACATGATTATTTACCTTTGATCAAAATGAATACCTGTTTTAGTAATTAGTATCCCTAGGTAAGGTGTATAAGCCTTCTCAACCCTTAGCTTTCTAATCTTGGAAATTATCTAGTTAATTTCAAAAAACTCTTTAATTTTTAAATAAACAGAATAAGCAAAATATTAACAGTAGTCTTTAGGAGCTGAGACAATGGCAAAACACTTTCTTATATTTTCTACATTTCTAAACTTCTTCTACTAGGCAAATATTACTGTTATAACAGGGGCAATCTGCCTTTATTTACATCCCATAGTAGTGATTCTAAAGTCAGAAATTCTCCCCCACTCCAAGGATGCACCTTAACATTATTGATTATTTTTCCAAAGTATCAAAGATTCCAAGTTTATTTACACTTTTTGAAAAACTGTAAGAAAACCAAAATACTTGGTGCTGGTCTGGATATTTTATTTTTTAGTTTATATACCGGAGGTTTATTTGACCATTAGGATCCTTTGTCAAATTTGAAAGCCTCTTTGTACGGACAAAAGCCTTCAGTGGACATAGACCGTTAACACCTCACTGCCCTAATACTCATGCATATGATTGTAGAGTTTCACAAACTCATTGTCTTACATGTAAACAATTCATTGATCTTACACAAGTAATAAAAATGATAGAAGTTTTGGAGCTAGATTGGTAAAATTCTAGGTAAAATTCTAATTTTACCACTTTCTAGGTATATGAGTTACAATTATCCACTTAACCAGATTCACTTCATGTCCTCAGGTGTAAAATGAAAATTATAATACTGACCTCATATACTGTTGGAAGGAATGAAATCAGTACTCAGTAAACATAAGTTCCTCCTACATAACTCTCCTATATAACTCTTATAAGGAAAAGTTAACTTCCTATCAGAAAACAGCGAGAAAAGCTAGCTTGGGTTATACCTATATATGAGGCCAAACGTAGACAAAAACTAATCAACTCATTCGATCATTCAAATATTTCCAAAGAACAAGTTTCAATTGCCTACGTTCACTGAGCACTTTCTACGTGCCATTATCTCTGGTCCTCACAATGCCTGTACTGGAAGGTTACTTTTATCTGTTCTATAGATGGGGAAACTGAGGCTCAGAGAGATTAAGTGACTTGCTCAAGGACACACAACAATTAAAAAGTCATGATTCAAATCCAGATTTATCTCTCTCCAAAGCCTATGATCTTAGTACTACACCATTCAGTTTTATTTTCAACAGTGATTAATAGTGATTAATTCAGAGAGATGGAAAACCCAGTTACCTTCCCCAACTACTTCTCCAGCAGTGGTTGCTGGAACACCGTCGAAAAGGATGCTTAAGCCGAACAAGGAATTTGCAGCCAAGACTTCCCCATCTTCCTGGACTGTGTGGAACAGCAGGTATGCGTGCTACATGCCACAGGTTTGCCACGCTGGGTCACTGCCTTGTGGCAGTAACGTAGTTTGTGTTCAGTAAATACTTGTTGACTGGCTGACAAAAGTACTACTTCCTAGTTTCCTTAGTCGTTCTCAGGGTCAGACAATTGTGGTATTAACATTTGTAATATGGGAGTAGCTAAAATATACTTTTATTTTTGCTATGATGTTATAATCTGTTTACGCAACTTAAGTTTTTAAAAGGACCACAATGGTGTTACACAAAAAGTATTAAAGTCCTCTTTGATTCTGATGAGTTGAGAGGGGAAGTGTTAACTTTTATTTTCTGCAGTAGTAAGTGGAAGTTATTGACTCCACAGAAATAACCTAAAATCCAAAAATGTTTAAGAAACAGATAGAATGGACTCTGCTTTACACGTCTTTGCATAACCTTGAGAAAGTGGTGTAAATGTGCCTTTCTCTGTTTTCTCCATTCATGAAGTGTGTTGAAAAAACGATTATTCTCCCATCTCACAAGTCAAAGAGAGACTTCAAAAATATTTAAAATGATAAAAATGGGATGATTTTGGAAAACCTACTGAATTCCTCAGAGATGAGCACAGTACATCTATACATATACATGCTATAAACCATGTTGCTGATTACCAGGAGACTTTAGTTAACACTTAGCAGCTGGTTTGCTACAGAAACACTCCCACTCTCCCCCAAATCCACTTTCTTCTCTCCAGCATGGAGAGGGACTCTCATTCTCCCTAAAATAGATGGGCTCTGGAAGTTGTTCCACCCCGGACAGGTCCCAGGTTCACAGGTTCTCACCCAGCCCTGGGTGGTGGGAGGAGGGGTAGTTTGAGAGTTGGGGCAGCTCTGTAACTGTTGGCAAAGAGATTCGAGTGTTAAACAGAAACAGAGAGAAAAAGAAGAAAAAAATATATTATAGGACAGATGAAAAAATACTCTCCACTTACCATTTTTGGTTTAAAAAAAAAAAGGAATAGAAGGAAAGTGATAAGGGGAACCCAAGGATCGATTCTGGGCTGCTTGATAAAATGGAAATTAATCTCACTCACAGCCCCTAATCTGCTGGGTACTGGCAAGCCTCTCCTAAGGAAAGAATTCAATATTTTTATAAATGTAGAAGCAGCGGCCCCTTAATCTGAAATTGGACAGCATGTGGGAAGAGAAGAGTCTGGTTAGCAGAATTTAAAATAGGTGGGAAGAAATGGAAAGCCTAAATCAGAGTTCAAGTTTAGAAAAAGTTAGAACCCAGCTTCATTTGCATTCCAACAAATATCTGGGACACCTTTGGTTTTGAGTCTTGGTAAACTTATAAACTTCCTTTGTTCTTTTGATCACCGTCCAACAATTTACCACTTGTTGCTAGCAGGGCATGGAATTTTTTAAGAGTTTCTTTTGCTTGTTTGATCCAAAGACTACAGTTCTCATCCACCTCAGTTTGTAAGTAGTATGAGGGGCCTGCATCGTACAGAATCTTGGATGGGAGAGCAGACCTTGGACGGGAAAAGGTCTTATCCACATCTGTGGTTGTCATTCATTAGCACCTGTATGCAGACAGAGACCAGCCCAGTAATTCAACATTGGAGTTGGCATCCTGTAAACTGGGAACTCACTTTGTTAATAATCACCATAAAAAATAAAGGGTGGAAAGAAGACATGTCTTGTTTATAATTTTAAAAGATAGAGAGGCAGACATCTAATCAAATATAGATTACAAACAGACATACAAAGGAAACGGCCGGCTTTAGAGAAAATGAGGAACATGAACCTCTCTGATTGAACTGCAGGATAAGAAAGCAGGCGTAGACTCATTTGCACCAGTGTACACAGGAGCCCACAGTGGATCACTGGCTCGACAGGGACCAGGCCAGATCTTTAGATCCTGGAACAATGGCAAGTTTACGGTGCCTTCCCCACACCCCAGCAATACCCTATCATAAGACACATGTAAAGAAATCCCACAATGCTCTGATTTTCCACACAACGTTATTTCTTAATGTTTTTCTCATTTTATGATGCCGTTTTTGGCAAGACTTAGGTTGCCTAATGGGTTCTCTAGTATTGGTAAGACTTGGTCATTTGCCCACAGTCAGGGAGCAGGTCCTTTTGAGCCCAAGGAAAAAGAATACTATCTAGCCCCAGCAAAAGTGGAAAGTCTGAGTAGACATCAAAGATGAATTAAAGATATGGGCTACCACGTCTGTACCAGTCACTCCCAAGGCTACTGAACTCATTCATTTTGGGTTCCCTTTTCAAGTTGGGGGTGGAGTGATCACTGGTGGGTGATCGCTGGGATCTCTTCCAGTTTGTTATAAATAGTCATGAATCTACAGGGTTCATGGAATGAGAACAAGAGGGAGAGGGGAGGAAAAAGAAGGGGCCCTACATGTGGCTTCACCTCCTCCTTCCCTTCAAATACCATTCTTACCATAACCTCAGGGTTCCTCCCACCCTAGGACCCTTTGTGCCCCTTCACTCTGGAGTTTTGCCCCAGGGCAGAGGTATCAACACTAGTTTATTGGAAGAGGGGGTGTCTCCACTTCTCCTGTATCAAGGCTGGGGGATGAGAAAAGTCTCATATTGGAAATCTGAATTCATTTCCCTATCGAAACATTATCATGCACCTTGGTTTAGCTTTGTATGTCTTTATCATTTTAAGGATCAAATAGGCTTTTGAGAGCATAACTTCTATTTAGAAGATTCCTTCAAAAAGAAGCTGCATTCGGAGTTCCAAATGACTGACCAGAAATAACTAGGAAGACTGCCTATACAGAGGAATGCTAGGGACTGTCTTTATATAAACAGCGATGCATCTAAGAAAATACTATGTGTGCCTATCAGTAGAGCAACAGCAGGTGTTGAGAATCTGGCCTACGTTTTTGAAAAAAAGTCATATATAAACTCTGATACAATGTAAAATGTACCCACTGCCAAAAGAGAGACCTCAAGTATTATATGGGATCTGAGGAGAGCGTTAGCTTCTCTGATTCTGTCTGTTTGCTCATTTTTGAAGGGAAGGAATTGATGAAGAAGAAAATATTTGACATGCACTCTGAAAAATAAGTAGAATTTCTATAAGAAATACGGCAGGAGAAGGGATTCTAGTCAGAGGGAATCAGCGTAAGCAAAGCTTAAAGGAAGAATAAAAAGAGGTGCATTTGGGAACTAGTAGGTCCAACTTGACTGGAATATGAGGCACAAGAAGTAAAGGGGGAAATGGTTTAAAAGGTAGACTCTGCCCAAACCGTTGAGATGCCACACACCACATGAACAGTCTGGATAGTTTATTTCTTTGGTACGTGAGAGAGAGCATTTCAATTTTCCCGAGGAGAAAAGAGTTATGACTGGGGAAGATTAATTTAAAGAAGAGAAGAAGCAAATCAAAGGGAAATATATGCAGTAATAGAATCAAAAAGCAAAATATTGGTACTTGTCTGGGTAAGGCGGACCTCTTTTCACTAACAAAGTATTTGTGTTAGTCTGGGTATGCTGAACTCTTTTCACCAACAATAAACTTAGGGCAACAGTAAAGGCGAGGTAGCAAGAAAAGAAAAAGTTCACCCTCGGTGAATACTTACCAAATTTTGCATTCATCCACTCCAGTAAATTATTTTAAAAATTTCGACATGCAAGTTAAGCCTCATGTGTTAGGGTCTGTCATAGCTTTAAATTTGAGTAAGGTCCAGGGAAGGACGGAATCTTAAAGCTTTAAAGATGGCCCTCCCAGTGTCAGGGTGGTGGCATGGAAATGCAAAGCGGTGCTGATGAGTCATTACAAAGGTGAGCTAGCTCCACGAGACCACCACAGCGTGTAGGAGGAGAAGGTAAAGGGAACTCAAAGATGACTACTACATTTCATTTGGGGTGTCTAGTTACCAGTAAGGGAACAGGTAAGTCGGGAAGGAAGATGCGAGTGTATTTTCAGCCATGATGGCTTCAGGATTACAGAAGAATGTCTAGATGGAGAAGTTCAGCAGGGGGTTGAACAGGCACCTGGGAGAGAACCTAGACCTTGGGAGTCATGTATACACAGATCTCTGCGCTGACCCTGTGAGAATGGAGGAGTCCAAGAAAGAAAATAGAAGAGTGTGAGAGGAGAAGCAATGTTATTTTCCTTAAGAGTCACAGAATCTTCTTTTCCCATCTCATCCTAACAGAGTGAAAGCCTTGCTACCTGCTTATTATGTGTCTGGGAGGGAACTGGATGTAGACGCTGATGCAGTGAGGATGTGTGAGTAGGAGGTGGAGAGGCAGAGGAAGGGTACCAGAACACTGCGTCCATCGTTTGCCCAATGGCTCATGCAGGAACCTGGATTTTTCCTGGATACCATTACGGGCTCCTATGGCTGATAGGAAGTGTGCTCCCAGACTCCACAGGAAATAGGGTAACCTGTTTCCAAAGAGTGCCCACCCTTCTGTGGGGGCAGAATGTGATAACTGTGGGAAGAACAGGGAAGCTGAAAGCCATGAGTCGGAAGACATCTTAGTCGTAACTCAACCGTGGCAGGGAGGTGTCACCAAAGAGAAACAGATGGAGACATAAGTGGACCAGAGTCACCTCCAGTTGGTGAAGAACCCAACATAATGACCACATCATTCTCCTGCTTAAATCCCTTTCGTGGCTTCTTTTCATCTTAGTTTGAAGACCAAACTCCTTGGTGTAACTCACAAAAATCTGCACAATTACTACTGCTAGCTCACCAAACTCAACACGTGCATTTGCTCTGTGGCTCCAGGCATACTTCAACATTTCTAAACCTTTCTCAACTCTGTCCTGTCTCACAGCCTTCATACTTCCTTCTGCCTGGGATACTTCCCTCTCCACACAACCCCCAGGTTTGTCTACTTAACTCCCTCTTCTTCAGATTTCAACTCAAACTCCCCCTCCCCCCCCACCACAGGTCAGGTCTCCTATGATCTATTATGATCTCACAGGAATCTTCACTTTCATAGCACTTATACTGGTTCATAATCATATATTTGTGGCTATCTGTTTCATGTTTCTCAACCTCACTAGAGAGTAAACTTCATGAAGACAAAGGTCATGTCTGTTGTTTTTACCATTACATAGCTAGAGCCTCATTAAGCACCTCACACTTAGTATGGTCAGTAAACATTTATTAAACGACTTGATCCAAAAGACACCGTCTCCAGCACTATAATGAGACAAATATCATTAGCCTTACGCCATCCATACCAATATTCCTCCTTTTTATTGATGGAAAAGCCTGATGGTGGCGAAGCTCTAGAAATAAGATTTCAGCTTTCTTTAGAAACTAACATTTCTTAATATCTAAAAAGCTATTACAAATTCATAACATTAACTTTTTTTGGGGGGGGGCATGCCCCGCAGCATGCGGGATCTTAGTTCCCTGACCAGGTGTCGAACCCGTGCCCCCTGCAATGGAAGCACTAAGTCCCAACCACTGGACCACCAGGGAAGTCCCACAAATTAATAACATTAACTTTAAAAATATTAACACATCAATAGAAAAAATGGACTAAATACATGACAGGTGCATACTTCACTGGCTAAGAAATACAAACGGTCATTAAACACACACAAGCATAAACTCCACTAGTAATCAAAGAACATAGGAAAGATAAGAACTACATATATTCTTATATATTCATTCAATTTCTTTTAGTAATTAAGAACTACTAGTCAGAATCTAAAAAACAAAACAAACAAACAAAACCAAACAGAAAAAGACTCATGGAGACAGAGAACAAACTGTTGTTCACAATAGGGGAGGGTGTTGGGGGTGGACAAAACAGGTGAAGGGGATTAAGAGGCACAAACTTCCAATTATAATTAAGTCACAGAGATGCAATAATATACAAAACAGGTAATATCGTCAATAATATTAAAGGGTGACAGATAGCTAGTCTTAGCACGCTGATCATCTCGTAATGTAGGTAAATGTCGAATCACTATGTTGTACACTCGAAACTAATATAATGTTGTATGTCAATTATATTTAAATTTTAAAAAAAGAACTGTACAAGTAATCCTTGACAGTTTTTACATGTAGAAATGAACAGAGAAGGAACTCCATTGTCTAGTAATGCCGTCCTGGTAGTGACTAAATCTCCTGCTTACAACAACTTTAAACAAAAAGCAACGGATGAAATGATCGAAGTACCAACAAGGTAGGAAGGAATTACTACACTGAAGAAAAGAGAAAAGAACAACTCAAGAGAGAAAAGAGTCCCTGAAAGATGCTTTTGCTCTTTAGACATCTGTCAGGCTCTGAAAATTTTAACTTTCATTTTTACGGCCTCCCAGGTCAACAGGAATAGAAATCAAAGCCCTGTCTTCCAGAAAATAAGAATTCATTTGGAAATGCTTCCCACAAAAAAACATTTGGACTCCAAAGGATTACACATACTTCAAGTCAGCCCTTGCACAGTCTCATAGTCCAGAACTAACTTTTCAAAAACAATGAGCTAAGGAACACACACGTGTGTGCATGCACACACACACACACATATGCACACACACAACATGAGCAAGAACAGAAACCACAAAATGAAAAACAGATCCACTAAGACTTCAGAAATTGCAATAATCAGACTCATTATACGGCAGCAAAACCTTATCGTCCAAATCCAAGCAAAGTAGTATGAGAAAGGTAAAATGAAGGCCAACATTACTCAGACATAGAGGCAAAAATCCCAAACAAAATAGTTGCAAACCGAATCTAGTAATACATAAAACCACATACTATAGCAGCATCGAATTAGGTTTATCCAAGAAATGCAAGGTGGGTTTAACATTGGAAATATCTGAGCACTGAGATCAGAAATACCCAGGCATTTAATGGGTAAGACTCTTCCTCTGGACACACTTCAATAGATACTATGACTCTATTACATTTGCAGGTCTACAGTTGGCCATCCCTTTTCTACTAACTCCTTCTGGCTTTAGCTATGTTCATAAAATATTAATATATTCAATTATGTTATAGCAGAGGTTGTAAAGTGGAGACTTTGGGTCAAATTCAGCCCTGTCAAATTCAGCCCTGTTTGGCCTGTGGTGTTTTAAAGAAAGTGAAGCCAACATTTACAAATTGAGAAATTTCAATAAATCCTGGTTTGGGGACTTCTTTCAAAAAACAGGAATATCTGGCAATAATGGCCCCTAGGTTTACCTAGAAACTATCAGCTACAGCTGAGGAATAGCTGCTCCTGTTAGATAAGGTGTGTATTCTCCTGTTCACTGAGAACTCTGCCGGTCTGGCCACGTGTCACTTGCCATTAATCTGTATGTGTTCTTTTTTTCTCCCTCTTAGAGTAAACTTGAGAGAAAAATAAAACATGTGTTGTTCTGTCTTGCCAATGAGAGAAAAAAGGAAACTGGACAAAGAGAGGCCTATGTGTCAAAGAAAAGTAAAGGAAAGCACATATTTTTGTGAAAGTAAAGCCTATCACTTCGTGTTCAGTATGTTAAACCTGGTCAGCTTCACTCCTTTATAGGACCTGCCTGGATCTGCAGGCATACGTTTGCGACCTTTGGGTTACAGTCACGTCCAAATGGCATGCAAACAGTCTGCCTCATTCTAGGGACTGTCTACTTTTATATTCTGTTATGTGTTGACTTTACAATTTAACTTTCAGAACGCAGTCTTATTTCCCTAATTCCCTAGTTCCTGAGATGCACCTCTCTAGCCCCCAAATGCTGATAGTACTTACAAGTCACCATTGTTACTTATCATTTATCTTGAACTTAGACTGAAAAGCAGCTAACACCTCTGTTCTCTTTTCTCCCCTTGTTTCCTCCCCCCTCACCCCAAAATAAGCTGTTACCGAATCTGAGAAAAGAAAAATGTTGACAGGAATGTTTACACCGTGACCACAATATATAATAGTAATTTGGTATCTCAAGTGGGAGTTGATTCTCATAAACATTTGTTCAAAATACATAAATATTATTACGGCATGTGAGGCAGTAACTAGACTTATTTTAGACTGTTTTGTCTAATGGACGGGTAATAGTTACTTTTCATAATGTTGTCCCTGCTCTTTGGGGAAGTTATCACCAGTGACAATTATAATCTCACAATATGAAAAGCCAGCCCAAGCCTACAAAGCAAGACCATGTCTCTTCATCCATGTTTTCCCAATAAAGCAGTGAACCTCAGATTGAACGAGCCAATGAATGGACAAGCAGATGGTAAAGCCTGTTTCCAGTCTTGCTTCTTCTAATACCATCATGTGGTATTTATAATAGGGCTTCTGTCCTGACATTTACTGATGCTGAAATACAGACTTCAAAAATTTTTTAATGGTATTTCTATCCAAGGCCCCAGAATTGTCTGCTTTTATTTAAAGACATATCCAGAAAGCAGTTGACTTTCCTTTCGGTGAATACATTTGGAAAGAAGCTATAAAGATGGTATATACAAACGACTAGATGTTAAATTGGAGATGCTGTGCCAGAATACATGGTTTATATAGCTTGTACTCATAGGCTTGATTTCTTCTGTTTAGACTCAACCATGAGAGAGAGCAAGAGAGGGCCAGAAGAAGTGTGTGTGTCTTATACAGTGAAGCTTGAATAGAGCAATATTTGTTTTAAGGGTTAGTTGTATAAACAGACATGAAAGCCATCTGTTTGCCCCATAAGTGCTACTTAAAATTTATAACAAAGGACAAAGTACATTTCAGCAGACAACAGAATATCGGTCAAGATCACACAATAGTTAGTATAGCAGCACTAGAATCCTAGGTGTCCCAAGTCCAAGTCCAAATCCAGTAGCCTGTAACATTTTGCAACAGGGAATTAGAATCTGAGAATAAAATTGTATGCAGAGGGCTTCCCTGGTGGCGCAGTGGTTGAGAGTCCACCTGCCGATGCAGGGGACATGGGTTCGTGCTCCGGTCCGGGAAAATCCCACATGCCGTGGAGCGGCTGGGCCCGTGAGCCATGGCCGCTGAGCCTGCGCGTCTGGAGCCTGTGCTCCACAACGGGAGACGCCGCAACAGTGAAAGGCCCGCGTACCTCAAAAAAAAAAAAATTGTATGCAGAAAGGTCAGTGTTTCAACTGTTAAGTTGTGTTCACCACCTTTAAGAAAGGTAGCAAGTATGCATAGTTCTTAGAATGGCAGTAGACGCTAGGGTGAACAAGTGACTCACAGAAGATATAAAGACACTCTGCTTCAGAGGCTTCCGGCAAGATAGCGGAAGAGTAAAACGCGGAGATCACCTTCCTCCCCACAGATACACTAGAAATACATCTACGTGGAACAACTCCTACAGAACACCTATTGAACCCTGGCACAAGACCTCAGACCTCCCAAAAGGCAAGAAACTCCCCACGTACCTGGGTAGGGCAAAAGAAAAAAGAAAAAACAGAGACAAAAGGATACGAATGGGACCTGCACCAGTGGGAGAGAGCTGTGAAGGGGGAAATGTTTCCACACACCAGAAGCCCCTTCGCGGGCGGAGACTGCGGCTGGCAGAGGGGGAAAGCTTTGGAGCCCCGGAGGAGAGCACAGCAACAGGGGTGCGGAGGGCAAAGCGGAGAGATTCCCGAACAGAGGATCGGTGCCGACCCGCACTCACCAGCCTGAGAGGCTTGTCTGCTCACCCGCCGGGGCGGGCGGGGCTGCGAGCTGAGGCTCGGGCTTCGGTCGGAGCGCTGGGAGAGGACTGGGGTTGGCGGCCTGAAAACAGCCGGCAGGGAGTCCGGGGAAAAGTCTGGACCTGCCGAAGAGGCAGGAGACTTTTTCTTACCTCTTTGTTTCCTGGTGCGCGAGGAGAGGGGATTCAGAGCGCTGTTTGAAGGAGCTCCAGAGACTGGCGCGAGCCGCGGCTAAAAGCGCGCACCCCAGAGACGGGCATGAGACACTAAGGCTGCTGCTGCTGCCACCAGGAAGCCTGTGTGCGAGCACAGGTCACTATCCACACCCCCTTTCCGGGGAGCCTGTGCAGCCCACCACTGCCAGGGTCCCGGGATCCAGGAACAACTCCTCCGGGAAAGAGCACGGCGTGCCTCAGGCTGGTGCAACGTCATGCCGGCCTCTGCTGCCGCAGGCCCGCCCCGCACTCCGTGCCCCTCCCTCTCCCCGGCCTGAGTGAGCCAGAGCCCCCGAATCAGCGGCTCCTTTAACCCCGTCCTGTCTGAGCGAAGAACAAACGCCCTCCAGCGACCTACACGCAGAGGCGGGGCCACATCCAAAGCTGAGCCCCGGGAGCTGTGAGAACAAAGAAGAGAAAGGGAAATCTCTCCCAGCAGCCTCAGAAGCAGCGGATTAAAGCTCCACAATCAACCTGATGTACCTGCATCTGTGGAATACCTGAATAGACAACGAATCATCCCAAATTAAGGAGGTGGACTTTGAGAGCAAGATTTATGATTTTTTTCCGCTTTTCCTCTTTTTGTGAGTGTGTATGTGTATGCTTCTGTGTGAGATTTTGTCTGTATAGCTTTGCTTCCACCATTTGTCCTAGGCTTCTATCCGTCCGTTTTCTTTGTGTTTCTAACTTTTTTCTTTTTTTCTCTTAATAATTATTTTTTATTTTAATGACTTTATTATATTTTATCTTATTTTATTTTGCTTTAACTCCTTTTTTTCTTCCTTCCCTCCTTCCTTCCTTCCTCCCTCCATCCCTCCCTCCCTCCTTTCTTTCTTTCTGTCTTTCTCTCTTTCTACTTCTACTAATTCTTTCTTTCTACTTCTTCTCCCTTTTATTCTGAGCTGTGTGGATGAAAGGCTCTTGGTGCTGCAGCCAGGAGTCAGTGCTGTGCCTCTGAGGAGGGAGAGCCAACTTCAGGACACTGGTCCACAAGAGACCTCCCAGCTCCACATAATATCAAACGGTGAAAATCTCCCAGAGATCTCCATCTCAACACCAGCACCCAGCTTCACTCAACGACCAGCAAGCTACAGTGCTGGACATCCTATACCAAACAACTAGCAAGACATGAACACAACATTACCCATTAGCAGAGAGGCTGCCTAAAATCATAATAAGTCCACAGACACACCCAAACACACCACCAGACGTGGACCTGCCCACCAGAAAGACAAGATCCAGCCTCATCCACCAGAACACAGGCACTAGTCCCCTCCACCAGGAAGCCTACACAACCCACTGAACAAACCTTAGCCACTGGGGACAGACACCAAAAACAACGGGAACTACGAACCTGCAGCCTGCAAAAAGGAGACCCCAAACACAGTAAGATAAGCAAAATGAGAAGACAGAAAAACACACAGCAGATGAAGGAGCAAGATAAAAACCAACCAGACCTAACAAATGAAGAGGAAATAGGCAGTCTACCTGAAAAAGAATTCAGAGTAATGATAGTAAAGATGATCCAAAATCATGGAAATAGAATAGACAAAATGCAAGAAACATTTAACAACGACCTAGAAGAACTAAAGATGAAACAAAGAATGATGAACAACACAATAAATGATATGAAAAATACTCTAGATGGGATCAATAGCAGAATAACTGAGGCAGAAGAACGGATAAGTGACCTGGAAGATAAAATAGTGGAAATAGCTACTGCAGAGCAGAATAAAGAAAAAAGAATGAAAAGAACTGAGGACAGTCTCAGAGACCTCTGGGACAACATCAAACGTGCCAACATTCGAATTATAGGGGTTCCAGAAGAAGAAGAGAAAAAGAAAGGGACTGAGAAAATATTTGACGAGATTATAGTTGAAAACTTCCCTAATATGGGAAAGGAAATAGTTAATCAAGTCCAGGAGGCACAGAGAGTCCCATACAGGATAAATCCAAGGAGAAACACACCAAGACACACATTAATCTAACTGTCAAAAATTAAATACAAAGAAAACATATTAAAAGCAGCAAGGGAAAAACAACAAATAACACACAAGGGAATGCACATAAGGTTAACAGCTGATCTTTCAGCAGAAACTCTGCAAGCCAAAAGGGACTGGCAGGACATATTTAAAGTGATGAAGGAGAAAAACCTGCAACCAAGAGTACTCTACCCAGCAAGGATCTCATTCAGATTTGATGGAGAAATTAAAACCTTTACAGACAAGCAAAAGCTGAGAGAGTTCAGCACCACCAAACCAGCTTTACAACAACTGCTAAAGGAACTTCTCTAGGCAAGAAACAAAAGAGAAGGCAAAGACCTACAATAACGAACCCAAAACAATCAAGAAAATGGGAATAGGAACATACATATCGATAAATACCTTACATGTAAATGGACTAAATGCTCCCACCAAAAGACACAGATTGGCTGAATGGATACAAAAACAAGACCCATATATTTGCTATCTACAAGAGACCCACTTCACACCTAGAGACACATACAGACTGAAAGTGAGGAGATGGAAAATATATTTCATGCAAATGGAAACCAAAAGAAAGCTGGAGTAGCATTTCTCATATCAGACAAAATAGACTTTAAAATAAAGACTATTAGAAGAGACAAAGAAGGACACTACATAATGATCAAGGGATCAACCCAAGAAGAAGATATAACAATGGTAAATATTTATGCACCCAACATAGGAGCACCTCAGTACATAAGGCAAATACTAACAGCCATAAAAGGGGAAATCGACAGTAACACATTCATAGTAGGGGACTTTAACACCCCACTTTCACCAATGGACAGATCATCCAAAATGAAAATAAATAAGGAAATACAAGCTTTAAATGATACATTAAAGAAGATGGACTTAATTGATATTTATAGGACATTCCATCCAAATACAACAGAATACACATTTTTCTCAAGTGCTCATGGAACATTCTCCAGGATAGATCATATCTTGGGTCACAGATCAAGTCTTGGTAAATTTAAGAAAATTGAAATTGTATCAAGTATCTTTTCCGACCACAACGCTATGAGACTAGATATCATTTACAGGAAAAGGTCTGTAAAAAATGCAAACACAAGGAGGCTAAACAATACACTACTTAATAATGAACTGATCACTGAAGAAATCAAAGAGGAAATCAAAAAATACCTAGAAACAAAGGACAATGGAGACACGACGACCCAAAACCTATGGGATGCAGCAAAAGCAGTTCTAAGAGGGAAGTTTATAGCAATACAATCCTACCTTAAGAAACAGGAAACATCTCGAATAAACAACCTAACTTTGCACCTAAAGCAATTAGAGAAAGAAGAACAAAAAATCCCCAAAGTTAGCAGAAGGAAAGAAATCATAAAAATCAGATCAGAAATAAATGAAAAAGAAATGAAGGACACGATAGCAAAGATCAATAAAACTAAAAGCTGGTTCTTTGAGAAGATAAACAAAATTGACAAACCATTAGCCAGACTCATCAAGAAAGAAAGGGAGAAGACTTCAATCAACAGAATTAGAAATGAAAAAGGAGAAGTAACAACTGACACTGCAGAAATACAAAAGATCATGAGAGATTACTACAAGCAACTCTATGCCAATAAAATGGACAACCTGGAAGAAATGCACAAATTCTTAGAAATGCACAACTGGCCAAGACTGAATCAGGAAGAAACAGAAAATATGATCAGACCAATCACAAGCACCGAAATTGAAACTGTGATTAAAAATCTTCCAACAAAGAAAAGCCCAGGACCAGATGGCTTCACAGGCGAATTCTATCAAACATTTAGAGAAGAGCTAACACCTATCCTTCTCAAACTCTTCCAACATATAGCAGAGGGAGGAACACTCCCAAACTCATTCTACAAGGCCACCATCACCTTGCTACCAAAACCAGACAAGGATGTCACAAAGAAAGAAAACTACAGGCCAATATCACTGATGAACATAGATACAAAAATCAACAACAAAATACTAACAAACAGAATCCAACAGGACATTAAACGGATCATACACCATGATCAAGTGGGGTTTATTCCAGGAATGTAAGGATTCTTCAATATACACAAACCAATCAACATGATACACCATATTAACAAATTGAAGGAGAAAAACCATATGATTATCTCAATAGATGCAGAGAAAGCTTTCGACAAAATCCAACACCCATTTATGATAAAAACCCTGCAGAAAGTAGGCATAGAGGGAACTTTCCTAAACATAATAAAGGCCATATATGACAAGCCCACAGCCAACATCGTCCTCAATGGTGAAAAACTGAAAGCATATCCACTAAGATCAGGAACAAGACAAGGTTGCCCACTCTCACCACTCTTATTCAACATAATTTTGGAAGTTTTAGCCACAGCAATCAGAGAAGAAAAGGAAATAAAAGGAATCCAAATCGGAAAAGAAGAAGTAAAGCTGTCACTGTTTGCAGATGACATGATACTATAGAGAATCCTAAAGATGCTACCAGAAAACTACTAGAGCTAATCAGTGATTTTGGTAAAGTAGCAGGATACAAAATTAATGCACAGAAATCTCTGGCATTCCTATACACTAATGATGAAAAATCTGAAAGTGAAATCAAGAGAACACTCCCATTTACCATTGCAACAAAAAGAATAAGATATCTAGGAATAAACCTACCTAAGGAGACAAAAGACCTGTATGCAGAAAATTATAAGACGCTGATGAAAGAAATTAAAGATGATACAAATAGATGGAGAGATATACCATGTTCTTGGATTGGAAGAATCAACATTGTGAAAATGACTCTACTACCCAAAGCAATCTACAGATTCAATGCAATCCCTATCAAACTACCACTGGTATTTTTCACAGAAGTAGAACAAAAAATTTCACAATTTGTATGGAAACACAAAAGACCCTGAATAGCCAAAGCAATCCTGAGAATGAAAAACGGAGCTGGAGGAATCAGGCTCCCTGACTTCAGACTATACTACAAAGCTACAGTAATCAAGACAGTATGGTACTGGCACAAAAACAGAAAGATCAATGGAACAGGATAGAAAGCCCAGAGATAAACCCACACACATATGGTCACCTTATCGTTGATAAAGGAGGCAGGAATGTACAGTGGAGAAAGGACAGCCTCTTCAATAAGTGGTGCTCGGAAAACCGGACAGGTACATGTAAAAGTATGAGATTAGATAACACCCTAACACCATACACAAAAATAAGCTCAAAATGGATTAAAGACCTAAATGTAAGGCCAGACAGTATCAAACTCTTAGAGAAAAACATAGGCAGAACACTCTATGACATAAATCACAGCAAGATCCTTTCTGACCCACCTCCTAGAGAAATGGAAATAAAAACAAAAATAAACAAATGGGAGCTAATGAAACTTCAAAGCTTTTGCACAGCAAAGTAAACCATAAACAAATCAAAAGACAGCCCTCAGAATGGGAGAAAATACTTGCAGATGAAGGAACTGACAAAGGACTAATCTCCAAAATTTATAAGCAGCTCATGCAGCTCAATAACATAAAAACAAACAACCCAATCCAAAAATGGGCAGAAGACCTAAATAGACATTTCTCCAAAGAAGATATACAGACTGCCAACAAACACATGAAAGAAAGCCCAACATCATTAATCATTAGAGAAATGCAAATGAAAACTACAATGAGATATCATCTCACACCAGTCAGAAAGGCCATCATCAAAAAATCTAGAAACAATAAATGCTGGAGAGGGTGTGGAGAAAAGGGAACCCTCCTGCACTGCTGGTGGGAATGTAAATTGATACAGCCACTGTGGAGAACAGTATGGACGTTCCTTAAAAAACTACAAATAGAACTACCATATGACCCAGCAATCCCACTACTGGGCATATACCCTCAGAAAACCATAATTCAAAAAGGGTCATGTACCCAAATGTTCATTGCAGCTCTATTTACAATAACCCGGAGATGGAAACAACCTAAGTGTCCATCATTGGATGAATGGATAAAGAAGATGTGGCACATATATATACGATGTAATATTATTCAGCCATAAAAAGAAACGAAATTGAGGTATTTGTAATGAGGTGGATAGACCTAGAGTCTGTCATACAGAGTGAAGTAACTCAGAAAGAGAAAGACAAATACCGTATGATAACACATATATATGGAATTTAAGAAAATAAAATGTCATGAAGAACCTAGGGGTAAGACAGGAATAAAGACACAGACCTACTAGAGAATGGACTTGAGGATATGGGGAGGGGGAAGGGTAAGCTGTGAGAAAGCGAGAGAGAGGCATGGACATATATACACTACCAAATGTAAAGTAGATAGCTAGTGGGAAGCAGCCGCATAGCACAGGGAGATCAGCTTGGTGCTTTGTGACCGCCTGGAGGGGTGGGATAGGGAGGGTGGGAGGGAGGGAGATGCAAGAGGGAAGAGATATGGGAACATATGTATAACTGATTCACTTTGTTATAAAGCAGAAACTAACACACCATTGTAAAGCAATTATACTCCAATAAAGATGTAAAAAAAAAAAAAAGAAGATATAAAGAGGTTACTAAGTGGACACACCAGTGTTTTTGACTGCAAATACTAATTCAAGTAAATTTTCCCCTAAAATCTGAAAAAGTAGCTGCATCACCCAAGATGTTCACGGTATTAACAAAACAACTTCTCCAATAATAGTCCTGTGTGCTCTGAGAGAAAAACTTTCCACCTCATAATAAGTGTGCAGAGCATTCCAAATGTGCAAATTAGATATAGACTATTTCACGAATGTGATATTAAGAAAGGTCATGTTGGGGACTTCCCTGGTGCTCCAAGGGTTAAGAATCCGTCTTGCAATGCAGGCCAGGGGAACTAAGATCCCACGTACCGCGGGGCAACTAAGCCCGCGTGCCGCAACTACTGAGCCCACACGTTACAAATAGAGAGAAGCCTGCATGCTGCAACGAAAGATCCTGTATGCCGCAACTAAGACCCGACACAGCCAAAAAATAAATATTAAAAAAAAACTCACTGAGCTGTACACTTAAGATTTGGATACTTTAATTACTTCATTATATGTATGTTCTAATTCAATAAAAAAGGGGTGAACAGACACACAAAATGAAAGGTCATGTTGGCAATATTAGAATAGAAACACTGATTCCTCGTACATAGGTGTTACATACGTTTTAGGAAATAGTCCCTTTATTTGGAGATAGTTTAAAAATTAAATTAAGGAGCCCCTCCAGATGTCATTAAGAAGCCAGATTAGAATAAAATTGAAATGAAATAAACTTAAATTACAACATATTTGAAAACGTGTGATATGAGAAGGGAAGTAGGAATTAATCAATCAGTGATAATTATGGAGCTTACAATTTTGTCATTGTGTCCCTAGCAATGTATAGGAAAAAGATATAGTAACATTTTGACCAAGGAGGTGTGTAGTAAACCAGGTAGATTTGGTTGAGGTCAAGTATGACAAAACATTTCCCAGGTTATGACAGCCAGTATCTCTAAAAAAACAAATAATTTCCTTTCCGATCACTTCTACAACCAACCTTCTGGCCTTAATTCAGTCTCCCTGGTAAGTTCATCTACCAGGGAGAAAATGTATTGATAGGCCATTAGGAATATTTGGCCCATTTGGCAGTTATAACTATAAAGTAAATTAATAAATTGTCTTTTAGGCGCACCTTAGTGTCCTGCAAGTTTTATTAAATTGTCTCAAATATCCAATGTCCTTATCACCTTCAGTGAGTATACTCGCAACGCCTCAAATCATAAGCTTAAAGGGCAGATCTTGAACTGTGGTAACCTCACTAGGAGACACAGCCCAGGGGGCCCAGCCTGGATAGGTTGTTAGTGTCTAATCAGAATCATTATAATCACCAGGCCCAGAGCTCATGTTTACCACTTGCTGTGTGCATTTCTTAATAACTCAGCCAAGGTCAACAGTGTCTCCTGCAAGTCTTCTCATCAATCCAGAGAGAGTTTTCTCATGTGCGTGCTTCCACTGTATGATTTTGTGATAATGCAACTTTCACCTCTAAGAATGGGGGATGGGGAAGAAGGAAGAGGGAAGGAGGGAGAGGAGAAGGGAAGGGTGGTTGGGAGGAAGAAGGGGAAAGAGAGGGAAGGGAGAAATGAAGAGAGGTAAAAAGGAAGAGAGAGAGGCAGGAAGGGGAGAGGGAGTGGGAGAGGGAAGGAAAGAAGGAAAGGAAAGGAGTATGAATTCAGGAGCCTCAGCTCAAGTTTGAATCCTAGGTCTACTCCTTACTAGCTGTGTGAACTTGACCAAGGAACTACCTTAGTCATTCAGTGTCCTCATCTGAATAATGGAGATAATAGGATTTACTTCCTATCATGTGGGGATTAGAGTTACTACGTAAAAATACTTAGGACGGTGCCTGACACATTGTGAATGGTTTCACATTTTATTCCTAATAAATTTTCTAATCGACTGCACTTTTGCTATAGAAACTGAGAAACTGTAAAAGTCCTAAAACCAATTTCTCAAGTGCAGCAAATAAAGCCCAATGCCCACTGATTAGGAAAACAATACTTATTTCTGTAACTATAAAAATAACAGGGCTTCCCTAGTGGCGCAGTGGCTGAGAGTCCGCCTGCCGATGCAGGGGACACGGGTTCGTGCCCCGGTCCGGGAAGATCCCACATGCCACGGAGCGGCTGGGCCCGTGAGCCACGGCCGCTGAGCCTACGCGTCCGGAGCCTGTGCTCCGCAACGGGAGAGATCACAACAGTAAGAGGCCCGCGTACCGCAAAAAAATAAATAAATAAAAAATAACAGGTGAGGCTGTGCTTGTTAAATTTTAATGTGCATAGGAATCAACTGGGCATCTTGTTAAAATGCAGATTCTGATTCCATTGGCCTGAGGCAAGGAGAGTCTGCATTTCTTACAAGTTCCCAGGTGATGTCGGTGCTGCTGGTCTGTGGGCCACACTTTGAGTAGCCAGACTGTAGACAGTTTGATTCAAAGGGAAAAAAATAATAGGAGGAAGGAAGTAAAATAGAATAATATATTTAAAATGCTAGGGGAATGGCCACCAGTGGGGAGTACTCCATAATCAGCTGTATTATTGTTGCTCAGAAGGCATTCTAGGCATGCCGTAGATTGCACAATACATTTATTTCAAATATGTGTTATACATGTGTATATGTGTGTATATATGTATATAAACTGCATTTGTTTACGTTTTGTTCATGCTTAACTGCACTTAGGGAGCATCTTATTGAAAAAAAATCCTGCCAATACTTTTGTTATGAGAATCATTAACTAATTTACTGATAGTTTATTTACATATTATTTAGAATACAAAATTAATATATTCTCATTGGAAAAATTCAATTATCTCAGAAGGCTATTCATTTAAAATGGAAAATTCCCCACTTCACCCTTAAAAGTTCTAAGCTCCTAGGCTAGTAACTATTAAGAGTTTGGTGTGACACTTTAAAATATTTTTTATTCTTATATATCCATATAAGATTGTTTTTCAGAAAATCTACACCACTATAATACAACTTACTTTTTCCTCAAAGATATATCAAACATCTTTCCATGTTAATATGTAGAAATTCACCTCCTTTTCAGTGATTGCACAGTATTCCAACATACTATGACTCATTTACCCATTCCCTATTGCTGTGCTTCTGGGATGTCTCCAATTACTTGCTATGACAAATAATGCTACAAATAATTTTCTTACACCCGTCTTTGTATAGGTGTCTGAACACATCTGTAATGTGGTTTTTGGAGTGAAATTGTTGTGAAGGATACAGACCACTGAATTTTGAGAATTGCCAAATTGCTTTTCAAAAAGGCTTCTACCACTGTTCCAGGAGCCTGCCCTGCTTCCGTGCACACTGTAAAACGGTCATTTGCAATCACTTTAACTTCTTCATAATCTGACAGGAAAAGGTCATCCCTTTATTATTTTAACTTTCATTTTCTTAATCACTAGTGAGATTTACTATCTTTTATAATGTCACTAGCCATTTCAATTTCTTCTATGAATTGCTTGTTCTTATCACTTGCCAATTTTTCTCCTGGGTAACCTTTTCCTTTTTCCTTCTTTTTTTTTTATAAGAGCTCTCTGTATATTGGATATTATACTTCTGATATACATATTACATTTTTTATGGTTAAGATTTTGTTGGCTTGCTGTCTTTAATGGGGTATGTTATTGTACAGAAATTTTTACAGAATCAAGCATTTCACTCTGGATTCTTTTTTTCTATATTTTTTTAATGTTTTATTTCTTGCTTAGAGGTTTTTCCCTTCCCCCAAATAATAAAATATTCTCCCACTTTTTTCTAGTAATTTCATTTGTTTTAGTTTTAATGTTTACATCTTTAATCATGATGTATATCAAATTGTTTTTAAAAATACACTTGCATGAGGCTTTTACCACTGGAATTATGGTTTAGTCAATACTATATTATTATTGCTACAAGAAAGGGTTAGAGAAGCTTATCAATGTAAAATATCTGGATAGCCTAAAAAGGATAGGCCAGTGGTCCTAGCCTTTTCTAGGACCTACATTTTCTAAATGTAACTTTTATTCAACCTATTTTCATATCGACACCCCAAGTCGACTGTCATCAAACATTACTGCAAATTAATATTCTGAATTATTACACGTTGGTTCTGCCCGTATGTGATTCACTTTCATATTGCTGAGTCAGTGCTTCAGAAATAAAATTCTCTTCATTCAGGTCTCTGCTTAAATATCATCTCCTTAAAGGGACTTTCCATGGCCATCCTATCAAACCTCAGCTCCCTCCATCCTTTTGTTCTGGTTTCTTTTTACAGTTCTCACTGCTACTTGAAAAAATTACATTAGACAGGCTTGTCTATTACTTGTCTCACCAGGAGGGTGGGGCTTTATCTCATTCACCACTATACCTCTAGCATCTAGAACAACTCAGGTATGTTGAATAAATTACCAAAGAATAAATTAACCAAAGATATTACCAGATCTTGAAAGGTATGTCAAGATGTTAACATATCAAGTCAAAAACAAAAGGACTAGGTATGCTTCAAGTGGTGACTCTTTAGTTGGGTCAGTCACTGGATTTAGTGCCAGTAACTATGTGCTAAGGAAAATAACAAATTAAAGAACATGTATGCTTGCCTGATCTAGGAATTCACTTTACCTTAAAAAATAAAATTCCTCCCTAAAAATTGAACCATCCAGTTTGCCTGTTTCTACACTTTATTCCTTACAAGCCCCGATCGGGGGCTTGTTAAATACATTAAAGGATATTTATATAATGGAATTCTAAGCAGCCATTAAAAAAGATGTGATATAAGCATAATTATTAATATGAAAGTTTAGGGTGAAATAGCATGCAACATAATCCCATTTTCAGAAAAAGAAAATATCTATTACATGTGTGAGTGTAAACACATTCTCTGGAGAGATCTACATCAGAATACCAACACTGATTATCTCTAGGTAATGGCATTAGATTTGAATTTTATATATTTTTTATTCTCTGTATTTTCTCATTTCTCTAAAATAAACACGTATTACTTACGTGAAAAGGAGAAATTGTTTTGGGGTGGAAGACCGTAGTAGTGTGTGAAGTGGGTTTGCACACAGCACCCACATCGACCTCGTCCTCCATCCTTGGAGTGCCTTCCTACTCTGCAGACTGAAGAGTTAAAAACCAATTTCCATACACTACCAAATGTAAAATAGATAGCTAGTGGGAAGCAGCCGCATAGCACAGGGAGATCAGCTCAGTGGTTTGTGACCACCTAGAAGGGTGGGATAGGGAGGGTGGGAGGGAAGGAGATGCAAGTGGGAAGAGATATGGGGACATGTGTATGTATAACTGATTCACTTTGTTATAAAGCAGAAACTGACACACCATTGTAAAGCAATTATACTCCAATAAAGATGCCAAAAAAGAAAAAAAACAACTTCCCAGACTCCCTATGCAGAAAACCTAACGTAAGACTTGGAAGTGACAAATAAGGCAGAAGCCATCTCCATGGCATGTGCAGCCAGGGAGAGGTGGCAGTTTTCTGCTTTCCCGTGTATGGTCACTGGGCGCCTGCAGACAGTGTGGCAGGTCCCCACTCCCAGAACACAACCTCTGCAGCCTGTTCTAACGTCAGAAACCCCACTGGCGAACCCCTTGGCCGCTGCAGTAGTAGCAGTTGCCCTGGTGGGCCAGTTAACGTCTGTTTTGCTGGAGTCTTTTCTGGGGACCCAAACTTGAGCCCATTTCTCCATACCTTCCAATGATTTTGTAAGGAACTAAGTAGTTTCAAAATTCCCAATATTAATTCCCATTCCTCTTAAAATAGCTAGAGTGGTTTGTTTCCTGCAAGTAAGTCATCAATGATACAAAAAAGGTAAATTGTGTATCATCAACTTTAAAAATAACGTATACTACACAAATCTATTTCAGAATGTGGAGAGGGCATGTGAGACTAACATACAAAAACGTGGGGAAAAAGGATCACTAAGTACACTAACATGTTAATGTAGTCATCTCTGGTGGTAGAACTATGGGTAATTTAAATTTCATTTTGCTTATCTTTAAGTTTTCTTTTCTTTTTTTTTTTTAAGGGAAAACCTTAAAAGCCATGGTTTTTTTTTTTTTTGAAACAAAAACAGAATCCTCTTACAGGAAAAGAGCAACTTCTGAATGTATCCTGAAATGTTTTAGGCAACTAGGATTAGTAACTAAAGGTATTAATCTGCATGTAACACTGTAGCACACACAGGAGTATGTATCATGGTCTAAGTAGGGGAGCAAGTCCCCATGGTTCATGATCTCAGAACAAATATTTGTCTATTCTAGTGACACAGTCAAGCTGACTGCTCTCTGCTAGAAAAAGGGCAGCTATCTTGGGAACTAAACATATGAAATTGAGACTAGCCAGTACCGCAGCTGTTGGTGAGCTTTCTTTGTTTAAAACAGCAGAAGTATATCCCTTAGAATTGGCTATTTTAAAAGGCATAAAACAGAACGGAAGTGCCTTCACCTACCCAATCATTAAATGAGATTTCAGAAAAGAAAGGGCAAAAGTGAAATGAGCAAATGACTTTCTTTTAAACATTTCTTTAAAAAAATTTTTTTCCCACGTAACTAACACGTATTTCTGAATTGCTCTTTATTCCTCCATTTTCTCTACCCACTAGCTTCATGACACAGGACGCAGAAAAGGATGTCATACTTCTTTATTCACTGGCAGAAATTATCATGAAGGGTCACAATGCATTTGCAATCATCAAGGAAGCAGATAAAATAAACCATTCTTACTATGCAAATGCCTATCAAGGAATTGTATTAGAATTAGATTAATAAGAAAATATCCTTATATCTATTAACTCAGTGATTTTATAAAGCTAATTTTTATTTAGTTATTTATTTACTTTTTGGCCTAAAACAACATAAATTTATTCTCTTACAGTTTTGGAGGTCAGTCCAAAATGAGTCTCACTGAGCCAAAACTAAGATGTCAGCAGGGCTATGTTCCTTTCCAGAGGCTCTAGGGGAAAACCCCTTGCCTTGCCTTTTCCAGAATAAAGCTAATTTTTAAATGTCATTTGATACTAGCTACTTGTGTTAAAAGCATCTTTCAATGACAAGTTTTTAATTTTCATGAACACTAATTTTAGATCTTTTATCGTTGTTCTCTGTCACCTAAGATATTCACCTCTGTTTCCTCTAAAAAGCTTTGTATTTTAGCTATCACATTTAGGTCTGTCATCCATCTCAAATTCATTTTTGTGAGGTAGGGAATCATGGTCCATTTTTTTCCATGGGGATATTTAGCTGTTCCGGCTCCATTTGTTGAAAAGATTTCCCTTCTCTGTTGGATTGCTTTGCTACCTCTGTCAAAAATCAAGTGACCATATAAATGTAGATTTGTTTTTCAGCTCTCTCTTCTATCCCACTGAGGTATTTGTTGATCCTTAATGCCAGTATCACACCGTCCTTGATTACTGGATACTACCTACTACAATACTCCTTGTATTGCTTTACAAAATTTAAGACTCTACAAAAGAGGGTATATAAATTAAGTTGAAATAAATGTATGGGCTCAAGATGAGCTTCAAATAATCCTTATGAAATCACTGTTATACTGTATCATGGCTTTGAAAACACTCCATAATCACTATCGTTTCCAAAGTGAAATATATTTACCCACAAATGAAAAACTACAAATTCTTCATGACCTTCAACTGAAATTACGTATGAAAAATATTTCATTAATTTTACTATTCAACTTCCCACCAGGTCTTCCCCACATTAGTTAAAAATACCACAGTGTAGTAAGCCTAAAAACAATCCTTAGGCAGTGTGCTCGGTGGTCCCGAGGATCTCTGTCTCTTGCTTCAACCGTGTTTAAACGGAACAGACCCAGGGACGCCCCTTGTTCCAGCCTCTGACCACCCTCCAACCTTTTTTCCCGTCTTAACTTTTGGAATCAGCCACACAGCTATCCTCGGCCACCAGGCCCGGACAACTCCATTTTTTGAGCTTAACTCCTTATTAACCCATCAACTGGGAGCTCCAGGATTCCTCAGAATGATTCCACCCAGGTGGAGGCTGTCCTCCACGGCCTGTCCAACATGCGTCTGTAGGCCTCCTACACCTACCTCTCTCTGGGCTTCCATTTCCAACGAAGCGTTGTGCCTCTGGGGGGCGTGGGCCACTGCTTCTGCGAATCCGCGGAGGAGCAGCGCGAGGGCGCCGAGCGACCCTTGAAAATGCAAAACCAGTGCAGCCACCTGGCCGTCTTCCAGGACCTGCAGAAGCCGTCCCAAGAGGAGTGGCATAAAACCCAGGACGCTCCAGAAGCTGCTGTGTTCATGAAGAAGAACCTGAATCAGGCCCTCGTGGACCTGCATGCCCTGGGTTCTGCCCGCGCACAGCCCCGCCTCTGTGACTTCTTGGAGGGCCACGCCCTAGATGAGCAGGTGAAACTCATCAAGAAGATGGGCGACCACCTGACTAAGCTCCGCAGGCTGTCTGGTCCCCAGGCTGGGCTGGGCCAGTATCTCTTCGAAAGGCTCATCCTCAAGCACGACGAGAAGCCTCCAAAGTCCAGTGGCCTTTGAGGAGCCCCTCTGGTGTCAGGGCTTCTGCCTGAAGCAGCTCTCGGCAGCAAGTAGGCACTTTTTTTTTTTTTTTTGCGGTAGACGGGCCTCTCACTGCTGTGGTCTCTCCCGTTGCAGAGCACAGGCTCCGGACGCGCAGGCTCAGCGGCCATGGCTCACGGGCCGAGCCGCTCCGCGGCATGTGGGATCTTCCCGGACCGAGGCACGAACCCGTGTCCCCTGCATCGGCAGACGGACTCTCAACCACTGCGCCACCAGGGAAGCCCAGTAGGCACCTTTTTAACCACGCTGGAGCCCTCTCCCAACCCTTGGACCAAATGGAAACAATAAAGCTTTTTACAGGAAAAAAAAAAATTCACGTGTTTGAAACTAGAGGATGCGTACACAGTCTCTCTACATGTTTAAACTTTTCTATAATAAAATATTAAAGTCATGTATCAATTTCAGAAAGGTACCTAGTAAAGAAAAAAGATTATTTCCTTTACAAACATAAGTTTTATAAAATTTCCTTTAAAGTTTAACTTGGAAAAGAAGATTAAGAGCAAGAATACAATATTATTTTATAAAATAAAAAACAAAGCAACTCCCAATTCCATTGCGGGCAAACGATAAATGGCTCTTCGAAACTACTGGGCTGTACTAATTTTGTTCAAATTGGCAAAGAAGGATCCTCCACCACCACCATCATACTTTTTTAAAAAAAGCAGATAGCCTGAATTGCTAAACCCCCAATTCTTTATAAAGATACAGTTTAACAGCTTGAAAAAATGTTGCCAAACTGAGAGTAGCACCAAAAATCTTTAAGATTTACAATCTGTTCTTAACCTAAAATTTTGCTTTGATGCATAATACACCTTCCTGAAATAATTCTACAATACAAAAATAATCCCAAACACTGAAAAAAGTTTGCTAAAATAAAATTGGGATTTTTTTACTTTTTCTACTGGTAGCAATGAAAATCACTAGAAACTATGCTTTTTTTTTTTTTAACATTTATTTATTTATTTATTTTTGGCTGTGTTGGGTCTTTGTTGCTGTGCGTGGGCATTCTCTACTTGCACTGAGTGCAGGCTACTCTTCGTTGTGGTGTGTGGGCTTCTCATTGCGGTGGCTTCTCTTGTTGCGGAGCACAGGCTCTAGGCACGTGGGCTTCAGTAGTTGTGGCTCGGAGGCTGTAGAGTGCAGGCTCAGTAGTTGTGGCACACATGGGCTTAGTTTCTCCGCAGCATGTGGGATCTTCCCAGACCAAGCCTCAAACCCATGTCCCCTGCATTGGCAGGCAGATTCTTAACCACTGGACCACCAGGGAAGCCCAGAAACTATACTTCTGTTCTTTTCAAATGATCTCCTTTAAAATCAAGCTTTTACAAATAATTAGTATAGAAGATAAAATTCAGTTTTTAAATCTTCAAATTATTTAGATATCAAAGACAGAATTACTAATTTTTTCATTAATGATGAGAAGAAACAAGAGACTCCATTTAATAGATCTGACATTTATAAATTTTAAGCATTTAACCAAGCTGAAAAATTGGAAAATTATAACAATTACAGGTAGAGAATATCATTTGTCCATTTTCATTACGGTAGTTCATTACGGTTCATTACGGTAGTTACCTATCCAGAGAACCAACAGGAGTTCTCAGATCCAATGTCATATAATGGGATTTCGGCAAGCGCTCTGAACACCACTTTTATTTAATATGCACCACATGCACATGATGCAGGCAGGGAGAGGTTATGAATCCATGCACTGAAGACGAGACAGACTGGGGCTATTGCCAAACGTGCGCTGAGTCGATTAGGATGTTGCTCAAAGTTCTTTATACTTAATGGTTTCCTTGAAAATAAGTGCAGAAGCAGAAATGGGTACACATCCCAAAGCATCTTCTTCATTTGGTTTCCTGTGCTTTCTTTGCATTCTGTTTTTCTTTTGCCTAGAAATTAAAGATAGTATACTATAAAATCTTAAAAGCCTGTTCCAGTTCATGTTAAAATGAAATGTGTCTAAGAGGGCATTCTTAAGCTAAAAAGCTTGAGATGCGTTGTTTGCAAGATTTCTAGAGAATTATCTTTTATAAGATTCACAACAGACTACTCCTGGACAACGATATAGTTATGCTTTGCGCTCAATAAAAAAGGATTATACTTGGTTTGCAGTTCTTTCTTACCTGAAGTTGAAATGTATTATTATAATGGTAACAATTTAAAAATACAAAATTACTCATCCTATAAAGTCATACTCATTCATAACTATTTCAAAACAATATATTTACATGTGTGCCCATTTCTCATACAAACTGAGTATATGAAAAATCCTATATTAATCTCTGCATATTTGAATGAGTTTAACATAATAGTTTACATGAGTTTAACATAACTAAGGATTATATAACCATAGTGTTGATAAACCTCACATATAAGTGAGGTTTTTTTCGCTTATGTAAGACCAAAAAAATGTTTTCACAAGTTTCACTTGAACCTCGTAACAAGTATAGAGCTTGAACACAGTAATTCTATTTCACTTTTTAGCAGATGAGGAAGCCAGAGTTTACAGGTGTTATCAAACTTGACCAAGTCACACAGCTAATATATAACAAAACCTCAATAGAGGTCAGACACATATTCTATAGCAGTGCTTCTAATGTAGAGACCAATGACTGTTAAAATGCAGACTGAATTGGTGAAATGCCTGAGGATCTAAATTTCTAGCAAACTCTCAGGTGATGCCAATTCTGCTGGTCCTCAGGTGACACTTTGAGAAGCAAGATTTTAGAAGACTAGAATATAATGTTCTTTCCACTATGGCACTTGAATCAGAAAGAAACAAATAAATTAGACTTCTGCTATTATGCTATTAAGAAAAAAACTTCTTTAATGAGAACTATAATCTTTTTTTTATAATGCATTATAATGATAATAGAATTATCGTACAACCATATGATAAAATTAAGTGCAATGCATTAGAATATATTAAGAGGAAATATGTTATACGTACCATATAAAAATTTTAAAATTACTTGCATAAACATTTTTAATAACAAGCATAATTTGTAATTTGATATGTACAATTTCTCAAAGAAGTCTTCTGTTTCCAAATAATAAAAATACTATTCAATTTTAGATATAATTTGGAAATAAAAATATGTACCTCTTTTCTTAGTGATCTCTGAATATACAGGAAGTTTACTAGGATTAACAGGAATCAATCTACTGGTTAATGACATAAATTTTACAACATAATTTAAAAAGCAAAGACATATAATGCAGAGTATCCATACATGTATTAAACTATATAATTCAGATAAAACTAAGGGTAAGCTAAATAAGTTAGAAATAATTACCACCATTTATTGAGCACATATTATGAACTTGACCAATATTATCTCATTTAATCCTTAAGAATGTGAAGTGTGATTACCAATTTATAGATGAGCAAATAGATTCTATAATAAAGTAAATAACTTGCCTAAAAGCAACAGCTAATAACATAACAGCTAAGTAACATATCTGAGATTTAAACTGAAAGCCTGTATTCTGTTTTGCCTTTGTTGAAAAATAAAAAATACTGTATTTCAAAATAGCATGAAAAAAATGTTCACTGTTAAGAAATACTTTCCTTCTATTTAGTGTGCTAGTGAGATACTAAAAATTGCTGACTGAAGTCAGATAATTCTGTAATCATAGGTATTAATGTACATATTATTACAGATAACTTTATTCTTCTACCTTATTTCTATTAAGAGATAGAAAAAGTAAGTTCTGCAGATTAGTTATTTATTACCAACTGAATTATAATGTCTTGGTAAAATCTGTACAAAATTCAGTACTGTGCTTTGAATCCCCCATAGCAACAAAATCTGTGATTCTAAATTATGGTAGGTTATTGGTGGTTATTAAAAACCTGGGATAGACAATGATTCAGAAATACATAATAAATGTTGAGATAAAATTTTAAAAGAATTGTAAATGTATCTGAATAAAAGTTTTACAAATGAAATCTTAATATAGCTGATTTTATTTTATATTTTAAGGAACAGATTTGGTATATGGCACAAGAAGTTTTATAACTTTATATTTTTAGGTTACCTCCTGAGCAATCTTTATGTAATGTATACTCAATGAACTGATCAGATAAGACCAGAAGCTTCATAGAACAAGAACACTTACACGGCAATATCTTAACCTAATTCATTAAAGCCGCATCCTCTTGGGAGAATCAAAGTCCTCACTCTTTGTTATTTTGTAAAATGAAAAGATTTCCACAGGTCAAATACTTCCACACCATCACAGGCAGTCAGGACCTGCCTCCAATTACTCAGAAATCTGATCCTGGATGGCTTTAGCAAGTAGGAACACTGCCTAGACTAGCCACATCTTTTCTACTTTCACTTGGCATTGGGGGGAAGGGGGGGATTTTTGACATAATAATCCATTTCTGAATTCTACATGTAATTCTTTGCTTAGAAGTATTACTTATTAAGTAATGTTCACTACTAAAGTCTTCATATTGGATATAACTGTAATCTTAATCTATTGTTTTTTTAATTTTTAACATTTCCATTTACCAGCAGAAAGTGATATTTCAATATGATATATGATTTCTTTTTTCAAATAAGATGAACAAAAATATATTTGTGCTAAGGAAGGTGATTATTGGCAGAAATTAAGCATTTAATTCTAACCACAGATTCAAAATTTGTGGATGTGAAATTTTAAGTGGCATAAAGCTATTTAGGAGCTACCCTGTGATCCCCCAGAATCTTTAGCATGACTTTATTCTAGCACTTATCAGAATAATACTATGCAGCACAGTACTATAATCATGTATTCCTTTCCCCAACTAAGTTGCTTAAGACAGAAAAATGTGTCTTAATTATGTGTATATCCACTGACTTTAAGAGACTGCCTCAAATATAGTTTCAGCTAGATAAATGTTGGATAAATAATCAAAACATTTCAAAATTTTTAATCAAATAATGAATCTGAATTCCCTTCAGAATCTAGGCACATAAAAGATACTGCATATACAGTATCTTTCTGTATAGTGTCTATACAGAAAGAAATATATCTCAATGTTGCTTGTACAATATTATTAGTCAAAGAACAAGCAAGTCAGTAACTACCCTTTCAATAAAACAGACATATAATGTCTTTGTATTATATTCAATAAAACAAATGCAAACACAAGAAGAGACTGAGTTGGTATTCCACTAACACTAGGCATTCATATACTGCCACCCTGTGTCCAAAATAATGTGAACTAAGGAATTATGGTTCTAATGTAAAAGCTATTGTACTCTATGCTTTTTAAAAAATTATGGAAATATACTGTCATTAAAATCAAATAAGAATGGTCCTTTTCTTAATTTGCCCAAAAAAGTTTACTCACAGGCCAATTTTAAAGCACAACATATATATTTAAAATTTCTCTAATAACATTTGTCTGGTCCCTAATAGTATTTATCTATACTTAATACCTGATACATCATACAATTGAGCATAACAGTCTATATTTCATTTTGTTTAATATTTTCAACAGAGAAATATTTCATAGTGTTTCATACAAAGAATATAATATCGAGGTACTCTGTTAACCAGGCAATTCTGAGGATCACAGGACCCTAATTGTTAATCTAAAACTTTAAAAATCAGTTTCCCATCTTGGACTTTTATGATTTAACACCCTGAGATACATGAATAGAAAAACTTATATGGAAAAGAGAAGACTTAGCAGTCCTCTTCTAAATTTTCTTAAATGTAAATTTTTACATTTAATGCTAAAAGTTGAAGCACATGTTCAGGATCTAGATAATAATGTATATATGAAAACCTTAACTCACATCTTGTATTATTTAGAATTAACAGCTGGGTTGAAATGTATCTTTGCTTCATGAACTTAAAAATAAGAAAAAAAAACCTACCATGTATTCTGGTCTTTAAGTTAACGGTCCAAATTTTTCACTAACCTATGCTAGTTTTCCCTCAGTGGAAAGAGTAATAACTTAGGAATAAGAAAACCTATTTCTTAGGCTAGGTTATGTTTTTTCCCCCTTCATTCTAGTAGTAAATTTGATGATAATTCAAATTTTTGCTAAGTTAAATAAGAAAAATCTATTATTTCAATAACTAAAATTAATAATTTGTTTTCAGCTAAAGAAAGAAAAATGTTTTACATTTCATTCTAATATAGCACAACCTGAATTCCTGACACTAAGGATTCTGGAAAGCTAAAGCAGTAATGCAATTCCTTGTTTTTATTTTGCAATATTAGATTGAACTAATGTTCCTCTAGATGAAAAACAGTAAGTAAGAGCAAAAAAATGAAAATAAAAAGCTTCAACAAATTTTATCTCTTCTCAAGCCAAAAAACATTTTTTGGAGAATCTAAATCTAATTTAAGTATTGGCCAGTAAAATACTTACCTTTTCTACTAGTGGTATTAACTGCTGGTGTTCTGCTAAAGTCTTTAACAATTCCATAATGAACGGCAGATAATTATGCTTCCTTCTGATATTTTCAATCTGAAAATAAAACATATATCAAACCACACTAACTTTGTATTTTCACTAAGTTTCTGATATTTTAATTTTTGCCTCCAACTCAAAATAGTAATGGAAGAAAATCCTCCATTCCCATAAAAAAAAATATGAGAAATAATGAGACTTCCATTGCGATTGAGAATAAAGACTAATTACAATAAAACATATGGAGAGAATTCCCTGGGTGCTGCTTCCTACTCTTGGCTTAGCAAATAACAGAGGGTTTTAAAAGTCTAATCTGAGATAATTTATGAAAACTTAACTTATGAAAGCAAACTTAGAGGGACTTCCCTGGTGGCACAGTGGATAAGAATCTACCTGCCAATGCAGGGAACATGGGTTCGAACCCTGGTCCGGGAAGATCCTGCATACCGCAGAGCAACTAAGCCTGTGCGCCACAACTACTGAGCCTGCGTGCCACAACTACTGAAGCCTGCGTGCCTAGAGCCTGTGCTTTGCAACAAGAGAAACCACTGCAATGAGAAGACGGCGCACCGCAATGAAGAGTAGCCCCCATTCACAACTAGAGAAAGCCCACTCGCAGCAAACGAAGACCTAACACAGCCAAAAATAAATAAAATTAAATCTTAAAAAAAAAAAAAGAAAAAAGGAAAGCAAACTTAGAAGGCCCACGTGATAAATTAACACTCTTGCTACTATGTAAATAAGGCCATGCCTAATGAGACCAGCTTTATTGTGTGATTAAGAACAATCTTTCTTTGACATTATTTTTGACCAAAAGCAAATAGACTGTAGGGACTGTCTGTGCTTCAATGGAAAACTGCATTGTCTAAAGTATGCTCTCCCAAGTTATGTGATTGCAACCTTTCACTGTCTGGTAGAGGTTCAATTTACTTCCCTTCCCATAGGGGAAGAAAAAAGTTTCCATCTTTTGTGAATTCGTTTCAACATTCCTATACTTCATATAAATTTGAGCTTCTTTGACTTCTTTGAAATAGTTGTGACATCTTACAGGTTTGCTGAATTAATGAACTAACTAAAATTTTAACGTGTTCATTTTATATCAGTATGAGAATCATTTTATTTTTTTGAACAAAGAATTCTCCAACAATGTAGCAAAGATTCTAAAAACTTAGTTTTATTTTAGATAACTATTAAAAATTAGTTAATTATGTAACAACACTGCATAAGAATATATGAATAATAGGTAGGGGTCTTTTTTATATCACATAAAATAGAAGATAACATTCAAGTTTTCATCCCTTACTTTCCTGTCACCATATATTCAGCCCTCCTTTTTCCTGCCTGAAATACTCTAGAGCCAGTCCCTACCACTTCCACCTGAAGAAGTCCTACTAGTCCAAGGTCCATGTATTCTAAAAATCACATTGCTGGCTGTTAAGTGTGTTGCAAATCAGTATCCTGACACTGTGGTAAGCAACAGAAAGAAAAAGAACAATCCCTGCCTTCAACTGAGATTAAAATGAAAAACTGCTTTTTCTACTGTGACAAACATGACAAATTGAATAAGAGCCATTTCCAAAGTCCTACAAAATTCGAACTTTCCTTCACTCTTTTAACTCTCTGAAAAAAGCTTATCAGGCGGAGCTTTAAGATGGCAGAAGAGTAAAACGCGGAGATCACCTTCCTCCCCACAAATACATCAGAAATACATCTACATGTGGCATAACTCCTACAGAACATCTACTGAACGCTGGCAGAAGACCTCAGACCTCCCAAAAGGCAAGAAACCCCCCCACGTACCTGGATAGGGCAAAAGAAGAAAGAAAAAACACAGAAAAAAGAATAGGGATGGGACCTGCACCAGTGGGAGGGAGCTATGAAGGAGGAAAGGTTTCCACACACTAGGAAGCCCCTTCGCGGGCGGAGATTGTGGGTGGCGGAGGGGGGAAACTTTGGAGCCGCGGGAGAGAGCACAGCAACAGGGGTGCGGAGGGCAAAGCGGGGAGATTCCCGCACAGAGGATCAGTGCCGACCGGCACTCACCAGCCCGAGAGGCTTGTCTGCTCACCCGCCGGTGCGGGCGGGGTCTGGGAGCTGAGGCTTGGGCTTCGGTCGGAACACCGGGAGAGGACTGGGGTTGGCGGTGTGTACACAGCCTGCAGGGGGTTAGTGTGCCACGGCTAGCCGGGATGGAGTCCGGGAAAAATCTGGAGCTGCCAAAGAGGCAAGAGACTTTTTCTTCCCTCTTTTGTTTCCTGGTGCACGAGGAGAGGGGATTCAGAGCGCTGCTTAAAGGAGCTCCAGAGATGGGCGCGAGCCGTGGCTAACAGGGCGGACCCCAGAGATGGGCATGAGACACTAAGGCTGCTGCTGCCGCCACCAAGAAGCCTGTGTGCCAGCACAGGTCACTCTCCACACCTCCCTTCCGGGGAGCCTGTGCAGCCCGCCACTGCCAGGGTCCCAGGATCCAAGGACGACTTCCCCGGGAGAACACACAGCGCGCCTCAAGCTGGTGCAACATCACGCCGGCCTCTGCCACCGCAGGCTCGCTCCGCATCAGTACCCCTCCCACCCCCCGGCCTGAGTGAGCCAGAACCCCCGAATCAGCTGCTCCTTTAACCCCGTCCTGTCTGAGCAAAGAACAGATGCCCTCAGGTGACCTACACACAGAGGCGGGTCCAAATCCAAAGGTGAACCCCAAGAGCTGTGCGAACGAAGAAGAGAAAGGAAAATCTCTCCCAGTAGCCTCAGGAGCAGCGGATTAAATCTCCACAATCAACTTGATGTACCTGCATCTGTGGAATACCTGAATAGACAACGAAACATCCCAAATAGAGAAGGTGGACTTTGGGAGCAACAATATATATATTTTTTCCCTTTTTCTCTTTTGTGAGGGTGTATGTGTATGCTTCTGTGTGTTATTTTGTCTGTATAGCTTTGCTTTTACCATTTGTCCTAGGGTTCTCTCTGTCCGTTTTTTCTTAGTATACTTTTTAGCACTTGTTATCATTGGTGGATTTGTTTTTTGGTTTGGTTGCTCTTTTCTTTCTTTATTACTAAAAAAATTCTTTTTTAATAATTATTTTTTATTTTAATAACTTTATTTTATCTTCTTCTTTCTTTCTTTCTCTTTCTTCTCCCTTTTATTCTGAGCCGTGTGGATGACAGGGTCTCGGTGCTCCATCCAGGAGTCAGTGCTGTGCCCCTGAGGTGGGAGAGCCAAGTTCAGGACACTGGTCCACAAGAGACCTCCCAGCTCCACGTAATATCAAACAGTGAAAATCTCCCAGAGATCTCTGTCTCAACGCCAAGACCCAGCTTCACTCAACGACCAGCAAGCTACAGTGCTGGACACGCTATGCCAAGCAACTAGCAACACAGGAACACAACACTACCCGTTAGCAGAGAGGCTGCCTAAAATCATAAGACCACAGACACCCCCAAAACACACCACCAGACGTGGACCTGCACACCAGAAAGACAAGATCCAGCCTCATCCACCAGAACACAGGCACCAGTCTCCTCCACCAGGAAGCCTACACAACCCACTGAACAAACCTTAGCCACTGGGAACAGACACCAAAAACAATGGGAACTACGAACCTGCAGCCTGCAAAAAGGAGACCCCAAACACAGTAAGATAAGCAAAATGAGAAGACAGAAAAACACACAGCAGATGAAGGAGCAAGATAAAAACCCACCAGACCCAACAAATGAAGAGGAAGTAGGCAGTCTACCTGAAAAAGAATTCAGAACAATGATAGTAAAGATGATCCAAACTCTTAGAAATCGAATGGAGAAAACACAGAAACACTTAGCAAGGACCTAGAAGAACTAAAGAGCAAACAAACAGTGACGAACAACACAATAAATGAAATTAAAAATTCTCTAGAAGGGATCAATAGCAGAATAACTGAGGCAGAAGAACGGATAAGTGACCTGGAAGATAAAATAGTGGAAATAACTACTGCAGAGCAGAATAAAGAAAAAAGAATGAAAAGAATTGAGGACAGTCTCAGAGACCTCTGGGACAATATTAAATGCGCCAACATTTGAATTATAGGGGCTCCAGGAGAAAAGGAAAAGGACTGAGAAAATATTTGAAGAGATTATAGTTAAAAACTTCCCTAATATGGGAAAGGAAATAGTTAATCAAGTCCGGGAAGCACAGAGTCTCATACAGGTTAAATCTAAGGAGATTATGCAAAGACGCATGGTAATCAAACTATCAAAATTTAAATACAAAGAAAAAATATTAAAAGCAGCAAGGGAAAAACAACAAATAACATACAGGGGAATCCCATAAGGTTAATATTTCAGCAGAAATATTAATATCGATATTTCAGCAGAAACTCTGCAAGCCAGAAGGGAGTGGCAGGACATATTTAAAGTGATGAAGAAGAACTTACAACCAAAATTACTCTACCCAGCAAGGATCTCATTCAGATTTGACAGAGAAATTAAAACCTTTACAGACAAGCAAAAGCTAAGAGAATTCAGCACCACCAAACCAGCTTTACAACAAATGCTACAGGAACTTCTCTAGGCCGGAAACACAAGAGAAGGAAAAGACCTACAGTAACAAACCCAAAACAATTAAGAAAATGGTAATAGAAACATACATATCGATAATTACCTTAAATGTAAATGAATTAAATGCTCCAACCAAAAGACATAGACTGGCTGAATGGATACAAAAACAAGACCCATATATATGTTGTCTACATGAGACCCACCTCAGACCTAGGGACACATACAGACTGGAAGTGAGGGGATGGAAAAAGATATTTCATGCAAATGGAAGCCAAAAGAAAGCTGGAGTAGCAATTCTCATATAAGACAAAACAGACTTTAAAACAAAGACTATTACAAGAGGCAAAGAAGGACACTACATAATGATCAAGGGATCAATGCAAGAAGATATAACAATTGTAAATATTTATGCACCCAACATAGGAGCACCTCAATACATAAGGCAAATACTAACAGCCATAAAAGGGGAAATGACAGCAACACAATCATAGTAGCGGACTTTTAACACCCCACTTTCACCAATGGACAGATCATCATAAATGAAAACAAATAACGAAACACAAGCTTTAAAAGATATATTAAACAAGAAGGACTTAATTGATATTTATAGGACATTCCATCCAAAAACAACAGAATACACTTTCTTCTTAAGTGCTCATGGAACATTCTCCAGTACAGATCATATCTTGGGTCAAATCAAGCCTTGGTAAATTAAAGAAAATTGAAATCGTATCAAGTATCTTTCCCGACCACAATGCTGTGAGACTCAATATCAATTGCAGGAAAAAGTCTGTAAAAAGTACAAACACATGGAGGCTAAACAATACACTACTTAATAACCAAGACATCACTGAAGAATTCAAAGAGGAAATCAAAAAATACCTAGAAACAAAGGACAATGAAAACACAATGACCCAAAACCTATGGGATGCAGCAAAAGCAGTCCTAAGAAGGAAGTTTATAGCAATACAATCCTACCTTAAGAACCAAGAAACATCTCAAATAAGCAACCTAACCTTACACCTAAAGCAATTAGAGAAAGAAGAACAAAAAAAACCCAAAATTAGCAGAAGGAAAGAAATCATAAACATCAGATCAGAAATAAATGAAAAGGAAATGAGGGAAACGATAGCAGAGATCAATGAAACTAGAAGCTGGTTCTTTGAGAAAATAAACAAAATTGATAAACCATTAGCCAGACTCATCAAGAAAAAAAGGGAGAAGACTCAAATCAACAAAATTAGAAATGAAAAAGGAGAAGTAACAACTGACACTGCAGAAATACAAAGGGTTGTGACAGATTACTACAAGCAACTATATGCCAATAAAATGGACAACCTGGAAAAAATGGACAAATTCTTAGAAATGCACAACCTGCCAAAACTGAACTGGGAAGAAATAGAATATATGAACAGACCAATCACAAGCAGTAAAATTTAAACTGTGATTAAAAATCTTCCAACGAACAAAAGCCCAGGAACAGATGGTTTCACAGGCCAAGTCCATCAAACATTTAGAGAAGAGCTAACACCCATCGTTCTCAAATTCTTCCAAAATATAGCAGAGGGAGGAACACTCCCAAACTCATTCTACGAGGCCACCATCACCCTGATACCAAAACCAGACAAAGATGTCACAAAGAAAGAAAACTACAGGCCAATATCACTGATGAACATAGATGTGAAAATCCTCAACAAAATACTATCAAACAGAATCCAACAGCACATTAAAAGGATCATACACCATGATCAAGTGGGGTTTATCCCAGAAATGCAAGGATTCTTCAATATATGCAAATCAATCAATGTGATACACCATATTAATAAATTGAAGGAGAAAAACCATATGATCATCTCAATAGATGCAGAGAAAGCTTTCGACAAAATCCAACACCCATTTATGATAAAAACCCTCCAGAAAGTAGGCACAGAGGGAACTTTCCTCAACATAATAAAGGCCATATATGACAAACCCACAGCAAACATTGCCCTCAATGGTGAAAAACTGAAACCATTTCCACTAAGATCAGGAAGAAGACAAGGTTTCCCACTCTCACCATTCTTAAACATAGTTTTGTAAGTTTTAGCCACAGCAATGAGAGAAGAAAAAGAAATAAAAGGAATCCAAATCGAAAAGAAGAAGTAAAGCTGTCACTGTTTGCAGATGACATGATACTATACATAGAGAATCCTAAAGGTGCTACCAGAAAACTACCAGAGCTAATCAATGAATTTGGTAAAGCAGCAGGATACAAAATTAATGCACAGAACTCTCTGGCATTCCTATACACTAATGATGAAAAATTTGAAAGAGAAATTAAGGAAGCACTTGCATTTACCATTACAGCAAAAAGAATAAAATACCTAGGAATAAACCTACCTAAGGAGACAAAAGACCTGTATGCAGAAAATTACAAGACACTGATGAAAGAAATTAAAGATGATACAAATAGATGGAGAGATATACCATGTTCTTGGATTGGTAGAATCAACATTGTGAAAATGACTATACTCCCCAAAGCAATCTACAGATTCAATGCAATCCCTATCAAACTACCACTGGCATTTTTCACAGAACTAGAACAAAAAATTTCACAATTTGTATGGAAACACAAAAGATCCATAATAGCCAAAGCAATCTTGAGAAAGAAAAACGGAGCTGGAGGAATCAGGCTCCCTAACTTCAGACAATACTACAAAGCTACAGTAATCAAGACAGTATGGTACTGGCACAAAAACAGAAATATAGATCAATGGAACAGGATAGAAAGCCCAGAGATAAACCCACGCACATATGGTCACCTTATCTTTGATAAAAGAGGCAAGAATATACAGTGGAGAAAAGACAGCCTCTTCAATAAGTGGTGCTGGGAAAACTGGACAGCTATATGTAAAAGAATGAAATTAGAACACTCCCTAACACCATACACAAAACTAAACTCAAAATGGATTAAAGACCTAAATGTAAGGCCAGACAGTATCAAACTCTTAGAGAAAAACATAGGCAGAACACTCTATGACATAAATCATAGCAAGATCCTTTTTGACCCACCTCCTAGGAAAATGGAAATAAAAACAAAAATAAACAAATGGGAGCTAATGAAACTTAAAAGCTTTTGCACAGCATAGAAAACCATAAACAAGATGAAAAGACAACCCTCAGATGAAAAGACAACTCTCAGAATGGGAGAAAATATTTTCAAATGAGGCAACTGACAAAGGATTAATCTCCAAAATGTACAAGCAGCTCATGCAGCTCAATATTAAAAAAACAAACAACCCAATCCAAAAATGGGCAGAAGACCTAAATAGACATTTCTCCAAAGAAGATATACAGATCACCAACAAACATATGAAAGAATGCTCAACATCATTAGAGAAATGCAAATCAAAACTACAATGAGATATCATCTCACACCAGTCAGAATGGCCATCATCAAAAAATCTACAAACAATAAATGCTGGAAAGGGTGTGGAGAAAAGGGAACCCTCTTGCACTGTTGGTGGGAATGTAAATTGATACATCCACTATGGAGAACAGTATGGAGGTTCCTTAAAAAACGAAAAATAGAAGTACCATACAACCCAGCAATCCCACTACTGGGCATATACCCTGAGAAAACCATAATTCAAAAAGAGTCATGTACCACAATGTTCACTGCCGCTCCATTTACAATAGCCAGGACATGGAAGCAACCTAAGTGTCCATCAGCAGATGAATGGATAAAGAAGATGTGGCACATATGTACAATGGTATATTACTCAGCCCTAAGAAGAAACGAAATTGAGTTATTTGTAGTGAGATGGATGGACCTAGAGTCTGTCATACAGAGTGAAGTAAGTCAGAAAGAGAAAAACAAATACCGTATGCTAACACATATATATGGAATCTAAGAAAAAAAGAAAAGGTCATGAAGAACCTATGGGCAAGACAGGAATAAAGACACAGACCTACTAGAGAATGGACTTGAGGATATGGGGAGGGGGAAGGGTAAGCTGAGACAAAGTGAGAGAGTGACATGGATATATATACACTACCAAACGTAAAACACATAGCTAGTGGGAAGCAGCCACATAGCACAGAGAGATCAGCTTGGTGCTTTTTGACCACCTAGAGGGGTGGGGTAGGGAGGGTGGGAAGGAGGGAGATGCAAGAGGGAAGAGATATGGGAACATATGTATATGTATAACTGATTCACTCTGTTATAAAGCAGAAACTAACACAGCATTGTAAAGCAATTATACTCCAATAAAGATGCTTAAAAAAAAAAAAGCTTATCAGACAGACTGCAAGTGAAGGAGAATGACATTATTAAAGATAGCCTTGCTTAATATTTTACTCTGAGTTATATAATGTTTGACATAATTAAAATAAATTAAAAAAATGTTAAGCCCTAAAAAAACTGGAAAGCAAAATTTGAAAAACGAATCCAACTTTGTATTAAATTGGTGATAGGATGACACCAAGAGACAATTTTTTCAGATGAATTTTAGAATATGCTAATTTGATTGCACATCCAAAATGAAATATATCCTAACGAAAAAATTAACTGAAGAAAAAACTTCTCAGTTGTTATTAATACTACTGGCACTGTTATTCTGAACCTTTTTAGATATACATACAAATACAGATAGCATAAAGCAAATAGGTAATTATGTTAATGTTGATAGAAACCAAGACTTTCAGCTGAAAAGATACAAATGCTTAACTTCAAATATAAAAGCCCTTTTATCCTAAATTTGAGTATTAATATGAATTCATGTTGCATTTTCTCTTCAAAAATAAAAGAAATAAAAACGTATTTCTTAGCTCTGAAAAGTCCTAGAAGTAAAGAAGAATCAGTATGACTGAGCACTCTGAGCAATCAGATAATGGTTTCTAAATACGATTTCTCACCAAAAGCACTCAGGACTTCTTGAAAAAATGGCTGATTCCAAGTCTGAAGCAGGAAATGTACAAGATGAGTCTGAAACATCTTGTCATACTAGAAAGCAAGGAAGCTATGAAAGATGAAGAGAGTCACATCAAAAGGACTTAGGAGACAGCCTGTGAAGTGGCTTCCAATGGCTAAAGATGGGATAATCTGAGCATCAATAATAACTGCAGTGAACTTTAGCATCATTATCTGTTTGTAATAATACTTGAAAAAAAGAAAAAAAAAAGGAAAGAAACCTCACTAGTTACCTTTATAGGATGCCAGGGAAACAACACATTATTCTGAAAAAGTGTAAATGATGGGGAAAAAACAATCAAGCATTCAACATACCTTCATGTCAAAATATACCACTCTATACTAAAACACTAAAGGAACAAATAAAAAGTACGTACCTTATATCTTTTTAATTTCTGTACTTCTTCTTCAATAAGCATCTGATTTTTGGCAACCTCTGACTGAATAGCACTTAACATGTTATTACCCTGATCTGTATCCATGGGTTCCTCCTTAGGAGAAAGAAAAAGAAATAACACACCCTAATGACTGAGGCTTAAGTCTAAACTATTTTTTAAATGATAAACATAGTACAATCATTTTCAAATTTTATTCTTAATATTGGTGATGGAATACCAGCTTACTAACTGCCATATTAAAGGATAAAAGCTAGATAGTAAATCTGCTTAAATATACTCATGAAAATGTGATCAAAGGAATGTAAAAAAGTCTTTGTCTATTACTAATTGTCTTCTCCAATCATATTTACTAGAAAGATAATCATCATAAGGAATAGTAAAGATTACATGTGAATCTAAACGTGCCCAATTAATTCTGTAAGAAATATATTCTAACTTGCTTAATTATATAATGAAATTACAGTAAATTGTTCACACTTATTTAGCACATACTATTTGTCAGTCACTTTTTTTTAAGTGGTTTATATATATGTTATCTCAGTTATTCTTCACAACCACCTTTTAAGGTAAATACTATTATCCCTACTTTACATTAAGAAACTGAGGCACAAAGAAATACACTCAAATCATACTTCCACTAAGTGGCAAAGGCAGGAGCTGAATCTAAGAAGCCTGACTCCAGAGTATATTCTTGTAATCACCACTCAGGATACTTGATTAAATCTATATTTCAGACAAAGAAAGAAAGAAGGAAAAAAGGAAAAAAGAAAATAGTTTCCCTGAGAGAATAATGAAGCTAGAACTTTGTACATAAAAACATGGCCACAAACCTCAGCAAGTTGTCTTTGTAACTCTGCTATCTTCTGTTCATATATCATTTTTCTGTCAGACACAATGGCCATTAAGTTAAATCGAATTTCACCTTCACTGTACCTAAAAAAAAAAATAAAGTTTATAATGTAGTAAAGAAATGTAACACTATTACAATTAAGATAATCTACTGTGATTACCCCCTTATTCTCTGGGGTAAACACAGATCTACCAATTGGCTAACCATAAAAACTGACATTAAAAAAAAATCTTTCCTAAAGAGGAGAAGTTACAACCAGTATCACAAAAATACAAACAATCATAAGAGAATACTATGAAAAATGATACACCAATAAATTCAGCAACCTAGAAGAAATGGATAATTTCCTAGAAACAGTCTTCCAAGACTGAATCAGGAAGAAACAGAAAATCTGAACAGGCTGATTATTAGTAATGTAATTGAATCAGTAAACAAAAAAATCCCAACAACCAAAACTCCAGGATCAGAGGACTGCACAGGGTAATTCTACCAAACATTTAAAGAGGAGTTAATTCCTTTATTTCTCAAACTAGTCCAAAAAACTGAAGAGGAGGGAATACTTCCAAACTCATTCTATGAGTCCAGCATTACACTGATACAAAAAACAAAGACACTACAGAAAAAGAAAATTACAGACCAATATCCCTGATGAACACAGATAAAAATCCCCAATAAAATATTAGCAAACAGAATTCAACAATACATTAAAAGGACTGCACATAATGATCAAGTGGGATTTATTCCAGGGATGCAAAGATGGTTCAATATACACAAATCAATCAACGTTATAACTATATCAGCAAAACAATGGACAGAGATCACATGACCATCTTAATAGAGGCAGAAAAAGTATTTGACAAAATTCAACATCCATTCATGATAAAAACTCTTAACAAACTTGGTATAGACAGAACAATCTCAACATAATAAGGGTCATTTAAGCCAAACCCACAGCTAACATCATACTCAACAGTGAAAAGCTAAAAGCTTTTCCTTTAAGATCAGTAACAAGACAAGGATGCCCACTCTCACCACTTTTATTCAACATAGTATTAGAAGTCCTAGCCACAGTAATCATACAAAAAAAATAAAAGAAATAAAAGGCACCCAAATTGGAAGGGAAAAAGTAAAACTCACTATTTGCAGATGACATGATATTAAATACAAAAAAATCCTAAAAATTCTACCAAAAAACTATTAGAACTAATAAGTGAATTCACTGAAGTTATAGCATACAAAATCAAAATACAGAAATCTGTTGCATTTCTGTGCACTAATAATGAACTATCAGAAAGAGAAATCAAGAAAACAATTCCATTTACAACTGCATCAAAAAGAATAAAATACCTAGGAATAAAGTAAACAAGGAGATGAAAGACCTGTACTCTGAAAACTGTAAGATATTGATGAAAAAACTGAAGACAACACAAATAGAAAGATATACCATGCTCATGGATTGGAAGAATTAATACTGTTAAAATGTCCATACCACCCAAAGCAACCTACAGATTCAATAATCCCTATTTTCACAGAACTAGAACAAATACTCCTAAAATTTGTATGAAACCACAAAAGACCCCAAATAGCTAAAGCAATCTTGGGAAAGAAACAGCTGAAGGTATCATGCTCCCTGACTTCAAGCTATACTATAAAGCCAAAATAATCAAAACAGTATGGTACTGGCACAAAAACACACATATAGATCAGTGGAACAGAATAGAGTCCAGAAATAAACCCACAAAACACACAGTCAATTAATCTACAACAAAGGAGGCAAGAATATACAATGGGGAAAAAGTCTCTCAATGAGTGTTGTTGGCAAAACTGGACAGCTACATGTAAAAGAATGAAACTAAACCATTTTCTCACACCATATATAAAAATAAACTCAAAATGGATTACAGACTTAAATGTTAGACCTGAAACCATAAAACTCCTAGAAGAAACATAGGCAGTAGCTCTTTCACATTGGTCTTAGCAATAATTTTTGGATCTGTCCCCTCGAGCAAGGGAAACAAAATAAAAAATAAACAAATGGACTACATCCAACTAAAAAGCTTTTGCACAGCAAAGGAAAGCACCAACAAAATGAAAAGGCTGCCTACTGAATGGGAGAAGATATTTGCAAATGATACATCTGATAACGGGTTAATATCCAAAATATATAAAGAGCTCACAATCCAGCAATTTCACTTCCAGGTATTTTTCCAAAGAAAACAAAAACACTAATTTGAAAAGATGTATGTGCCCCAATGTTCATAGCAGTATTATTTACAATAGCCAAGATATGAAAGCAACCTAAGTGTCCATTGACTGATGAATGGATAAAAAAGACGTTTTATACACACACAATGGAATATTACTTAGCCATATAAAAGAAGGAAATCTTGCCATCTGCAACAACATGGATGAACCTAGAGGGTATTATGTTAAGTGAAATAAGTAAGACAGAAAAACAAATATTATATGATTTCACTATAAAAAACAAAACAAATACAACCAAACAGAAACAAACTCAAACAAATTCAGATATAGAGAACAAACTAGTAGTTGAGTGGGGAATTGGCAGGGTAGGTGAAATATGTGAAGGGGATTAAGAGGTATAAACTACCATTTATAAAATAAATAAACAGGGATGTAACATTTAGCACAAGGAATATAGTCAATAATATTGTTATAACTTTGTATGATGCATAATCTATAAAAATATGTTGTACACCTGAAACTAATACAGTATTGGAAGTCAACTATACTCCAATATAAATTTATTTATTAATACTTTTGTCTATAGACAAATAAATAAGCTTTCATATATGAAAGGAAAAAATCAGCTAAATTTCCATCAATCACAAATATATTATTAAATGTTTTAGTACCTCCTAGACATTTGAAATAATGTGTTTTCATCAGTTCTCATACTTTCACAAAAAATATGGTAACTATCAATTACCTTTTATCTCAATTAGAAAAAATAATTAAACTAAGACCTCACATTTGTTGAATTAATTTTACTGGCATCTTGATGGTATTAACTATATTCCTTACTATATAATTTTTTCCAAATCATGATTTTGTTTCTATTCTTAACTAATATATATGTTTTACATTTCACTTGTACTTTTATCATATACAAACATATAAATATTTATGTAATATGTTACAAGTAATCTTTTGTAAAATTTCTGAATACTGTTTTATTTTCACTACTCTGATACCAATGAAACATCTTATAGTATAAGCTTGTTTATGGTAAGGATTGACATTGGAAAGATTATCCATAACATTATGTAAATGGCACTTAACCAGATGAAAACATGTAGAAAATGTAAGCCTGTTTTTGTATTAGTTCACCTGCAAGAGCGTCTCATAAATAGTTCTATTCACTGGAAAGAATATGGCCCAGTATAACTGTAGCACTTTGAACTATGTAAAAATGCTGTTTTTAAAACTCTGCTTATGGGACTTCGATTTCCCTATTCCTCCCAGTAAAAAATATCAAACTTAAAAAATCTAGACATATATTTTTTTAAAAATGAAAAAAATTAAAATTCTGAAGTGAAGAGAAGGCAGACATGCTAGGGAACCAGGACCCAAGAATGACAGTGGTGAAGTCTCTGGATTATCATTCTGCTGCGTATGTCCTGGCCTTGGAGTTAAAGAAGCCACCAATTGAGAAATGCCAACAGGCACAGACAAAAAAGCACCAATAGTCTGCTCTTTCTATCCAAACAGGAAAGGGGCAACCTCATGAGAGAACTTTGAGACAATAACCACTCTACCATACCCAAACACAACTGAAAAAACTGGCCCAAACCCTACCAGCCAGCAAAGGCTGGGTAGGGAGCCTGGACTTCCACCCCCACCAGGCTGTAACAGGCACCTGGGGTGGTGTCAGAAAAGGCTGTGTAGGGAGCTAGGACTTTCATCCCTGCAAACAGTAATGACATCTATTTGCAGTGTCAGAGGAAACCAAGTGGGAAGCCAAATGCGAAGTCACTACCATCCAGGAGTAAAGAAGCCCCCCTCCCAACTTTGGTATCAGTGGAGCCATGAAGAGAGCAGTCACAAGGCAGTGCTACTCCTCCTGGCCAGGGTAGTATCAGGGGGAGCCCTACTGGGGACCAGAACTCCCAACCCCTGCCCAGCAGTAACAAGGAACCCCTTCCCACCTCAGGTGTCAATGAAGACAGAGTGGGGAACCCGGACTTCTACTTCCACCTGGCAGTAATGGGGTAGCATCCCTGATTTACCCTGCCAGAACAGTGCCCATAAAAACCAGCTAAAAGAGAAGTTTTAAATAAGATCCAGAGTCTTATAATATAGTACTGAAAATGCCCAGGTTTCAATCAATAATCACTTATCCTATTAAAAATCATGAAAACCTCAATTTGAATGAGAGACATTCAACAGACAGAGTGATGACAGATGTCCAAATTCACTGACAGAGACTTTAAAACAGCCATCATAAAAATGATCCAGTGAACAATTGTGAACACACTGGAAACAAAAAATAGAAAGCCTCGGGCTTCCCTGGTGGCACAGTGGTTGAGAGTCCGCCTGCCGATGCAGGGGACACGGGTTCGTGCCCCGGTCCAGGAAGATCCCACATACCACAGGGCAGCTGGGCCCGTGAGCCATGGCCGCTGAGCCTGCGCGTCCGGAGCCTGTGCTCCACAATGGGAGAGGCCACAGCAGTGAGAGGCCCGTGTACCGCAAAAAAAAAAAAAGTCTCAGCAAAGAAATAGAAGATATAAAGAAGAAACAAATGGAAATTTTACAACTGAAATATAAAATGATAAAAAAGCTGAATGGGTGAGTTCAACAGCAGAATGGAGGAGACAGAGGAAAGGATCAGTGAACTGAAAAGTAGAACAACAGAAATTACCCAACTGAACAAAGAAAACAGACTAAGAAAAATAAAGAGAGCCCCAGGGACCTGTGGGACTAAAGCAGGAGACATTTGTGTCATTGGAGTCCTGGAAGAGGTGAGAAAGAGGGTGAGATTGAAAAAGTTCTCCAAGTTATAATGGCTAAAAACTTCCCATATTTGACAAGATATAAACGCACAGATTCAAGAAGCTGAGCAAAATCCAAATAGAATAAATGGACAGAAATCCACACCAAGACACATCATCCTCAAATATATGAAAACTAAAACCAAACCAAAAAAAAAAAAGAATTTGAAACCAACAACAGGAGAAACACCACCATATCTATAGGGCAAAAACTGTTTGAACAACAGTGGATTTATCAGTAGAAACCATGGAGGCCAGAAGGGAGCGACATAACAATTTTCAGGTGCTAAAAGAAAAGACTATCAACACGGAATTCTATACACAGTGAAAATAACCTTCAGAAATAAAAGGGAAATCAAGACATTCTTAGATGAAGAAAAACTAGGATTCTGTTGACAGCAGAACTACCCTAAAGGAATGGCTAAATGAAGTTTTCTAAACAGACAGGAAATGATAAAAGAATTGAGTTCTGGAACATGAAGAAGAAAGAACAATGGAAAAAGTAAAAATATGGGTAAATACATTTTCCTTCTCTTAAGTTTTTAAAATTATGCTTCATGGTTAAAATAAAAATTATAATACTTTCTGATGGAGTCCTAAATGTATGTAGAGGAATTATTTAAGACAATTATAACAATGGACAGTAAAAGTACATAAAAGAAGGTAAGATTTCTACACTTCACTCAAACTGGTAAAATGTTAACACCAGTAGATTGGGATAAATTAGAGAAACCATTAGAAAAGCTATACAAGGAAATAAACTCAAAACCACTATAGATGTCTGAGTAACTCACAGAAAAACAGGAAAAGAAAAACAGAGAAACAAACAAAAAAACAGAACAAAGAGAAAAAATTTAAATGGCAGATTTAAACCATAAGACATTAATAATTACATATTAAATACACATTTCATTTTATACATAATTTTATAAATCCATTACATTCAATGTAAATGGTCTCAATCCACCCAGTAAGACAGAAAATGGCAGAGTGGACTAAAAAATATGATTCAATATATGCTGTCTATATGAAATTCACTTCAAATACAATGACATAGGTAGGCTGAAAGTAAAAGGATGGAAAAAATATATCATGCATGTATGAATCAAGACAAAGCAGAAGTGGCTATATTACTGTGAAATAAAGTAAACTGCAGAGCAAAGAAAATTACTAGAGAGAAATATTGCATAATGATAAAAAGGTCAATCCACTAAGAAGAAATAGTGATCATAAATGTTTATGCAACGAACAAGAGACCTGCAGAATATGTAAGGGAAAAACTGATAAAACTTAAATTAGAAATAGCCAAATTCAAAACTGTGCCTATTTACAAATGACATGACCATCTATCAATATGTAGGAAATGTCAAGGAATTCACAAAACTTCTAAAGCTGGTGGGTGAGTTTAGCAAGGTTGAAGGATACAAGACAGAGAAAGAAAAAAAATCAACTTTATTTCTACACACTAACAATGATCACATGAAACAAAAAAGAAAATATAGTATCATTTGTAATCACTCAAAAGAATATGAAGTGCTAGGGTATAAATCTGACAAAATACATATGGAACTAGCATGCGGAAAACTACAAAATGCTGATGAAAGAAATTAAAGAAGATCCAAGTAAATGGATAGACATACCATGTTCATGGATTGGAAAAATCAATATAGTAAAAATGCCAATTCTCCTAAAATTGATGTTTGACACAATTCCTATCAAAATCCCAGAAAGAATTTTTGTAGATACAAGATTATACGAAAATTTACATAGAGGGCAGAGTATCTATAACAGCTAAAACAACTCTGAAGAAAAAGAATAAAGTCGGGGGCATCAGTCTACCTGATTTCAAGACTTACAATATAGCCGCAGTCATCAAGACTCTGTAGTATTTGCAGACAGCAGACAAATAGATCAATGGAACAGAACAGTGAACCAGAAATAGACCCACACAAATATGCCCCACTGGATTTTTTTTTTTACAAGGGTGCAGCAGCAGTTCAGAGGAGGAAGGATAGCCTTTTTAACAAATGGTGATAGACCAATTGGACAGAGGAAAAAAAAAATGAACCTTGACTTAGCTTCACACCACACAAAAATTAACTCAAAATAGATCATAAACTTAAATGTAAAAAGTTATATAAACCTTTTAGAAAAAAAGGAGAAAATCTTTGGGATCTAGGGCTAGGCAAAGAATTCTTAGATTGGACAACAAAAATACAACTCACAGTACAACTCACAGTCCAACAAATTGGACTTCACTGGAATTAAGAGCTTTTGCTCTGTGAAAAACCATGTTGGGAGGAGGAGAGGATGGGCTATAGACTGGGAGAGAATATTTTCAGGCAACGTGTCTGACAAAGGACTAGTGATAGCTAGAGTATGTAAAGAACTTCAAGGCTCGGGGCTTCCCTGGTGGCGCAGTGGTTGGGAGTCCGCCTGCCGATGCAGGGGACACGGGTTCGTGCCCCGGTCCGGGAAGATCCCACATGCCGCAGAGCGGCTGGGCCCGTGAGCCATGGCCACTGAGCCTGCATGTCCGGAGCCTGTGCTCCGCAACAGGAGAGGCCACAACAGTGAGAGGCCTGAATTTCAAGGCTCAAGAGTCAAAAAAACAATCCAATTACAAAATAAACAAAAGGCATGATTTTCAACATTAGTCGCTAGGGAAATGCAGAATAAAACCACAACGGAATATCACTATCCACCTTTCATTTAAACAATGATAAAATAAAGGTTTAAAAATGAGAACATTAGTTATGCCAGTAAGATTAGCTGAGCATTTACTTTTGTATCCTTTTTTCTATGACTGGCCTCACTGCGCTGATCCAATCATCTTGATTGCATGCACCTAGGAAGAAATGTAAAAGCATTTATGTCAAATAAAATCAACATTAATATTATTTCAAAAGTTTGGTCCAAAATATCTTTTTATTAATATTTTGACAAATTCAGGATAGTAAAAAACCTTTTAGCATAACTATGTTAAGCTCCAACTCTTACTTTCTTAGTAATGGTAAGGGGAAACAGTATTATCATAATTTGCATTTCCACATTGTTGCGTCACTTAGTGGTGCTAAACAAATGTTTGAGAAAATAATGAACTAGGGAATTATTTCATTAAAACTCACGACTCTGTGAGATAAGGATAACTACCTTCATTTTACAGATGATGAGACAGAGGGCTAAGAAAAACCAGCTCACATATTAGTAACAAAATAAGGATTCAATCCTTTTCTGACTCCGCACCATCATAACTACAGAAAAAGAAAATGAAATCCACACACAATGCAAAACAAATTTTACCCAGTTTTTTAATCCTCTTTTTTACCTAAATTTTAGTATAGCCACCAGCTGTATAGCAAAACTGGCTGTTCTGTTTTATATTTTACTTCCTTTATATCTCATGGATCTAATGAATAGGGGATGGTTGACCAGACAGAAGCCAAGAGAAAAAAATGCAGTGATCAGATCAACCCCCAAACCAGAGAAAATCAGCTTCTACAGAATTAAAAGAACATGCCACTAATTTTCTTTAAGAAACATAGAAAAATAAATATTTTTAAACATGTAAATCTGCATTAGATGAAGTATTAGTTCTAGACATGGGCATGGTCAATAAGAACAAGCAAAATGAATGTGTTAATTTATTTTTTAATCTGAAAGTATAAAGTTTTATGGACAGCAGATAACATTAGATTCCATTAAAACAGGTTACACTGCACTTAAACCTAATTTAAAAAAAAAGAAAACTTAATGAGGTAAAAATAAGGAGTTAAAATTCTTTTGTGGATCTATTAGTTCATTACTAGATCAGAACCACCTCATCCTCAATAACCATTTATCATTAGCTCAAGGTAGGAGATGGGGTGGGATCAGGACAAATCCACCCTTTGGCACAAAGGACAACACATTAATGCACTAGTTACATAGAAAAAAGTAGTTTTTAAAAGTTAACTGAAAAATTAAAAATAAATTATGTAATCTATGGGTTAAAAAAACTTTTCCTGTAGGAAAAAAACTAAAGGTCCCAATGCAACTACAGTAGTCAACATGTCCTAACTACCTGTTACTTAATTTCATAAAGTAATGAAGAGCTTAAAGCCTGCATGGCATCACACCTCACAGTCACCTCCTCTTTCTAAACTTAAGCAGGACTAGGGCTAAACCAAAGGTGAACACCCAATCTTTTTTTCCTTATCAAAAGTGAAATACCAGGAATAGTAAACACATTACCTAAATCAATCGGTCCTTCTCTTAATCCATCTAATTCATACAGTCTTCCATTAACAGGAACATAACTGACAAAGTGAAAAGCATCTTCTTCTTTTGCTGATGTCTTTGCGTCAAATTCAAACATTTGCTGTCTACAGTGAAGAAAAAAACAGTGAGAGACAAAAAAACAGAGACAGTATTTATTTCACATAAAGTATCTTTACCTGGCGAAACTGTTGTGTACTTGTCGAATCACATCCGAATTACTCAGTGCCAAACCTTTCATCTGAAATAAGTTTTAAGAATAGCCTATTAAAATAAGAACCACCACAGACAGGGCATTTTAGGAATAATACGACTGTACTCACAGCTGCATCAAAGCTTTGTGAAAATTCTTTAAACTCTGATAATGTGTCTCCTAAATGGACATCTTGATGGGTACAGTTCAATAACACACTTACTATGGCTTGAGTAGCACAAGCATTATTAATTACCTGTAAAATATGAAAGCAAAAATATTATCAATTTGTTAAAAAAAACAGCTTTTAACTGGTGATGATGACCCCCAAAATATGAAAAAAAGTTTCCAAATTTTATTTCATATAGTCTTAGCATAAACATAATTATCATGATCAATTCCCAATCTAATCTATTTTCAGGAATTTGCTGCAATTCTGGAGCTGAAGATTCTAGGAAATCGAATAAATTAAATGAACTCATAATATCAGTGAAAACCAATCCAGTTAGGGTAACAAAACCAATCTTTCCTGGTCTAAAACATATATCTAATTAAACCAAAAGAACTTGTCCTTCCCTCTTATTCACTTCCTCCTATGCTCATTTCTACCTATAAATATTCAACCCATATTTCAGTATCCAACGCAAGCTCCAACTCACCGATGTGGCTGTTAGAGAACTTATCCAACAACTCATATTACTTTCTTCCCTCATTTGAATTCCTAAAAACGTGTATATACTGTCTACATATTTTTCAATTCAATCTTTACAGTGCTGTCATCTAGCTATTAACTGTTTATTTAACAAGTTATGTGGACCTTACATTCTAGTGAGAGGAGAGAACATTTAGATAGCACCTACTATGTGTGGGTAATTTTCTAGGCACTTCACATGTATTAATTCTTTTAATCCTATCAATCAACAGTCTATGAAGAAGGAGTAATATTATTATCCTCATTTTACATTTGTGGAAGCTGAGGCACAAAGAGGTTAAGTAGCTTGCCCGAAGGGCACAGAGCTAAGCAAGAGGCAGGTGATCTGGTTCTAGAATTTTGTGTACTTAGCCACAACATGAGGCTGGCTCTGTACACGTATGTGGTCTCTCCAACAAGATTATAACCTACTTATGGACAAGGGCTTCTGCCACACTCCCTACAGCACCTACACAGGGCTGAGATCACAGAGGTGGAAAGAACCTCAGATGATCACTTCGAACACCAGCAAGGTTAACTGTAGAGTTAAATTAAACTTGATAAATGATTTTTTATAATACAGTTTAGTCCTATCGCTATATTTCATTACAATATTATAATTAAATACCATTTTCCAAGAATACTAATTCACTTATGATCTTACAATTTGGTAAATTATTTCTATCTTGCCTGATTTCAAAAGAAAATTTTTCTATTATCTTCCCTCATTAACTCTTATACTCCTGTACTTTTTTTTGCCAGACTTTTGAAGTCTTGTGAGTACCCACCAGTTCTTACATTTTTGACTGCAGTATGTTTGAGGAATTCCTTGATAAGGCTGCTTTCTCCATTAGAGAACACTGTCTTACTCCCAATTCTCAAACAGTGATACCACCACATTCTTGTAATTATTCTTACAGTATTTTGTACTCAAAACTATCTTATGATTGACAGATTAAGGAAAAGTAACAGGAGATCTAGAATCCAATTAACATTGCTGCTGATTTATTTTAATATGTATTCTGAGTCACAGTTCTTTAGTAAATAAACTTGGATGAAAATTTTTAATGATTAAAGGAGACATCATAAAGGTCGTTAACTAAAACAAGACTTAGTGCTCCCTTATCTTGGGCCAAAATTATCTGGAGATGGGTTGGTAGAAGCGAAGTTAGCAGAAGTTAAAATTTATACTCATTCACACATCCTTTCAAAATGATGACACATTAAAGATATAATATGTACCCAATTCTAGGCTAGATGCTGAGGCTATGGCAGAGAATACTATCAAACATTCCTATGATCTAAGGACTTCAAGTCTGTAACCTATCACTTTAGATTTTTTTTCCGAACTCATCAAATTGTACACACTAAACATATGCAGTTTTTTTGTATACCAATTAACCTGTTTTTTTTTTTTTAAAGGAAAAAAAGAAAAAAATCTCGTGGTTACTGATACTTCTCTTCCGGTGTTAATAAGGATTTACACTGTCATTTTGCATATGTGTGAAGAACAGTCATTACGGTGTGCATCAGTGTAAACATGCCTCTTCAGGTTTTTAAATGAGTTAAGTGCCACCAAGTGGTTATGTTATAAATGGTCCCCTTATCCTTGGGGGATATCTTCCAAGACTCCCAATGGATGCCTCAAACATGGATAGTACCAACCCCTATATATATCATGTTTTTCCCTATACTAACAGGCTGGTAGCACACATGAGGGACAAAGGGATGCATCCCACGTGGGACAGTGAAGGACAGAATGAGATTTCATCACACTATTCAGAACGGCACACAATTTAAAACTTACAGTTTATTTCTGGAATTTTCCATTTAATATTTCAGCCAGAGTTGACTGAAACCATGGAAAGTAAAACAGCAGGTAAGGGGGGAATACCGCACAGAATTACCAAAAAAAAAAAAAAAAAATTCAAGACATTAAAAAGTGCACAGCCATTCATTCGTTCAAATATTTATTACTGAGAACTCACTGTGTGCTAGACATTGTGATAAATACTGAATACACAGTGAACAAGAGACATGTGGTCCTTGTCCTCGTGAAACACTTAAAAACCACCTTATATACATTCATTTGGGAGAATTTTAACTTCATCTTTCTTCACAAAAAATTATTGCAGAATAAATTATATATATAGTCCCCAACGAGAAGGGGATGAACAAAGAACAAATTAAGACGAGATGCTCAAGAGACAATGGACACACTGGTATGTATCAGTATGCTTGTAATCAGATCATGGGGTCATTGGTTATTACCTCGTAAATCAGTGCCTTTAAGCAATTAGGAGTTCACACTAGGAGTAAGAGATTTTTAATAGGAAATAACAGTAAATACAGTGATTCAGAAAGGTTCAGTTTAAGACAATTTACAGGAGAGACTGAAGGCGGCTAAAAACAAACAAGATCCACTGGGTTACTACTCTAATGCTAGTATGAAATAATAAAGGGCAATAGATTAATGGAGCAGGACCCATTAAAAGCAAGATCACCCAAATATGCGAGTCAGAATTCTAGGAGTCAGGAATATAACTAAAAATAAAATCAGATTAAAAAGAATAAGGGGATAGTAATAACAACCATATAAAACAATTTTGTAAATTTAAGCTAAAATACAGAAATTTAAAAAAAAATCTTACCAGAACTAAGTCAAGAAAAAATAAGTAGCCCAAATAAGTCTTTTAACTATTAAATTGAAGTGGTAGTTAAAAATATACTCACAAAGAAAATACCAGGCACAGATGGCTTTATAGGCCAATTCTATCAAAATGTGAAGAAAGAGACGTGGTCTAAATTGTCCAAATTCTTCAGGACAATAAGAAAAAGCAGAAATTCCAACTCAATTCATGAAGCAAGCACAACCCTAATACTAAAACTATTCAAAGCCATTACAAGAAAGGAAAATTAAGGCCATTTCATTCATAAATATAGATGTAGAAATTCTAAACACGTATGTACTGAATTAAGTTCAACAGTGCATAAAAAGAGAATATGGGCTTACCTCAGATACGGAAGAATGACCAACTGGGCTTATCTCAGATATGGAAGAATGATTTAATATTAGAAAAATTCATAAACATAACTAACCATATTAACCTATTAAGAGGAAAAATAAACATGATCATCTCAATAGATGCAGAAAAGCATTTGAAAAAACTTAATCCTTCCATAATAAAGACACTTGCTAAATTATTAAAAGAATGTCCTTACCTGAACATTAAGAAAAAACAATCTGAAATGGGAAATGGTAAAAAGCATTCCCTTTAAAATCACAATGATTTTACTGGAGGTCTTAACCAGTCAATAAGATAAGAAAAATAAATTAGAGACATAAGGATTCAAAATGAGGAGACAAAACTGCTTTGTTTGACATAGTAATTTAGATAGAACCCCCCCCCCAAACCAACAAATAACAGAGATAATAGAGGTTAGCAAGATGGCTAAATATAATATTAAGACATAAGAATGAATTACATTTTTTTATACCAGCAACAAACATCCAGAAAATGTAACTGAAGAAAAGATGATTTATAATTATAACAAAGACATCAAGGAATTAAGATAAATCTAATAAAAGATGTAAAACCTCTATAAAGAAAATTATGCAACATACAAAAGATAATAAAAGCATATCTAAAAATAAATAGATAAATAAAAGCAGATCTAAATAGAGATACATAATACGTTTATGACTTAGTATCATGAAGATATAAATTCTCCCCAAATTGATACATATATTCAATGCTATTCCAGTCAAAAGTCCAAAAGAATTTTTCATACAATTTGATAAGATGACGCTGAAATTTATATGAAGAACATAGGGTCAAGAATAGCAAGGATATTTTTGAAAAAGAGGAGGGAGAAGAGACACGACCTATTAGATATAAGCACTTATGAAGAAGTGAAAGGAATTAAGACAGTGTGGTATTGGCAGAGAGACAGACAAATTGATCAGTAGAGTCCAGAAAACACACACACACACACACACACACACACACACACACACACACACGGAACTATGGTACACAACAGAGGTGGCATGTCCGATAAATAGGGAAAATAATGGACGTTTAATAAATGAGGTTAGAAAAAAAGGGTGATCCACATGGAAAAAGATAAAATTGAACCCCTGCCTCATATAATATACCAAAATCCAACTCCCAATGAATTATGGACATAGATATCAAAAATTAAAATTTAAATGCATAGGTAAATATCTTTTACAAATTCAGATAGATAACAAGAGACGCAAAAAAGCACTGGCTCTAAAATACAAAAGTCGGGCTTCCCTAGTGGCGCAGTGGTTAAGAATCCACCTGCCAATGCAGGGAACACAGGTTTGAGCCCTGGTCTGGGAAGATCCCACATGCTATGGAGCAACTGAGCCTGTGCTCTAGAGCCCACGAGCCACGACTACTAAGGCCCACGCACATAGAGCCCATGCTCCGCAACAAGAGAAGCCACTGCAATGAGAAGCCTGCACACTGCAACAAAGAGTAGCCCCCGCTCACAGCAACTAGAGAAAGCCAGCACGCAGCAATGAAGACCCAACACAGCCAAAAATAATAATAAATAAAATAAATTTATAAAAATAAATAAATAAATAAACAAAACACAAAATTCTATTCATCAAAAGACACCCAGAAAAGGTAAAACAATAAGGTGCCAACTTGGAGAAGCAGTATCATGAAGATATAAACAACATCTACAAATCAAAAAGTACAATTAGTCCTACAGAAAAATAATTTAAGAATTTCACAGAAGAAACACATATGGCTACCAAGTAAGTACATCAACATCCTTTCAACATGATTAGTGCCCAGGGAGATGTAAACCAAGACCATAATGAAGCACCATTTTAGAATGAGCTGGCTAGCAAAAATCAAAAAGGCCTCTGGTGCAATGGTTGAGAATCTGCCTGCCAATGCAGGGGACATGGGTTTGAGCCCTGGTCTGGGAAGATCCCACATGCTGCAGAGCAACTAAGTCCGTGCGCCACAACTATTGAGCCTGCGCTCTAGAGCCCACAAACCACAACTACTGAGCCTGCGAGCCACAACTACTGAAGCCCACGCACCTAGAGCCCATGCTCCAGAACAAGAGAGGCCACCGCAATGAAGAGCAGCCCCCGCTCGCCACAACTAGAGAAAGCCCACACGCAGCAACGAAGACCCAACAACGAAGACCCAATGCAGCCATAAATAAATAAATTTATTAAAAAAAAAAAACGGTATGACAATATCACATATTGGAGTATGTGGCTACACAGTAACTCAGATATTGCTAGTAGGGGTGTAAACTGGAGTATCTACTTCCGAAAGCACTTGGATATTTCCTCCTAATGTTACATTTACCTATCAGAAGAAGCACTGTTTACTTCTACATATGTACCAGGAGAAATTTGCACAAATACAACAGGAGACGTACAAAAATGTATATAGCCACACAGTTTACAGTAATGCAAGTGAAAATAGCCACACAGTTTACAGTAATGCAAGTGAAAACTCAAATGCCAATCTACAAAGAGTAAACAATTACTTACTCTTCATGCACATTCGTGCAATTACCATTGTGCAGCATGCAAAATAAGTTAACTATTACGATAAACAACTAGTGGATAAATCTTAAAATATTAAGTCAAAAAAGTAAGTCTCCCAAAACTACAAAGAGCATGATACTTTTTATCAAGTTAAAATTTTATATACACACAGCCCTTTTAGGATTAGAAAAAGTACAGAAAGTGGAAAGCAAGGAAACGATATACAGAACTCCACATGCAGGTTACTTGGATGAAAGGAGGGAGGATGAGGGCTATGTGGGACAATGGGTGGGACAGAAGGAAATGATAGTTAGATGACGGTTATCCAGGCGGTGAGTTCTTAGGTGCTTACTACATTACTTAGTCACCAAATAAGTAAACAAATAAATAAAAGGACATGAGCGTGTGCCATCAGTCAAGAATTATCATAATTCCATGCTGTGTACCTGAAGATCAATTTTTTAAAAAGGAAAAAAGAAAAACACACTCATCATCACTGACTGATCTGTCCTCTTCCTTCATCACGTCTAATCATCACACATTAAAGGTGCTAGTTACTCTACCTCCTGAGTATTAATCAAATCTGTTCACAACTATCACTACTAAAAGTCTTTTACCTGCTTTTGCATGGACTTCTACAAAAGCATTCTAACTGATATGTAGTCTCATATCCTACACCACTCCCTCCTCCTCAAACACATTCCCCACACTGTAGCCAAAGTGATCTCTTCTAAATGAAAATCTGATCACGTCACCCTTCTTAAAACACCTCAATAAACCTTCTACTGCTCTTAGGATACAGACAAAAGGCTCAAGCATGCTCTGCCTCTGTCCACACCTTGGCAGGAAGTGGAGAGTTATTCTCTATTATCCACCTTCTCCCTCTTCCAGATGAACAGAGGACCCAAATTTTATCTGGGTCCATGTCCACCTGGAATGAGGACAGCATCCCCCTCTGCTGCTAAGTACAGCCATGTGACTGAGTTCTGGACAAAGAGAAGAAAGCATGTAACATGAGCAAGTTCTAGAAAACGTCCGTAAAAAGAGAGGAGTGTGTTGTCCGCTTCTACTGTCTTGAATGTGGAATTCAGATAGAATGGCTGAAAGTCCAACAATCATCTCAGACCATGAAGTAACCTTTGGAATAGAAAGCACACACAAAGGAACAAAACAAAAAAGCCTGCCATCTCGACGTGCTCCACGGTGAATGAGAAAGAGAAAAACGTGTGTTTCTTATAAACCATTGTTTCCCTATACCTAATCGTACTGAACCCTGACTACCACACTGCTTGCTCAGCTTCATCATCTCACACCGCCCTGCCTGTGCTGTCTCTAGTCCAGCTACACTGGCCTTCCTGTAACAGTACATTTTACTAGCCTTACTCCCTTTTACTATAAAGCTGTTAGTAATCTGGGATGATCCTCAACCTCTTTCCCCTAGTTAATACCTACTTAACCTTTAGATTTCAGCTGAAATGTCACTTACTCAGAGAAGCTTTCTCAGATCTCCCTGAAGAGTTCAGTCTCATTTTTATGTGTGCAGTGAAGAATCTAGTCTTGCCCTAAGAGAGGCCTGACCTTTGCCCTTGGCTCCTGGGAGGTGATCTCTAAGCTCTTGAGAAGCCATGCCTCCTCACAAAAGTGTCTTCGTTTACCTGGGGGCTGTGGGCCACGCAGATAGTCTCACGGTGTGACTTAGGGTGGGTTCTGGATCGACAGTATCATCTCAGCCTCCAGGGTGGCAGGAGACTGAGGGCCAATAAAAACTCGATACCAAGAATCGGCTGAGATGGCCTGAGTGGCAGCACTCTGCACACTCACACATCACTGCCACTCAAGTTACAGCGCTGGCTTTGACTCCCCTGGGCGAAGACCACGCGCAGCTTTCCTGCACTCCGCTCTGTGTGTCTCTTCCCTTGGCTGAATTTAATCTGTGTCCTTTCACTGTAACGAACTATGTGACTCTAGCAGATTTTGGTGAGGTCTATGAGTTTTTCTAACAAATTACAGAACCTGAGGGTGGTCCTGGGGACTCCCCAAACTTGCAAGTATCAGAAGTCAGGGTGGTTTGTGGTACCCAAGACTCTGTAGTTGGTGTCCGAAGGGAGGGTAGTCTTAATAGATTATTTTTGAACTTCACAATACGGTTCTCATTTCGATCCATGCAGCACTTATTGCCACTGTAATTTTGTATTTCACGGATTAATACCAATCTCCTCCACTAAGCTCTAAATACCCTTGAGGAGAGGGCTCCTGACTGCTTATCATTCCCCAAGCACCTGGCACAGTGTCTGACACATTGCAGACACTCAATCATTCTTTCCTGAAAGACTGAACAGGTGGAGTCACACAAACCTAGTACCAATGACCTAAAGCAATAAGTCAGACAGACCTTAGCTTTCTCATCAGTGAAACGGTAACAAGACAACAATGTTCTGCAGAGAAGCATTACCAAAAGGGTCATTCCTGGATCCTATACACAAATTGTAACTACTAGAAGACACCTTTTCCAGATATTTTGTTACTCAATGATCCACACATATGCACACTTCCAATTAGAGCATATGATTAGCATAAGACAGGCAGTATTACCTCTCTAAAATGATGCAATTCCATCCATAAATACCAAAACTATGTATTTAGTTAATCTGTATGACATTATCACAAATAAATATAATTTTAATTAAATGTTTTAAATATCTGAAAATATTCCTCAGAGCCCAGAGACCCTGGATTGGAAATCTTTACTATAAGCTCTTGAAGCCTAGAACCAAGGATTATATATTTATGTAATATATACTATAAAATTTCTAGCACAGGTTCATAGGAGGCATACACTAAAAAGACTGATAGATATTATTGTTGAATTACTGACCAGTTTAATAGAAACTGTTGGCATAATATAGTATAAAAAAATACAATGTAATTGAGAAATTACTAATCTGGCATATTAATAAACATGGCAGGAATAATGTAATACAAATAAAACATTAAATTATAGTAAGGTAGAAATGTAATACAGAACTAGAAAAGTATCAAGGGACTCTAGAAATTATAAATTCATACTCCAGTATCATTTTTTTTTCTTTGTAGAGTACTTTCTTATACCTTAAAAATACCTAGGCCTCTATAAGTCAGTCATTGTTAGTGTCTTAGTGAATCCTAGGGTTCTTTAACTGTAATATTCTTTCTACATTTATCAGATACCTACTATGTGTCAGGGATTATACATGAAAACTCCTGGGTTTACAATTTAGTAAGGAGGAAATATAATTAAATACACACACAAATATATATGGAAAAAATCTTGAAAAATATAAACTGTTTTAAGTGGTTATCTCTGGAGCAGGGATTATAATGGACTTTTATTTTCTACATTGTACATTTATAATGCTTACATTTTATATCATGGGTATAGATTCTTATATACCATAAAAAAAAAATGTCTTTAAAAGGAGAAAAATCACCTGAAGGACCAAACTATCTGTCCCCTACTTTTTCTCTACTACCTAGATCTTGAAAATCACAGTGATTATAATTATTATAGTACAATGATAAATATTACAATTTATAAATGGATTATTTGTGTTAGAGTAATAATTAGAATCTCAAAATGTTTACCATTAAGAAATTTAGTTAAATAAATTATAGGACGCTTATACTAAGAATACTTTTAAAAGAGGTGGTGTTGTGATATGGTTAAGAGTGTGGACTTCAAGGCAACAGTGCCTGGGTTTGCACCCAGCTCTCCCATTGACTAGCTACATAACTTGGGCAAGTTTCTTAACCTCTCTGGGACTCAGTTTCCACATCTGTGAAATGATGAGGAACCTGTAAAACCACATAGGGTCACTGTGAGGATCAGTTACTATAAATAAATTAATACTAAAAAATAATACATATAAAAGTACCTAATAAGCCTTCAATATGTTAGCTAATACTGTTACGTGCACTGAAAGTCAAACTTTTATCATTAAGTGAAGAAAGATGCAAAATATTTTGCACAACAGTCCAACTTCAGAAAAAAAAAAAGATAATAAGAATGTGTTAACAAGTGAATAGAAAATGTGGGAGGCAGTATGGCAGGTGGAACAACCAACCTGGGCTTTAGACCTAGGTTTAAATTCTGGATCCACCATGTACTAGCTGTGTGACCTCAGGCAAGTAAGTTAATTTTTCTAGGCCTCAATTTCTTCATCTGTGAAATGAGGGTAATACCTCATAGGGCCGTTGCAAGGGTCAAATAAATAACATGTCTAAAGCACAATATCTGGCACACAACAAACATCGTAAATGTGGGCTGTTGTTGGTACTGCTATGGTGATAGTTGTTACCAGTAAGAAGACACATGCCTGCCTTATCCACCATTACATCCCTAGGACCTAAAACAATGCCCAGCACAAAGGAGGTGCTCAACAACTACTCGTTGATTAAATGAATGAGTCAAACTGTTAGAAGGGGTTAGTAGATATGGGTGTGGGAGCACAGGGATATTCACTCATCACTATATATTTCTGTAACTTAAGATATTTTAAGTACACAATGATAAAATAATGTTCTCCAAACCCTTGAAGTAAAGCAAAAAAACGCTAATTTCTCTAAAAACACTCAATTTTTAAAAGTTGGGGGGGAAAATGGAAAGAAGTAATAAAATAAGAGAAAAAGGAAAAACAAGTTACTAAGTGGAATAGTAAACATTTGATTTAAAGGGCAGTAATGAGAATTAGCAGTTTTATTGTTTCCACCTTCCTAAAGGTTAATGAGATTATCTTAAGCAATTTTTTGAGTCTCAGAAATAAGTGCAATTTTCAAACAAATGAGATCATATTTAGCTTAGATTTTATACATTAATCAAACCTCTTTCATCATTCTCTTTTTCAGCTTTTCCAAACAATGGACTCCAAAATAAGGAGGCATCTAATAACGTTGGTTAAACGTTTCACTGTATACTCCAGAACAGCAGTTCTCAAAGTGTGGTCCATGTACCCCTGGAAATTCCTAAGACCCTTTTCAAGGGGTTTGTGAGCTCAAAATTGTTTCCATAATAATTCCAAAACAGTTTTTGCTTTTTTCCCCTGCTTTCTTATTTACACTGTAGCACAACAGCAATCGAGGGTAAAACTGCTGGTATTTTAGCATATACCTAGGCAGTGGCATTAAACTGTTTCACTGACACACGTGCGTAATTTTAAAAATTAACAAAACAAAAACCAGTTTTAGTGAAGAATGTCTTTGATAAAGCAGTAAATTTTTTATTATATTTTGACCTCAGAGTACAAGTGGTTGAGTGAAACAGGTGGTACAAATAAAGCACTTCAGCAAACCAAAACATGCCAGTTGATTCCATGAAAGGCATTAGTGAAATTGTTTGAACTGTCAGCTAAGTTGGCTGCTTTTTTCTTGGAACATCATTTTTTACTTGCAAGGACATACAGCAGACAAATACGGCTGTTCAGACGGTATCTGGCAGATATTTTCTTGAAAATGAGTGAAATGAGTCTATCACTTCAAGGAAAACATCTGATAGTATTTGTTGTCCTTCATAAAATTTGAATTCTCAAGTGAAAATTAGGATTTTGTAAGATTCAGATCCATAGATCCACCACTGTGAGTTTAAAAGTTTCAGGATACTTATCAATTCTTCTAATGATACAGATGCTGATATTAACAAATGTGACTTGTTGATAACATATATAATCATGTGTCAACATTTAGAAAATCTGCCTAAGTCGGTAAATTTTCAAAATGACCAATGCACAATGTTATAAGATCCTCCAAGAGTAAAAGATCCTTTTGAAGAGCAAGATAAACCAAAGGATTTTTATATATCAAAGTACAAAGTTCATTAGTATGATCTCAGATTTCACACTGCAACCAATCTTTAGGAGAGGAACATTTCTGGAGTTTTGATATAATATCAAAGAATATCCATAATTTCCTGGAAAAGAAATTAACATACTTCTCCCTCTCCAACTACACATATGTGTGAGACTAAATCATATACTTCAACCAAAAACAAAACAAAACGAAAACATTGCAACAGAGTGAATAAAGAAGCTGATAGGAGAATCCAGCTGTGTGCTTAATATTAAGCCAGACATTAAAGATATTTACAAAAATGTAAAATAATGCGCTTATCTCACTACTTTTTTGCTTTGGTAAAGATATTTATGCTTCATTTAAAAAATTCATTAACATGTAATGAATTTATTGTTACTTTTAAAGCAATTAATAAATATTTTAAATGTCTCAGTTTTAATGTCTAAATGATAAATACTAATAAATATAACCCATATAAACAGAAGGTCTTTGGGGATCTCAATAATTTTTAAGAATGTGAAGGAGTCCTAGGACCGAGAAGTTTGAGAACTGCGACACTAGAGACACAGGTGGAAGAGTCCTGTTTGTAAAGAGGGTTGCTCTTGAGACTCCACAGTATCCAAGGACCATACCTGCTTGGCAAAAAATATCGTGTCAAGTCTGGAGTCCTGAACCACAGAGCCTGCTGGTTCTTCTCCTGGCTGCCACTTGAAAAGAAAAATCAACCCATGAACTGGCCTACAAAACAAAAAAATACAAATTAGTGACACCAAACCTTGCTTCTTTTAACACACTGTCAATATGTTAAGTTTTGGTCATTTACTTAACAAATACAATGCAAATGAAGTAAATTTGAGAAATTTTTTAAAGATTTCTATTGCTGTTCATAGTTACTAGAATGTTGCCCAAGACACGGCTAACAAAATTTTAAAAAAATACATCAATTAAAATGGAATTGTTATGAAAGGAATAATCTCAAATCTGTGCATTATTCAATTCTACCTTATATTACCTCACTTAAAAACAGAAAGAACAACAACAACAAAAAAAAAACAGAAAGAACATAGCAAAACTAGAAGAAGCTGTTAACCCTAGACTGAATTCTGATATACATGAATAAAGTTCACATAGGATGTTTACAGATAAATGGCTGCTAGCATAAATACTAAGAAATATAGGACGTCACCTTCATATAATTATTGGATGCATGAGCAACCGTCACACTACAGTATGACTGGATGTTGCATCTCACACATAATGAAATCATCACCTCCCCAAAGGAACGGTTGTTGCCCACAAACCGTTAAATCACCACTTTAGGATTCTCTCCAGTCTATCTCTCACCACTGCCTTCCAAGCAATAAAAATCTTTCCTATCCCTTAAAGACAGGTCAAATGATGCATCTTTAATTAACCTTCCCTGATCATCCAGCCAGAATTTCTCTCTTATTCCATCTAAAATGACTGCTCTCTTTGTGGGGAAGAAGAAAATAGGGGGGAGGGAACTGTCTCCTTACTATAAAAAACATATCGCTACAGTCCCCATTCCAGGACCGAAGAATGCTCCCCGCAGTGAAAACTCCCTAGCCCTCCATTTGCAATCCAGAGTCAATGCTTGGAGGTTGGGGGTTAAGGAGAGGCCCAGAGAAATCAGGACAGAGTAAGAGGAAGGTACTTCCTGGCATCAATATTTGGAATCTGAACTGTAACCTCCACAAGAAGCAATGTAATAATGTATTAAAAAAAGTTCTGGGACTTCCCTGGTGGCGCAGTGGTTGAGAGTCCACCTGCCAATGCAGGGGACACGGGTTGGAGCCCTGGTCCGGGAAGATCCCACATGCCGCGGAGCAACTAAGTCCGTGCGCCACAACTACTGAGCCTGCGCTCTAGAGCCCATGAGCCACAACTACTGAACCCACGCACCTAGAGCCCGTGCTCTGCAACAAGAGAAGCCACCGCAATAAGAAGCCCATGCACCGCAACGAAGGGTGGCCCCCGCTCGCCGCAACTAGAGAAAGCCTGCGTGCAGCATGAAGACCCAACACAGCCAAAAATAAATTAATTTTTTTAAAGTTCTGAATTACTATTACTATACATTATCTGTCAAGTATAGTTTTGTAGACTGGCCTATTATTCATGTGTTTTATGTTAAAATGTGTTCCATGTTCTAACAGTATTGATCTATAAGTGAAAGTTGTAAAAAAATCAACCTATCAGTACTTTGTTGATATGGAATTACAGAGACTTAGTTTTGAATCCCTTGCAAATTACTTATCTATGAGTCTCAGGTTCTTGGTTATAAAATGGGAATAATACCTACCTCACACAGCTGAAAAAAATCTTAAAGGAGATAATGTGTTCAGACTAAGGTAACCCAAGTAAAATAAACTCATGAAAGTTTGCTTAAGTATAGACATATTACTTTTAACGTAAGTAAAAACAAACTTACTTTAATTTTTCAAAATTCTCAGGCTCTAAACTCCATATTTCTTCTACTTGGGCTCCTCGGCAACCTGAAATAAGAAATTATTTCTTCAGAAGACAAAATAACTCATTTTTTTTCCTTCGCCACTAAATAAAATATTAACTGAAAGAAAAGCACATTTGGGGGCGATAAGACATGACAAATTAAAATGGTAAAACTGATAAAGCTCACAGTCAAATCCTAGTCCTACCTTTACTATTTCCTAATTATTATAGTGGGAGTATATTCCTTTGACAACTTTAAAAAGTTTCAAGATTTATTTTCACTGGACACCACCCCATGGCTCCTTCTCAGTCTCTCTCAATCTCTGGCTCCTCTTCATCCACTCCCTTCACTCAGCTGCTATGTTTCCACAGCTCTGCCCGCAGCCCCCTTTTTTCCTTACTGTACACTTTATTTTTAAAGTGGTAATAGGGGCATCCCTGGTGGCACAGTGGCTGAGAATCCGCCTGCCAATGCAGGGGACACGGGTTCGAGCCCTGGTCCGGGAAGATCCCACATGCTGCAGAACAACTAAGCTCGTGTGCCACAACTACTGAGCCTGTGCTCTAGAGCCCACGAGCCACAACTACTGAAGCCTGCATGCCTAGAGCCCGTGCTCCGCAACAAGAGAAGCCACCACAATGAGAAGCCTGCGCACCACAACAAAGAGTAGCCCCCGCTCGCTGCAACTAGAGAAAGCCCACGAACAGCAACAAAGACCCAACACAGCCAAAAATAAATAATAAAATAAAATAAATAAAAAAATAAAGTGGTAATAAATAGCTACCACTTAAGAGTGAATTTCAGAACACTATTTAGTTCTGACCCTTTTCCTAAATTCCAATTCTATACTTTAAAAATTTAATTTAATATCAACCATATCAGAGTCCCCCAAATATGTTCTTCTTCTACAACAGTGGTTCTCAACCAGGATGACGTTTTTTATGCCTCTGCACCCCCGACCCCCGCCAGGGAACATCTCAAAATGTCTGAAGACATTTTTACTGTCCCTACTGTCACTTGGGGGGCGGGGAGGTAGCATCTAGTAGGTAGAGGCCAGAGATACTGAACATCCTACATTGCACAGAATAGCCCCTGACAACAGAGAATTATCTGCCCCAAAGTGTCAAGACAAAATGAATTATCGGGCCCAAAGTGTCTAATCCCTGCAAGGCAAGGCAAGAGTACCAAGGTCGAGAACTGTGCTCTAGTAGTTCATATGGTGGTAATGGTGTACCGGTTAAGAGCCTGGCCTCCAAACTGCCAAGGTAAGAATCATGGCTCCTCCATTTACCGGCTACATGACCACTGAACCTCTCTGTTCCCCATACTCATAGAGCTGTTGTGAGAAATAAATGAGATGACTTACTATCTCATAAGGTAATTTATTATGCATGAGATACATTTAATACAATGCCTCGGCAAAATGTCAGGTAGCATTATGATCACAACAGAAAAAAACAGCCTTATTTACCAGTAACTGCAATGTGTAAAGTGCTCTGAATGCATTTTCTCTAATCCCTGCAAGGAAAGTATTATATGGAAGAGGCTTAGGGATGTTAGGTGTCTTATCTAAATTCACTACAACTAATATATGCCAAAAAGTTAATTAAAACCCATGTCTGGTTCCAAAGTCTGGGCACTTTCTATTGTTCCAGATTATTTTCAAGTGAGTGCTGGAGAAGCCTTTAGATCACATGCAAAAATCTGTGGTTTAAAAAAAAAAAAAACTGGACCAACCAACTTTGTAACTTTGGGCATTCATACCATTCAGTACCTCAATTTGCTCTGCTCAGCAAATATCTATTAGCTCCCACCCAAGCATTAAAGATACAGGTACAAGGAGAGTTACTTCATTATTTGTAGTAGAGAAGAACTAGAAACAACCTGAATGTCTAGAACAGGTTGCTAGACGTCCACATACATTAAGTTGGGAAAAAAAGCTTGTTTAAGTGTGAACCTATATTTATATGTGTTATCAAGAAAGGGCACAAAAGAACACTAATGCACTTAACACTGGTTATGCTATTGGAAATCAACTGTAAAAAGGCCAAACGTTAAAACATTGCACATATCATACAAAAACACAACAAAAGCCACTGAATTAAAAGAGCCCCAAAATATTTTGCAAAGGTATAATTTCAAGTGGTGACACTGTTTAAATAACCTTATGTTAGACACATACACATCTCTGTGTAAGGAAAACACAGTACTTAACTGTTAGCATCTATCTCCTTATATACATTCAATTCTAATAATCCCCTATGTACATTCAATTTCAAATAATGCATGGTATAATGGAAAGAGAAATAAGCAATGATTCAAGAGAACTAGGTTGTAATTCTAGCACTGCCTTTAAGTTCTTTACCTTGAGTGAGAACATGTCTTTGAGCCTCACTTTCCTCATGTTTAAAACAAGAATACTACCTGCTTCATCCAATCCACACAATTCTTGTGAGGTATACGTTCTCAAATACCAAACACAAAGAATCACCATGCTGATTCCTCTAATATATTCTAGTAAAAAGTTGAGTGGGGTGGGGGGTAGGCTTTAAAAAGTTAATGATTCACTGGTATTTAACAAATACATTCAGCCCTCTGTATCCAACGGGTTCTGGGTCCGCGGATTCAACCAACCGCAGGTTGAAAGTATCTGCCAAGCATGGTATTAGGCCCTAACAAGGACAGGAAATAATAAACTATTTTAACAATGCTTAAGAACTTCAACCTAGTAGGAAACAAGCTCATATAACTCAAAGACTGTGCAGTCTGCATGTTTTGCATATAAAAGGTACACGGGATGCGTTCTGGAAGTTAAGAGGTAGCCAACTATCCTTGCTGATCAGAAAAAACTTTAATGTATAGTTAAACTGGGGGACTTCCCTGGCGGTCCAGTGGTTAAGACTCCCTGCTTCCAATGCAAGGGGCTCCGGTTTGAACCCTAGTCAGGGAATTAAGAACCCACATGCCACGCGGCCAAAAAAATTAAATAAATAAATAATTTAAAAATAGTTGAACTGGGTCTTAAATAGGATGACCAAATAATCTGTCATTCAAACCAGAACACCTCTTTTATTAAATTGATTTTACTTAATAGGACATTAAATAAATTTTTAAATTAAAATGTTTTAAAATATTTATATCTTGACTAACACATTTGTATTATAGTACTGGTGGCTCCATAAAACAGTCTATTCAAAAACCAATTCTAAAAATAATTTTCTTAACAATATACCTGGAGTCTTTCTCCCCAAGAAAAATACTCTTGGGGAGTATTTTTATAGCCTACACATAAGGCTATACTGTTTATTTATTACCTCTTGAGTGAACTTTGGTAATTTGCGTCTTTAAAGGAATTTGGACATGTCATCCAAGTTGTCAAATTTATTTGCATAAATATTAAAATATTCACTTATCCTTTTAATATCTAGAATCCGGGACTTCCCTGGTGGCGCAGTGGTTAAGAATCCGCCTGCCAACGCAGGGGACACGGGTTCGATCCCTGGTCCGGGAAGATCCCACGTGCCACGGAGCAACTAAGTCCGTGAGCCACAACTACTGAGCCTATGATCTAGAGCCCATGAGCCACAACTACTGAGCCCACATGCCACAACTACTGAAGCCCTCACGTCCAGAGCCTGTGCTCTGCAACAAGAGAAGCCACTGCAATGAGAAGCCTGTGCACTGCAACAAAGAGTAGCACCCGCTCGCCGCAACTAGAGAAAGCCCACACGCAGCAACGAAGACCCAATCCAGCCAAAAAATAACTATTTAATTTTTTTTAAAAATCTGTAGAATCTGTAGTGATGTCATCTCTCTTATTCCTGATATTGGTCATTTGTCTCCTCTCTTTCTTCTGATCAGTCTGACTACAGGTTTATGCATTTTATTGATCTTTGAGAAACCAGCTTTTGGTTTCATTGACTTTCTCCACTATTTTTCTCTTTTCTGTTTTACTAATTTCAACTCTGATCTCTATTACTTCCTTTTATCTGCTTACTTTAGGTTTAATTTACTCATCTTCTTCTAGTTTCTTGAAGGGAAAGCTGAGGTCACTGATTTGTTGTAGTAAATCTAGTCCCTGTTACTCTATCTTGGCTGGAAGCAGAAATATACAGCCTCTATTTTCAATTAGTAGACTATCCTAGTTTGTTTTGCTGCATTTATGAATTATGTATGCATTGTATCAATTGAAAGTATAGTTCTGCTCCATCAGTTTCTTAATTTAATAAGAACTTTGTTTTACCATGACGTTATATTCCACCAAAAATTTTATTTAATGTATTCACTGAACTCAAATAATTTCCACTTCAATGAAGAAACTTAAATCTACAATAGCATTCATAACACAATAAGATGTTTCACTTTTGAAAGAATAAACTTCCAAAGGTTTTTTTATTTTTTTTTTGCAGTATGCGGGCCTCTCACTGTTGTGGCCTCTCCCGTTGCAGAGCACAGGCTCCGGACGCGCAGACTCAGCGGCCATGGCTCACGGGCCCAGCCACTCCGCAGCATGTGGGATCTTCCTGGACCGGGGCACGAACCCGTGTCCCCTGCATCGGCAGGCGGACTCTCAACCACTGCGCCACCAGGGAAGCCCCCAAAGGTTTTTTAAATCCATGAATTGAATGAGGAACAAAGAAAATGACTGGAATAAACTCAGTCTCTTTGAAGCATCTGATGGTGATATACAACTACCATCATTTAACTTTTTGCAAAGTTCTTCTGCTAATTAAACCAGTCTAATAACTATAGCTTCAGTTTTCATTTGTGCAGGTACAGAAGGTGCAGTTCCATGGCAGTCTCTTACGCATGCTTTTATTTAAATCATTTTCAATTCCAAGTTTTCTGCATGTACGAAATTGGAGCAAAAGCTTTAACAGAATGGACTAATTTTAAAATAAACAAATTTGCCTGATACAACGTTTCTTAAGGTTAACTCTAACATGTCATAATAGTTAAGGTTTTGAAGGTAAAGTTTATGGCTTAAAACCTGCAGACATCTCAAACTCAGTGTATGTCCAAAGCTGAACCCACTTTCTTGTCCATCAAGCCTACTCTTCTCTTGTACTTGTACTTCACCAGTCTCCCAAGCTAGAAACTAGAGTCATTGTCACCTCTTTTTCCCTACATCCCAGCAGTTAACAGTCCTGTGGATTTAAATATAGCAAAAATTATTGAATCGTCCTCCTCCTCTCCAAATCACTACTTTATGTGTGGAGCCAATCATCTCAAATTCTGACCATTTTAAGAGGCTTCTAGCTTCTCTTACTTCACGCCAATCTACCCTGCACACTACAAGTAGTAAATCTTTTTAAATTATAAAAATATCATTTCATCCTTGAAATATCTTTGACAGTTAAGTCCCCAGGGGCTACAGGGCAATCCACACTACACAACATGCCACACAATCTGGCCTCAGTTTATCTTTTCAGCTTCGGATTGAAATACTCCTGAAGTCCGTTACATTATGTTTTAGTCACTTTCCCAGCTGTTCCCTAAGTCATATACTTTACCACCACTACTGTTTATGCCTTTCCTTCTGCCTGTGCTCTTCCACGACCTGTGTGTACCTACTCTAATGTAGCAATTAATACGCCATATTATAATTTGCTTGTCAGTTCTTTAGAACAGCAGTCATGCTTTATTCACATTAAAAATATCCAAACCCTACCAATGTGTCAGACATAGCAGGTAAACAATATATGCCCAATACATGATATCCAAACAGTCAGCTACGTACAACAAACAGTTATCTATTTCAATGTTGAATTTCCACCTCAAGTACAAGTTTTAACATAAGAGCTAAAATTAATACTTGAGAAATAACAGATAAAAATAAACTTACAGCCAAAGCAGAGCTGCAGGGACAGGAAAGGCTACAAAGTCAAATATGTTGGTTACTTAGGACCAGAGATAAGGAACAGAGTCAGAAAGAAATTACGAGGCAAGCATGTAGCCTCTGGAGCACTAGGTGGAGAAAGCACACTTCTCCGGAGGCCACAAAATGAGCAGAACTAGCGAGCTGGTCCGTGCGTCCCACGCGGCCAGCCTGTGCGGACGTTCGCAGGGCTGGGCACACACTCGAGGGGTTCTGCTCCGAATAACTCGAATGTCAGGTTCCGGGGCGGCTTGGGCCTTGGACACCCCACCCTCGACAAGGCGCATCCGACTTTTCCTGTAGCACCGATGGCCTGAGACACGTACCTGGGCACCCCTGCCCGGAATGGGGGCGCCCCGTGGTGCAAAGGGAAGAATCGGTACGTGAAGGGGGGGTGGTGGGAACCGGGGCGGGGGCTCAGGTCAGTGAAGCTAGTACTGGAGCGCCGAGTTCCGGGGACACGCTCCTGCCCTCGCGGTGTGGCTCTCAGATCACCACGGAAACGCGACTGGCCGGGACCAAGGAGGGACCGGAGCCCTGCCTTTCCCCCTCCCCGACTCCACGGTTAGAGAGTCGCCTCCCTTCAGACGCTGGGCGACGGCGGCCGCAGGGAAGCACTGCGTGCCCAGATCAGGCCTCCTCCCGTGACCCCCGGCCCAGGACGGTCCCCTTGGCTCTCACCGAATCCTTTAATGAGCTCGGTGAAGACCCCGGGGTCGCTTTCCATGAGGCACCACTCCCCAGCATTGCCCGTCATGGCCCCGGCCACACGCCGCCCCGCTCCACCTCCGGCTCCGGCACCCCCCCAAATCCAGCCGCCTCCGGCCACTGAGCTCGGCAAACCCGCCGTTGTCTCGTCAACCTCACGTCACCCCGCCTACTTCCCGACAGCCTCCGGGCGCCGTCACCTGCAGCGCGACAGAGCGCGGGAGGACGCTCTAGCCACCCAAGAGACGGCGAAACTCTTTCTGGGCTGCGCAGGACCCGGAGCCGATTCCGAGGGGCCAGGGCCGCCGAGAAAGGGCGGGATTTGGGGCGCCGGAGGAGGGAACATCCGGGACTCTCGCCAGTCTGGGGCGGGGGCGGGGCACGCCCAGGGGGGCGGGGCTCGTTCCCGGGAGCCGAACCGGGAGACCCGGGCGGCGGAGTTGGAGCAGGCGCCACCCCTCAGGCTGACGCGCGTCGTCTTTCGGCGGCGTGGCGCAGCGCTTCTCCCGGTGGCGCGGCGGCTTCGGAGGATCGGCCGCCGGGCACAGGTGAGGACACCGCGGGTGGCCGGCTGGCCGGGGCCCTTTGTGCGGTCTGAGCGGCGCCTGGGTCCGGCCGGTCCTCCGTGGCCCTCACCCCGCATCCCCGCGGCCGAGGCCGGAGCAGACGCTGCGCCGACCAGTCTCCCTCCCCGCCTCCGTGCCCTGCCGTCCTGGGTGGCTGGACCGACACCTCTGCTGGGCCGGGCCCTTCCCGAAGCGGGGATCGCTCCCGCTTGTACTTGCGGAGCTTCCCGCAGGCCGGCGTCCCAGGGGCCCGCTTTCCTCCTCCCCCTCCTCCTCCTCCTTTTCCTCCTCCCGCCGCTGCTGCGCCGAGAGGCGTTGCCCGGCCTCTGGGCTTCGGGAAGAAGGATCTTTGTGAGAAGACCGAGGACGAAATTTGTCCTGGAGGGAATGACGAGGGACAGGAGACGATCCGTCTTGTCGTCGGTGGGGCTGATAGACAAGTGTAAAGGCGCGCGATGCCTCCAAGGCACATGAGGTTGAAAAATGCAGTGTGTTAATCTGAAAATATTTGTAATGGTCCTAAGACTAAAAGATGCGTTAAACCAAAAATGGCTGTCTTCACTAAATCACGAAACCTCATTCACCAGGCCCTTGCACAATAGTAATGTTAAAACTAAAATCTTTCAGAGTAGTAGTGTTTATGCATCACTCCTTAAAGCTCTGACTTCCAAGAAGGGCCCTTGGCTTCCAGGAAAAAAAAAAAAAAAGCTTTACTTGGTAAAACTCGGATTCTTTGCTTCTCAAGCAGGAGGACCTGTGCCCTGGAATAAGGGAACCTTGTCCTGCAGGACTATGTGAAGCTACGAAATAAACATGATACAATTTACTGAGAGAAACAGCGGCACAACTTTTATATGAAAACAACCGTGGTTATATTATGGAGTAGAAGCCAAAATGTATGTCAGGGGTTAGATTAAAAAAAAAATTTTTGTGGGGGGAAACTTTCTTGAAGTTTGCCCCTGGGAGACTGTGTCTTCAAGCTGGTGGGGGGCGGGAGAGGTATCTGTTCTGTTAAATATATTTAAATGGGAAAGTCTGTGTGGCACAGGAGTCTAGCCTTATTTCCTTATGAACCATGCCTAGAATGAGTGTCATCAGAGCCCAAAGCTGTTTGCAGGAATTTGCCATATTTTCTTAATCTGCAGTATTGCTGTGAACTTGAAAATGTTTTTGGTGCTAAGTAACTATTGAATACATCAAAACTAACATTTGATACCCAACTGAACATGGTGCCTATTGTAGAAAGACCAAACTGAAAGTTTAGCCCTTAAAACAACCTATAAGTAATCAGAATGGGGGGGTGTCAAATTTCTTTAATTATGTTGTTAACATTTAATCCTAAGAGGTCACCTAAAAATCCAGATTTCTGAGTTTTTGAGAAGATCTGGCAATATGAGGCCCAAACTACATGACAGCCAGTTGGCTAAAAGGTGTATTCCTTCAGGATGTCATGCTGTCATGTCTGCTCCAGTTCCTAACCACTTTTTTTTTTTTTTGCGGTACGCGGGCCTCTCACTGTTGCGGCCTCTCCCGTTGCAGAGCACAGGCTCCGGACGCGCAGGCTCAGCGGCCATGGCTCACGGGCCCAGCCGCTCCGAGGCGTGTGGGATCCTCCCGGGCCGGGGCACGAACCCGTGTGCCCTGCATCGGCAGGCGGACTCTCAACCACTGCGCCACCAGGGAAGCCCCTTCACCACTTTTTATTGCATCACCCTTGACTTGATTCGCTCATGTCCATTTACCAGTCTGAGTGATACAGCTATCTGAATTTGTGACCCCCGTGTTTGCAGTATTGTTTCTTTCAAACTGTCTTGCTCTCATAGATGTAAGTCAGCTTTGACTCCATTTAAAAAGGAATAAGCTGCAAACTTGTTTGACCTCTTGGGATGAAAGGGAGCCTTTTCAAGTGACAAATGATCAAGAGACTTGGGAAAGATATTTAGATGTGTACATTCAAGAAGAATGTAGGAATCCTTAGAAGTAATATATTATTAGCACTGTTAAACGTTACTATAGATGTTCTAGTTCCAGCGAATAAGAAGAAGAACTAGTGCTATTGCATACTGTGTATTACTGCCATTCACTGGTTTTGCATTCAAAATTAGGGAAAAGAGAAGTGGGCAATGTATAAAATATCCACATCCAATTTCAGAATGTGGCCGTGTTTTTAATGATATTGTGATCTGTTTGATTTCCTCTCAAAATTTTGATTTATAGACATTTAATACATCTTTAGCTGTATTACATTTCCTTGGAGGGTTGTTGCTTTAAGAGCACCGAACAGGTCAGGCCAACCGAAAGAAGAATTAACTATCTTTTGTTTGTTTGTTTGTTAATCTGGATTTACAACACTTGATTATTCAGGAGTGGATTAATTGATGACCAGGCTTTGACCTCACTCACTGCCCAACTGCCTTCTAAACCACTGACACTGGAGCTTAAGCTTTGAGAAGGGTGATGATAACATTTGGGGAAGGAAGAAATTAAGGTCCTGTATATGTATGTCTGTGTGTATCTCAAATTTCTTTCTAAAGACAAATATAAAAAATGTAGGGTTAAATATCACTTAAATGCTTATCTATTTAAATAACTTTCCAAATATATTTCACCTAGCCAATTTTTAATTTTTTTTAATAACAGATTTTTGAGATAGAATTCACATATCACATTCAGTGGGTTTTAGTATATTCACAGAGTTGTGTAACAGTCACCACTATCTAATTTCAGAACATTTTCATCACCCCTAAAGAAACCCTCTACCACTTTGGAGAACAATCTAGCAGGTCCTCAAAAGGTTAAATATAGAGATATCATATGATGCAACATTTTACATTCCACTAGCAGTATATGAAGGTTCTAATTTCTCCAAATCCTTGCCAACACTTATTATTGTCATTTTGATTATTGCCATTCTAGTAGGTGTGAAGTGGTATCTCATTGCAGTTTTGATTTGCATTTCCCTGATGACCAATGATATTCAGCATCCATTTTTGTGTTTGTTGGCCATTTGTATACCTTCTTTGAAGGCATACCTATATAGGTTCTTTGCCTATTTTTTAATTGGGTTATTTATCATTTTATTATTTAGTTATGAGTTCTTTATATATTATAGACACAAATTCCTTATCATATGTATGATTTGCAACTATTTTCTCCCATTCCATGGGATGTCTTTTTTGCTTGCTTTGTGGTGTCTTTTGGAACACAGTTTTAAATTCTGATGAAGTCCAATCTATCGGTTTTTTTCTTTTGTCACTTACAGCTTTGGTGTCTGTATTTTGAGATCAACTCAGTTCAGTTCCAGAGTTAGCATCAGATCCCCCAAGTGAAAGGGCAGGATCCCAAACAGATTGCCCTTACTTCAGACAACAGCTTCAAATAAGGTCCCAGTCCACCCAACTAGGCTTCCCACAATGCGCTCAGGGTCAGTAATTCACTAGAATGACTCAACTCCCTAAAAGCACCATCCTTATGATTACAGTTTTTATAAAGTGTGCAACTCAGGCACAGCCAAATGGAAGACCCGCTCAGGCCAAAATCTGGAGGCAGTAGAGGGATTCCTTCTGTTTGTAGAATCCTGGTACATCACAGTCCCAGCACATCAGTGTTCACCAACTCGGAGTCTCTCCTGAACTTCTTTTTTTTTAAGATTTATTTATTATTTATTTATTTTATTTTATTTATTTTTGGCTGCATCGGGTCTTAGTTGCGGTGTGTGGGATCCTCATTGAGGCACGCGGGATCTTTCGTTGGGGCGCGTGGGCTCTTCATTGTGGCGCTCAGACCTCTCTAGTTGTGGCATGCGGGTTTTCTCTCTCTACTTGTGGTGTGCAGGTTCCAGAGCGAGTGGGCTCTGTAGTTTGCGGCACTCGGGCTCAGTAGTTGTGCCGCACAGGCTTAGTTGCCCCGCGGCATAAGGGAGCTTAGTTCCCTGACCAGGGATCAAACCCATGTCCCTTACATTGCAAGGTGGATTCTTTACCACTGGACCACCAGGGAAGTCCCTCCACTGTACTTTGTTGTCCAGAGTTTGTATGTGGGGTTTCATGAGTAGGCATGATTGATTAATTCATTGACCCTGTGGTTGAGGTAAGTCACCTGCCTTCCTTCCCTCCTGGGAGGTTGATCTGGCCTAAAGTTCCAACCTTCTAATCAGATGATTGGTCTTTATGGTGACCCCCAACTGGAAGCGATCCAAAGACCCAGGATGAGTCACCTCATTAGCATAACAAAGATACTCCCATCAATCAGGATATTTCAAGTTTTTTTTTATTAACTCTTTTTAAATTGAATAAAAGATTCTTTAAATTCTATAGTGCTTTACAGTTTTCAGAAGTTTCACACACATGATTTCATATAGTCCCATAATAACCCTTTTTTTTAAGCCTCTACCCCTATATTTCCCCTTCCCTCTTCCTTCTCCCCACTGTAACCACTAGTTTGTTCTCTGTATCTGTGAGTCCGCTTCTTTTTTGTTTTATTCACCAGTTTGTTGTATTTTTTAGATTCTGCATGTGATACCATACAGTATTTGTCTTTCTCTGTCTGACTTATTTCACTTAGCATAATGCCCTCCAAGTCCATCCATGTTGCTGCAAATGGCAAAATTTCGTTCTTTTTTATAGCTGAGTAGTATTCCATTGTGTATGCATATACCACATCTTATTTATTCATTCATCTGTTGATGGACACTAAGGTTGCTTCCATACCTTGGCAATTGTAAGTAACGCTGCTATGAACATTGGGTGCATGTATCTTTTCGAGTTAGTTTTTTTGTTTTTTTCGGATATAAACCCAAAGTGGTATGTGAAGCCCTGTGAGAACCATGGACAAAAATCAGATATTCTTCTTTTTTTTTTATACAATTTTTAAAGTTTACAAATTATTCATTTAACAAATATGACTGATAAGCAGAAATAGCCAGGTTGAAGTAACACCAGAAAGAGTGTGTTTTGTTAAAATCTAAAGGAGAGGCCAGCAATGTCAAAAAATTTCTACTGGAATTAGCAATTAATGTTATCAATCTTTGAGAAGGCTCTTAGCCTTTTTGGATTGAAAGGCAGAGGTAAATGCCATATTGAAAAGGGGGTACAAATACATAGAAAAAGCAACATCCACTGCACCAGGAGTTTCAGCCTGTGCTGTACTCAGTCACTATAAATCAGTCCATAATGACTAATGTAATATGATCATTTCGTCTCTGACACCACCTGAAGCCTGGGCCTGTGCTGACATAAACTACTTTATGTCAGCGCTTTATTTGGAATATCGACACTGCTGTTTCCAGCACAATTCAAATCACTGTCCCCCTTAGTCACATTCACAATGTGAGGCTTTCTTCCCAGCACTTATCTCTGCACCATTGTGTGTTCCCCCCTCTGAGACCCAGTCTGTCATTGCTCCCTAACTCACCCAATTTCCCCGCATTGACTCCCTCAAACGGATTATTACCCATAACCTTCACCCTTAGTGGAGGAGACACCTCTTCTGCTGTCAAGGGCTAGTCTCAGCCTGGATGCTCTGAAGCTTCTTTCAGGGATCTCATTCCCTCACTTACGCCCTTTCTCTGCTGACTTCACCTCTCCAAATTGAAGTTTGAACCTCAACCTCAGTGTCCTCTCATCTGAAAAGGTAAAAAGATTTTTCCTCTAGCTCCTGCCTTCTCTCTTACCTTCCCTTTAGAACGTTGCTTCTGTGCGAGAGTAGTCTACCTGTGAAGTCTCTTCATCGCTGCATGCCCTCCTGACCTCACTAGAATCAAGCTATTTCTCGCAGCGCCCAACTGCGATTGCCTTTCCTCGGCATTCCTGTTGCCAACTTCAGCCTTACTTGATTGCTGAGCATTTGACATTACCAGCCATTCACTCCGTGAAATTCTCTTCCTTGTGGTCTACGATACCACTCTCTCCTGATTTTAAGTCTATGTGCCTCTCCTTCCCTTTCTTCTTTAAAGGGCCCTTTTCTCCTTAGCTATTTTTTAATTGTTAATACTCACCAGGATTCTGTCTTTAGCCTTCCCCACAGTATATAAACATGCTGAAGCTTGTATCATCTTGAAAACAAAATATCTTTTACCTGTGTTCCTCTTTAAGCTACTACCTTACCTGTCAACATTTCTTCGCAGTATATTTAGTTCCTTTTCTAAAATTTAAAGACACAGAGCAAGATTTCATATACCCCTTCCTGGAATGTGCTCCCCAAACTTTATATGCCAGTTTTTCAGTCTTCCTGGATTATTGAGACAGCATTATTTTATCTTCTCTGCTCATTCACTTTTCTGTTAAAGCACTTGATTACAGTTTGCTTTGTATTATGTATAAATTTCAACCTCATCAAATAGACTGTGATTTCCCTGAGGGCAGGAAAAAAAGTTTTAGAAATCTTTTTAATGGAACAGAAACCTCCTTCATGCCTTACACACAGTATGCAGTAAATGCTGGTTGAGGATTTTTTGTTGGTTGTTTGCCATGGGGAGAAGCCCAGTGCACTGTAGTGGCCCAGGCAGGAAACCTGAAGATCAACAGCTGTCCTATAGTGAGAGAAGCGGTGGACCGATAAAGTAGTGGATGATTGTGGTTACTCCCTTTGGAGGAGAAAAAGGGATATTGCTGCCAGACAGCTAGTTCTAGTAGCTTCAGAGATAATGCAAGGAGGAAAATGTGGGTAGTCACAGATGAAGTAAACTATAAATGAGCACGGTTGATACAGGATGTTAATCAGTTAACATGCTCTCAGCTACAGGTAACAGAAAACTTACCAATGGCTTAAACAATAAGGATATACTTATGATATATTAGGACATTTCTAAGTAGGGCAGTTACAGGTAACTTGATGATATCAATGACCCAGATTCCGTCTTTTTTTTTTTTTCTTTCTGGTGCTTCCATCCTTATAAATTAGTTTGTCTTCTTAAAGTGGCACCCCCCATGGCTCAAGATAGTTGACACCACTTCAGGCATCATGTGCAGATGAGTATGTCAAGGCAGAAAGGGGACCGTTCCTTTTTAAGAGCCCAAGCCCCTTTTTAAGAAGGAGGAAAACCTCATAAGTATAACCAGCAGACTTATTATGTCTCACTGGTGGGAGTTGTGATACTTGCCCAATACCTGTACCAGTCACATGGCAAGAGGAATGAGAGCATCACCTGGGGACTTGTGATAAGTATGAATGCTTAGGCCTCAACCAGACATACTGAACTATGAAAGAAACTTCGGGGCGGGCTGGGGGCGGGTGTGGGGGAGGGTGGAACCCATCATCTTGTGTTTTAACTAGCACTTCAAGTAATTTTGATGCATGCAGAGTTTGAGAACACTGGCTTAGAGCAATCAAGATTCATCCCTTGGGGCTGGGAAATGTCCCCTGAAGGGCATTCCTACCAGAAAGAGGATAAGACAAGGGGGAAGGGAGGAACAGATGTTGGATACACAATCAAAAATGTCTACACTGTTATTCAGGAAGTAAAGGGAGCGTCAGCCCCCTGTCTATGTCAGTGACTATTGCCGCCCCTTGTATTCTCCTCCATCTGGTCCTGTAGACTCCATGCTGAACTGCCTGCTCAGTCTCTGAAGCAACAAGCTATACCTCAAAAATGCGACTTCTTAGCTTTTGCTTCTGATCGTTATACCACCAGTTACTGAGCTTAAGAAATATTTTTAAATTAAAAGATTTCATGGCAGATTTCAATGAGCATAGATTAATAAATAATTTTCCTTTTTAGAATTTTCTTGTTTCTAGCTAAAATAACATTTTGCTTTTTGACAGTTTCCTAGAAGACAAAAAAATGGAGGAATTGGTAAACCAAATGCAGCCACTGAATGAGAAGCAGATAGCCAATTCTGAAGACGGATATGTGTGGCAAGTCACTGATATGAATCGGCTGCAGCGGTTCTTGTGTTTTGGTTCTGAAGGTGGGACTTACTCTATCAAAGAACAGAAGTTGGGCCTTGAGAATGCTGAAGCTTTAATTAGATTGATTGAAGATGGCAGAGGATGTGAAGTGATACAGGAAATAAAGACATTTAGTCAAGAAGGCAGAACTGCAAAGCAGGAGCCTATGCTCTTTGCCCTCGCCATTTGTTCCCAGTGTTCTGACATAAGCACAAAACAAGCCGCTTTCAAAGCTGTTTCTGAAGTTTGTCGCATTCCTACACATCTCTTTACTTTTATACAATTTAAGAAAGATCTAAAGGAAAGCATGAAATGTGGCATGTGGGGTCGCGCCCTCCGGAAGGCCGTAGCAGACTGGTACAATGAAAAAGGTGGCATGGCCCTTGCCCTGGCCGTCACAAAATATAAACAAAGAAATGGCTGGTCTCACAAAGATCTGTTAAGATTGTCGCATCTTAAACCTTCCAGTGAAGGTAAGCGTAAGATCTTCATGCGGGGGGTGAGGTGCCGATATCCAACAAATAGCAAATTTATATTTAACATAAGAAAGTTGTGTAATATTTTCTAGAAATAGCCTTTAATTCTCAGAACACATTGATTAATTCATGTATGTTTAATGCCAACCTGGAATTAAACACCTAGACATTAATGATCAAGAATCAAATGACAGATTTGCAGCTTGATATTCTAAATCTTAAAATGTCACCATGCTAACTAGAATGCTCACCCCCTTGATTATGGACTATGAAAGCAGCATGGATATGATTAAAGTTGTAGGAATTAAAACGGCTCCTAGCCAATAGATGGCAGATAGCCAGGCTGTACTGCTTTAGCCCCTTTTCTCCCTCCCTGTCTTCCTAGGACATATGTTCCGTGGAACCTAAAGGCCACCCAAAGTAGTGCTGAACTTAACGAGTCAGGATGGTAGTTGTCTCCACGCGGTCAGCCAGGGGTCATGGTGACTTGGGGCAGTTTTTCTGTATCTGTGGGAAGAGACTTTTGAAAAGTTAGTTGGGTCTACAATGACTCTAGTCCTTCTTAGAAGGGAAATAAGAAAAACTTTTGCACGGGAATAATTTTAAGTGTGAACTTTCACAAAATGAACATGTCCAAATTTGACATTTTTTTTTTTACAGCAGAAGTGAAACTTGAAAAGACAGCCCGTCAGATGGGTTCAAATTTCAGTTCTACTTATTACTTTGTGTCCTTACACCAAGTAACTTAACCTTTCCGAGTTTCTGTATCTTCATCTATTAAAAAAGTTAGAAAAGGAATAACTCTTAAAATTATGGTGACTAAATGTGATAGTGTGTATTACAATACTTCCACAGTTCCTGGCACGGAGTAAAGGGCAGTGTCGGTTCTCTCCCCTCCCTCCCACATAGCTTGTGTAATGATACCTTCATACATAGTATCTCCTCAGTAATTCTTAATTTATCCCTTGTTTTTTTAAATTACAAATGGACTTTTTCAAATGAAGTTTGAGCAGTAAATTACTGCAAACATTTATGTATATAAACACGTTTATATTTTGATTTTTTATTAGAAATTGCATGCTTGTTTTATTTACTTATTCATTCATTCATTCATTCATTCATTCCACACGCAGCTTGTGGCATCTTAATTCCCTGACCTGGGATTGAACCTGCACCCTAGGCAGTGAAAGCACGAATCCTACCACGGGACTGCCAGGGAATTCCCTACATGCTTGTTTTAAAGTAGCTGGATAATACAAAAAAATATAATGCAGAAAGTAGTCCTGCCCTTCAAAAGAAATCACTATACATAGGTTGTATATTACTCCCGATTTTTCCTAAATATGTTTTATTTTTTTTAATTTTATATACCTTCTTTATTTCAGTTAAAAGTATATTGATTTTTTTCAGGTCAGTAGAAATAATTGCATGTGTGCCATTATATGAATATAATTTATGTAGCTAGTCTCTTACTGATAACAGCTAAGTAGCTTCTGGGTTTTTTATACTATTAAAAAAATACTACAGTGAAAAAACGTGGTTAATATAAATGTTTCTATAATTTCTGTAATGCTTAAATCCACAAAGAGTATGTGAAAGTGGCCCCTTTCCACACATTTGAACACTGACTCTTTACCAGTGTTTTTTAATCTTTGCCAATGATAGGTAAAAAATTTTATCTTGTTATTTGAATTTATGTATTTGGGCGAAAGCTCAACTTTTCATGTGCTTATTGATTATATTTTTCATGGATTATATTGTATCTTTTTTTAATCTATCAAGTTGCTGTTTTTAATATTATAAAAATAGCAATAATTATAGTCACCATTCATTCAACAAATATTTATTGAGCACCTACTGTAGATGGGGCACTGTTCTCAGAAGTTGGAATACCAAGTATAGGAATTAATAATTTATTATTATATGCATTGTATGCACTTTTCCCCCATTTTTTTTTTTCTTTGTCTTTTCGTTTTTTGATGGACAGGGTTTCTGGCACAGTGAAGTTTGGAATTTTCATGTAATCAAACTTATCTGCCTTTGTTAGTACGTTTTTATTTTATGTTAGGTTTAGAAAGGCTATTTCCAACCTAAAGTCATAAAAAATACCTGTGTTTTTTTTCCCTAACATATTCATGGCTTAATTTTTTTAACTTTAAAAATTTCTTTAAATTTTTGCTCCAGTTTGAGGAGGCTGTAGGCATCCAGCTTTATTTGTCTGTTGAGACACTATGTGGTGGTGTGGGCCTAAGTGCTAGTTCAAATTGGAAAAATTAGTTTCTGAATTTGTGCAAATAGTTATTCTAGTTTTGAATTCTTGGTCTATAAATTGAGAAATTAGTAGATATTCCCTAAACTTAGTCCCACACATAGGATTCTTCAATTCTAGATTTTTGAGGGCAGAACTCATACTTGAAACCTTGTAATAATAGCAATATGTTTAGGTGTAGAAGATCTTTAGGCTTCTCAGAGCCTAGTGTTTGGAAACAAACTCTTAAGTTACCAAGTAAGCAACTGATATGTGTATTTAAACAGATAAAACAATTCAAAGTGTGATTCAACTAATCACGTGTTTATTGTGTACCTACTGTGTGGCCAACACAATTCTAGGACTTGAGGAAGATAAAGATAATAATAAGACAGACTTTCTGAAAGTTTTTTTTTTTTAAATAAATTAATTTATTTTTGGCTGCGTTGGGTCTTCGTTGCTGCGCACGGGCTTTCTTTAGTTGTGGTGAGCGGGGGCTTCTCCATTGCAGTGTACGGGCTTCTCATTGTGGTGGCTTCTCCTGTTGAGGAGCACGGGTCCTAGGCACTCAGGTTTTAGAAAGCACAGCCTCAGTAGTTGTGGCACATGGGCTTAGTTGCTCCGCAGCATGTGGGATCTTCCCGGACCAGGGCTCAAACCCGTGTCCCCTGTGTTGGCAGGCAGATTTGTAACCACTGCGCCACCAGGGAAGCCCCGAAAGTTTTATTTTCTTTGGAAAGAATAGAAAACATGCTCACATGAAACATTAACTCATTTAAGGCAATGTAATACTTTGTACTAAGATCTGTAAGATAGCAAGAGTCACGATAATTTAGAAGTTCCTGCATGTTAGTACTAACTTTTGATCAAGTTATTTAAATTAGAGTTCAGAAATAGCACATAGGCTCAATCTGCCTTAGAGATGTATTTTATTTGGCCTGCACCATATTTTAGAAAAAAATGAACTCTTTCGCAACATCACATAAAAATCCATATTGTACCTTCTTTTGAAAACACGGTTTTTTGGCAGCAGTGAGCCAATATTTCACTAAAACATTTGTCAGGGCATTCTCTCTTTAGTTCACCACAGTGCTAACCACTCTCTCTTCTGTCAGTGGCCTCGTTCATTTATTTCCTTTACCTACCATTCCCCCATAGACCCTGGAATTTAATAATTCAGTCTGTCCCCTCCCCCCCTTTTACAGAAGTGGAAACTAAGGCCTAGAAGGATCACACAGCCATTTATTGACAACATGTAAGCTAGAACCCAGGTTTCCTCACCGCCCCCCAACTGAAAGCTCTTTCAGCTATTGAAAGGAATTGTAGAAGAAATGAACACATTATTTTCCCTTTTTAAAAAATTTGGCCTGTAATACTTTCTCAGATATTAAAAAAAAAATCACAAATTACCTACCTACCTGTCTACTTCCACTTATCTCTACAATTTATAAATGCATATTTATTTAGCAGCTAAAGGGGCAAGTGAATATGAGATTAATTGAGGTAGATCTGTACTTTTGTGAGTTCTGAGATTGTGGACCTGAGATAGGCACTGTGTACCAAAGGTTCTAATGCTAGTGCTTCAAAAAATAAATAAAAGCTCCATAATGAAATGACTTAGGATATTGGAGCTTTTCCTCCAAAGTCTCATGTTGAAGCAGTTATGAGGGAATAGGCAAAATTAGCAGACTCCATTGGCTTAAATGTGTTTGTAATATCATAGAAAGTAGCATGTCGGTTTAAACTCCCGTGTATCTAGATGTGCCTTTCACATAATGCGTTCTCCATAACATGTCCTGTTCTTTACCTTATAATCCTACATGCCTTTTTAATTCTTTGTTAAAGGACTTGCTATTGTTACCAAATATATTACAAAGGGCTGGAAAGAGGTCCATGAAATGTATAAAGAAAAAGCACTTTCTGTGGAGACTGAGAAATTATTAAAGTATCTGGAGGCTGTAGAGAAAGTGAAGCACACAAAAGATGAACTGGAAGTCATTCATCTGATAGAAGAGCACAGACTGGTTAGGGAGCATCTCCTAACAAATCACTTGAAGTCTAAAGAGGTAAGCAAATTATAATATGTTAAAGCATGTGATTAAACACGAGGAACTTACGCTGTGTATTAAAAGGATAAATTGTGAGTAATGCTTTTAAAAAATAATACTTAAAAAAATTAATACTTAAAAAAAAATTTTTTTTTTTTGCCCCACCACACAGTTTGCAGGGTCTTAGCTCCCCAACCAGGGATTGAACCTGAGCCCCAGCAGTGAAAGTACTGAGTCCTAACCACTGGACTGCCAGGGGATTTCCTAAAAAAAGTAATTTAAATATATCTTAAAATTAACGTTTATTTAAAACACGTAACACAATGCCCAGATGTAGTTGGCATTTTATAAATATTAGTTTCACTCCAGAAAATGAGCTGGTTAATTTGCCTCACTAATTAAAATAAATAAATAAAATTCTTATATGCAATTCCTTTACAAAATATACGTCACTTTCTTACCCTAGTAAAGAGCAAGTTATTTTATTTGATGAGCCTTTGACCAGTTCACACCAATTTTTATTTAGAACGTGCTCTGAACCCCAAAAGAAATACTTAGTCTATGTTATTAATTGATACAACAATGTTATACATTTACCCTTAATTCCTTATATTTCTACCTGTGTTATTGCAATAGGTATGGAAGGCTTTGTTACAAGAAATGCCTCTTACAGCATTACTAAGGAATCTTGGAAAGATGACTGCTAATTCAGTGCTTGAACCAGGAAACTCAGAAGTGTCTTTAGTATGTGAAAAGCTGTGTAATGAAAAACTGTTAAAAAAGGTAAGCATTACCTTTGTTAAATATTACTAATTGAAAAAGTTGGCTCCTAAATTTTGGAAATGCGGTTGGCACATTTTTTAGGTATTCAGAGACCAAGTTGCACTGACTCTTAAATCTAAGATTAATATGTCCTCATTTTTCTCTTTTCTTTATGAAATAGATTTATTAGCCATAATAACAAAAATCTAAAAGAAATAGTTACTGTTTTTCACTTGAATTTGACATTTGCTTTCTGTCTTGGTTGTGTTTCTAGGCTCGTATACATCCATTTCATGTTTTAATTGCATTAGAAACTTACAAAACAGGTCATGGGCTCAGAGGAAAACTGAAGTGGCGCCCTGATGAAGAAATTTTGCAAGCTTTGGATGCCGCTTTTTACAAAACATTTAAGGTAATGGTTTGATTTTCATTTTAAAACAAAAGACCCAGTTAGGATTTAATATCACATTTTAAAGATGATATTAGTAGTTTAACCATTTTTGATTAGATATTCATTTGTTTTTTTCTTAGTTCATGTGAAAATGAATATATAATTAACCTTGTAAGCTTATGAATAAAGTACTTCTCTCTACCTTTGGACAACAACCAGTTATCCTAAGATCATTTTGATAAGTTTTAAGGTACCAAATTAAAAACTTTGCATTCCTCTGGAGCCCTGTGACTTGGTCCTCTGTCCTCTGTTTTTCCGTTAATCAGTAGTAGATCTCTTCTGTCTTGATAGGAAGTGATTTTTTTAGGAATGGTAAATTTTATGTTATTTGTATTTTACCACAAAAAACTTTCTTGCTAGAAATTCCCAGTTTACTTCATGTGGAAAGATTTTAAAAAAATGAAGATCATAACTTCTTTAAATTACTAAATAGGCCGTCTTATTTCCTTTGTTTTACCTCTAGTAAAAGCTAAGCATTTGTAATTGTCAATTGGTAAATCAAATATCAGGCCTTTTATCTTAGTCTTTTGAATGAAAATTAAGTAAATATGATTCGTTAGAAATTTAATATACTTATCATTTCTTTGATTGCTTTTAATGATTGTTTGGTTTTGTTTTCTCTTTAGACAGTTGAGCCAGCTGGAAAGCGTTTCTTACTGGCAATTGATGTCAGTGCTTCTATGAACCAAAGAGTTTTGGGTAGTGTACTCAACGCTAGCACAGTAGCCGCAGCAATGTGCATGGTGAGAACACCTAAGACAATTTAGGATTTTGCCACCCTAAAAATGTTTACCCTGGGACAAAACTATAAAGTTGAATATGATCAAGAATTATGTTTTTGCTTGTTTTAAGCAAAGCTTTAAGTATTATATATATACTTGGGTATACTTGTATATACTTTTATACTTAGGTATATACAATATTGTAGGTATATTGAAAAAGCGTGTCTAAAGAAAAGTCAGAGTAGAAATTTTAATTTTACAACAGATTAAATATTGCCAGTATTTTTAAGGAAATAGATAATGCTTAGAGAAATTATTAATGAATATAGACGTTAAAAGATCAGGAACTAATAATAACAGGAGACTTGTTCTAGCCTGACTCTGTCACTGAATAACAAGTATATGAACCATAGGCGAGCTTCTTGGCTTCTCTTCTGTGGGTTTATTCCTTCTTTAATAAAACGAGAAGAATAATATATACTCTATTTGCTTCAAAGGATTGTTGTGAAAACCAGTTTCCTTATAAGAGTTTGTGAAAGTACTTTGAAAGTTATACCACTGTTACTATATAGTTTCCAAACACAGTAATATAAGTTTAGAAATAAAAGTAAGCATCATAGGGTATTTTCTTTTAAAGATGAACTTCAAGATACTGTATTTGTTTCCCCCAAATCTACTGAAAATTACTACCATTGAATTTTTCAGGTTGTCACACGAACAGAAAAAGATTCTCATATAGTTGCTTTTTCAGATGAAATGGTACCATGTCCAGTGACTACAGATATGACCTTACAACAGGTTTTAATGGCTATGAGCCAGGTAAGAAACTGTTTTATTAAGTTTATTTAACATGTATTATATAAAAATTTATTGATGTCATTCCTGATATTAATAAATTTGTGAGAACAAATTGTTTCATCTCAACTTTCTCATGAACACAGAATCAGAAATATATTTACAAGCCTTGGGAAAGCCTATATATTGGGTCTAAACAAAATAACCTATAAAATAGTATTTTTAAGTATTTAATTATTTCAGACATGTCAGTACAGAAATGAGGGCATTTTCTTGTATTCTTATCCATGTTTTTTTTCCGAGTTAGATCCCAGCAGGTGGAACTGATTGCTCTCTTCCAATGATCTGGGCTCAAAACACAAATACAGCTGCCGATGTCTTCATAGTATTCACTGATAACGAGACCTTTGCTGGACATGTCCATCCTGCCGTTGCTCTGAGGGAATATCGAAAGGTAAGATAAATTCTAATATTCTTTCTCACCCCAAATAAGATTCGATTCTCAAACATTGACTATATTTTTCAAAAAATGATACTGAAGGTAGTTCTGTACCTTTGTATAGGAATGTTACACCCGTTCTGGACTCAGTAGTTCTGTACCTTTGTATAGGAATATAACACCAGTTCTGGAAATAAGGAAGTACTACCTACACATACATAATTTATTTCAACAAGTTCCAGTTCCATACATTTTAATATCTTTTGCAAACAGTATTTTCGATAATAATCAAAATTTTTGTTACCTTAACTGTAAATTTTTAATGATTCAGTGTGCTCCTTGAAAAATTAAAGCATCATTTCTGAGTTTTGCTAAGGATTACATAAACCTAAAGCAAAGCTGTAATCTGTGTTTTAAGCTTTATGGGTATTTCTGTGTTCTAATCAGTGCTCTCTAGTTGAGCTTTCTGAAATGACGGAATTGTTCTATATTTGCACTATCCAGTATGAAATCTACCAGTCACGTGGCCTGTGGAGCACTTGAATTGTGGCGAGTGTGACCGGAAGTGGAAATAGAGCTTGATGAAGAGCAGTGGTTCTCAAAGTGTGATTTCCCTACTAGCAGCCTTAGCATCACCTGGCACCTTGTTAGAAATGAATATTCCTGGGCCCCATGGGGAGACCTGCTAAATCAGGAACTCTGGGGTGGGACTGTGTTTTAACAAGCCCTTCCGGGGATTCTAATGTATGCTTAAGTTTGAGAACAAGTGAGAGAACGGAATTCGGAGTCAAGACAGCCTGGGTTCTGAGTCCTGGGCCTTTCTCGTTATACTAACTGTGGATCCAAGTGAATTATCAATATTTAACTGATACATGTCATAGTAGTATATCACTACTGTGATATGTGCCATAGTAGTTAAAAGTACTGCGTAGCTTTTAGGGTTGTTATAACAATTACATTAGATAAATTGCCCAAAGAGCACATCGTGTCTGACATAGTGCACACTCAGTGATTGTTGGTTTTTCTCAAAAACTCAATTATTTTAGCCTGAAATCATAGCTGTAGAGAACAGGTTATTACATGTGACGTATATGTTATACATAGCAAAGTCATAAACCAAAAATTGATAACCCCAGGGAACTGTTTCCTTACATATATCCTTACATACTGCCCCAGAGTTTGACATGTTGGTAAAAATGTCATGCCCCTGAATATCCTGACTAGTTTCATAAGTACACAGTCCCTATGCTGCTCAGGAATGTGTTCTATGCCCATAAAATGAGTAATAACTATTGAACAAAGAAGCAGGAATTTCAGACAGGTTGTTGACATGTTTATTAATAACCTTCTATTCTTCTGAAGATCACATAGTCTGGCCCCAGAAGACTGACAGATTTTTATGGAGGAAAAACAAATTGGCTTTGTAATGAAAAGCTGTGATAGAATTTAAAGTGTTTTAATTTTAGGTTAAAATTTGCTTTTGCTTACATACTGTTTTTAAAATATTTTTGATCTTTTCCTACAGAATATGGATATTCCAGCCAAGTTGATTGTCTGTGGAATGACATCAAATGGTTTTACCATTGCAGACCCAGATGATAGAGGCATGTTGGATATGTGTGGCTTTGATACTGGAGCTCTGGATGTGATTCGAAGTTTCACATTAGATATGATTTAATCATACGCACCAGCACAGTCTAAGAGGTCCATTGCCATCAGTGATCTCGCTAATACACCGCTACTTCCCAGCTAATCTTAATCCAATGAAAGACAGTAGGATGATGGTATAGTATGTGCATAATGGAAAGTTTACCTTACCAAAAAAAAGGAAGGAACAATAAGATGAGCCCAAAGTTCTTTCTGTCTACTAAACTAGCTCTTGGGAAATAGCTTCAGAATACACTGTAGCCCCCTCTATCTAATAGAGAACTCTTGTTGAGAGGCTGTAAGATAGTCAAACAGTTTTGCTTTGGCGAATAATCACATTTGTACTTAGAAGAGAGAGCCAGAAGTGTAAGTAGTTCCATATCATGTCACTTATTTGAGAAATGCCTAAAGTTTTCTTAAATGTTTTCATTGGTAAAGGACAACTTTGATAATGTCCAAATATTCTGAAATGCACTGGACCATGTAACTGTGATGGAATATGAAACTCATTTGTAAACTTTTATACCAAGGGGGTTAAAAAAACAAACAAAAAAAACAAAAAAAAAAAGACATTTGATTATGAATGAGTTTTACAAATTCCTTTAACAGTTTTCTACAGTCACATAAATAGCAGCTTTCTCAGTGAAAAAGATATTTTGTTTCTGTGGTTTAATTTACACTTGTAGAATTGTTACCATTAACCAGAAACATAAGGGAAACTCCTGAGATCTGAAGTTTGTGTCAGCTAAGGAAGTCTATTTTGGTTTGCTTTTGTTTGTTTATTGCTGTGAGTGAGGGGGCATGACTTGACAGTTTCCTCTGGCTTATAACAACATAGCCACATTTAGGCACACTTTTTTTTTCATTCTCTTAAATGAAAACAGATGTTTCAAGCATTTAACTCCCCCCATTCATAATCTGAAAGTATGACAATTAAAATCTCAAACATAGCCAGATTAGCTTTTTCCTTACTTTAAAAATATTGTTTTAATTACTTTTATCTATTTTTTTAGCCAATTGTAAATGGGTTTTAGATATTTCTAATGGTAAACATGTTAGTGGCCTCCTCTCTCTTTGTCCATTATTCATCTGTGGCTTTGTCCATTATTCATTTGTGACAAAACATTCTTTTTTGATAGTATAAAAAAATAATAAAGCAAGGTAGGTCTTTCAGGTTCGAAAGGCAATTTTTGTGTGGCATATTATCACTAACCAGTCTGTAAGAAATTAATTTTTTCTATTTTATTTGTGTATATTAAACTTCCTATTCATTATAAAGTGCACTATTTTCTTGAGCAAGTATCCCTTCTTTGTGGGGAGGTTTAACCTGTTGAACTGCCAGTATATTTGCTCATAATTATATCATGGCTGTCTAAGATAATGTGCACATAAAACTTCAGTTTTTATGTATTGTTCTTTAAATGTATTTAAAGATTTACTGGGGATTTATAAAGCCCTTCTCAATATTATATGAAAAGTCAAACTAGTAAATGTAAATTATACTTTCACGTGCTTGGGGGTTAGAGGTTTTATGTTTTGGGGGGCAGAGGGACTTACGTAATGTTAGAATTTGTATATTTTCTTCTGTTTCATGAGAAATTTGGGCTCTGGGAGTAATAAGACAATGTTCCTTTCAAACTTATTTGATAAATTAATGCTGGCCTTGTCTGATATGTAGCTCTTCCTTCAAGGCCACTGGTAGCAATTTGTAAATATTATGATTTACCTGATTTTTTTGTCAGCAAAGCTAGTAGCACCATTACCCCCCCCAAAAAAAAAAATACATGGCTTGTGATATCTGTTTTTTATCCTCTGTCAGGCATTGGATTTGACATGTTAGCTACTTTTGATACATTAAAATATTATGTTCAGATTGAGTTTAAAGAACCTAACAGAATTTTGTAATAGTACTTGAATTCTTTAAGTAAACCCAAAATCTTTTTTTTTTCCTTTTTTTTGCGGTACGCGGGCCTCTCACTTTTGTGGGCTCTCCCATTGCGGAGCACAGGCTCCAGATGCGCAGGCTCAGCAGCCGTGGCTCACGGGCCCAGCCTCTCCGCAGCATGTGGGATCCTCCCGGACCGGGGCACGAACCCGCGTCCCCTGCATCGGCAGGCGGACTCTCAACCATTGCGCCACCAGGGGAGCCCCAAAATCTTCTTAAATTAAAAATTATAACATGATCTAACTTTTTATTCCTAATAGAAATGTTAAGTGGAATATAGTATAAACGTTTATTTCCTTCAGTTAAACACTGTTTCTATATTGTTTTTAGATAGATATGTTCAGGAACTAATATTAAATCCATCAGAAGTAAGATTAGATGTGACTTTTTTGAAGTCACATAAATAAGTCTATTAAATGGTAAGATTTTAGAAAGAAAAAACTAAAAGCCACCACTGAAGGTAGCTTTATTTTCAAATCATGGAGCTTTAGAAGCTGGAAGAAACCTTAGAAATTTAAAAGGTAATTGTTTGAGTTAGTTTAGGGATCCATGGTCTGAGAGAGTGTGACTTTGGAGCCCTAGATCTAGATCTAGAAACCTTGGTCTCTTCATTCCCATTCCAGTGTTCATTTCCCGACAAAATGGGAAGACATTGACTTACAAGAGTAGGTGATAAAATAGAATTATTCAAGACTTTTATCTTTTTAGGTATTAGGAAATAATGTATATACATGATTGCTTTAGGTGTAGAAAAACAGAACTTGTGAACATGTATACTTCTGTAGTTCATAGTAACCCTCAAGCACAATTAATGTCTTAATAACCTGTATTGCTATATAACATAGTCATATAGAAAGAATAAAAATACTTTACCTCATTATGAATAAAATGTACTCAAGTGATAAAGAAGTTTTATTTTCTGAATTACTTCTAGCATTATTGCTGATTAGGAAAATGTTGCTTCTAAAAAACAATCCTAAGAAAAGTAAACTTTATTTCCTAGAAAATATGTAAATATTTTCAGGATAGAGTTGTAATTAGTAAAACAAAAACTAATCTTATGATCCTACCCTATCCTTGTTAGTTGAAATTTCTTGGAAATTCCACTTATTAACACTTATGTATTATTTAGTTTAGTCATCATTTTAGGAAATATTGGTGAGGAAGACACTAGTGAATGGGGTTTAGCGTTATACCCTTCTGGAACCTCTTTTGCTTTATCTAACTTACTGTGTGACTGTAGACAACCAGTTTAACCTATGTGATTCAATTTTGCTATCTTTAAAAAGTAACATATCTGATGCTTGGCTCATAGAAAAATCAATGATTTTATATCTGTATAAAACTTTAAATTGGGAAGAAGGCTTGCAAAGAAATTAGAACTTTTTAAAAAAATTAAAAACACTTTTAATAGGATATATGTTTTGAAAGATAAAATGTTTTAGAAAAACAGCTCAGTAGGCTTAATAATTTTTTTAAACACTCCTGTTCTGAATGGGAAAATGTGGAAGAAAAATTTTAACAGTAAAGGTAATGACTAAAGAAATCACTATTCTCTGAAAAGAGAAAGGAATATATTCCATTAGCTAGATCAAGAAAAACTAACTCATACTCTAAATGAGAAGATGGTCTTACAAAAATTTGCTTAATGTTTTAAAATAACAGGTAAATCTACAAACGATAGAATATCAGTTAATCAGGATTTTTTTATGCAAAACAATTTAAAATTATTTTGGAAATTTAAGATAGAATTTCTGAATAAATTTGAGGATCTGACAATTAAGAAACATCTGTGGAAGCACAGTAAAGCTACATCTAAACAATAATTAAAGGGAAATGGTTGTGATCACTTATTGGACTTACTTCAATTTGACCTAAAGATGATATACCCACAGATCTCTCCATAAGTCCCTTACAGTTAGTAATCACAAATGAAAAATTCTAGTCTTGTATACCACAGACTTGGGTGATTCATTAAAGCTATATCCCCTCTAGAGAAATGTCAGCATCAATGTAAACATGCACAAGGGAGAATTAGAAAAAAGATAAGTTAAACTATTTCATTAGTTGTATTTACTGTATGCATTCAATTTAGTATATATCCCAGTTACTTGCTGCCTAGTCCATTATTTGTTGGAAGATTCCTTCTATACCTTTTTTTTTTTTCTTTTAAAATTCCTTTCTTCTGACATTTTGGTCTTCTGTTTGCTTTTCTAGTCCTGCTCTACCTGAGTAATAAAATAAATGACAGGAAAGTCACCCATATTTAGGTTTGGGATACATCTTGCAGATTGCTTTTTGTTCCATATAGATTTAAGGTCATATTGTTTTCAAATTAATAATGGGCAGGTCTCCTGGAACAATAATTGAATTGATAATTATCTCCCCAAATCAAGTTATATTGTATACCTTTTATATTAGATGTTTGCAGAAATGTTTGCAGTTATTCAGCCTTTGTTTGCAATTATAGATGTACCTAGCTCTTAGAAAAAGCACTCTTTGAAAAATAATTAAGTGAATACTCTTTCAGAAAATAGCATGTCTCAGTGCTCATATTTCCATAATTATAAAGACTACCCACAAAATCTTTGTCTACCAAATACTTCACAGAGCTTATATATACATGGCTTGTAGCATAAAAGGTCTTGTAAATGACATGTATCCACATTCAACATTTTTTTAATTGGTGAGTGTTTTATTTGCTTTTGAAAAATTATTATGAAGTTAATTTAAAAATTCTGTGGTAATATTTTTCATGTAGAAAACTAATAATGTTGTTAAACTTACTGTCTGAATAGAACTATAATAAATGACACATTTTCCTAAACCCTGAAAATACCAAATTATATAGGAAATTGGTAGAAAGAAACATAAACTTAGGAGTTATGTTGCAAAATTCAGTTACTAAAATTAAGGTGATTATTTTCAATGAGAATTAATTTTGTAAATACAATGAAAAGATATAAAAGATGTTTCTGAGCCTAAGGAGATTTTTCCCTTTGCTTCTATTTAATTTAGCACCACCATGTGTCATATTAATTTTATGAACACAAGTGATAATATACTTCATTTTAAAATATATTTAAATTTCTTTGCTTTTAGAAGTTACCAGAATCTGTTCTTGAACAAAAGAAATAGTAAGTTAGCTACACTTCGCTGGCTTCACTTAATGAATACTTGGATTGTTAAGTGTAGTAAATGAGGTTAAAGTCTTGCTATATATCATTACCACATAATTGATGGAAATTATATCAATACAATCATTGTATTGAAACTTCTGTTTAAATTACTTATTAGGCTTTATTTGCAATGTAAACTGTTTAGAATCCATAGATAGCCAAATTAAACGTATTATACAATTAATGAATAGTAACCAAGAAAAAGTGTTTTTGTTCACTATTATTCTAAAGATGGACTGCTTGCAGTTCGGTATGGTGTGACTAGACAACTTGTAATGCATTTGAGTTATATTTTCTTCCTTTTATTGCCAGCTTCTGATAATGAAGAAATTCTCCAAGAGATGAGATATATAAAATCATCTTTTTTAAAAAAAACTGAATGGGGAAGAGGTATTATAATCTAGTTCTAAACTGTCCATTTGCTTTATATAAAGGCTTTGATTTCCATATTTGACCACTCAATAAATATTTAAATTATACAGACTAATGGCTGCATAGAATAGAATTTAAGTATGCAAGAGCCTTAAAGTGAAAAAAAATGAGCCTTCTGACTGCCTTAAAATATGACTAGCTCTCCAACACAGGCATACGTACTTTGCATAGGGTCTGTTCATTAAGTAATGCCTTAATAGTGTCAGTGTTTCTGAAGTATAGAACTCGAAAGGTCTTTTACAGCTTTCTCTTTTACATAAAGAATGGAAATTTAATTATTAAGTTTTAAAACCGGATTGTACATTAGCTGTTTAAGCACCCATTAACAGGATAATCTAGGGACACTGATGTGTTATACATACATGACTGTTAACATCAGTAATATTTTGTGGTAGTTTAAGGTTTTTTATTGTTTTGTATAACAAATTATCCAGGAAGCTGGACTCTGTAACTGATCTCCAAGGACCAAGTTGCATATTTAAACACTCTGAATGAAAAATATAGTTGTACAGTTCCAAAAATGATTAATTTTTTAAGGGAATTTTTCAAGACAAAAGGCAAATATTTTGTTTCAAGCCTACCAGCAAATTCATTCAAAGAAGTGAATATAGTTGTAAGACATTGTGACTATTGCAATAAAAAGTATCCAGGCCAGTGATGTTTAATTACATTCACATTTTTACATTCACTTTGCCTTTCAAAGCAGGAATATTTTATAAAAATGAGAGAAAACTTTAAATTGTCAAGCTGGTGCTTAAAAGTATATAAAGTTCAATTTATAACAAGTTCCATTTCAAAGAAAAAGGACACTGAAAGGAGGGGCAGGGGGTTTCCTAGGTCTGTTGTTGATCAACTCACTGATAACTTTGAGTCTTCCAAGTTTTCACTGTAAATAACATACCTAGCAATGTAATTCTGCTGTTTTCTGATAGAAAATGGATGAAATACTAATGTATGAAATTTATTTCATGACAAAACAGTTTTCACCAATACTGTGAAATCTGGACTCTCCTTTCTAGCCCTGCAAAACCCCATACTGGATAAATCATTTTAGACATGGAGTGCAGGTGGGCACAATGTGAACTGTTTCTGGTCACTTGTATTATTGTAAAAATTGATAGATGTACCAAATAAACTCTATGCACATCAAGTAATTGTCTTTCCATTTCTTTAAAGAAGAATTTTAAGGTTATTATATGCCTTATAAAATGTAAGGCTCTTAGCAATCTTATAATATTTGAATAAGATGAAATTAAGGTTTGACCATTAATATTGGTCTTAAAATGCCGCTACTTGTATATAACTATTATTTAATTATTTAAAATATGTGGTTGGGGATTCTTTTCCAATGGATATTAATTATAGGATCAAAACAACTGGATTTAATAAAAGTGCATATTCTTAAAGAGTTTAAAACAGAATTCTTTTGTGAAAAAAAAATTCAAAGTTGCCTTTGGGAGTGGGAGAGGGATAAATTAGGAGTTTGGGATTAACATATACACACTACTATATATAAAATAGATAACCAACAAGGACCTACTGTATAGCATAGGAAACTATACTTAATACTTTGTAATAACCTATAAGTAAAAAGGATCTGAAAAAGAATGGATATATATATATCTGTAACTGAATCACTTTGCTGTATACCTGAAACGAATCCAACATTGTAAATCAACTATACTTCAACAAACATTTTTAAAAATAAGAAAATAAAAGTTGCCTTTGGGAAAAGTTAACACCAAAAGTCAACTATGCAAATAAAAATATTTAAGTGCCAATTTGCAGAAATTTCTTTCCTCTGAATTCCCGTAAAACTTTCATATTAAAAGTTCTAAGATCTGAGCTGTAGGTTATGAAGAAGAGTGAGAACAAGTTACATATGAATATACCCACCAAAATTTTGAACATTTGATCGATTCTATAATTCTCCATTTAAAGATGACAGTGAACAGTTATGGAGAAAGGAAGATCACAAATACAGTGGACCCCTGAATGGCTGGTTGGACCCTTGAACGGCGGTTGGTTGAATCTGGGCATGCAGAACCTTGGATGCAGAGGGCTGACTATAAATTATCCTTGGATTTTCAAGGTGGGGGTTGGAGCGCCTAAGCCCTGCGTTGTTCCAGGGGTCAACTGTATACATCTCATAGATGAAGAAAACTAAACTTAAAAAAACTTTCTTTTAAACCTTATCAAGAAAACTTGCCTTTAAAAAATATGTTCAAATGGTATTTTTTTAAATATTAGTAAATAATAAAATGCAGATACATTTAAACAAATGACCCCTTTTTTTCTCAGCAGCTTTTCAGCTTCCCAATTAAATATTTTGGCAATTTATATGTAAGTTGATTAGTGATAAAGTGAGAAAACAAATGGCCCATTTTTAAAATATTAAACAGTATGTCTTTCAGATCTTAACATTTAAAATAGAGGACCAAAAAAAAACAACGATATCATTACTTTTTCTTAAACTGGTCATGATTTTCTTTCTAACCTGTGGTTTTGGAAAGAAAAAACAGAGCTGCTGAAACCCCTCATACCTAGTTTTGCCTTAGATTTACATTATACTTTATATATATATATATATATATATATATATATATATACTTTTATCTAGCTGTAATTTATGGTGTCATGGACTGAATGTGTCTCCCCAAAATTTATGCTGAAACCCTCATCCCCAGCACCAATTATATGAGTTTTTCCACTGAGAATCTGTTACAGTCCCCTATTGAAATCTCTTCCTGTTAATCCTCGGCTTTGTAACTAGCCCCTGCACAACTAGTTAAATCCTTGGTCAGCCAGGATTGGCATGTCATCGGGGCAGCTGCTCAGACCCACAAGACTGTCCCCTCCAGCCCTCACTTCAGATGCCAATCTCAAGTCCAGGTTGTCACCTGTGCTTCTCCCAACCAGATATAGACAGGATTCCACCAACCCTCTCCCTCCCTTCTTAGGTTTGATTAGTTTGCTAGAACAGCTTACAGAACTCAGAGATAACATTTTACTTTCTGGATTTCCAGTTTACGATAAAAGCCTCTAACTCAGAACAGCCAGTTGTAAGAGAAGTATAGAGCAACGTATGGGGAAAGGGGAGAGCTTCCGTGTCCTCTCTGGGCACTTTGTTCTCCCCCGATCTCCACGTTTTCACCAACCAGGGAGCTTCACAAATCCTGTCCTTTTGGGTTTCTACAGAGGCTTCATTACACAGGCAGGATTGATTAGCCATTGATGATTGAACGCAATCTCCAGCCCTTCTCCCCTCCCCAGAGGTCGGAGGTGGGTCTGGTATTTCCAACCTCCTAATCACAAGCTTCCCCAGGCAACCAGCCTCCATCCTCAGGGGCTTTCCAAAAAACACCTCATTAACATAACCAAAGACAATTTAATAGCTCTTCTCACAGGAAATTCCAGGGGTTTCAGCTGTGTGCTAGGAATGGCATGAAGACCAAATATATATTTAATATAAATCACAGTATCACACGAGGTAACATTTCCTCTACTCTCTAACAAAGAGTTTACAACATAGCAAGCATGCAGGAATTTCGCATCATGACATAATGAAAAATAAAGGGCTAAAGGAATGCCTCCACTGTTCCATTCCAGTTATAACTTATCACGTGAGAATGAAATAGTCCAAATTCTTGCTTTATCAAGGTCTAACGACAGCTTAATAGACCATGTAGGAAGCATCATTGAGGGCAAATGGCAAAAAAAGCCACCAGCTGTCTTCTGCAGGACTATCCCTGATTCTCTGATCCATCTTGAGCAGAAAGCAGATGCTCACCGCTTCTCTTAAAGTCCATCTTCCTCCCACCTCTGAGGAAGAGTTTTCTCTTCCCAGCATCTGGTAATCTGCCCCGTGTGACTCTGTGGGATCAGCTAGAATTCCCAGTCACAGAAGCGAAGAATATCTACATCAGAAATTACTTTAGGGACATTCAGTTTAATCTCCCATCCAATACCTGGATGCCCTATGGAACATTTCCAACAGCTTCCAACACCTTCTGGAAAGCAGAACTCTCCACCTCACACTATAACTCAAGTGTATTTCTGAACTGTTTCCGCAGTTCATCCTCATATAACGCTGAAATCTTCCTCCTCTTAATTTCTGCCCAGAGGTGCCGTTTTATTCTCTAGAACTACCAAATCATCAGATGAATAATGTGGTTTTTCTAAAATGAATTTCATTCCATCCTACAAATTTAATATACTTCTTTCACTCTAGAAGCACAAAGTGTGAAGGCTTGTCACAATACAGTACAAGGATATCCCTACCGAGTTCACAACTGCATCAGTGAGAGCCTTATTTTGCAGAGAAGGCACCCATCAGCGCTCACCACTGAAAGCTAGAAAAGAAAAGGCATTAACTCCTTCTGAATACAATACAGAAGAGTCCCAAATGCTTACTTTCCAGCTCTTGGTTATAAAATTCATCTATAAATTCCGAATAAAACACATTCTTTCCTTATCTTTTGATACAACTCTACTCCTTCAGTTTTAAATATCCATTTTACTCAAGAACTGGCAAATAAGAGGTTTCCAGCGTGATTTATTGTTCACTATTTTTTACAACTTTTTCATGAAGATAATTCATATATTTAAAATACCCTCGAATATTTAAAAGGCATTATCAGGCATTATCACTTTAAATATATAGTGACATTTTATTAGCAAAGTTATGAGCACCTACCTCACTAAAATTCCTTCCTCTTACTTTTTTTTGGATAACACTGGTGAACTAGTGGAAGCAATTTCCCTTCTTTGTGAAGCCTGTGAGTGTCAGTTGCACCGCCAATAAAAGTTCCATTGACAAATATTCTTGGCACCTGTTGGATAAACAAAAGATTAGATGGCACCTTGGTGTCAGAAGCATAAGGCCATTCACATGTGGCTAATACATATTCCACTGTGAGTACTTTTATGGGCCAGACATACACGAAGCTCTTTGACTAATTACCTATTTAACTTTACAACCCTTCAGGTAGGTATTATTTTTAGCCTTATTTTGGAGGAAGAGGAGGCACAGGAACTTGCCCAAGATCACAGTGATAGTAAATGACACAGCTGGGATTTAAATCCTGGACAATCTAACTCTCCACCCACTCCCTCTCATCGCTATGGCGTATAAAAGGCAAAATAAAGCAATCTCTAATTATTAATAATGTTTCAGTGGTTCTTTCTTACCATTGTTTACTAAAGAGGAAGAGTACACTATCAACTCCTTCCAGGCACATATAAACAAGAAGGAAAATGGCAATATTATCTATTTTTCTTTTGTTTGTTTGTTTGTTTTGGGTTGCCAGGGCGTTTGGGGGGATTTTTTGGCCGTGCCACGCAGCATGCAGGATCTTAGTTCCCTGACCAGGGATCAAACCTGTGCCCCCTGCGGTGGAAGCATGGAGTCCTAACCACTGGACCGCCAGGGTGTTTTTCTGATAATGCATATTATGGGAAAATCCACAGATTGCAAGAATCTAAAAACATGGAGCCCGAAAGTACTCCTATTAGCACAGAACATGAAGACCAACCCTTGGTCTTCACTGTTCAAGGGAGGAAGGAAGGATGCTTTCATCTTGAAAAAGCCCCAGGAGGACCTCAAAGATTCGTAGACCAGCACTCACAACACCATTACCCCTCCCACCTCACACACACACACACACACACACACACACACACACACACACACACGCACACACGGCAAAAATAAAAATAAAACAAATGAACTCTGCTGTTTCCTAGTCTATGAGTCTGGTTTCCAGATCTGCCATTTCTGTATCAATTAAGATTCTCAGAGTATGTCTGGCTCACTTTTCCCATCATGAGGGCACAGGCCCAAGGTGACCCAACTCAGTCCCCACTTCGGGGCAAAGCACCACAGTGGATGTACTCACAGTTCTTTCACCGGTCATTTCGTGAAGAGCGTCTTGTAACTGGCTTCCGTGTTCAAGCATGTCCAATTCCACCACTTTATAGTTTACACTCATGTCGTGAAAAAGTGTTTTTGCCATCGTACAGTAAGAACAAGAAGTTTTGGAGAAAATCACCACACAATTATTAGAAATGATTTCCTGAAGGAAAACAAACCAGAACAAAAAAATCATTTGAATTCTAGACATTATCTTTCAGAAAGGAATCATGATACAGTAGAAAGGGTATGGATTTTGGATTCTCACAATTCAGGGCTCAAACTCAGTCGCCATCAATCTGTTTTCGCATCGTAGATTAAGGACAAAGAAACATTATTAAGAAAAAAAGGATGTGACAGGTGGAAAGTGTTGGCAAAGGGTAATAACACCAATAATCACAGCCAGTTCATATACAGCAGACACTTCTGTGTGCCGACACAATTCTCAACACTTTACTAGCTCACTTAAACCTCACTACAGTCTTGAGATAGGTGCTATCATCACCTCCACTTTACAGATGAGGAAACTGAGGTACAGAGGAGGGGAAATAACTTACCCCTGGTCCTCAGCTGAGAAGTGGGCAAGCTGGGATTTGAACCCAGGCAAGTCTGAGGCCACAGCCCAGGTAGTTAATCTCTGCTATACTGCTTCTCAAATATTCAGGTGTTCAGGAGTTAACTCCTTACCTTCCTTAACTTTTTTTCTTAATTTTTTATTATTATTATTATTTTTTACCATCTTAACCATTCTTTGCCTTTTTTTTTTGGCTGCACCACGCAGCTTGCAGGATCTTATATCCCCCACCAGGGATCGAACCCGTGTCCTCTGCAGTGGAAGCGTGGAGTCCTAACCTAACCCCTGGACCGCCAGGGAATTCCCTTCTTTGCTATTTTTAAAACTGGAATATAACTGATTTACACTATTATATTAGTCTCAGGTGTAGAGCATAGTGATTCGATATTTTTATACTTTACAAAATGATCACCATTTCCTAAATGTTCAGTGGTGAGAAATGATGTATGATTTCTCTTTAAAATGTAAGGCTTTCACGGATCCAGATGTAAACAACAGCTTACCCTACCCCTCAACTTCCACTCCTTCTTGTGTATCTTTATAGTAAAAAAAACAAAACAAAAGAAGTCATTACTGTTTTGATAAGGTCTTCCCACAGCGTTGTTCCTGGAAATGCTACTTCCAGAAAGACTGATTCAATGGGTTTGAGGCAGAGGTCAGAAGCTATTTTTGAAAAACCTTTCCAGATGATTCTAATGATATCAGCCTGGTTTGGAGGCTACTCTCCAGGCTTTTATCACAAAGACCCTGAGACTCTGCTATGCATCTGCGTCACCTGTGAAATTTGTTGAGCTTTGTATTCCTAGACATATCAATGCCCAGGTACTTCAAGAGTTTCTGAATGGCCATGTCTGGCACCTAGGCATCTGCCTAGGCTGTCCTAATGTGGGTTATAAGCAGCACCTTCAAGAAGACCAAAAATCAGAAAGTAGAGCACCCAGGCGAAGTGTTTCAGAAGTTATATCTGCCCTTGGGTGTCAGAAGGGTTCTAGGTCAGTGTCTAGGTGTCTGCAGATTGGTCTATTTTTATGCTTTCTCTCCTGCTCACTCATAATATTTACTACAGAAGTCTATCTCAGGGAGAGCCAGACACACCAGAGATGTACTACTGAATCCATTTTATAGATGAGAAAACTGAGGTTGGGAAGTTCACAATACTGGGTGGGATTCCACCCAACCTGTCCCAACACCAAAGCCAGTGCGCCTTCCTCACTGTGCTGCCTCGGGTTAGAGACACATGGACCATAATTCAGAGAGAGAGGAGCACCCTGGCAGCTGAGACGTAGTACAAACACTGATGAAGAGATTCCAAAGTGAGCCGAAACTCAAGGTGACAGTGTCCAAGTTTCTTGAACCTTCCTTCTCACCTTTTCTCAACCTCGTCCTTGCTAAATAGTTCATGGTTTTGTATTCTTTATTTTTATGGACTGAGTCATGCGGTATGCAGGACCTTAGTTCCACGCCGGGATCGAACCCATGCCCCCTGCAGTGGAAGTGCAGAGTCTTAACCACTGGACCGACCACCAGGGAAGTCTCCCACCTCACCATGGTTTTGTTTTTTTTTTTTTGGCGGTACGCGGACCTCTCACTGTTGTGGCCTCTCCCGTTGAGGAGCACAGGCTCCGGACGCGCAGGCTCAGCGGCCATGGCTCACGGGCCCAGCCGCTCCGTGGCATGTGGGATCTTCCCGGACCAGGGCCCGAACCCACATCCCCTGCATCGGCAGGCAGACTCTCAACCACTGTGCCACCAGGGAAGCCCCTCTATTCTTATTTTAAAAGAGGCAATCCCTCACTATAGGTCTCCAACATTACTGTTATATTCAATGGCTGTGGGTGGATACTTCTGTAGCCAAATAAAGGCAAAAATGTTTGTGTGAAGTGGTGTTTGGTGGTGAGGAGCAGACAAATGAGTATGTCCTGTGGGCTACAAGGGAACAGAAACATACACACAAGAGGCATTTTCTGAGGCAGACTTAACTGGGCTTCGCAGTGCAAGCAAGAGAAAGACAAGAGAACACAGCAGTGCACAGTATCCTTGAGAGGATCGGTCATAGAGTAACTACGGCAAACTAGGTTCTGTATTAGGGAAACAGCTTCCCAGACCAGAACCAAACACTATCCCTGGGTAAGGGCAACCTGACTGGTACCAACAGTAGACCTGCGCTGGGTGAGATGGTAAGAGCAGCCAACAACATAGACCCAGCTTAGGGAAGTGAAGGCTCCATTAAGAATAAATCTCATAGGGACTTCCCTGGCGGTCCAGTGGTTAGGACTCCGCACTTCCACTGCAGGGGGCACAGGTTCGATCCCTGGTTGGGGAACTAAGATCCCACAAGCAATGCAGCACAGTCAAAAAAACCAAAAGAATAAATCTCATAAATTCTGACTAACAAAATGATCTAGAGCTTCTTTGTCACATGCATGATTTTGATAGCGATTTAAAAATATATAAGAACTTAGTAATTCATTTGCTGCACTATGACAGGTTTCGATACAGAATAAGCATATTAAATGTGTAAGACAATTGTTTTTCCACCAAGGAAAGTTTTTTCCTACATGTCCCACATCACTCACTTGGATCTGATTCATGGGAGTAGTTGCTGTGTTCCCCAAAGATGACGATGTGCTGTTCCCCATCCTAAAAGGAATTTTAAAAGGCAGTGCAGTTTATTAAAAATTAAAGACAATATATCAGATGAGATCCATTTGAAGAAAACCCGATATGCTAATATATATCCAAACTTATGAAAGAGAAAAAAGTTTTACTTATTATCAGTACAAAATATCAGTTTACAAAGTATTTGTTTACTAATATCAAAAGGGCCTGTGTGCTTCTCTAACTAGCCTCCAGAACAGAAAAAGGAGATTAAGGGGTGCAGGGATGGAATAACATAGAAATCTATTTGTCTTATCAACTAAGAAAACACGTCCTTTTCATCTCAATTCCAGCATTTAATTATCATCCCTAAACCATCTACTATTTGCATCTACTCTGGAAGCAGGAATTCCAGTAGAACTTTCATAAGACAATGCTTTCTTGGGTACTAAGAGAGGAGGTGGGAGGTGCATTCTGAAACATCAACCTCTTCTCTACCAAAGAAAAGAGAAAGCTTCTGGAAGGCACTTTTCTCCAATTCTAGTCGAGAAAGCAGCAGGTGTTCAATAAACGTTTCATTGATGAAGCAGCCACTAGCCATGCCACATTTATGGAGCACCTACTATGTGCTAAACGGGCGAAATGCCCCAGGGATACGTATCACTGGAAGAACTCAAAGAGCCTCAAGGACCTGTCAAATAGTTACACTATATGATCGGCACCTTCCGGAGGGGTCTCTAGTTTAGCATAGAAGGTTAATCAAGAGTTCCTGGAGTCTTGTAAAACTGGTAGGAGTTACCAGATCAAGGAATTAGGAAGAAACTCCCAGACAGAGGGATGGATGCACAGATAGGCGAGCGGACAGGACAGCCCCGACCAGCCGCGCGGGAGTGAGGCGGGCAGAGCATCCGTCTGGGCAGTGGGTCTCGCACCACAGGCCTGGGAGCCGCGGGTATTCACCGTCCTCGCTCGAGCCAAGGACGACTTCAGCATGAATAGGCAACCGTCCTATCCTCAAAGACTTGGCGATTTGGTAGAAAGCGCCACTTTCACTTCCTGCCGCAGGGTTGCCAGATTTAGCAAATGAGAATGAAGATCGCTCGGTTAAATTAGAATTTCAGATAAACAGCGAATAACTGTTTAGCTTACATATGTCCCGTGCAATATTTGGTATATACTTAAACCAAACCATTATTCGCTGTTTATTTGAAATACCAATTTATTAGAGCATCTTGTATTTTACCTAGCAACCGAGGGGGAGGGGAGGTACAAGCGAACAAGACAGGTATTTGCAACCTGAGAGTAACGTGATCCTTAAGTCAACCTGAGCGCTTAGGGAACATTCCCTCCCCGCCCTTCCTGGGCCCCCAGCCCTCCGAGGGGCCTCGACACCTGCATCGACTCAGGGCCCACCCGGCCCCCGGGAAGAGCCGCCCCGCCCACCGCTAGGTCCAGACCCCCGCGAGGCCTCTGCGCCACGTCCTGCCGATGGTGGTCGCGGCGCCCTTACCCAGAGGTCGAAACTCCCGCTGCCCCCTGGAGCCGGCCCGCCGACCTGCTCCCGCTCCGGACAAGCCGCGTCCCCACCAGTGCTGCACGGCGCCTGTACATGGCCCTGGCTCTGGGCCGCCGCGAGCAGACACGCCGGCGACCGCGACTCGGGCGAGCCCGCCCCCGCCCCCGCCCACCGGCCCCGCCCCGCCGGGCTGCCGGCGCCGCCATCCGCCGGCCCTGCCCCTCTAATCGTCCCTGCCCCTCTAACCGGCCCCGCCTCCTCCCGCGGTTCCACCCCCATTCGACGGCCCCGCCCCTCCCCACCCCGCAGAACCCGCCTCCGCCCACCGGCCCGGCCCCTGCTAGCCCGCCCCGCCCCCGCCGGCCGGCCACGCCCCTCCGGGCTGCCCGCGCGGGCGCCGGTCTCTCTGCGCGGCCGGCGGCTCCTCCCTGTCTGGGCGCTCGAAGAGCGGGGTTCCGCGAGTCCCCGCCCACTTGGGAAGAGTTGTCGGAGTCCTTGCTGAGGCCTCACCTGCCCGTCTCAAGGTTCATCCAAGCCCCGCACGTGTTCCTTTTAGGGTTAGGGACGCTCATGAAGGCTCACAGGCACGTGGAGATAGTTCTTGGGGATTGTGGCCAACATTCTGACAAAACGGAGAAGAAAAATAATGAGTGTTCGACACGGAATCAAAGTGCCTGGGATGTTTACATAGGAAGGCAGCGTCAGCGCAACTTCCTATCGGACAGGTTTTTGTGTTGGTGAAATCAGAGCCTAAAGGTGTCATCTCAAAATTCGGCCGTTGATCGAGAACTCATATAAATCATGGGAATATTGGATTTTAGAAAAAAAGCCATCCAATTTAGAACGTTCATTCCAAAGAAAACAAAGATTGTGTTTTCAAAATAAAATTAGAAAACAAAACTTAAAATAGCCTAGGAGTGTTCCCTATGGCTTTGAGTGCTGCTAATGACAGGATTGTGTCAGTCACGGTAATAGTAGCCCTTTGTGCGTGACTGTATAAGAAGAGGCGGGTCGGCCTTTATTTACTGAGGACGTTGAAATCTGTTTAGGTCAAAGGTCAAATGGTATGTCTAAAATTCTAAACAATTATTAGAAAAATTCAGACCTTTTTTGATCCTTCATGCTCAATTAGCTAAATTTAAGATTTAGTTCTGAGAGTTCTTTCCCTACTTTCAAGTGGGCCATGTTTCATTACTTCATAAAAGGATGAAAATTGATTGCAAAAACAAATACCCCAAAAGGTGTAAAGTCATTCTTCATAAATCCAAAATTAAATTTAAAAATGAAGATGTGTTGTAATCTACAATGTTGTGTGGTTTTGTGTTTTTGGATTTTTTTCATCAAAAGACAGCTATTTAGGAAATTTACTGTATTTTTGTTTTGTTGTAGAATTTTCCCTTATTGTCTCCAATTGTGTATTGTGAGGTGAAACAATCATGTCACAATTTAATTTTAATATAGTATAGATGGCCTATGTTAAGCACAGAATTCACTGGACAGATTTTTAAAAAGGAGTTCCCAAATGAGAGTACTTCAGACAAAAGTGTTATGCCTGAATTAAGCATGATATATTCATCATCTTCAACTGCTTTGTACTTCTTTGGGTAGCTACAGAAGTGTCGATTTTTGGTCATAATTGTGATGTCTGCAATGATACATGAAGATGTGGGCTGTTCATTTATGTGTGAACATAATGGGGGATGGCCAGTATAGGTAGATCAAGAATATATTGGTAAATACAGCCTTAGGAGTTCTACAATTTTTTTTCAAGATTCAACATAGTATCAATTAAAAGAATCGACATATCTTTGAATGTTCTTTCAAACTCGTTTTTTATTCTTTAAATTGTCAGTTAAAGCTCACACATTGTGTTTGACATCAAGAGCAGGGTTTTCCGCTTCCTAGCGTTGAAAGTCGCTCAGATCAGTAAATGATGAGATCTTCTACTTGAAAGGGCCTTCTGAGAGGTTCTCTAGAGTGGGTCCAACCTGTGGACCTTAGACATCTAGGAACCTTGGAAAATGCTTCCTCCAAAGAAACTTTAAAAAGAGCGTGATTGTGAGCCCTCAGGGATCAGCTATTGTATTAGTTGTCTTAGGGCTGTTGTAGCAAATTCCCACAGACTTAAAGGACAGAAATCTATTCTCTCACAGTTCTGGAGGCTAAAAGTCCGAAATCTGGCAGCGCTGTGTTCCTTCTAGAGGCAACTATAAGGGGGAATTCATGTCCCTCCTCTTCCACCTGGTGCTCCAGGTGTTCCTTGGCTGTGGCCACATCTCTGCCTCCTTCTTCATGTCTCCTTCTCTGATAAGGACACTTGTGATTAGATTTAGAGCCCAGCTGAAAGATCCAGGATGATTTCATCTCTAGGTCCTTCACTAAATTACATCTGCAGACTCAGTTTTCCAAATAAGGTGACATTCACAGGTTGCAGGGATTTGACCTCCACATTTTGGGGGGAAGGACCATTTTTCAACCTACCACACCTAACACAGACTAGAGAAAACCTGATATTTCACTGAAGTCTTGTGTATTTTGTTAAAATCCTGTGAATTTTGCATTATGGTCATTTTCTGGATTTGTTTTCCTATATTACTTCATCCTTTATTCGGTCAGCCTCTGTTCTGGATGCACGATACAGACAAGTTTCCTGCCCCATAGGAGATAACACTATCTTTTCAACAAATTTTTGAACGCTGTAAAGTTGTAAATGGTGTATAGTTCATGGTTCACAAAGATGTGTCATATTTTTACTTTGACATCACTGTTAAGTACTCCCATTTGAAAAGGTAAAAACAAACTTATGTGTGCCCATGCATTGTCTTAGCCTGAACAATGTCTCCCCCTTGTGTTTTTCTCCCAAATAGACTGCAACTCTAAAACCACGTTAGTTTAAAACCATGACTGAGATTCATTGTAAGCTTTTGGGCATTATAGAGTTTCTCATTCAACAAGTACAAAAAGTACAACACATTATTATTTCACAGGAAAGCTTGATAAGGACTCTGCTTTTTCAAACAACACCCAGTTTTCCAATGCTCTGACATCAACTGGATGTTCTACATTTCAATTTAATTCTGGCACTAATTACGCGGAGGTGGCACAGACCTCAAACGTCAAGGGCTCAGTCCTACAAGACTGCTTCCACTTCAGACACCAGCCACAAAGGGGGTGTCCAGGCTGCCCACACTTCTGCCTGGCCAGCTACAAATTTGGGTGTTACTACGACCTCACCTCAAGTTCAATAATTGACTAAACAAACAAACGAAATGCAGGAAAGCACTGTACTTACAAAAAACAGTTTTATTCTGAAGGATACAAACCAGGAACAGGTCAATAGAAGCGATGCCTGGGGAGTGGCTGAGGGAAGGTTGGGTGCAGAAGTCCAGCACTCTCGCCAGGAGCACCAACCTCCCAGCAAATCAACCTGTTTACCAGCCCGGAAGCCCCCCGAAATCTTGTCATTCCAGAGTTGGTATCAAAGTTCCATTGCATGGGCGTGGCTGATTGGATCACTGACTTGGTGGGACTCAAACTTGTCCCTTCCATTGAGATGTGTGTTTGGGGGGAAACACTTCAACCACTCAGGAAATTCCAAGAGTTTTAGGAGCTCTGTGCCAGGAACCAAACCGGGGACAAAAGCCAAATATATATATATATTTTTTGATACCACAAGGACCTATGTGATCTTTTTGGAAGAACCCAGGGATAAGCCATAATGAATGGGGATGTCAAATGTTATTTAAGTTCTTAAACTAGTTCAGGTTCCTAATTCACGAATGAAATGAATAAGAAAATACCTTGGAGAGGTAGATTAGAATATCCACCAGCATAGTAAGATGGGAAAGAATTATGTCAAGATTTATTCAGAATTTTTAAGTGTCAAACTGAAAGATATTTAAATGCTCTGAACCCAGAGAACAGGGGAAAGAAAACCAGATAGGGAGGATTTTATAGCTATATGGAAGACTTGGAATTCCTTAACCAAGTATGCCCTGGACATACTTATGAAGGAAATGAAAATTATATCATGGATTAGGGAAACTTTTGTTAAAGAATGTGGTACCTCTACCACTTCAATTTGCTGAAGAATTAGCATCCAGTGGACTCTAATGAAAATATTTATTTAGCTTTTATTTTTTGTCAAGCACTTATTAACTTCTATATCATTTCTAAATCCCTATATGTGTGTTCTTAAGTCTCTGGGTCAATAGACTGGGAATGACAATAACAAAAATATTTTCTTTTGAAGTGTGAGCAAATTGTTTTTAAAATCTTGGGTGGCTTTACAGATATAGAGGACCAAAGTTTTGGTTACCGATGGGGAGGGGGAAGCGGGGAGGGGCAAGGTAGGGGTTGAGGATAAGAGGTACAAACTACTATGTATAAATAGATAAGCTATAAGGATATGTTGTACAGCACAGGGAATATAACCAATATTTTATAGTAACTATAAATGGAGTATAACATTAACAATTGTGAATCACTACATTGTACACCTGAAACTTTCATAATATTGTAAATCAGCCATACCTCAAATGAAAAAAAAAAAAGATCTCGGGTAGTCTATAAGCCTTGCACTAGACAAATTAATACCTCTGATTGCCATCTGGTGTCGAACAAACAGCATTTTGTGATAGATGTTTCCTAACCTTTGCATTCTGAAATGTTGTCTTTTCTCTCTATCTCCATAGAGGTCACTATTGCTTTGCCCTGTCCTATTTCTTTCCTTAAGAGGAGGCTGAACTTGTATTGCTACTGAACTCCGGTTCAGCTGCTCGCTGCTCAAAAGTCAATAATCCGAGAGGCAAGTGTCACTAGAAAGGCAAGGTGCTTTAATTAGAAAAGCCAGCAATCTGGGGAGAAGGTGGACTCGTGTCCAGAAACCAACTCCGAAGATTCTGCTCAGTCATGATAGTTTTTAAAGGGAAAAATGGGGGAAAGAATCTCAGTGAATCATCAAGGCAGGAGGTTGGGTTCTGTATCATTCTCCTCTGTATGCAGACTGGCTGACTCTCTTTTCAGACGTTATCTTGCCCACATGATCTGCCTGCAGGATTCCTTAGGAGGCCTTTGTGGGGAGAGAGCTAATCATTCTTTAATTATTTAATTCTTCATTCTTACTTCTTTTTATCCAGGAAGAGAATTGACAGGTTAGGCAAGGCATGGCGTGCTTCAGGAGAGCATAAGTCAGGAGTTAGGTTAAATTGCCTAGTGATCTCATTCTTATAATTAGGTTCTTTGAAGGTTAGAGAGGAACAGAAGTGGGCAAACAGGAAAGGGGCAGAAGAGCCGCTTTCAATTCCCCACTGTCAAACATCATTCCATTTCTATAGGGTTGGGGCAAAGGTCCATCTTCTGTAACTCCTTCATGCTGACATAGGGCACCATTTTTTCAAGTGGAAGATGTCAACATTGGTCTGTAGCATCTCTTTGCTGACAATTTAAGTTGCCAGCTTACATATATGGGCAGAGAAAGCTACAATTATTTTGATGCCCACAAAGATACAGATTATTATGAGCAATAATTTTAATCCCATGCTCTTGAGGCCAGTTCTTGCAATTGTGCTGGCCATAGATTCAGTACTGCTCAAGTTGGAGCAGCTTATGTCATGTCCTCTGGTGGTAGTTATAGTACTTGTAAAACAACTCAGAATGTGCATCAGACACCGAATCTATGACTCTATTGTCCTAATCATTAGGACATTAACTGCTCGAGTCTGCTCCTTTGTGACCTTGGGAAGCCTGGGAGACTTCAGCTTTTCTGCAAACAAGAGGCAAAGAACATAGAGAGGCTTTTGTAACCCTTTTCTTTTTCCTTGAATTGTATTTTTATCCTTTCTTGGAATCCACGCAAGACAATGTAGGCAGAATTATGGACGGAAAAAGTTTTCTGAAGAGAGGGCAGAGTCAATAGTAGCAAAAAAGGACATTAGTGAAGGAGTGAGAACTTACAGATACTTTGATTTGCAAGACGAAAGATATTGTTACCTTTCAAGGAACAAACTCTCATGAATGGTCGTGGTAGTAGCAGAAATCAGATTAGAAGTGACTGACAAAGAGACTGACTATGAAGTTGTGGATGGAGCGGGACCAGGTGATCTGGACAACTGAGGTGAAAGGAAGAAGAAAGAAGGTAAAGGGGAAGGTGAAGGAGAACAGAGAATTCCCCAGCAGTGCTGCAGGTCTGAGCTAGAAGGAAGGGACCTGGGGCCTATAGAAGGCTACCGTTGTGTTCCCTTCAACCCTCCACTGAGTAACAGAGATCAAGGTGCCTGACACTCTCCAGGGTGCTAAGGAGGTTAGCAAACAGCACTTTGAAGAGCGGAAAATAACTCACATTTACTGATGTGTCAGATACTGCATGTGAGTGATTCACATATAGAAACTCATTCGGCAAACAATAGCTTACTTGGGAACTCCAGCTGACCCTTGAACAATGCTGGGGTTAGGGGCGCTTCACAATCAGACATCCCTGCAAGTAAGTCATAGTTGGCTCTCCGTAAACTTGGTTCCTCTGTATCCAAGGTTCTGCCTCCGGGAACCCAACCAACTTCAGATCGTGTAGTACTGTAGTATTTACTATTTAAAAAAAAATAAATTTATTTATTTTTTATTATTTATTTATTAATTTTGTCTGCGTTGGGTCTTCATTGCTGCACGTGGGCTTTCTCCAGTTGCGGTGAGAGGGGGCTACTCTTCGTTGCGGTACACAGGCTTCTCATTGTGGTGGCTTCTCTTGTGGAGCACGGGCTGTAGGCACATGGGCTTCAGTAGTTGTGGCGTGGGGAACTTAGTTGCTCCGCGGCATGTGGGATCTTCCCAGACCAGGGCTCAAACCCGTGTCCCGTGCATTGGCAGGCGGATTCTTAACCACTGCGCCACCAGGGAAGCCCTGTAGTATTTACTATTGAAAAAATAAATCCATACATAAGTGGACGCATGCAGTTCAAACCTGTGTTGTTCAAGGATCATCTGTACTTTACATATTTTTTCATTTACTGTTCTTAGTCACCTTATGAAGCAGGTATGTTCTTACCTTTCATTTTACATATAAAGAACCCAAAGCACCAAAAGTTTAAGTAACTTGTCTAGAGTTATACAGTTGATAGATTGGGCTTTTAATCCAAGTAGTCTGAAACCAGAGCCCACAATGGAATATTTTTATCTCTAACTAGTAATGAAAAAAGGAAGGGCAAGTAACATGACCAAGGCTACACTTATTGGTGACAGACTTGCAGTTTGATCCCAAGTCTCTCCAATTCCAATATCACCAACTTTCCACTATGATATGAGGGCCAAGCACAGAACAAAGACCTGTTCACCTGTTTGTTAGATTTGTGTAAATCTAAGAGGGCACCTGAGGTGGGCACTGTCAAGGCAATGGTAGTGAAAGAAGTCAGTCTAGCCCTCTGTCCACTCACAGACAAAGAGAAAGGCTGTCTTTGACATCCAGGATCTGCATCCATACCAAAAGCAAGGCCATGATATTCTCCTGTTAAATATAAATAATTTCACAGGGCACCGACTTCAGATCACTCTGTGACCATGATGGATCAAGACAAAACAAGACCACTCAGGAATCATATCTTTTTTTTTTTATTTTTTTTGTGGTACACGGGCCTCTCACTGTTGTGGCCTCTCCCGTTGCGAGCACAGGCTCCGGACATGCAGGCTCAGTGGCCATGGCTCACGGGCCCAGCCGCTCTGCGGCATGTGGGATCTTCCCGGACCGGGGCACGAACCCGTGTCCCCTGCATCGGCAGGCAGACTCTCAACCACTGTGCCACCAGGGAAGCCCAGGAATCATATCTGAACACACATCCTAAAATGACCACTACTGGGGTCATCACAGTTTGCTAGTTACAGTTTCAGCCTCACTTCATTCCTCTCACCTTCGAGATAAGGTTGCATCTGGACCTTGACTGTTCTCATACAGCCTTTGAGCAAAGAACGGTTTTTAACATTTTTAAAAAGTAAAAAAATAAAAGAAAATAAAAATAAAGAACAATATGTGAGAGAGACCATAGTTCACCTGCAAAGCCTAAAATATTTTCCATCTAGCTATTTACAGAAAAAGTTTGGCAATCCCTGCTTTGGAGAAAATTAAGATACACAGTCATAAGTTTACCTTTGCTTCCTGACAGGATCCAAAGAAGAGCAAAGCTCCACATCCTTAAGTGTTTCCCCAAATTACCTAACACCAGTCCCAAAGCCTATAATAATCCTAACACCCTCTTACAGAGATACTGCACAGATACACATAATGTATGGTCTTCCTTATAGCAAACAGTCAAAAAGCCCAACTTTGTTTGACCAATAAATGTATCAAGAACAACAGCCAGCAAACTCAGACCAAATCCCATCTGTGGCCTGAAAGCTACAAGTGATTTTTTTTTTTTTTTTTTTTTTTTTTTTTTTTGGTACACGGGCCTCTCACTGTTGCGGCCTCTCCCGTTGCGGAGCACAGGCTCCGGACGCGCAGGCTCAGTGGCCATGGCTCACGGGCCCAGCCGCTCTGTGGCATGTGGGATCTTTCCGGACCGGGGCACGAACCCGTGTCCCCTGCATCGGCAGGCGGGCCCTCAACCACTGTGCCACCAGGGAAGCCCTACAAGTGATTTTTGTAAATTGAAGGATTGTTTCAAATCAAAAAAACAAACGAAGAAGAATATGTAACAGAGACCATATATGTCCCACAAGCGCTAAAATATTTATTATTCAACCCTTAACAGAAAATTTTGCCAACTCCTGGTCAAGGACTGGGAAGGGTCTGAGATTTTATTGTACTTGAAAGCTGACAAGTTAATTTGTATCAGTTTCATAGATGATGACAAAAGACATGAGATTCCTGGATCAGAAATGAAGGATTTTATTATTGAAAACAGTGGCTAGGGCTTCCCTGGCGGCCCTTTGACTTCCTTGAACTCATCTATACATTTATTGATTTAACATTTTTTTAAGGGGCCAACAACGTGGCAAATAATGTACAAGACACTCTGATAGGATGACACAGGTCTATTGTCATTTAGTTTTGTAGGGGAGGCAGTCAAGTAGTACTGGGTGCTCTGATACAAGTATAAATAGAGTAGATAGAGCTGGGGATAAATAAAAAAAGTTCTTTTTAACCTGAGTGTTTGGGGTGAAGTTTAGGAAAATACGATAGTAATGGGAACATTTGCAGAATATCCAAAATTTCTCAAATTCAGTTGCAAAATGGCTAGAGAGTGTATAGAAAAATGAACCACAGGCTTCCCTGGTGGCGCAGTGGTTGAGAGTCCGCCTGCCGATGCAGGGGACACGGGTTCGTGCCCCGGTCCGGGAAGATCCCACATGCCGCGGAGCGGCTGGGCCCGTGAGCCATGGCCGCTGAGCCTGCGCGTCCGGAACCTGTGCTCCGCAACGGGAGAGGCCACAGCAGTGAGAGGCCCGCGTACCGCAATAAAAAAGAAGAAAAAAATGAACCACATTCTTCTATGTATGTCTCTGTAAGGCAGTTAACGAGAATCGAGTCTTTTCAAAGCAGGTAACAGAATTTGGTTATGTCAATCACAAAGTTGCCTTCTTTTCCTTTCTGCTTATAGTAAGAGAAATTTAAAAAAATGGCCTATGGGATATGTTTCAATTAAGGTAAACAGGCCACAGTATATTGAATTTCTATCAATAAATTGAGTTCGTGTTCTCTAACTTTCCTATCAGCATCTTGGAAAGGAGCCATTTAAATGTAGCCCTTTGGGGTTGGCGGGGAGAAGGGGACAGGATGGAAAAAGTCACCACCCAAGGAATTGAGGGGGAAGATCCAACATTTATGATATTTAGATGATTTGCTAGGTGCTTTCACCTTCTTATACTAATTCCATTTTCTCCATTAACCAATTGATGCTGTGAGAAGGTGTGTAACTTGCCCAAGGTCAAAAGGCAGCTAACAAACACCAGTGCCCGGGATTGATCTCCACTGGACGCGGTCTTTTCCACTATGCGAGTCCACCAAAAACACGTAAAAAAAAACAACCCCCAAAACAACCCCCCGCCAAACCCGTCCCTTCAAAGGGGGCTTAATCACTAAGACCTAGAGGCCATTTGCTAGGCGGGACCGATCTAGCTGGGAAGGTAATCCCAGTTCTGCAAATCTCTCGCCAAACTCCATCCTGACTAAAGGAGAGACCCGAGAGCCACTGGCCACACTCCAGGTGGGTCGTGGAGCACCCAGTGCGCCCTCTAGAGATGGAGGTTTCAGACCCTCCACGCAGGTGCGCGCGCACCTGTCGCCTGCCGCGTACGCGCCGCGCGGGGCGGGAGGGCGAGGATGAGTTACGTGCTCCGCGCGCGTGCGCCGGGCAATGCGCCCTGTACGTGCGCCGTACGTGGGCACGGCGTCCCCGCGCTCCGAGTTTCGGGACGGGATTCGGCCCCGCGCCGAGTGGGAGTCTGGGAGGGGCGTTTCCCGGGCGGGCGCGGCGCCTCCTGGCGGCGGGCGGCGGCACTGGGGGCCCTGGCGTCGCGAGATCAGGCGTTCTCCGCGGGCAGTCCGCGGCGGGGCCTTGCCTGCTAGCGCGGGGTCCTCGGCGGCCTGGGTGGCTCGTTCCTCAGCTGCTGTCGTAGGCGCGGACCGCTGCCAGTGCGGCTGCAGTTGGCTCGCGGCGGCGGCGGCGGCGGCCGAGGCGGGGGTTGAGGCGACAGGCGAAGAGGGCGGCGGGCGCGGCGGCGGCGGCGGAGCCCGGGGCGGGCAGCAGCGAGGGGGGCGAAGATGGCGGACGTGCTCAGCGTCCTGCGACAGTACAACATTCAGAAGAAGGAGATTGTGGTGAAAGGGGACGAAGTGATCTTCGGCGAGTTCTCCTGGCCCAAGAATGTGAAGACCAACTACGTGGTTTGGGGGTGAGTCCGGCGCGGCCGGGAGCGGGGGGCGGCGGGGCAGAGTTGGGCGCCCCCGGGCCCCCTCTCTCCGAACCCCTCCCCCCGTTCCCTTTGGGGATGGAGGAAAACCGGTGCTCCGGAGAAAAAGTTTTCCCAGGAGTAGAAGTTGCACTTGTAGGTGAGGAGGGAGCTGGAGGAGAGCTGTCTGCAGCGGTCCATCCTCTGAGCGTCGGGGGAGGGTGCTGTGGCGGTTTGTTTCTGCCCGTGTGTGCCGAGTGCTGGCTGCGTGCATAGGTGTAGAAAGAATCGCACCGCCGGGTGCCCAGAAGTCTCTTTTTTGTTCTTTAGTTGTTCCTTTCTCTACGCGGCTGCTCTGTAACTGTCTCTGCTGGCCCCTTGCAGCTCCTGATCTGTTCTTTCTCCTTTCCCGATTCCCTCAAGCAGAGAGAAGGGAACCAACTCTGAAGTTAGGACGGGAAAGAGATTCGGTGACTTTGGAAGAGTAGTCAGAATCTGTTGGAGGTGAAGGCAGGAGTTTCCTCAGGGAGAAGGTTACTGCTGAAGTGGAGTAATGGGAAAAGTAAATGGGAAAAGACTCTGAAAAAGGATATAGATATATACATATGTATTACGGAAAGAGAGAGAGAGAGAGAGATGTCTGATCATCGTTGGGGGCCTTTTGAGTGATGTCTCTCTCAGTGGTGTTTCATTTGGATAGCTGGAAACCTGGGCCAGAACTTCCATACTCATTTTGTTTGATTGAGTGGGAGCAGTGTGCTTTAGGAAGAGTTGATGAAAAGCTAGGGGAAGTTTAGTTGGTTGGTTTTAATTTTTTTATTTTTTATCTTTTGTCCTCGAGGGCTTACGATTTAATTAGCTTTGTGAAATGTTGATGGAGAAATCCTTCTGAGTTTTCTGTGTTTTTTCTCTTCCAGAAGGAATTTGCCCAGACAGAATTGCATTTGATTGGGTTTTAAAAACAACTTTTAAGAGTTTGGGGAAAAGAACTTGATTTGGGCAGTGCCAAACTAGAAGAGGTTAGGAGCCCTCTGCCCCGCCCATAAGAGCTAGGGGCTGATTGGGTTTTTAACTGATTGGTTTTTCTTTAAAAAATGGCTGAGTACTCGAGGCTGTTCAATCTGAGAACTAGGAAAAATTGTGAGGAGCTGGGTCGGTGCCTCAGAGGAGGTTACCTCGATGAGAGTAGAGGAGATAAGACATAACTTGATAAGAATCTCATTCCCGCTCTTAAAAGAGCAGTCACTTCTACCTGGGGGTGTTAGGAAAGGTTTCATGGACGTGTGTTTGGCATATAGACATGCTACAGATTTTTCTTGAATAAGTGAATGAACAAATGAATAAGCTTTAAGGAATGGTTAGGAATTCTGAGGGTGAAATGGTGGGTTTGGTGTTCCAGGATGAGGGAACTGTGTGGTTAAAGGCATGAGAGCTGGAAAGGAAATGTTTTGACAGCCATTCAGTGAAGCAAGTAGTGAGAAAGGAGTGCTTAGAATAGTAGATTTCAAACTTTCACAGCAGTGTATCACACCAATACCATCATTTTCATTTACTGTTATTCTGTGTGCATATGTAAATACACACATGTACATAACATTAAAAAATTTATTCTTATTGAATGCAGTGCATTCTATTTTTTGTTCTTACATATCATAAAGAAATACCAGGTTGTGACTCATATATTATATTTCACAGTACAACGATTGATAAGTGGTGTGTGGTTTGAAATATATTGATTTAGAGGAAAAGTGGAAACAGAGGCTAGAAAAGTAGGTTTGGGGCTGTTTGTATTGGGCGGTATTCAGATGAATTTAAATAACACGTTGATATTTCTAGATGGAGAGAATGTAATAGGGAGGGTGGGATTGGACACTAACATTTGTTGAGCAAGTAATAGTATGTGCTTGCAATGATAGAGCTTGCACTCCTAGACGACATTGTTTTATTACAGGTAGAATTAGTTTTGGTTTTACATCATTGGCTTAATTTGAGGGATGTCATAAGACTCAAATGTCTGAAATTAATTGTTGTGTTGAAGAGCGTTGTTCAGCAGTATCTTACTTAGGAGACAGGATACATATCTTGGAAGTTTAGCACAAGTCGTAGTTGTGCTTCTTTTAATCAGGTTGATTGTTTTTTCTTATGGATCCTGGCTAACTGATTAGGTTTCTCTCTTTATTGACAAAGCCCAGAACCTAACTGGGCCAAATTCTAAAAAGTCTGTAGTAATAAAGTATGAATATGGTGTGCTTTCCTTACTTCTTGCTTTTTGTCACTATCTACTTTTGTGTTCCTTTTGCCCAAATGACAGTTGCACTTACTAAATTTCATACTCTACGTGTATCTTTGTTAGCTATGTTAAATCCATCGTTGGATAGCAAAGTGAGTGTAGATAAATTAATACATATGATGAAGCTGAAGGAGTTATATTAGAATTGTGAGTAAAAATCTTGTCTTAATCATTTCAGGACTGGGAAGGAAGGCCAACCCAGAGAATACTACACATTGGATTCTATCTTATTTCTACTTAATAATGTGCACCTATCTCATCCTGTTTATGTCCGACGTGCAGCTGTAAGTAGAATTCATTTAAAAACTCTTTTGATTTGATAGTTGGTATCATTTGGTGTGGATAACTTCCGTCATGGGTTTTAGATCAGAAGAATGAAAAGTTTGTTTGTATCTATATGAAAGTCTCCTGGAGGGTCAAAATTAGATAGATCACTGTGATTTATGCATATTTTTTAAATCTGTGAGTTTTTTACATGTAAGATGCGAGTAATGTTTATAACAACAGAAGTTTCAAAGCTGTTTGTAGGGATGTTTTAAAAAATTTATGAGCCTGTGGAAGGACCTTGATATTCAGAAATCTAGTTTAATTGCAAGGAAAAAAAATTTTTTTGGCATCAAAAAGAACCAAGTTTAGTAGACAGCTTTTTAAAATGAATTTTTAATCAATTTTATACACTTTTTTCATACTTAATTGATAAATTCGTTTTCAGATGCTTGAAAGATGCCTGCTTTCTGCATCTGAGTGTATGAACACTGCTTTTCTGAACAAGAAATATATATTTAGTGTCAAGTATGTGTTGAAAAAAGTAATATGTAGGGTGAAACTATTTAAGACTTTGGAAATAGATAAAATATCAGCATCTCGCTTTATAAAGCTATGTGAGCTCATATTAGATCTTTAAAAACTGAATCAGGCACTAATTAGAATGTTTTGTTGGATAAGTCCATTCATTTTGGGGTAATAAAGATAATCCAGACACTTGGTATAGGTTTAGATTACGTCTCTGGGGAATGGCTGTAGTACGTAACTGATTCTGTAATTGTTAACTGTGAGCCCTAGGACCTTTGGTCACGTAAGATTTAACTATTATATTTCTTAAATATTTGACAGATCGAAAGGGCAGAATTCTAAAAGTCTAGGGTTCTACAAATTTTGTTTTCTCCTAACTCCTTTGTATTATTTGCTCTTTCTTGTGAGCAGACCATTTCTGAAATGAGTTTTTCCTACTCATAGCCCCTATTTTAGTGTGAATAGACTCATACTTTTTTTTGTTGGTGATAACGTATATATAATTCATTAGTGACCAAATGATGAAGTATGTTATAATACTTAGACACAGTAATTTAAAGAAAATCAATTCAGATATTTTAACTATTTATGATATTCCATGTAGACTAGTTTTTAAAAACAAGCACAAAAAAAATCGGTGGGCTCTTGTTTATACTCATCAGCAGAAATTAAATTTTAACCTAACTTCTTAAAAACAGATTAATTTTAAGTGATTAAATGTAGTTTATCTCTGTCATTGAGGAGCATGTGCAGAATGTTAGCTGCAGTGAAGTATAGTCAGTACTCAATATAAGATAGTTAGCCAGGGATATTAAGGGTTCTTGTTCATTGTTGCTTATATAAAGTAACAAAGGGTTTATAACTGTATAATCCCGTAACCACATGTTTTTCCCGTACTCTGCTGTCCTTAATTTACATTATAAAAATGGTAGTGAAAATTGTGGTAATGATAGAATTCATTGAATTCATGGCCCAAGGATAACTTGGTGCCTAAAGTATACAGTTTTATTTGTTTTGCTTACCTCTTTACAAATTGCTAATATAGGAGATTAAAGGAAAACTACTCATGTAGCACAACAGATACATTTTCCAGATGTAATTTTTCAATTTTTTTCCCCTGATTACAAAATTTATACACACTCAAGGATAAGAAAAGAGATACGTAATGTAGAAAGTAAACAACTGTCGTTAACATTTTTCTGTATAGTCTCCTGATTTTTCCCCTGGGCCTAAGCAACACATACCTATTTTTTTTAATCATTTTCTTTTTTCTGTTTTTTAGTTTAAATGTAGTCAATATACAGTAATAAAATATTTTCAGATGTACAACATAGTGATTCAACATTTATGTACATTGTGAATTAATCACCACAATAAGTCTAGTAACCATCTGTCATCATACAGAATTTTTGCAGTATTATCGAGTATATTCCTTGTGCTGTACATTACATTCCCATGACTTAGTTATTTCATAATTGGGTTGTTTGTTTTTTTGACGTTGAGTCGTGTGAGTTCTTTATATAGTTTGGATGTTAATCCCTTATTGGATTTATTGTTTGCAAGTATCTTCTCCCATTCAGAAGGTTGCCTTTTCATTTTGTTGATGGTTTCCTTCATGGTGCAAAAGCTTTTTAGTTTGATGTAGTCCATTTTTTTATTTTGTTGCCCTTGCCTGAGGAGACAAATCCAAAAAAATATTGGTAAGACTCATGTCAAAGAACACACTGCCTATGTTTTTTCCTAAGAGTTTTATTGTTTCTTAATTCTTACATTTAAGTCTTTAATCCATTTGAGTTTATTTTTGTATATGGTATAAGGAAGTGGTCCAGTTTGATTCTTTTGCATGTAGTTGTCCAGTTTTCCCAGGACCATTTATTGAAAAGCCTGTCTTTTCCTCAGTATATGTTGTTGGAACATGTACTTATTGTTAATTATGAAAATATAGTTTTAGTGGTTCATTTAGTTTACTTGAAACAGTTCAGTTGCCATATTTGGAGGAGGTCTAGTTTGGGTGTGAGAAAAGAAAGCACTTTGGAAACCTTGAATAAAATGAGCAAGCAATGGGACTAAAATGGTATTTGTCCCGAAAAGCAAAACATTATGAGTAAAATTAAATGCTTAGAATAAGCCAAGGGACAAAAAAGACTGTAATTGGTATTTCAAAGAGGATAGGGTTATCGTTTCATTTCTAATGCTTATCTTTTGTATATCTTACTGGAATTTTGAGGATAAAGTTACCAAAAATTAATATGCTTAAAAATTGTCAAGATTTTATTAGGTTCTTTCAGCCTAATTATTTTCTAAAAAACAGGATTCTAAATATATGTTATCAAGATATGTTGGAATAAAATTCAGACTTTACAGGATGTTGATCTTTACCAAGTTTCTTATAATTGTTATTGATTTGATATCTATTTTAAAATTTTGACTTTAGACTGAAAATATTCCGGTGGTTAGAAGACCTGACCGAAAAGATCTACTTGGATATCTCAATGGTGAAGCATGTGAGTAATTTTTTAATTGCTCTCACTCTTAAATAGACATTGTTGCTTTTTTTTTTTCCCTGTGAAATAAGAATTAGTGGGAAGAGATCGTGGATTCCCACTAAAAACTTCCCCTACCTGCAGCTGTGTCCACATGCTGTCTTCCCCTTCCTGTTATAGTGGATGCACCTGACTCTTGGGGCCAGTCACCCCTTCCCTGCGTGTGGGTTTCATCTCCTTTCGCACTCTCAGAGACTCTGCCTTTGCACATTGCTGCTTCTGTCTTGCATCGTCAGTTCTCTTTCTTCTGCACCATTCCCTTTAGAACATACACCGTGGTCTCTCTCATTAAAAAAGTTCTCTGAGCCCCCCTGTCCCCCACCTTCCTACTCTCTACTGGTCCATTTGTCTTCTCTTTTTCATTACAAAATTCTTTGCAAGGGTTGTGTGGTGTTACTGCCTCCTCTTTGCCTCTGATTCTCTCTTGAATCTACTCCAGTCTGACTTTCTTCCTCACCATCTCACTCAAATCACCCTTATGAGCTCAGCACTGACCTAAGGACTAGCAGATCCTTTGGTCTCTCCGCTTCGCAGCTAACTTGACCTCTCAGCCTTCGATACTGTTGACCGCTTAGTCCCTTTTGGAAAGCCCTTCTTGACTTGGCGTTTGGGGCACCAGACTCTGGAGGTTCTCTTTCCACTCATTGTCTGCCTCACTTTTTTTTCTTGCTTCCTTATCTCCAAAACTGATGTGTTCCTGAGCTTCACATTTAGAAATTCACTGTCAGCATCTTCCCTTGGGTATTTAACAGGCATGTGAAATGTAGCATATCCACAATAAAGTGCCGAGTCCTGCCTTCCCTTCTCCCCACCGACAGAACGGAAGCAGCAAGTCTGTTCTCCCAGTGTTCCCGTCTCAGTAAATGGTACCCCATTCACACAGTTGCTTAGGCCACCAACCCTGGAGAAATCTTTGATTCTCTTCTCTCACAGCTCACGTCCATTCCATCAGCAAGTCCTTTCTTTACCTTTGAAAGTATGACAGCTTCTTACCATCATACGCCCACCCCGCTCCACCTTCCTCTTTAGACCATTGCATAGCCCTCCTGAAGGTCCTCGCTCCACTGTTTCCTACAGTGTAGCCTCTGCTCACCACTCAGAGGGACCTATTTTTGAAAAAGCCTCTGAACTTGATTGTGTCACCCACCTGCTCAAGGCCATCCTGTGGCTTCCCGTCACACTTAGAATACAGCCCATCCTCCTTTCCTGAGCTTCGCGACTGTGCTTCTGCCTGTCTCTGTGCCCTCATCCTCTCCCAGTCTTCCTCTGCCCTCAGAAGTCCAGTCTTCCTGGTTCTTTTAGCTTTTCTAACCTTAGAGTCTTTGCACTTGCTGTTCCCTCTGTGTTACATTTTGTTTCTCTGCGTTGTCACGTGACTCACTTCTCACCACCCCATTCAGAGCTGTGCTCTAATGTTGTTCCCTTATATATGTATACATTTATGTTTTTATTTATGTTTACATACACTTTTACATACATGTGTTGTGATATTGGAGTATATTCTTTGAAGTTGATTTCAGTCAGATATCTCAGTTTGTAAGTTAAATGGTCAAAAATAGTTTGTCCTCTTACAGACTTTCTAATACAGATTAATCATTTATAATAAAATGCTTTTACAAGCCTGCTTTAAAACATTTTTTAAGGGAAATAACCATATATAAAGTAAGAAATATAACAAATCTTGAGCATTCACTTGTAAATATATCCAATACCTGTCTTCAAATATTTATTTTCTCACAGAAATCTTTTTAAATCTTCAGCAACATCGGCCAGTATAGACAGAAGTGCCCCTCTAGAAATAGGTCTGCAGAGATCTACTCAAGGTATGTCTTGTTGCGTGTTTATATTGAACTTTCAAACACCAGTCCCCAAACTATATGTTTATTTACTTCTTTTTTCCTTACAGTCAAACGAGCTGCAGATGAAGTTTTGGCAGAAGCAAAAAAAACCGCGAATTGAGGTAATGGAACTTTATTTTAAGTGATTCAGGTTTTTTATGGAGATTGGACTCATGTAGTAGTAAGAATTCTTTGCTCATAGTAGTGCTCAGAACTTTTGTTTTCCTGGAAAAGTGGTAATATTAGAATGAACAGTTGATTAGTAAGTAGCTTGAGCTATCGTGTAAGATCTCTCACATACAAGCTGTGTGATGGACAAATCACTTTATTTTCTTTGTCTTTATACCCTTACGATGAAAGTGTTGGCCTAGATGAGTGGTCAGAAGGCTTGTTCTATAAAGGGCCAGATAGCAGCCACTTCAGGCCTTTTGGGCCTTGTAGTCTTTGTCCAGCTCTTTCACTCTGCTGCTGTAGTGTGAGAGCAGGCACAGGCGATGCATAAATGAACAGGCGAGGCTGTATTCCAATAAAACTTTATGAAACATGGCCAGCCAGATTTGGCCTTTGTGTTGTGGTGTGCCTACCTCTGGAATAAGGTGGTGTAGGAGTTTACTCCACTCTGAAGAGGCGTGAACATGAAGTCCTTATTCCAGTTACTTCTTCCAATATTGACATATCAGGTTATATGTTTTTTTGGTAGCATTTTATAGCCAGCAAGTGGAATATTAGTATTGGTAAACAAGGGTAGTTCATGTTAAATAGAACCCTGTAAGCAATGCAGTTAACATTGAAAAGAAAATTTGTTGACCAGCTCGTATACTGCATAAGACAATTAAACTTTTGGAGTTTAAATTGTATGAGTACAATACTGTTTATTTAAATTTGTAACAAGCCCTAGATCAGTTGCATATAAACCCTCTGAAAATCGAGGATCATGTATTAGAGGCACACTTAAAATCTGAGAAATGACTGAACTGGCTATATATCAATGACCAGTATAGGAATAACACTTGGGGTCACCAGTAGTGTTAACATTACTAGAAACTTAAGTTTTGTCATTTCACACTTATATAAAAATCAAATAGTTGTACCTTTTGCCTGCTTCATGAACAGCAAAGCATCCACAATTAAGGATCAGAAAGGTAACTTGCAGAGACAGGGTTGGTTGGTAAGTACATACAGTAGAATCACTGACAAAATTTGATGCTAAGATACATAATTTTATTTAAGGATACTCTGAGACATAGACACGATGTTTTTCAGATGATGGTGATAATTAGCTCGTTGTTATTCTGTGCTAGGTGATACTGTATGTACTTTATGTATGTCATTAACTCATGTAATCCTAACCACCACCTCCTGAAGTCTGCAGTACTGTGCATGTCATCTGTGAGCAAACAGGCTCAGAGACAAGTGACTTGCTGAGGTGCACAAAACTGGGATTAGAGCCCAGGCATTGTGGCTCCTACCTAGTCCACTATCCTGGGTACAAATTTTGTGGCAGTAAAACTGAAATTTTCCCCAACTCTCTTTATGTGTAAGGAAGTTATAACCCACTTTGTACAAAGTGAGTGAATTTAGGACTTCCCTGGTGGCGCAGTGGTTAAGAATCCGCCTGCCAGTGCAGGGGACACGGCTTCAAGACCTGGTCCGGGAAGATCCCACATGCTGCGGAGCAACTAAGCCCGTGCGCCACAACTACTGAGTCTGCGTTCTAGAGCCTGCGACCCACAGCTACTGAAACCCGCGCACCTAGAGCCCATGCTCTGCAACAAGAGAAGCCACCACAATGAGAAGCCCACGCACCCCAACGAAGAGTAGCCCCCACTCGCCGCAACTAGAGAAAGCCCACACAGCAACGAAGACCCAACGCAGCCAAAAATAAATAAATTTTTTAAAAAAGTGAATTTAGAGATACCATTTAGTTGGAAAAACGTGAACTTCATGGTTTAATTATTTGGAAAAAAATTGAACATATCAGAAATGCAAAATTGCTAGGATCTGGTAACTTTAGAAACCAGCAAGAAATAGCATCATAAAATGCTTTCCAGAGCATTTGTAGGGTTAAAATAAATTACATAAATAGCTATTGATATATTACATGAACAGTTTTCAGTTCAGCAGATCTATATTGAGGACCTGCTGGGCACTATGCTAGCAGAGAGAAGCCTTAGGATCTGGTTAAAACCTAGGCTGCAGTTGTCTCTAAAATCAGTCTCCTGAGACTTCCTTGGCAGTCCAGTAGTTAGGACTCCCTGCTTTCACTGCTGAGGGCCCATGTTCGATCCCTGGTTGGGGAACTAAGATCCCCACAAGGCGCACGGTGCGGCCAAAAAAAAAAAATCAGTTTCCGAAGGAACTTGAGTAATACGTGTTAAATCATTCTTACAAATGGAAAGAATTTAATGTGCTTGTTAAAATATTAATCTTTGCATTCATCTCAGCAATATGCCTGTTTCGAGTTTTACATGGTTAGAACACAATTGGAGCACATCTCTCTGGACCTCTTGAACGTACTGATGGTTTTTATACAATTTCATATTTGTTAGCCATAGACGCTGACTCTGGTTCTCAGTTTTCGTGTCTGTTGAATGTGGGCATTGAACTAGATCAGAATTAGTAAGTTTTGTTTTTAAGTAACCGAACACTTTTCAGACTGACTTTTACCTGAGATTCTAATATCTAAATGAGGTAAAAGTCGAGCTACCAAAGTTGAATTCAGATAAGAAGTGGCTCCTGGGCACTTTGTAGGAAGCTCCTGATGTTTTGAGGAACATACTTTGAAAACCATTAAAGTTTCACTTCTGGTGTTTTGTTCTGTGCTGATAGATTCAGGACCTGGGGCAACAGATGAAAAAAATCTAGACCCAAAATGAAATTTTTGACTGTGGCAAAGCCTTCTCATAAAATTTAGTTATAAACTTCCCTGAAGAGAAGGAATTTATTTGTTGTATGTTATCTTTCTGAATAAAAGTAGCTATGATATGTTATGGGAAGAACACTTAATCATAGAAAAAACTTACTAAAGTTTATTTGTAAGCTTTTAGTCAGTTTTAATCTTACATGATCCAACATATATTTATTATTGTTCTCTTTATGTAACTAAAAATATTTTAAAATTGACCAAAGGCCAGTGATGTCTGGGACTTTATAGGTGGGAACTTGGGTAAGGAAAAGTTATGTGCAGTGTTTTTTTTTGTTGTTGTTCTACAAGTTAAATAAAAATTTAAAATATTCACTGAGTGATTATTTTCAGGATGAAGAGTGTGTACGCCTTGATAAAGAGAGATTGGCTGCTCGTTTGGAGGGTCACAAAGAAGGGATTGTACAGACTGAACAGATCAGGTAAGAATTTCTTTAGTAGAAACTGAACAGTCTAGGTATATGTAAGTATACATGGAAAAAAGGGATATTAGTATGCTGTCTACATGTGTTCTTCATTGCCTTCAGTTCAGAAGATGCTTGAGCATGTTTTATGATGGGAGGATTGGAAGCCATTGTGCTACTTATGCTTTTTGGAAGCTTCTTGATTCTGTTACCATATTGATCTTTCCTTTTTAAAAATTATAATCCAAGCCACTCGTTTATCATGAAATCTTTTGTTGGTTTATAGCAGTGATTAATAAACTTTTTATGTAAAGTACCATGTGTTAAATATTTACATTTAACATGATTATTGATATGCTTAATTCTAGTTTTAATTTGCTGTTGTTTTCTGTTTGTCTCTTTGTTTTTTTTCCTTTTTGGGGGACTAAAATTTTGTCCCCCAGAAAGGAAATTCATTTAATTTTGGATTGAATGAATACATGCTGTAATTCCCTTCTGTCTTTTTTGTTGGCTGATTAGTTTATGCTCTTGTCCTGTTTGAGTGGTTGCTAGGGTCACAGTCCACCTTCCGTGCTCCATCACCGTGTGAGTAAGCACGGAGCCTCAGCTAGAAGGCACTCGCAGTTCCCTCCTCTTGGCCTCTGTGATACTGCTGTCATATATTTTACTCATACATGTGTTATAAACACCAATATGCATCATTCTTATTCTTGTTTAAACTATCTTTTAAAGAGATTTAAATAAGAAAAAAATTTCCATGCCTCTTCTTTACTGTTGTAGACCTGTGTACCCATATTTTTTCCTTCTGCCTGAAAGACTTCTCACCCCACCCCCCAAAAGACTTCTTTTAACATTTCTTTTTTGTGCAGGTTTGCTAGTGATTCTTTCAACTTAATTTTTATTTTTGAAAAAGTTTATTTCCCCTATTTTTTTTTTTAAATTTTCACTGGATATGGAATTCCAAGCTACGTCTTTTTAAAGTACTTTACAGATGTTGTACTGCTGCCTTCTTGATTGCATTGTTTCTGATTAGAAATCTGTCATCCTTATTTTTGTTTCTTTAAATGTGCCCTTTTTTCTCTGACTACTTTAAAAATTTTCTGTATTGCAAGTTTTGAGCTATGTAATTATCACATGACTTGGAGGAGTGTTCTTCATCTTTCTTGTGCTTGAGGTCCATTGAGCTTTTTGAGGGGATTTTTGGGTTCATAATTTTCATTGAATTTAGAAAATTTTGGGTATTGCTTCTTAAAAATTTTTTTCTTTTTCCCTCTTTCTGGCCTAATTACTCGTATTCTGCTGGAAGCTGTCCAACAGCTCACTTGGGTTCTTTTCTTTTTTTGGATTCTTTTTTCTGTTCATTTTGGATAATTTCTATAGTTCACTAATGTTTTCTTTTGTAATTATATTCACATTACATTTGTAGTCTCCAACATTGTATTTTTTTTATCTCTACAAGGTGGCTAAATATGCAGTCCATGTCTTTACTTGTTGAGCATATGGAATAGTTGCATTAATTCTTTTAATGTCTTTGTTTGCTAGTCCTACGTCTGTGTCAGTTTATAGTGTTTTTGGTTTAGATTTCTCCTCATTTTGGCTTGTATTTTCCTGTTCCTTTATATGCCTTATAATCTTTGGATACCAGACATTTTGCATTTTATGTTGTTGAGTGCTAGATGTTTTTGTATTCTTCTAAATTTTCTTCAGCTTTGTTTTGGGACACAGTTAAATCACTTGGAAACAGTTTTTTCCTTTTGAGTCTTGACTTTAAGGTTTGTTATTTGAACAATGTTAATTTAGAGTAGTTATTCCCTACCACTGCGAAGTCGAGACCATTCTGAGTACTCTACCTAATGCCCCAGGAATATGAGGTCTTCAGTCTGGCTGGTGGCAACAGGTATTATTATTCATCCTGAGTGAGTGCTGGACACTGTTCCCTCTAATACTCTTGGTGGTTCTGTTCCTAGCTTTAGTTTCCACTTGTTTATGTGCTAATCAGTATTCTGCTGGAATACTCGAGGGGGACCTTCTGTGCAGCTCTCTCTTCTCAGGTACTCTGGCCTATGAGTTTCCATACGCCTTGTTCTTGCGTATGGAAGAATCCCAGGACCATTTTCTCAGATCAGGAAATACAGTTTTGCCTGGGTTCTCCTCCCTCTGCCATGTTGGAAACTTTCAAGGCCATAAACTGCAGCTTTCATAGGACTTAATTATTTAGTTTGCATTTGTCAGAGATCACTGTCTTTCATTGCTTGATATCATGTATTGTGTAAACTATTGTTTCATGTATTTTGACTGGTTGTTTCAAGACAGGAGAGTTAATCCAGTCCCTGTTACTTCATCTTGGCTGGAAGTACAAGTCCAATGATTGTCCAATGCACGTTTGATTATAGTTTAGAAAAGTATTTGAATTTGGCTCAAGGTATGCTGGTATGCTTTAGATTTTAAGGGAAAGTTGTGTATTATTATGTAAAATGAGTCAAATACTAATGCATATTGAGCATATACTTTGAGCAAGTACTTTCATACCTAATGTAAATAAAATACATACTATGTAATACTACCATGTTTAAACCTGCAGGAATTCCTGTCCTTTTCCCACATGTTGTTTAAACGTATTTCAAGATTGTCATCTTGTGATTAGACTAATAATTTTATCAACTGTTGTTAAGGTATCCAAACTCTTTTTCTTGTTTTACATTTTGAAAAATGACACTAAGCTTAAGATTGTGATCTTAATGAAATCTATACTTTCATTGTTGTCTTTTTTGTTTTCTAAATAGTTCTGAAAGCATAGGCTCTGTTTGCTATTTCACATGTTATTTGAAAATAAAGGAAAGAAAAAGAAAATTTCAAAATATGGTTTTATCTTCTAGGCTTTAAAAGGAGTATATGTTTATGTGGCATATAAAAGCCTCTGTCATCTATAAGATTGATATGTTGTACATTGTAGCATATAGATTTGAAACCTTGAAATAAGTTTCGAGGAAAACCTAAACTGTGAATTCTTCACGGAATGAAAAATTTTTACCCCCATTCTAGGGTGGTGCATGCACATGCTCACATATGTGTGTGTGTTTGTATAAGTTGCATGGGTGGGAGGGAGGGTTAGCAAGTAAAAGTCTCATAGAAAAGGGCTTTTTTGGGGGGTGGGGGGAAGTGCAGAGAAAGGTTTATTGCAGGGCCAAGCAAGGAGAACGGGTGGCTTGTGCTCAAAAAACCCAAACAATCTGAAGGGTTTCAGCAAAGTAGTTTTAAAGGCAGGGTGAGGGAGGGATGTCCCAGGGTATGTGATCAGCTTGTGCAAAATTCTCTGATTGGGAGGGCAAAAGGTTAAAAAAAATGTGAAAAATTTTTTGCATTGTTCCTTCTAAGAAATTACTAGTTTGCTTATAGTGCAATATTTCTATAGGGTCTCTTTCTTACATGGTTATAAGTTATCAAATATGTCAGTTTTATATATAAGAAGGAAAGCTTAATTATTGCCACTTATAGTGTTATTACCAGGAACTTAAAAATGTCACAGAATATTTTGTGATATGCTCAAGAGATCCTTGCTGTGAATATTAAGAAAGAAATTGCTTTCAGGTCTTTGTCCGAAGCTATGTCGGTGGAAAAAATTGCTGCAATCAAAGCCAAAATTATGGCTAAGAAACGATCTACCATCAAGACTGACTTAGATGATGATATAACTGCCCTAAAACAGAGGAGTTTTGTGGATGCTGAAGTAGACGTGACCCGAGATATTGTCAGCAGAGAAAGGGTGTGGAGGACGCGAACAACTATCTTACAGAGCACAGGAAAGGTAATTGAAATATTTTATTTGTTCGTTAGAGTCAGTGTGTGTGTTTCATCTACAGTTGGTTATAAAACTGGTTAAAGTTTCCCATGAGGAGGAAGTTTCAAGTTCATATCTGACAGATCGGTAATAATGTAGACTTCTAAGGGGCCATATTTACCATTCCATTCTAGCATGTGGTTGGTTGTTGGTCACCAGAGAAGCTGATGAAAAAGTCTGATACAAAGCGTGAGTCCCTTTATTTTCACCTCATTTGTAAATCCAAAGAGATCTACAGTTTTCTTGTTGATGAGATTTTTGCTTAAACCTAATGAACAAGGAATATTGATGGCAAGCTCTCTGATCATTAATGCCGTTATTAATTTTTTTCCTCACAAAGTAGAGAACTTAACGAAAATCAGTCAGCAAACATGTATTGAGTGTGTTTGATACGTTATAGTCTGTTAGGTGGATGTTTATTCCTTATTAATGGAGTTGTTTTGTTTTTTGCTACAGGATTGTGGGTTTTCTTCCTTCCCTTTCCTCCCTCCTCCTCCCCTTCTCCCTGTCTCCTTCCCTTCCTATTCATGATTACAAAAACTGCATTAAAAAACATCCTCGTTCATACACCTTTGTGCATTTATGTCTATATAGCAAAAGGATTAATTCCTAGAAGTGAATTGCTGATTAAAGGAGATATGTACTTTAAATTTTGAAAGATAAGTTGAAAGATACTGGATGTTTAGTATCTTAATACATCTCCAAAAAGGTTGCGTTGATTCTGTTTCACTTACCTCTTTTCACCTGTCTTTTCCTCCCACACATCCGAATTTTCCCTTAAATGTTAATTCTTCACTGATGCCCAGTTCACAGTGGTGATTTGGTGAGAAGGTTTATAGAAGTTATGAGATTACTGATGAAAGTGAACTTTAACATTGGTCCAGGCAGACTGGTTTTCTTTGCAGTTCTTTTTGGATTCTGGCCTTAAGTTTACTGTGCCATTTTAGTAGGAATAAAGCTACTAGAAAAGAATATATGAAGGAAAGAATTCTTTTTCTTTTGTACTTTGACTTGTTTTACAAAGTACTGAGGTCAAGGTTAAGAATCATTCTCCAGAGCTTAGAATTATAGAGAAATTTGAGAACGTGAGTAAACTTTCATTTTTGTATTTAAAATAAAGTGATCTGTTGATACTCATTTTCACTGCCTAGTATGGCTAATAGTTAAATACTGTTACTTATATTGTTCTACCAACGTTCATTGTAACGTTTGAAATGAACAATTTTCTTTGAGCTCTAGGTGGCAGGATTGTACCATCATTTCAAAACTTAGTGTTCTAATATAATTTACTGTTGTTGGCACCAATGTGTAATTTTAAAAATAAGTTAATACTAGAAGAACTGTTTGGTAGCTAGGTTTGTTTCTATGAGTATGAACATTTTTAAAAGTCAAAAGCAACAATTTTAACTGAAACCCCTCTCTGTATACTGTTCTCATCTGCAAAACTCTAAAATAAACCCTCTAAAAAAACCTTTTTAGGTACTTATAGCCCTGAAAGCCCCTGTGATTTTTGACAGATCTTCATTATTACCAGGTATCAGGGCTTTCTTTTTTTCTGAGTTTCCGAAATAAAAGACAGGTTTAAAATTCCATGAAAAATGTAACTACATACTTTTGTAGTTATATTACCACTGCAAACACCCTACAAAAAGGCAGCCTGATTTTATAATACTGTTTAAAACATGCTTTTAAACTTACATACACAAGTATATGTTCATCTTTGAAAGATTGATAAAAAGAGATCACTAAAAGGAAGATAATAATCCCCTGTAATTCTACCACACAAAGATAGCTAGTAACATTTTGATTGATTCTTATAGAGTTTGTGTCTCTCATGAAATGCTTTATTATTTTTAAAGTAATGAAATTTGACTTTCATATTTTCAACTATTTTCATAATAGGATTAAGATTTTATTTGCATATGTCACTGTGTTGACCTTCTCACTGCTGGTGCAAAAGCAGTGGTTGGTTAACTGCTGGCATCTTGGCATGAATCAAAGCATTGGCACCAAACTTTGCTAGTAGCCATTTTGTTCTTCACCTACTAATGATGTCCTTGGTGAAATTTGAAAATTTACTAATTTTATTAAATCTTAACCTTTGAGTATATGTCTTTCTAGTATTTTCTGTGATGAAATCAGAGCATACAAAGCACTCCTGCATCCCAAAATCTGATGATTGTCTCCACAAAGAGCACTTGTGCATTTGACATTTTTTCGAAAATGAGGGAAGAAAGCCTGTTCATTCAAGAAATGGAACTGACAGTATTTGTTGCCAGTAATAAAATGTGAACTTTCATGAGAAAATTAGAATTTGAGAGGTTTCTTTTTGCTACTGAGACCTTAACAGTTTCCTAAATTTAACATAGTGCCACTCTTCCTTGTCCTTACTTTTTGTGCATTTTGGAAAATACTTTTTCATAAAAACAAGTTATTTTTATGTGGAATATTTTTTCCCTCATTTTTGTAGGAATTAATATTTTTAAAATATTTTAGTTTAAATTTCTAATGTGATAAATATTGTAACCTATATAATAAAACTCTTTGGGGTGTGCCATAATTCTCGAGAGTGGGAAGGGGTTGTGAGACATTTGTTTGCTGTCCTAAAGAATTATAGGAACTTGTAAGTACTATTAGTGGGGCAATGGTTTAAGTTATGTTTCAGGCTATCTCTCCTTTTGTATACATGTTTATTTGTGTAATATTTATTCAGCATCTACCAGCCAGGCACGTGGTGGGCACTCACTAGAGATGCATTGGTCCTGGCTTTCACAGAGGTTATATTCTTTAATAGGAGAGAGATAATTAAATAAGCAGTAATTGTGACATATGACATTATAGGGATGCTACCCAAGAAGGGCAGCTAACTTGGTCTAGAACCACGACGAGAGAATGATACCTAAATAGTAAAAAGTAATTAGGAGGGACAAGCTGTCCAAGCCAAAGAAACAGTATTCTTAATTGTATAGAGAAGAGAAACCACTTGAGGTTCACGAGGACAGGGACGACGTCTCTCTTAGTTGTCATTGTGTCTGAGTGCCAAGCGAGGTGTTTGGCTTATAGTCATAACATGTTGCTTAAAATGATAAGTGATTGACAGGCAGAATTAGATGAGCCCCAAGGGAACTGAGGGAGAGACTCAGGTAAAAGAAGAATATTTCATGAAAGAAGGAGGAGTCAGATTCGTCAGCTTTGTTCAGTGTTGCTAAGGTTGTTCGTGCAAAAGTTAAGTTAAATTTTTAAATTGCATTCCAACTTAAAAACTTTGAAAAGTGCATGTTGAGTCCTAACAAACAGTATCTTAAAACTTTCAACATCTCATAAAAATTATAGCAGTCTGAAATTAGCACTGGAGTTTATTATACCTAGAAGAGAATATAGTAGTTGATTTCTTTCAGAAGGATTAATTTCTTTTAGAATTAAGAAGCCCCCTTGGCAACAAATCTGCCATATTTTTATTTTTTTAATATTAACTTGTTTCCTGGTTACATATTTGAATAAATGGAGAATATGAATGAATTTATAGCCAGTTATGCACTTTAAGTAAAATGAAAATAAGTGAGTGACACGGGGTTTATAATAATTGATCTTTGGGTGAATTTCCTAGTAGCAGTTGATTCTTACTTACTTGTGTAGTAATCATACCTCATTATGATGTAGTAGGGAAGAATTGATAGGAAGAAAACTGAGTCTGAAATTGTTTATTAAGTAAACTTACTGCTTTTGGATATTTAATTTTAAGCAGACTTAATAATTAAAATCCATTTGTTTCAGAATTTTTCCAAGAATATTTTTGCAATTCTTCAATCAGTAAAAGCCAGAGAAGAAGGGCGTGCACCTGAACAGCGACCGGCCCCAAATGCGGCACCTGTGGTAAGAATGTTTTGCTGCTTATGTAGTAATTTTAATGAAAGCGATTATTCCGTGTTGTAATTTTGAAAACATCTTAGAGTATTTATTTGCTTCTTTATTGTATAGTTGACATACAATGTTATATTAGTTTCAGGTACACAACATAGTGATTCTGCATTTATATATATTACAAATTGATCAGAACCGTAAGTCTAGTAACCGTCTGTTAACCATACACAGTTATTGCAGTATTAATGACTGTATTCACTGTGCTGTACATTGCATCCCTGTGACTTAATTTTTTTGTAATTGGAATTTTGTACCTCTTAATCCCTTTTACGTATTTTGCCCCAACTCCCCCCAACCCCTTCGGTGACCATCAGTTTGTTCTCTACATCTGTGAGTCTGTTTCTGTTTTGTTTGGTTTGTTGATTTGTTTTCTTTTTTAGATTCCACATATAAGTGAAATCTATGAAGCCAGTTTCATAAGGTTCAGCAAAGGAAAAATAATATGCAAATAAAATCTTTTTATATAGAATTTTTGAAAGTATGTCAAAATTTGGTAGAGTACTAATGCAGTCTTTGCAAGAACTAGTAGTTTTATTTGTTCATGAAATCCTTGGTGTTTACCCTTTTAGAGGTAGTGAATTTTTGCCGGTATTTAGACGAACACTTGAGGTGACTTTCTGGCAAGTTTTTAAGTGCCTCTTATTTGTCAGGCAGTTTGCTGACAAGGATACAGGAGGGACAAGAACGAAAGCCCCTTTGAGCTTGTAGTCTAACGGGACATACAGATGAGTCAGACAGGTAGTGGGGCAGGTGACGTTATGGTGAAACACAGGGCGCCTATGGTCATGAATTGGTTGACATCTTGAATAGCAGCTGGCATGAAACTTATGTCAAATCTTAAAACAGTTCGGCCATTATCTTCTTGACTGAATATTCTCTGTGTTTCCATAATCATTAAAATACTTGAAAATTTTAATGTTTGGCATTTCACAATAGAAGTGTATACCTAGTGACAGTCTTGAATGAGTATCTTTTATTTGGAATAATAATAGCGGTAGCATCCTGTTGTAACGAAATGAAGCATATTTCAGTATTTATGAATACCATGAATTTCCCAAGCAATTTTGGGAATATTCTTTAAATCTGCTTCTTTAGATTATTACAGACTGAGTTTTATATAAAGTATTTTTGAATTAAATTATACATCATTAGATTAGCAAGTTTTTCTCAGTATTTTTAAAAAACATCTTTGTTAGCTTCAGTTTTACACTGTACATTGATACATGGGTTTATTGTCATTGTTATTTATTTAATATAAGGATTAATAATTGGAATAATTCAGTTAAAAGGCTCCAAAGTGTCAGCCCAATAAGCTTTGCATTAAAAATTTTTTTTTGTTAAAGAAAAATAATTCATGACTGGAGACAGTTTATTAATTTGTGAAGAAATTTAAGTAATTAGAATGAAATTACTAAGTACACCGATTTTATTTCTGCAATGTCTAAGAATTTTGCTTTGTGCCTTTGTGCACGTTTACTTGGGGTCCTTTGCCTTGTCCCTGGCAGGGATGGTAATTTTCTAGCAGTAAATAGTATCTTGAAAATCAGCTTCAGATGATTCCCCACTTTTGTCTACTCCTTGTTTTTGTCTTATTGGCTCAAATATTGAGAAGAAGAAGGCTTAGAAAACAATACCCTTATTGTGTTTTTTTATTATGAGTATTAAGTAACAATTTAAACAATATTGACATGTAACTCATAGTTATTATATTTTTCTACAGGATCCCACATTGCGTACCAAGCAGCCTATTCCAGCTGCCTACAACAGGTACGACCAGGAAAGATTCAAAGGAAAAGAAGGCAAGTTACTTAATTTTGGTCTTCCCCTTACCGTGGCCGTGCTGAACTTGAGAGGCACTGTGGCCTGGTGTTCGGGGCAGGGGTTGGCAAACTAACGTCTGCAGGCCAAGTCTGTGCCACCATGTACATGTTTTCGTGAATCAAGTATTGTTGGAACACAGCCACACTCATTCATTTTTGTGTTGCCTGTGGCTCCTTTAGTGCTGTGACAGCAGTTTGAATTGCGACAGAGATCGTGTGGCCTTCAAAGCCTAAAAATACTGTCCAGCATTTTACAGAATAATTTTGATAAGTTACTTTAAGTGCAGTCTCTTTCAGTTTCCTCCTGTGTGTCATTACAATACTAATAGTAGCATTAGTAGTAGTCTCTATCTTTTAGTGTTATTGTGGGGATTAAACTAGTTAATGAAGTCCCCAGAATAGTAACTGGTATATGTAATAAGCTATCTATAAATATTTACTGCTAGTAGCCTTAATTCTGTTTCTCAGAAGTTTATTTTAGAATGGAAATTCTATATATAAAATCATATTTCCCCATTTATAAAGGTATACATTGAGAACTTGGGAAGCATAGATTTTAGAGTAGGCATGTGAGGACTTGTTTTGTGATAGCTAACACGGCTAATTCAATAGTGAACCATTTCTGCATCAGTAAGATGGCTAGTGAGGGGTGCCTGATGTCAGCGCAACTTCTCTTGGGATCTTCATGTATCTTGACTTCATTCGTGAAAAAATGGGTTAGAGGCAACTAGAAGTTTATCATTTACGATTTTTTTCCTGCATAATCTGAAATCTCCATTTAAGTTTATTAAAGGGTTTGTTGTCTTTATACAGTGAATTTTGTGTGCTGGTTTCATTTGCTGGATAAAGGCATGTACTGAATCCATGGTGTAGAAAGACAGTAATGTGTTCTTTTATCCACTGCAATGTTTTTCTTTTGGGACGAATTATATAAAGTAGGGGTTGACAAATTAGAGCCCACAGACCAAATCTGAACCTCTTTGGGCCAAATCAGGCTGTGCTCATTTGTTTACATATGTTGTTCATCCTGCTTTTGCACCACAACTGCAAAATTCAGGAGTCGTGACAGAGACTATATGGCTTGCAGTGTGTAAAATATTTAATATCTGAGCCATCACAGAAAGGTATATTGGGCCTCTGTCCTGGAGTCCCTGTCGCTATTTACAACGTTGCTTTTCTGTGAGTTACATAACATATGCTGATGATTGTAATTTTGGAACACAGCTTTTTATAAGTTAAGGAGGTCTCATGGTGTTAGATGCTTTTAGTGGTGCTGTAGTTGAATATTAGGACTAAATAATTTGGGGGTTATAAAGTATTTTATTCAATCTAATTTTTGATATTTCCAACCAACTATATGACCGTTGAACATGGTTTTAGAGTCCTAACCAGCTTCTGCATTTTGGGCTCATTGGTGTGTATTGAATGTATTTTGGAGACCAGTACTCCTTTTAAAGTTTCTAACTTCACAAGTATATAATTTAACTTTATATCTATAGTAGATTCAAGGCTTTGTCATTCTGTTGAACTGTCAGATATAATGTAGATTATTACTTTAGGTTTGTTCTTTATCATGAAATATGTAAAGTCTAATGGTAACCTCCCTTTCTTTATAGAAACGGAAGGCTTCAAAATTGACACTATGGGCACCTATCATGGTATGACGCTGAAGTCTGTAACGGTAAGTCACTCTGAATGCAGAGGTTCTTTTGTTCCATTCATTTTATGTGAGTAGCAGATGTTGAAGGAAATCTTTGTTCTCCAACATTTTCAATTTCATACATTTATCTTTAATGACCAGTTGTGCTGACAGAGCTGTGGGGTGATTATTTGATTCATGGGTGTCTTTTTTTTTTAAACTGAGTGTAAAGAAAAGCTGCTTTGATTAACTTGCAAGTAGATTGTATGCTACCTGGTTAGAGAATTTAAAGTCAGTGAGGAGTTACGAGATTCAATTTGGGAGAGTTCTTTGCCATAATATCTCATGTTATTAAAATGTAACGCTGGGCTTCCCTGGTGGCACAGTGGTTGAGAGTCCGCCTGACGATGCAGGGGACGCGGGTTCATGCCCCGGTCTGGGAAGATCCCACATGCCGCGGAGCGGCTGGGCCCATGAGCCATGGCCGCTGAGCCTGCGCGTCCGGAGCCTGTGCTCCACAATGGGAGAGGCCACAACAGTGAGAGGCCCGCATACCACAAAAAAAAAAAAGTAACGCTTTACGCTCTAAAAAGACAGATTGCAGTGATTGATGTCATGCTGCAAGTTGCATACTTGACACAGCCAAATACATGACGTCCATGATTATAAGCCTTTGGCTCACTTTTGGCAAACTTTCTTTTTTTTTTTTAATGTCCTAAAGATGGTTATTTCTAGGTGATCTGACCAAGGCCCGTTTTTTTTTAAATAAGTTTCAGTTGTACAACATTGTAGTAACATCTGTGTATGCTACAGAGTGATCACCACCACAAGTCTAGTTACCATACACCATACAGCTGACCCCTTCACCCATTTCACTCACCTCGCAACTACCTATCCCTTTGGTAACCACTAATCTATGCAATAATCTTTGTTATCTGTGAGTCTTTGTTCTTTTTTTAGTTTCTGCACTGATATTTGTCTTTATATGTATTTTGCTAAAACACTTACTTTTAAATTGTCATCAGATTTGTTTTTGTATTATTGAAACTGTACGTGGACGCATTATTCATTCAACAAGTGCTTATGAGTATTTGTGTCAGACCGTGTTCTGGTTGCTAGGGTTGTTGCTGTGAATAAGCCAGATAGGACTCTTTACAGAAAGGAGTGAGAGAGGCCTCTCTGAGGAGGTGACAGTTGAGCCAGAGCCTGGTGACAAGCATTCCATGAAAGACACGCAGGGTCAGGATTGAGGCCCATACAGCAGCATGCAGGCCAGTGTCTCCAGAGTCGAGTGGGTGAGGGGAAGGTGGTAAAATAGGTACACCGATTTTATGAGATCTGCCTAGGTCTTCCTGACTTCAAAAGGTAACTCATAGCTGTAAGATTGAACTTAAATTCTTAAAGATTTATTTATTGACCTTTTCTTGGGGTCAGAACTTGCCTCCTCGCCATTCCCCAAGTGAATTATGGAACTGATGTTGTTACCCTGGTGTAGCCATCAAAATAAGTTTTTTTGTGGTTAACTGTTGCTGCTGTTGGTTTTACTTTTGTCTCATCTAAAATGCCATGAAATTGATTTCATTACTGAGCTTCCGAGCAATTGGTAAAATCAGTGATAGTTTTTAATAGATGCTTTTTACAGAACAGTTTTTCTGAAATCCAAGGACAGCTTCTTAATTAAACAATGTGTGAATGATAAGGCTCTACTTCCTTATCAAAGTCTTTGTTCCTAAATATAAGAGGCGAACAGTTCTATGGTGTGTGATTTTACAGAACTAATCACAAAAAGACACTGTGTAGGAACGCAGCAGAAAGACTAGAAATGGTCAAATTGTTAGTACTTCCGATATTTTAATGCCCAGTTTGCATCTCTGTGCTGCTTGTGGCCTGATTCATTTAGCAGTTGTTATTGAGAACTTTGAACCTGAAAGCTTTGAAATTACTCTGATAATTGTTTCTTTTTAGTTGAATCTCAAACTTATCCTTTCAGTGTAATGTTTTTTCCTCCTCTTTTTTTCTTTTGAAACTGTTACCTGTTTGTGAGCTTGCAAGTTTCACCAACTTTCTACCTCATTCTCCAGTTAAGAAAGTTTCTGTTATGAGATCCACCCAGACATACCAAGCAGTTAAGAGTATGTTAAAGGCTTTGTTGCACAGATGTGACTTCCTTTCTAATTTATGTGCAGCTCTGCTACCATTGTTCTTCAGGGTTTTGATATGCCTGGTTGATGTACAGAGTTACCAAGATTAGTTTCAATCTGCATTAGGATTGATCTGCATGTCTTTTAAGTTCAAGACACCAGAGTTCTCTTAGATGTTAGACTAAATTAATAAGTCACGTTATGCAGACTAGAAAATTTTCATACAAATGAGTTTTTTTCTGTATCTGTTACAGAGAAGGAAGGGGTATGTGTTTTGATAATATTTCATAAGAACCATAAGTTATTGAAATCTATAGAAATTAGGGCCCAGGCAGTATATTTTGTAACACTTTGTAAAGATAATAATTTGTTGAAGTTTATTATAGGAACAGAAGCTCAGGTACCTTAAAGTTACAAGTTTGTAAAGTATAGCTTTTGAATTGTGCCAAGAAATACAGAGACACACCACCTCTAAGAGTAGTTAGAGGGCTTTCCTGGGTTGGGACACTTCCCCCAAAATATGTCACTTGGGTTCTATAATGTTTAAGAAATACTGGATTAAGCAGATTTTGTGGTATAGGAATCTCATCGTTTTTAATGTATAAATCTCTCTTTTTTTTTTTTTTTTTTTTTTTTTTTGCTGTACGCGGGCCTCTCACTGTTGTGGCCTCTCCTGTTGCGGAGCACAGGCTCCGGACGCGCAGGGTCAGCAGCCATGGCTCACGGGCCCAGCCGCTTCGCGGCATGTGGGATCTTCCCAGACCAGGGCACGAACCCGTGTCCCCTGCATCGGCAGGCGGACTCTCAACCACTGCCCCACCAAGGAAGCCCCTATAAATCTCTTAATTGGAACACAGGAGTATGGACTCTTTCCCAAGCTTGTTTAACCCCCAAGTTTGCCCCTCTCCTCCCTTCTGTTGAGAATACTGCAAAGAACCAGAGTTGCATAGAATCAGTTTAATTGAAGCTATCTTAGGAGTCGTGGTTTGGGAGTAGAAACCGTTCAGTATGGGGGACATCAGAATATATTTTCATGTATTCCTTCAGTGAAAGGGGCCGTTTTAGACTAAGAAAATGCCACTTGATAATGCTTTTCATTGTATAGTAAATAAGGGAGATGATGAAGACCTTTTTTTGTTAGGTAGTAGCAAGGAACTTATCTGTGGTTCCACCGGAGAGGGAATAAGAAAGATATGATCACAGTTCATTGTTATTATTTATAAAGATTTGGAAATCCTTTATCAAGAACTACTTTATTTTAATCTCCCAATCTAGCTTGTTGATGTTCACGTGGAAAGGCCACGTGCTCTAGCCTCTGTTTATTCTTTCCTCTGTTCTTACTGAATATCATTGACTCTCGATAACCTTGCTGTCTTCATTTTTGAGGAAACCTTTTGCACTCTGAAATCATACAGATCAAAAGCTTCCCTTTAAGGTCGTTATTTGAAGAGACTCCAACAGACATCGTAGTTCTTATGATCTCTTTTGGGAAACCATTTTTTTGATAGTAAGTAAACTTGGGTGGATTTTCAGTATCTGTGTTAGAGGTCTAATATTATCACTGTCAACTTTCACTTTTGAGAAGGATCCAGAATCTCAGTCTCCTCCAAGTTACATTCTTAAGCAGGAATACATACATCAGTAACCGCCCCATTCCCTGTTCTATAAAGCTTGCTTCGTTCTCATTTGGTGGTCAGTTAACGTGTTCATCCCTGCTTGAAATGTTACGGGAGTGTGCTAGTACCAGTGCTCTCTGGAGGTGGGCCTAGAGCCAGGGCCAGGAGGAGATGGAGGTAGCTGATTAAGACGTTGTTACTCAAGACTCTCCTTCCCTTCCCTCCCTCTACTCTTCCTTCAGCAGATATTTCTTGAGTGCTTTTGTATGCCATGTACTATGCTAGGTGCAGGGACATCGAAGATGAAGAAAACCAGACATATGCGTATGGGCTTTTTTAATGGTCTGTTGGAGGAGAGACACATCAGTCAGTCACTCAGATGTGAAATTATGACTGTGCCACGTGTGTGCAGATGCATTGTGCCGTGAGAACCTAAAGTTGGAGGATTTTCTGTGGGAGTCGGAACACTTCATTTGAGGAGGTAGTACTTGAAGTGAGATCCAGAGTTTGAGTAGAGGCTGACTTGAAGATTGCAGGAAAGTGCATTTTAGGGAGAGTGAACAGAAGGCAGGAGTAGATGCCCTGGTGGGAAGAGCATGGCACTTAGAAAGATTTGGAAGGAGACTGGTGATTGTGTGGACTCGAAGGATGCCTCTGGGAAAGTTTCTTTCCAGAGGTAGGTACAGCCTGCCTGTCTGTGCGTGCCAGGGCCTCTCTGCACGCTTCTGGGGCCATTCGTTGTGCCAGTCTAAATGTGGCCCCACGCTTACTGCAGTAGTAATTCCAGGGTTTATTTTACTCACTAACACTTAAAGAATCAGAGTATGTCACGTAAGCAGGCTGGATTTCCAGCTTCTTTTGAGAGGCCTCTGGCATGACTGGGCGCTGGGCCCACAGTCCAGCGTGGCAGACCCACGTCCCCTGAGCAGGACACCTTCCACACCTGGGACGTGTTCCCCCGGTAGCCTCAGGCCTCGCCACTCTGGTCTTTTCTGTCGCCTTCTTCACTTATTTACACCACCTTCTTAGGCCCTATTGGCCTTTCAGTATGAAATCCCTGCTCTAAATAGAGGCAGTGCTAGCTTGTTAAAGAGAAGTCAGTCACTTGGAAACACAGATTTAAGGCTTTGAAGTCAGTCCTGGCTTTGAATCTCAGCTCTTCCACTCATTCCACCACTAATGAAGTTGAGAAGGTTATGTAACCTTTCTATCAGTGGTCTTGTTTTTATTTTATAATAAAGATATTAGAATTTATATTACAGTATTATTGATGAGTGAAACAGGCACTGTGTAAAGTGCTCAACACAAAAAGGACTCAACAGATAAATAATGGCTACTTTTATTATGAATTTATAATTTTATGTATAATCTCAGCTTGTCATATGTGTAAATGTAGGCAACTGTAGCTTCAGTGATGAACTTGATATTACATGTTTAATGATACAATTTTCATTCAAAGCTATGAAGACTAGTTTACTTAAACATTATGAGAACCCTTTTCTTCTCCAGTAACTGGGATATTTTTACTCTAGCTGTGTGTGTTTATCTTAAGGTAAAGTTCTTTATCCTTGGAGAGAAAATTGCTACAAAGACATTATCGTTTTAAGTGTGTGACAGCTTAGCTAGTTAGGCTTTTCCATTTACTTGTTAGGGCTCATATATAGGAAGAAATGTCATTTACTTAGATTTAAATTATTTACTTTGATCCAAAAAGTATGTAACTGTTGAGATTTTAATAGATGGTCACAGAATTATAAGTAGGAATATTACTTCTACAATTTATAATTTGTTGCATTCTACATTTAGATTGGCATATTATTTTGCTCGAGAATATTATATTACACTTGAAATAATTTTCAGAACTTGTTGCCTCTCTTGCTGTTTCAGGGAACTGGGGTGGTTCTGTCCTATGTCAGCCTGACCAACATAAAGGTGTACCCTCTAAACAAACCAAACATTGTGTGTTTTCTGTCAGTAACTCGTTATATGTCTTAAGCTTTTGAAAGTCAACTTTATACTTTTACTGTCTGTTACATGAAGTAATACTTAACTGTTAACATATTAGTATTTTGTGCATAGTTTATTTTTTATTATATCTGCATTTTCATAGACTTTTCTAAGATTTCATCACTAAACTGGACAATGTTGTTTCTCTGTACTCAAAACTTCCCTTCTATCCCTTTTATAGTAGTTTTCCCCAAGTGATTTTTCCAGATTTTTGGGTTAAAAAAATTTTTTTTATAATGTTGTGCTCGTTGTAGATTTGGCGCATACCTCCATATAACGGAGACAGAAGAAGAGAGAAGAATATTGTAATCATACAATATTATGATTTCTTTGCCTGTTTGTTGCAGCAAATTAGGCATCGGTTTTCTCATCTGAAAAGTGGTATTATAATAACCTCCTCTGAGGTCTTCAGGGTTTCAAATGTGCACAGGTGTACCTAGTTCAGCATTATTCTTTCAGTGCTGTTTGTAGCACTGAATTAATTGTAGTTATGAACTTTTTACACTGAATAATACAGAGCCTCTGTTCATCCACACTTTTTAAAATTAGTTGGGTGGATAAGTGGGGGGAGGGATAAATTGGGAGATTGGAATTGACGTGTACACACTACTATATATAAAATAGATAACTAATAAGAACCTGCTGTATAGCACAGGGAACTGTACTCAATACTCTGTAATGGGCTTTATGGGAAAAGAATCTTTAAAAAAAAAAAGAAAAGAGTGGATATATGTATAGGTATAACTGATTCACTTTGCTGTACACCAGAAACTAACACAACATGGTAAATCAATTAGACTCCAATAAAAATTTTAAAAAATTAATTAGAAAATAAAAAACAATTGGGTGGTATGTAGAGTGAACACTTATTTGGGTGGGTATTAATCTCCTTACATTGATACCTTCTTAAAGGTATTAAAATCTCAGTTTACATTAATATTTTGTCAGCATATGATCAGCATTTTGATGCTGATATACTTAGAAAAAATGAATAATAGCACAGATCATATTAATAATTGTCAGAGAATTTTAATGCCTATAAAGTAAAAGTTATTTTTATAATACTGCTTTTTTATACTGTTGCTTTCAGTTTATGTATCTTGTTGAGATTTATTGACAATCCATTGCACAATGGATGGTGCTTTTGGAGTAAGCATATACAGTTAAACTCCATTAATTTAGCTTTGCATTTCATTAAAGAATAATTATCGGTTTATCCAAAATGCCTTAAAATTTTAATAATGCCTGTAACATACCTTTTAAAATTATTCTACCAGTGACCATATATTTAATGCCATGATCACACAATTTCTGAGACTTATTTTGAAAGAAGCATAGACAAAGTTATTCTTGACACGTATGTTAGAAGTAATTTAGAAAACCATTGTATAATTTTTAATAATAATGTTAACGTCACTTTGTTTCAAAGTGTTTTATTATTGGTTATTGTGAGAACAGGAGAAAACAGAAGCCAGTTTGGAAATATAATGGTATTTTGTTAATACGATAAAAATTTATACTATGAAATTTCAGCTTGATTATATAAATTCTTTTCACTGTAGTTCCATATGAAATGCTGCAGTTATATACATGACTCAGATGTGCACAAAACCAAACTTTAATTTTCATTCAATTTAATATTCTCTCTTGGACATACTACAATATAGTCTTTTATTCTAATTTCTATTTACCTTCATCACTACAGCTTTATTCAGTTTTAACAAAATTAATATCATTATTGAACATATTTCATCACTTTTAAATTCTAACTTCTCAGTGTATTTTTAGACTAACCACTGCTGTTCTTTAACTTAGACATGATTTTATTTTATATATTTTTCTTCATTAATTTGAGGAAAAAAGATTAATATTTAATATCATGACATGATTTGAATCCGTTTGTTCATAATTAAAAAACAGTATATTAATTACATACTGTAATTGGGTATTTAGATATTTTCTTGTTGGGTACTTTTCTGTTGGCTGTTGTTGGCTGAGTTTTAGTTTGCTCTTTCAATTTCTAGGTCTTCATAAATTGATTTAAATCTTCAATGAATTTCTAATCTTTTGTATAAATCCCACATTCACATTTTATTTTCTTAGTGTCTTAGTGCTTTTCTCTTAATACTCATTGGATTGTGTATTTAGTTCATCCCTTCCCCTCCTCTCTGTCCCACACCCTGCCAACCTCATTTGATCTTTAATTCTAAGTTTTGGTTTCTTTTCCAGGTCTTTTTCTTGATGGATGTTTCTTTTAGTGTTGTTCTTCTTGTCTTTCCTGCTTCTCGTGTTCCTCTGTGAGTGACTGTTCCCACGTTTATTTTAAATATCTGTTTTTTGGTTGGTACGCGAGCCTCTCACTGTTGTGGCCTCACCCGTTGCGGAGCACAGGCTCCGGACGCGCAGGCCCAGCGGCCATGGCTCACTGGCCCAGCTGCTCCGCGGCATGTGGGATCTTCCTGGACCGGGGCATGAACCCGTGTCCCCTGCATCGGCAGGCGGACTCTCAACCACTGCGCCACCAGGGAAGCCCTAAATATCTGTTTTTTAAAGACTCTTAGTTGCTTCTTGTCCGGATAAATCTTACTGTTTAGAACTAAGTTTTTTTTTGAAATTTCAGAATGGTGCTTTACTGTGAATAAGTTGAAGACACACTCATTTGAAATGCTAAGGAATTAAAGCTTTTAAGATTTTTATTTTTGTTTTAATTGGAGACAAAAGTTATACCATAGAACTCAGGTAATTGTCTCGTTGTTGACATCATATTTTATGTTATTGAAAAAGCATTTGTTCCTCAACATTTAGGTTTGTGCAGAAGTATATAAGATCAAACACAAAATTATTTTGAAATCAAGTCAATTTAACATTTTTACAAATTACCATTTAAGACAGAAAGAGTTAATTCAGTATTTTATTGTCATCTACAAACAGTGAATTCTGGACACTATCAAACTAATCATTTATCTCCCCTAATTTTGATATTTTAGATAGGTGCTTCAGTCTTCTTGCAGTGTCTTTTTGTCATTTCTATCTTATATGTGTGTTGCCATAAACATCCTGAAATTCAGTTCCTTATATATTTTAATATACGAAGTTTGAGAATTAAAATTAAGCAGCTCTTTGACCTTTCAGAAGAATTTTAACTTCTATTATGTAGAAGGCTTTTAGTTTTCTTTATAAACGCCACCCCCCCAAAAAAAATTCAGCTTCTGATATGATTGGAGTATTATAATTTATTTTAAAAGGCTGTACAAAATACTTCATAGTGTCCTTAGGAATTGTTTGCTTTTAACATGGAGAGCTACGTTATAATAACCAACCATTCTGATAGTAAATTTGTGGATACATTATAATTCATCAATAACTTTAGTACATATTATGATATCCTCCCCTCCCCCCATCCCAAAGTTACTTTAACAGGAAAAATAAATGTTAAAAGCTTAACTATTTAAATTGTTTGGGGAAACATTCTTTCTTTATCTGGATTAAATGTAATAGATACAATTGATTTAATACCGTCTAATAAGGTAATAAATGCCAATTTTGGGGAGACCTGTGATACACATTTGATTTATTTCTAAACTTCCTGAGTCATTATTAGTATTTTTGAAAAGTTTTTATAGTTTTTTTTTTTAAAGCTTTAAACATCAGTGTAAAGGTCACAGGTTAGTAGATTTTACAAAAACGTTTTTCAGTATGGCACACTGGTAGCATTACATTTATATTTTACATTGGAACCCTCTTGTAGATCACTGAAGACCAATCCCTAGACATACAGTCTGGTTCTAAGTACCTGAAGAATTTTCACCACCGTCTTTGTGATGTAACAGATCAAAGCTGGTGTTGAACACCTGTGCAGAACATTATTCTCCCCTGCAAAGATCAGTTGTGTGGATCCCAAGTTGCCTAATAGGGTGGCATTTCCTTAGTAGTTTGCCATGGCCCAGAGAACGGCTGAGAAACTGAGTAATATTAATATACCGGGAGAGATTGATTGATTGTTCAAGCTTATGAAACAGTAACATTTGAAATGCTAAATGCTGATTAATTAATTTCGAGTGAGAAATGTAATTGCCAAGGGCAGTGGGCATTCAGTTCCTCTATCCAGCACATACACGTTCTCCCAGTAGAGAAGCTACTTGGAGATCAGAGATAATGATATTTGCATCTCTTCAGTAAAGGAAGATGTACTGCAAAGGCCAGGGAACCTTTAGTCTTGGTCACTGCTTAGATAGGCTTTGACTTCTCATCCTATTGGTGTGTCTGACTAATCCATCTCCTAGTGGATACGATGTAGTTCTTTAGATGGACAGATGACTGATTCAGCTTTAGGACTAACATCTCATTCTGTTGCATTTGACTTATTTAAAAAATGTTGGAGACATTTGCCTAGTGGCCATTGCCTGTGTACTGTAGTTAAAACTATTATTTCTATTTATCTTAGGAAATGCAGGAATATTAAATGAAAATTATTACTGATGGATTTGGATTTTAGACTGACAGCAGTGAGAAGCTGTAAGATTTATCTCCTGGTACTGAAGGAATTAAATTTTTATTAATAAAACTTCAGTAATCAGGAACTTTTTTAAAATTTATTTATTGTTGGCTGTGTTGGGTCTTTCTTGCTGCACACAGGCTCTCTCTAGTTGCGGTGAGCAGGGGCTACACTTCGTTGCGATGCGCGGGCTTCTCATCGTGGTGGCTTCTCTTGTTGCGGAGCATGGGCTCTAGGCACACGGGCTTCAGTAGTTGTGGCTCTCAGGCTCTAGAGCGCAGGCTCAGTAGTTGTGGTGCGCGGGCTTCATTGCTCCACGGCATGTGGGATCTTCCCGGACCAGGGCTCGAACCCGTGTCCCCTGCCTTGGCACGTGGATTCTCAACCACTGTGCCACCAGAGAAGCCCCTGTAATCAGGAACTTTTGATTGCTTAAAGCCAAATAGAATGGACATTTGGTATTTTTTTTTAAAGAAAATTTCTCTTAATGAATGAACGTATCAGTTTTTGCTAAGACATCCTCCTGGTTTGTGACAGCATATGATATTTGGGAAACAGAGTTATAAGGCTTTTTGTCTGTCAGGCTGAGAAAACACTTCTACTAAGACAGAGGAGCAGTTGATGAGGGAGTGCTGAGTTAGATGACAGGTGAGGATAGCAGGAAGGTGGAACGGGCTTGCCGAGAAGAGATTAGCAAGCCCACCTTCCTGCCGATGCAGAGCCTGCCTTAAATACACTAAGCTGGAGAGGTGTACAGTCCACTTCTTAATATTACACAAATGGAGAGGGCTTCTTTTTGGTTACCGTCATTTTTTTGACAACCTGGGAACCATCTTGCATGGTTCAATTGCTTAAATATGTACAGCATTCCCTCACCCCCAACCCCGTCCAGATTTTTAAACGTTCTACCAGTCGTGAAAACGACGGCGGCCTGGCACGCATCGTTTACGTGCATTTGCAACTACCTAGCTTCCCTCTCCTTTCCCCCACCATGTTCTTCTGAATCGTCAGGTTCTTCTGAGTATGAAAACTAAACGCAATCAGTGCTCATTAGCTTAAGACTATAACTTATTATTTTTCCTAAACCATCACTGTTTCTAACGTCAGGATGTGCTAGTTTGATCAAAGGCTAATTTTCTAGGCCTGGACAGTTGATATAATGGGAAATAGGTTATTTTTTCTTTGAAATAAATGCCAGTAGACAGGTGGTGCATACTCACGAGATGAATAATGAATAATGTCAAAGCAAGTTTTGATGATGCCTACTGTCTTCCCTGAACGTAATGGGGGAAGAAAGAGGAAAACACCTTAGGTAGCTTGCACCCTCCTCAAGTTAGGTGGCCTGGCCTAGGACATCATCAGCCCAGAGAAAGGAGCATCTTTCTCTAATTTTCTTCCAACAGACAATGCCCCTTTGCAATTTTTTCCCCTCTAAGGGGCTCTGTTTTGCAAAGCAGTTACTGAATTCCACCCCCCATTTTTCTTTTCTTTCTTTTTTTTTTTTTTTTTTTTTTCGGTATGCGGTCCTCTCACTGTTGTGGCCCCTCCCGCTGCGGAGCGCAGGCCCAGCGGCCATGGCTCGTGGGCCCAGCCGCTCCACGGCACGCGGGATCCCTCCGGACCGGGGCACGACCCACGCCCCCCGCATCGGCAGGCGGACCCTCAACCACTGCGCCACCAGGGAAGCCCCCCCATTTTTCTTAATTATGAAAAATTTCAAACATAAGTATAATTAGAGAAAATACTGTATGATTTTTAAAATCTGCCCATCACACAGATTCTATAATTATTTTTTAACCACTTTTACTTCAGCTGTTCCACAGCTCCCTTTTTTCCTGAAGTACTGTGAAGCAAAACCCAGACACTGACACTTTGTTCCTACTTACTCTGCACTTCTAAAAAACATGGACTTTTTTTTTTAATGTAGGCATTATTGCATATAACAAAAAAAAATTAATTGTTGGTATCATCTAATACACAGTTCATTTTCCAGTTTCTTTGATTTTTCTGAAAAATCTTTTTTTGCAGTTCATTTG